>NC_067400.1:444384608-444997465 GCF_016432865.1 Antechinus flavipes
AATCCTTGAGGATGGAGTAGGGTTCTTCAAAAGAGACTTCTGTTATCTTAGGGGAACATTTGAGCTGACCTTAAAAAGAAACTAGGGATTTTAAGGGAGTGGAGGACAAAAATAAATGTATTTGAGGTGTTTTGTTGTTTGCTGTTGAATCATTTTTTTGTCATGTCCAACTGTCAGTAATCCCATTTTAGGTTTTCTTGGCAGAGATACCATAGTGATTTGGCACCTCCAGCTCATTTTCCAGATGAGGAAACTGAGGCAAACAGAGTTAAATGATTTGCTCAGGATCACATAGCTAGTTAGTGTCTGAGGCCATATTGGAACTCAGAAAGATAAGCCTTTCTGGTTCCAAGGCAATCCTCCCCTCAGTTCTATGCACTGAGCCACCTGGATACTCATATATTGAGGGATGGGACTGATACCCCTCTTCAAATGGCCTTCTAATTTTGACAATGGATCTAATACCTTTTTTCTGCATATCCCAGAAATAGCCCTAAGAACCATAATGATTCTATAAGTGACCAAGAAGCTGAGAATACAACTGAGTCTCCTCATATCTATTAATTAGGAAACATGGATGTTCTTGCTATGAGGTCCCTTGCCAGCTAATGTTGCCAATGCTTGTTGATTATATTCCAGTGGTATATTAAAATGGAAGAAACCTCTCTTGGATTCTATAGAGATCCATTAATAGCATATCCTCTCTCCCCCAACCCCCTGGATCCATTTGGGGCTAATAAAAAGCCTCTTTTAAAAAGGGTCTTCCCCCCCAAAAAAAAAAAAACCTTTTCCTATATTATCAGAGCTACATTTGAAAATCAATTTGAAGTTATTTTCTTTGTATATCTAAATATCTTCCTTATTCTATTTCAATTACAGATTCTCTACAAAGCCAAAGGTGAAGAAATACTCCACAAGTATAACCTACCAGCTGACCTGCCTCAGTTCATTCAGGCTAAAGTTAATGCTTACAATATTAGTGAAGTAAGTTCATTTTAAAGTTTGGGGGATTATTTACCTCTCTATAATGTTATGTTGAAGTTAATCCGAATGTTACCTTCTTCCAGAATCTATATAAAGCAGACTTGAAAGATATGAGCAAAAAGGGTTATGACCTCAGAACCGATGCCATCCCCATTAAAGCTGCCAAAGCTGCTAGACAGGCTGCCAGTGATGTAAGTTCAAACATTTCTATGTCTTCTGAGGTGTTTACAGAGAACAGAATTCTTAGGGTTTGTTTTTAAACTTGAAAGAAAACAATTTTTAGACTTGAAGGACATGGACTCCAATCCTGGATCTATTCGCCAACCATAGAACCTTGAGCAAGTCACAAATGAGTCTCAGTTTTCTTATGTAAAAAAGTATGGGATTGAATTAGATGTCATCTAAAATTCCTCCTGCTGTACATCTATATTTTTCTAGGAAGTTTTTCTTTTCCTCTATTGAACTTCCCCAAACAGACTTCACAAAGCATTTATTTTACACTTTACATATACCATAACTATATATATTTGTGTCTTATCCTAGACTGTAAACTCAATGAGGGAAAAACCTTATGTGACTGTGTAAAGCTCAAAACCAAGATTAATACGTACCAGTATATTGTTAATGCTGTTGAATATTGAAGGAAGCTTAGAATTTTTATCATCAGTAATAATCTTTATAAATATCAGCTCTCTCCTTTTATCTATTCTCCTGATATTGCTCATTAAACATTTAATAAGTGATTATGGAATCAATTAAGATTTATTATAGATTAGTTAGTATCTAAAGAAGTCACTGTTACTCCAATTGCAGGCAAAAATTACTTGCAAAACATCATCTAAGAGAGATGATTACTAATCTTACATATTTTAAACAAAGGATGTGTATGAATGAACTCCCAGTTGTAATCAATTTTAATCAAATCACCCTCACAATTCAAAAGAGCATCAACTGTGTTCTAGGCACTGTGCTAACCACTGGAGAGACAAAAAAAGACAAACACAATCCTTGCCTTCAAGGAACTTACCATCTAATGTATTGTCTTATTTGAATTTCTTTAAAGCAAGACAAACCAATGACCACATATTATATTCTTTGTTTAGTATGAATAGCTCATCATAATAGCTGCCTTGGGAATTGTTCTTAAGATTAATTATAAATTACTATCTTGATTTTTTTTTTTTACAATTCTTATATGACTAAGGGATCTTCAGTTTAAGAGATCTATACCTATATTTCAGAAGAGCAATTTGAATGAAAAATAACAGTTATTATTTGTCTTGCTTCCATCCCTGATTCTATTCAGTCTTTCAGCCTGACATATCTTTTTACTATAATTGTTCACTTCTTCCACAAGTCTCCTCCTTATGTTTTATTGCTTTTACAAAGTGTTTCAGCAAATTGACTTAATTTTTCACTACTACCAAATCATTAGGTTCCATTACAATTCAATTTAATTTTTCTGTCTTACAAAGCATTAAAATAATTTATATTTAACTTAAAAAAAACTTAATTGGAGTAATTTGTGGGAAGCTTCAATTTGCTTTTGTCTTCAAATTGTCTAAGTTGATGGTCTCATTGGTCTCCTGTAACATCCCCTCCCAAAAAAACCCAATCCTTATAGCTAAATTGAAATTTTTCCCCCTTTGATTTAATTAGGTCCAGTACAAGAAAGACTATGAGAAAGCCAAAGGAAAAATGGTGGGCTTCCAAAGTCTCCAAGATGATCCCAAACTGGTTCATTACATGAATGTTGCCAAGTTGCAGTCTGATCGGGAGTACAAGAAAGACTATGAAAAGTCCAAAACTAAGTATAATACACCTCATGATATGTTCAATGTTGTTGGAGCTAAGAAAGCTCAGGACCTCGTCAGTAATGTCAACTATAAGCATCAGCTCCATCATTATACCTATCTGCCTGATGCCATGGATCTGGAGTTGTCTAAAAATATGATGCACATTCAGAGTGATGTAAGTTGCATGTACTTAGCAAAAGAAAGTGTTTGAACTCAAAACTTAGATGTAGATAAAGAATTTCTTACACTTACTTCTATTTTCCCTCACTTCTTTTAAAGAATGCCTATAAGGAAGACTATAATAACTGGATGAAAGGTATTGGCTGGGTCCCCATTGGCTCTCTTGAAGTAGAGAAAGTGAAAAAAGCTGGTGATGCACTGAATGAAAAGAAGTACAGACAACATCCAGATACCCTCAAATTTACCAGTGTTGTGGATTCTCCGGTTATGGTCCAGGCGAAGCAGAATACACAGCAAACCAGTGATGTGAGTATGCTAATATAAATCAAATGAAAGGAAAACTGACACTGTAATTATGCAATTTAAAAAAAAAAAAACTTGAGGATCAGGTGAGAATTTTGTTGCTTTTGGCCAAATGTTGTTTAAAATAGAAAAAAAAAAAACCTTGTAAATTTACTTTAGTTTTTCTTATGTTTTACATTATTTTTATTATATTTCTTCACATACTCCCCCCTCCTCCCCTGCCATAAACTGCCTTTGAAAGACTTAGTGGATAAACTTGACTGGTTAAAAAATCTATACCTCAGTGATGCATGCATATTAAACCCACATGCCAGTTATTATGGCAATTATGTATCCATCCTCTAGTTCCTACATTCAGTTTTTAGGATTTATTGCTAGTAAATCATTATTATAAATGGAGTAACTTCATGAAATAATTATTCAGATTCTAGTAGTGCAGTAGATATTTTGTTCTGGAACATTTTGCCAGTCAGAATTCATCCCATGTGATATAATAGCAGGTAAACTCATTTTCTAGTTTTGGTGGTAAGCAGTATCTTCATGTTTGCCTAAATAAAATCAATGTGTGTATTATAGCTGATGGAAGCCATATAATGTTAACATCAATTTGCTAATATTAGTTTATACCGTGTTCAGAAAGACAATAACTTCACAACTGACAGCAGGAATTTTGCCCAGTGTTAATGTGTCTATTCAGGTTGAGTCCAGATATTTTCCTGAGATTGTTTTGATCCTTGAATTTTTTGAACATTTATATATTTTAGGTGAAATATTTATTTGTCTGTTTACACTTACTTAACAGAAAAAAAATTGAAAATGAGGGGTTTGGGAGTTTATTTTTGATTTAAAAACCTACTCTATGAAATTTTAAATAAATCGTTTCATTCAAATGGCTATGAAAAAGAAAAAGATTTTTTATATGGAAGGCTTTTTATATGTCTCCTTGCCCTTATATAAAATCCAAAAAATTGTAAATAATAAACTAAAAAATGGCGACATAACATTGTGAAAAGAACACTGGGTTTGAAATCATAAGGCTAGGCTTCAATCCTACCTCAGATACTTACTAGTTTGTAACTTTGAATAAGTCAACTAAACTTTCTTCATCTATAAGATAAGGTGGGTTAGGCTTGATAAATCTGATATCTTTTCCAATTCAAAAATCTATGATCTTATCGCCTTACAATATAGACTTTCTTATCAATAATTGTATGATTTGGGGGTTGAAATTATAATTAGATAAGAGACTTTAACTTAAGTGTTATTTTTAGAAGAAAAAAATCCTAAAGATTTAAAAAATCATTTGGCAAAGGACAAATCTTTCTGGTTTCAATGTATTCTACTATTAATACCAGTTTATCAGATTTTGGGGATATCTTTCCATTTGTCTGATAAAAAGAATGTTTTTCCCATTCATTCTTGGGAAAAAGCAATTTTATTTTCCTCAGAGTTTTTTCTTTCTGTGAATCATTTCTTTAAAAATTAATTATATTTTCTTATGTTTGAGAATCTTGGTCATTTATACATATTTGAGGGAAAATCATATTTCAAGTCCTATAGAAGAAAAACAGTCCTATGGAAAGTTTCTTTTACATGTCTTGAGTTTTATTTTGTTGTTATTGCAGATTCTTTACAAAGCTAAAGGAGAAGAGATGAAACACAAATACAGCATGAGCCCTGACCTTCCTCAGTTTATTCAGGCCAAATGTAATGCTTATAATATAAGTGATGTAAGTAGAATTGTGAGTGGTGTGATGTAAACATAACTCATTAATGAAATCATAAAATTTTGGGACTAAAACAGTCCCTAAATATCATCTACCTTTTATCTTCTACAGATTTTAATAATTACCTGAACATTTCCAGTGGCAAGGAGCTCATTCTTTTTGCTACTAAATCCATTTCATTATTGGCCAGCTCTCATTGTCAGAAAGTTCTTCCTTTTATCTAATTGAATTTTATTTACTTGTCTTAGTTGGTCTTAATTCTACTTTCTGAAGCTTCACAAAATAAGTACAGTCTTTAACTTATACAATATATTTTTATGTTAATGTTTGAGGATAGTGAAGTCTTTGATCCCAAGTCAGTCATCTTGTTTACTCTGTCAACTTTTTTTTACATGAAACACTCTCCAATAATTCCTTATATGATACGAATCCTAGACTCTTCACCAACATTCATTCTCCATGGAACATACTGTATTTTGTCAATGCTCTTCTTAAAAGATGATGGACCCCACACTGAACACAGTATTCAAAATAGGAATGATTTGATCATTCCAAATCGCAATAAGTCTCCCTTGATGTAGTCACTTTCCTAAATGTGACTTACTGTTTTTTAAAAAATGTGCCATAAATGTGTAGGATTTCTTATAAAATTAATTAGAAAAACAACAACCCAGTAGTACATAATTAATTTTTAATTGATCAGAACTTAGAATGCTGGAATAACCTTTAAAATTCTTTTCCAGGCATGTTATAAACGTGACTGGCATGATTTAATAGCCAAGGGCAACAATGTGATGGCTGATTCTATTCCAATTACTGCAGCCAAGGCTTCTAGAAACATTGCTAGTGATGTAAGTATAAATTTCAGTTGAACTTTGTGTGATGATATTTTAAGAAGCAATCAAATGTGTACTTCTTTAAGCAGTATTTTATTGAAAGTGATATTTTGAATTTATTATCTATTCAAACCTCCCCCCAAAATTGTTAATGTTTTGAAAACTTGTTCATTTAAAAATCTTATTTATTATTCCTTTTAGTTGACCCCAGTTGGTAAAGCTGTCATGGAGCAGACAGCAGTTTGTTGTACTGATTCATAGTGCAAATTACCTCTACTGGCATATTTTCCTGACATTTTACTTTTACTTTCAATAAAACAGATTGACTGGTATTATCATACTGGATTCGGATGACTGCCTGCATTATAATTGTGCAAGAGACATGTAAAGGGTGTCAAATAAAATGATAGATTTTCACAGCCAAGTGGAAAGAGAACCATTTCCCCATGATATCATTTTGTTTCATGTAAATAGATGCTCAAATCATCTGTAACAGAAAACTATACATTTGTTTTTCCATCCAATCTTTCTATCTGTGAAAAAAATCATTTCTTAGAAATTTTACAACTTCCTAGAGTCTTCACTGACACCATACTAAACCATGATATTTAATCTGCCATTTAGAACAGAGAAAGAGGAAATGGGTAGTAGACTCTTCTTTTTTATTACCTTCTTACACATACTGAGTGCAAATCAATGATGAAACCATATTGATCATAAAATGTAAAAACATTATCCTCAATTGTTTGAGTATAAATATGGCAACATTTTTCTAATATTCTATATGAAATATACTTATTTTTAGTTGGATTTATGATGAAAGAAAGTGCACATTACATTTTGGGAAATGTAAAAATGGACTCTAAAATTTGGGCTATTTCATTTAAGACCCTTTTACTTTAAAAAAAAAAAAAAAAAAAAAACAAGGGATTATTTCCTAATCTTCTTTCAAGTACTTAGTTTTTGAAATCAGGCAAGATTAGGTATATTTAGGGTGATTTGGTCATCTTGAATCCAGAAAGAGCTGTACTCCAGTCTTGCCTCATACACACTGGGAATCCACTTCATCTCTGTTTTCCAGACAAGTTTTATAGAGTGCGCAGTTTGCACTGATAGAGATAATAGTCTTATCTAGGAATTCCCTATATCATTGAAATTTCAGGTCTAATCTTTACTCCCAATCCTATGATGAACATTGAATTAGCAGGGGGGAAAAACCCAATACTTTGTAAAACTGCTGTACCAAAACACACAGACATAGGACTAATTCTTGGTAATTCTTCATGCTTTCCAAAGTGTCTTTGTGTTTTGCTCTTTTCAGAGAATATCTATATTCAAATAGTCTTCAGGCAGAGTAAAAAGAGGCCCAGAATTTACTGAACAATTCTTTAATATTCTAGGATTGGTTATAACCAAATTTCTGTTTGGCATTTCTCATAGTACTCTGACAAGACGATCACAGGTCACATTTTTCTCTGTGTCTGCAATGATACAACCCTATCTTACATGGCATTTCTCTTTGATAATGGTACCATTTTTTTTTTTTTTTGCAGTATAAGTACAAAGAAGCATATGAAAAATCAAAAGGAAAACATGTTGGTTTTAGAAGCCTTCAAGATGATCCCAAGTTAGTCCACTTCATGAATGTGGCAAAGATGCAGTCTGATCGTGAATACAAGAAGAACTATGAAAATACCAAGACTAGCTATCATACACCTGGGGACATGGTCAGCATCACTGCTGCGAAAATGGCCCAGGATGTTGCCACTAATGTCAACTATAAACAACCAATACACCATTACACTTATTTGCCAGATGCTATGAATCTTGAACTTACAAGAAATATGATGCAGATCCAGAGTGATGTAAGTATGTGTAAGAGTAAAAGTTCTATCACATTTCTTTTAGTCATTTAGTTAATTACAATTTTTCTTCTGGATTTGACTTCAGATTACACTTAGAGATTTTAATGTAATTCTGTATTTTATTATCAATGACTAACTAAAAAATCTCCAATGATCGTAACTAAAAAAAATCTCCAAAGTTGGAGCATATGGCCTGTTTCCTTAACTTTTTTTTGCTTTCTTCATAAACAGTGGATATTTTTCTCTTTAACAATCTTATAAGTCAAAAAAGATTATATATCAATAACTGTAAAAGCTAATTAGTTTCTGCTTCTCTATAATCATGAAAAGTTTAAGGTAATCCAACATTTGCTGTTACAGAGAAAGTCAGAAAAAGAACCATGAAATGAAGGTTTTGAATGGCTCTCTTGATATTGTAATATCTATAAAATAGAGAAATGGCCCAAATCAAGAAAGGAAGTTTAATTCTTTTTTCAAACTCAAATTTAAGTTCTCATTTTGTGTGCTTTTCCAAGTCACCAAATACTTAAATGGGAAAGCAAAGATTTGATTATATATTTGATTGACTTTTGTACTAGAGAGTTGCACTATTAGCAAATGTACAATTTTTTTGTTAATGTAGTAGATTAACCTAAGAACTCCCCTTTGGCCTTGAAAAGAGATAATTATTCATTTTTATACATATATCAAAATCTTCCTACAGACCAAATATAGTCAAGAAATCAAATGACTGTAGATGGGTTCTTAACATGCAGAATGATCAATTTCTGAAATATTCTTTAATATTCTCTGCAATGTTTTCTCATATAATATTTCTCTTTTGTAGAATGTGTATAAGGAAGATTACAACAGTTTCTTTAAAGGTATTGGCTGGATCCCTATTGGTTCTCTGGAGGTTGAAAAGGCCAAGAAAGCAGGAGAAGCCTTAAGTGAGAGGAAATATCGACAGCACCCAGACAAAATCAAATTCACAAGTGTGCCAGATTCCATGGGCATGGTTTTGGCTCAGCAAAATACAAAGCAGCTGAGTGATGTAAGCAGTTTCATTTCAGAAGTGTGCATGCTAGTTACTGACCAAAATACTCTTTTAAAAAGTGCTTGTTACTGATGAGGTGATGAAGACCTCAAGTCATATTGCTGTACCATCCTGTAGTAGGAACTATTTAAATTCAGGATTGCTAAGAAAGAGCTTCCAACTTTGAGGAAATGTTTATGGAAACAAGGCAGGAAGGGGGAAAGCTTTCAAAGCTGAAATGAAAATATTTCTCTTTTGAAGTGGCTTGGAGTTTGAGCATGTAGCACAGGAGCTGAGGGAATTCACACAACATATTGCAGAATCTGCTGACAGAAAAATAAAAGTTCAAAGAAGACTATTTGCCAAGTCCTGAAAGCTTTCAGCCCTTTTCACCCAAATATCTAAAGGAAAAAATATTATTATCACCTTTGACTCTGTCTCGTTAACCATTTTTTTCCTATGGAGTAAAATGATTCTTCCAGACTTCAATGTACTTTGATGGGTTTTAATGCTCTTTTTCACAACTGTTTTACAATACCCTAAGGATGTGGGGGGAAAATAGAACAAAACTGTTTCCTTTTATTTCCTCTTTCTCTTTTTCTTTCTTTCTTTTGAAGACCTAGTGTCCCCATTTCACCCAGACTTGGAGTGTGGCTCTGTCCCACTCTGATCACATTGGAAGCTTTGAATTGATGCATTTTTGACCTGGGCCAATTTGTCCTTTCTTAGGCAACCTATTCTTCCCTCTGCGACCTCCACCCTCTCATTCCTTTCCCCTACCCCAGACTCATGGGGACTAACCATTTTGGTGCTAGACTCAGATAACTGATGGAGATTACAGGCCTTTACTACTACATCTAGTAATTTTTACTAATGAATAGTACAGTTATTCTCTTTGATTCAAAATTCATGTCAATTTAGCAAATATGTATTATTTACTTTTAAAATTAAATTTCCTCTATTTCTCATATGATGTTAACCAGATATTTTATCATTATAATTAAGATGTAAAAATAGTTACTTCATGTTTCTGTTTCTTAGTTTTCTAAGATAATATATACTACCTATCTTGTAGAGTTGTTAAGAGGAAAGTGCTTGAAAGCTATTTTGATTCCAACCATTATTTCTATTGTTATCATTAGTATTAGTATTGATTAGCCAGGTATTTTCCTTTTGCTATTATCCTTTGCTATCTTCCTTCATGCTGTTTGTCTACTTTAATACTTAGTAATACCTTTATTTGAGAATAGGGAGTGGAAAACATAAAGGAAGAAAGACATGTCAGCTGGTTCTGAAGATTTTTAGCTGCTCTTGTAGGGCCCTTAATGGATTTGACAAAGTTCTTTATATATTTTAGATATGAAATTTTATCCGATATACTTGCTATAGAAATATTTCTCTAATTTTCTGCTTCTAATCGACTTCATTTTTTATTTGTAAAAAATCTTTTTGATTTAATGTAATTGGAATTATCCATTTTACATTTAACTTTCTATAAATTAAAAATAAACACTTAAAAAGAATCTTAAAGAATGGGCAAATCAAATTTAAAATCAAGTTTGGAGATTGTATATCTGATTATCCTATCTTCTTATTTCCTACTATGGGGTGGGTGACATGGGTGAAAATTAAAGTAATATCATTCTCTTTTCTGACTTTACATTGATTAGTATAGTTGCATATCATACTTTTCCAATTGGCTCCAAAATGAAAATGAGTTTTTATGTCTATTGGACAATTATCCTTAAGTAGCCTAGATCCATGATTCTCAAAATATTTTGGTCTCAGTATCCTTTCAAACTCTGAAAAATTATTGAAGACCTCCCAAAGAACTTTGGTTTATGTAACTTATATCTATCAATACTTACTCTATTTGAAATGAAAGCATCTTAGTATTTCTATAAAAAATATTTTTTACTTCAAGGAAGTCAAAGAGTTGAAAAAGTTTGAACATTCCCAGATCCTTATTTTGTTTTATAATCTCCAGCCTTATTTTGAGAACCTTTGGCATATTCCTTCCCCACACCCCAAAGCAAAGTATAAACAATCCCAAAGTTGGGATGTTGTAAACCAATGGGCAATGCAATGCATTGATGTTATCTCTTTTTTTCCCAGTTGAACTATAAGGTAGAAGGAGAGAAAATAAAACACAAATATACTCTGGACCCTGAATTGCCTCAATTTATTCAAGCCAAGGTCAATGCTCTCAACATGAGTGATGTGAGTACTTAGAATGCTGTTAATTTAATTATGCCTTAGCTGAGATTTATTGGTTGATTATGTGATTCTTCTCAACCTAACTGCTGTTAAATTTACTCTTTGGGAATTCTAAGATCAGGTATAGGAACTTCTGCATTTTAAAATCAAGGACCTTAGAGATAGAGGGGGTAGACCTTTGAGTAATGACTACTTGTATCTCACCAACTTCAGGCAGAAGCTTCTTAAGCAGAAAGGGCGAGTCACTAAAAGTTGCAAAGAATGGGTCTTCTTGCTTTGGTGGAGGACTTCCCCATATCTATGAATTCACTATATTTTTGAAATACTAGATCTAGTTCTTTTCTCTATCCTAATGTTGATTTTTAAAAAGTCAACCAGTTTTCTTTTTTTTACTAAAAATAAAAGTCAAGAAATGCTACTTGGTCCCCATGACTTCTTGAATTCTCTTAATGGAAGTGGTCTAGATCTGACATCTGAAAATCTAGATTCAAATCCAGGCTCTGCCATTTGCTACTGTGTGAGTTGGGATAAGTTTCTTAAACTCTCTGGGTCAGAGCTTCCTCCTCTATGAAATGAGGGCATTGGAGTAAGTGAACTCTCAGATCTCTATCAGCTAGATTTATTTGTTTGTAAGAGTTTTTATATCCTGCTCATTTCTCAGGTTTGCAAAATGTAATCTGTCTTCTGTTTCCTTAAGGCTTATTATAAAGCTGACTGGAAGAAATCACTTAAAAAAGGCTATGATTTGAAACCAGATGCCATTCCAATACTTGCTGCAAAAGCTTCAAGGAATATTGCTAGTGATGTAAGTATTATTTGAATGATTCAACCTTCTTTTCTATATCCTCCTACAAGATTTAAAGGTCTACTCAAGGAATTACTTTTCCCACTAGGATAATATAAATGTCACATGAAATATGTTCTCTGCCACTTGAATTTATAATTAATTAATAATATTTTCTGATTCTGTATCACTTTTGAAAAATCACTATAGATCAATTTAGTTGGAGCAAATATATTGCCTTTTTTCTTAACTGTGGAATATTTGGAATTCCCAGGATCATTATTACTGTCAACTATCAGTACATCTTCTAATTTATATTTTATTGTGAGAAAAATTGGAATTTATGTAATTCTCAAACAGAAGCTTTTCAGTAATGGACAACACACTATATGAATTTTATAAGATTGTACAAAGACAAGTCAGTAAATCAGTCAATAATTATTTATTAAGCACCCACTATGTACCAGGGATTGTGTTAATTAATTCTGATTTTATGAAAGGTAAAAGATAGTACCAGTTCTCAAGGAACTCACAGTCTAATGGGGCAGATAATGAAATATGCAAGCAAGGATGTATCAACAAGATATACAAAATAAACTGGAAATAATTAACAAATTGAAGGCCCAATGACATCAAAAAGAACTTACTAGGATGCCTGTCACTAGGTCACTATGCTAAGTCCTAGAATTAAAAGGGGATGGGATTCTAACTGGGATTTGAAGGAAGCCAGGAAAGCCAGGAAATAAAGATGAAAAAAGAAACAATTCCAAACATGAGGTGACAGCCCAAGGAAAGTACCTTGAGTTCAGAGGTGGATTGTCTTATTCTTGAAACATTGAGAAAGCTACTGTCACTAAAACAAAGAATATATGTGTTTGGAGGTACATGAAAGGGAAGAGGGTATGCTCTCTGGGAAGGTATTGGAGCAGGTTATGAAGGGCTTTGAATGCCAAAAATTTGATCCTGGAAGTGATAATAAGCCATTGGAATTTATTGAGTAGGGGAATGGGATGAGACCTGAGCTATCCTCCAAATGGAGGATAGATTACTGTAGGAAGAAATTTGTGAAATTCTCCATGATGAAATCAAGTCAAAACAAAAGAAATCAATTATAGTTTTAATAATAGAACTTTAGCCTTAATTCATTTATGAATATAGGCCATATTCTTACTGTTATTTTAGTAAAATGAATTATTTGGTAAAGGGAAACTTATTCATTTGCACACCACTAATTTGAATTTTCAGTCATTTATACAAGGAAGGGTTGGCTTAATTTTGCCCAGTAAATCATTTCTTTATAAAATGAACAAAGTCAAAATACATGCACACTTGTAGAAGGAGCATAAAAAATACTTAGGAGAGCCAAATCAAGCTTCCAAGACACTCATTTATTCAATCAATTAGTTAATAAACAGTTATATACTTGATTTTTGTATGTTATACATACTTTCTCTCTATTGATTAATGAAAGTCCCCAAAGACTTTCTATTAGTAAAGCATTTTATAGCTTGTTTTAGTTATTATAAGTAATTAAACTATGTTTCTTTTTAAAAAATTTAATATTTTATTTTTCTCAATTACAATTAAACAAAATTTTAAAGATTCATTTAATTTTTTTTTACTTTCAAATTCTTTTCCTTCCACTTCTCATTGAGAAAGCAAGCAATTTGATATGGGTTATACATGTCATGCAAAATATATTCCTATCTAAATTACATTTCTTTTAAAATGTTATAAGTATAGATGTTTTCCTAATTCATTCTAGATAAGATGCCTCAGTGAGTCCAAAAAATATTTTACAGTTTAATACTTTCTTGATAGGTAGATATATACATACATACATATATATATGTATATAATATGTCTTTTTAAGACTTTCATTATCATCTTCTTTCCTCTAGTTCAAATACAAAGAGGCCTATGAGAAAGACAAAGGAAAGCAAGTTGGATTCCGTAGTCTTCAAGATGACCCTAAACTTGTTCACTACATGAATGTGGCCAAAATACAGTCAGATCGTGAGTACAAGAAGGGTTACGAAGCCACCAAGACCAGGTATCACATACCCCTGGATATGTTCAGTGTGATGGCTGCAAAGAAGTCTCAGGAAGCCACTACCAACACCAACTACAGACAGCCAATCCATCATTACACCCTCTTGCCTGATGCCCTGAATATGGAGCATTCACGAAACGCCATGCAGATCCAGAGTGATGTATGTATTAACCAGTGGACTTGTTAAAATGCATAAACTAGCAATTCATCTGGTCCAAGGAATCAGGAGCAAATTCCTATTTGCCATATTGGGGAGGAACAGGAATCTTATTTATTATATCCAAAAGTTGATTGAGAAAGGAACTCTGCTTTTCAGAGTTCCCCTCTGCTTTTAAAGAGACTAGTGAAGAAGGCTGAAGTATAGCATTTGACTCATCTAAGCTGTATTCTGTCTGAATGCAGATAGGCAGTAGGGTACAGTAGATACAGAGCCTCAGAGCCAAGGAGGCTTAAAATCCATCCTGGCCTTTAATGCGTACTAATCCTGTGATTCTGAGCAAGTCACTTAACATCTCTTCACCCACTCAATTCTCTCAGATTCCAAGGTGCAAAGGAAATGTCAACCCATATTAGTAGAGGGAATCTCCTTTCACCAATGTAATCGCAGGTCCAGCCTCTATACCTACCTGACCTAATGATTTAAAGCAAATTTTGGATAAAATGATAGATTTAGAAATAAGTTCTGTGAGTCTCAGCTGCCTCATTTTTAAAATGAAGATACTGGATAAGATCTTTTGGCTCTGACAGTTTATGATTTTATAGCTCCTGCATGAAAGGCAGATTTGAAGCATATTAACAGCAACTCTCCATATCATCCCTAATGGTTCTGGGAGTGGAGACTCATGTGAGGAAGGCTGTCTTTTGTTACCTCTGTCTAAACAACTCAATACTCTTTTTAAAATCATTTTGATTCATAAAAGATCTTAGCTTTTCTTCATTTTCCCTTAATGAGGTATTATTAAAAACTAAAAAGAAATGACCCCATAAATTTGCCTGGGTAGAAAATGTGTGTTCTATTCAGATGTTCTCAAAGACAGTAGGGAGTAGAAAGTAGGCTGTTCCCATTGTATTTGTAATAATGAATAAATCTTTCAGGGAAAAAAACACAAGTTCTGACTGTTTCTGCCTGAGTGTTTCCCTTTTGTTTTTGCAGAATCTTTATAAATCAGATTTCACCAACTGGATGAAAGGAATTGGGTGGGTTCCAGCAGAGTCCCTAGAAGTGGAAAAAGCAAAGAGAGCTGGAGAGATTCTCAGTGAGAAGAAATACCGCCAACATCCAGAAAAACTGAAGTTCACCTATGGCATGGATGCTATGGAACAAGTGCTTAATAAAAATAACAAGCTGACTATGGACAAGGTGAAGCTCAACATTCTAGAATCAGAAAATCTCAAAATAACCTTTCTGTTCCGTCTCAGCAAATGGGGGATTCCATAACTTTATTAAATAATTCTAGTATCTAATAATTCACTGGTGCAGATGACAGATTTATCAATTAGACCCATTTTCTTTCTTGGTGCATTGGAACAAGTACTTGATTAAGAATCAGTAGATTTTGGTTCTGATTTCAGTTCTGCTATTTACTAGTTATATGACCTTGAACCACAGTTTTCTAGAGGCCACAGTTTTTTTCCTCTGTAACTTGAGTGTTGGTCCATGTGATTTTTAGCATTCCTTCCAGCTCTAAATGTCTGGTTCCTTAATTCTTAGTAGAAATCTTTTCTTTATATCAATAATAAGTCAATGTCACTGCACCATGGCTAAGTTTAAAAAGTACCACAAATTAAGACAGACTTTGTGGCTAGGATCATGAAACAATGGTTCTATTGCTAATGTAAAAATACATTCAAAGGAAAACCCAGTTTCCTCCTGTTGCTGCAATTTAGAACGGTTTCCTAATGTGTTCTGTAATGTGGCTCTATGAATATAAGGAGTAGCAGGTTGCTTAATAATATGTTTTAAAAAGCAATACTCTATTTTTAAACAGATCCTCATCTGTGCTTCTCCAGGAACAATGACCCTAGTCCATTTAACTTTGCTACTTGGATACCATGTTATTAGTCATTTTGCTGTTCACTTTTGGAACTTCAGTTTTCCTTAATGTCCTTGTTAAAACCAGGGTTAAAAAACAGACAATACTCAGATCTTTATATAAAAGAAAAAGATCCCTAGCAATAATTAATTCAGTGAGAGGACTGTTTTCTGAAGTTTCTGTATGGCATTCTTGTGAATACACTCCAGGGTAGGATTTTTTCCCCCAATAAAAGCATAATACTACAAACAGCAAAATCATCCAGAAACAACTAGAAACTCCAAAGATCTAATTGTTGATAAATCTCATTTTCTGGGATCCTCCTCATGTTTTTCTCACTACAAAATGTTCCAATTTTTCCATTGCAGAGGCTCTACACTGAGAAATGGAACAAAGACAAGACCACCATCCATGTTATGCCTGACACTCCAGATATTCTGTTATCCAGAGTAAACCAAGTCACCATGAGTGATGTAAGTAGACAAAGCCAAAAAAGGACTGTTAGTCTTCAGTTAAAACATTCTGTCATGTTTTCTACTTCCAGGGTTTTCACATCAATCTTGTAGAAAAGAAAAGGATTGACTTTCTGACTTGAGTAATAAAATGATCTTGTTTTCTTTCTTGTGGATTAGAAACTCTACAGATCTGGCTGGGAAGAAGCTAAGAAGAAAGGATATGACCTGAGACCAGATGCTATTTCAATACAGGCTGCAAAATCCTCTAGAGACATTGCCAGTGATGTAAGTTCTCTTACTGAGCCTTAATTAAGATACAAGTACAAAGTTAGTGGTAAAATGAGACAGGCTTAAGTGAATCATGCACTGCTTTCCTTTTACACGTAGGCATTATTTATCCTTGATGAGACCTCCATTATATAGAACTCCTAAGAAAAGAAATTGAATAGTTTTGCTCAGTTATCCCTCTGGGCACGTTGTGGCCAGGTCTTCTCTGAGACAATTTCTCTTAATACACACTTTGATTCCTTCAGACTCTAATTGAGTTACTTATTATTTAACATACTTTTGAAATAATAATAGTAGTGTACATCTTTAGAACATTTTAAAAGTTCCAAACACTCATATACATTATTTCATTTGAATCAACAACTAAAAAAAGAAATTTAATCTTTTTAACCCAATTTGGTTTTTCTAGAAGTTTCTAATTTATTTCACATTGGTCTGCCAAGGTAATTCTGAGTATTAAGAGATCATCATCAAGAAATCACTGACTAGGACCAGGTCCTACAGGTGCTCTTAGGGGAAATTAGGTCAGCAAATTCTCCTGATGAGTAGATAGTAGGGTAAAACCAAATCTTTTTTTTTTTTTAATGAAATTAAAAAAAATAACAAACATGTCATTTCCCTCTCTTTCATCTACCTCCTTCACTGGGAAAAGAAAAAAAGAAAAACAAAACCCTTATAACAATATGTAAAGTTAAGCAAAACAGATTCCCATATTTGCCATGTCCAAAAAATGTGTCTCATTCTGCATAGTCTATCACCTTTCAGATGGTAGATAGAATTTTCATCATCAATCTTCTAGAATAATGGTTGCTCATCATATGGTGATCATAGTTCTTAAGTCTGTCAAATTTGTTCTTTCTTACAATGTCACAGTTAACAGAATGTTCTCCTGGGTCTATTATATCAGTTTATATAAGTCTTTCTAGGTTTCTCTGAAATCATATTATGGCAAAATGATATTTTATTATATTCAAATGTAATAATTTATTTGGTTATTCCCTCTTCTTAATATACATCTATGTAATCTAAGTATCTTGGGTCAGCCTTCGTTTCTGAATTACTGAAATTCACATTGAACTCATTTTCCCTCATGTCCTCAGCTTCTAGGGCCCAACGTGGGAACTTGAAATGAATTAAAAAAAAATGTGTTTCTGTTTAGTTCCTCTTTTGCTTATTTTAAATGAACTGAAACCAAATACATTTTAAAATGGTAGCCACCATATGGTTATGGGAACCTGTTCTCTTCCTTTATTCATTATCTTTGTCCTATTTTCTCCTTCTGCCTACAGTATAAGTACAAACAAGCCTATGAAAAAGCCAAAGGGAAGCACATTGGCTTCCGGAGCCTTGAAGATGATCCCAAATTGGTACATTTCATGCAAGTGGCTAAAATGCAGTCTGACCGAGAGTACAAGAAAGGCTATGAGAAGTCAAAGACATCATTCCATACCCCAGTGGACATGCTCAGTGTTGTGGCAGCTAAGAAGTCACAGGAAGTGGCTACCAATGCCAACTACAAGCATTTGATCCATACATACAACATGCTTCCAGATTCCATGAGCTTTGAGTTAGCCAAAAACATGATGCAGATCCAGAGCGATGTAAGTGAAAGACACACATATGGGCATGTTGGCTCAGGGACTCATTAAAGTAACTGTCATACAGCAGAAGAAGAGGGAAAACAAAAAAGCAAATATGTCACTGATGATCTTTGCTCCTTTAGCCTGATGCTGCCTCAACTTTTGTAATGCACAGTGACTACTTTCCAATTTTGTTGTGGCACTCCACAGATGGTAAAAACTAAAAATATATTAGTATAGAAATGGCTATTAGAAAGATTATATTAAACTTTACCATTGAAGACAAAAAGTCATGAAGATGGAGAAACCAGGACTCTTAGCTACTCATTTTCTATCTATATATGGGAGAAGGAAAGGAGAGAAGAAGAAAAGATAGAAGAAAAGGAGAAAGGAAGGAAGGAAGGAAAAAAGAAAGAAAAAAGATAGAAAGGAAGTGGGGGAAAGGAAGAAGGAGGAAAGGAAGGAAGGAAAGAGAAAGAAAGAAGGAAGGAAGGAAAGAAAGAAAGAAAGAAAGAAAGAAGAGAAAAAGAAAAGAAAGAGAAAGGAAGAAAAAAGAGAGAAGAAGAAAGAGAGGAAGAAAGAAAGAGAGGAAGAAAGAGAGAAAGAGAGGGAAACAGAAAGAAAACAAAAAAGAGGAAGAAAGAAAATAAATGAAACAAAGAGAGAGAGGAAGAAAGAAAGAAAATGAAAAAAGTGAGAGAGGAAGAAAGAAAGAAAGAAAAAGAATGAAAGAGAAGAAAAAGAAAGAGAGAAGAAGGAAGGAAAGAAGGAAGGAAGGAAGAAAGGAAGAAAAGGAAGGGGAGAAGGAAGGGAAGAAGGGAGGGAGGGAGGAAAAGAAAAGAAAGGAAGGAGGGGGCAGTTAAGTGGTGCAGTGGATAGAGCACTAACCCTGAAGTCAGGAGGACCTGAGTTCAAATGTGACCTCAGTCACTTAACACTTCTTAGCTGTGTGACCCTAGGCAAGTCACCACCCCAAGTGCCTCAGCAAAAAAAAGAAGAAGAAGAAGAAGAAGAAGAAGAAGAAGAAGAAGAAGAAGAAGAAGAAGAAGAAGAAGAAGAAGAAGAAGAAGAAGAAGAAGAAGGAGAAGGAGAAGAAGGGGAGAGAGAAAGAAGGAAGGAAAGGAAGATGGAAGAAGGAAGGAGGGTAAAAATGAAGGAAGGAAAGAGTAGAGAAAGGCAGGAAAAAGAAGAGAAAGGAAGGAGAGCAATGAAGGAAAGAGAGAGAAAAGAATGAAGGAAAGAAAGAAAAAGGATGGAGGAAGGAAAGAGAAAGAGAAGGGGAGAGAGAAGGAAGGAAAGGAGGATGGAAGAAGGAAGAAGGGCAAAAATGAAGGAAGGAAAGAGTAGAAAAAGACAGGAAAAAGAAGAGAAAGGAGGGAGAGAAAGGAAGGAAAAAAGAGAGAGAAAAGAATAAAGGAAAGATTTATTAAGTATCTACTATGTGCCAGACACTGTGTGAGGTTAAAGTATTACCTCCAAGGCAATTTATAAATATTATCTCATTTGACCATCACAATATCTCTGGGAGTTAGGTCCTATTATTATTCCCATTTCATAGTTGAAGAGAGTGAGAAAAATTAAATATCCAAGATCATCCAGCCAATTAATGTCTGGGGTCCCATTTGATTAAGGCCTTCCTGACCCCAGGCCCAGAGAACCACCCACCATGTTACCTAGGAAAAGAAAACTAAAATTAGGAACCTCAAATTACCGAAGTCAAAGATAGTAATAGAAGGAGAGACAAGGGATGACAGGGCATAGGATATCTAAGCAGAGGCCCACAGGGCAAGCCACACAGAGCCAAAGCCAGAGTGAAGGAGAAAGACCAGTTTGCCACAAAACAGCTGTGAGATCTTTAAAAAGTAGCGGTGGGTTGTGATAGACTGGGAAACGAGGTGGGGAACAAGAGGCTGCCTGAATGAAGTCTGATTAAAAACTAAATACTTGCAAGATGACAAAATATATATAAACCAAGTTGCTTATAATATCTGGATGCAAATTAGTTTGGGATAATGTTCCTCAACAGAATCTTGTACTATGAAAAAGAGACCTGAATTTGAAATCTTGGGAGCTGTGGATAAATATCAGCTCTTCTGTTTAATTGCCTGTGTGACCCTGAGCAAATCACTTAGCCTCTCTGGGCCTCAGTCTTCTCATTTGTAAAATGATGACACTGGACTAACTGTGACCTCTAAGGTCTCTTCCATCTCTAAAATTATAATCTGGGAAACTATGAATCAGAAATAAAATTCCCACAGGCAGTTATCCTTTCTTTGCATTGAAGTAGTATTTTTTCTTTCTAAGATAATTGGAAAGGAAACTGACTAAAAAAAGACCTAAACTTGCTAAATTTGTTAACACCTGAGTTAAAATCTGAGCTCTGTTACTCTCTAGGTGACTTTGAGTAAGCCGCTTTACTTCCTTCTTTTTCAGTTCCCTCATCTGGAGAATGGGGGCAGGTGATGTGGCTTTAGTTATCTCAATTTTTTCCAGCTCTATATCTAGCTAGCATCTAATGTCTCTTTTGATTTGGTGGGGGGGAAAGAATGAAAGCTGAATATTAAAAATGGTTGAATTTTGATGTTTTATTGTTTGAAAACAAAAATGGAAGATATTAACCATAACATATTCTGGGCTTGTTCATCTGTACTTCTTCTATATTGTCCACAAAGGTAATCATTGTTTCATTCCCTCCCTCACCACTTTTTTTTTTTTAAAGAATCAGTACAAAGCAGACTATGATGACTTCATGAAAGGTATCGGATGGCTGCCTCTAGGCTCACTAGAAGCTGAGAAAAACAAGAAAGCCATGGAGATCATCAGTGACAAGAAGTATCGCCAACATCCAGACACTTTGAAGTATTCCACTTTGATGGACTCGATGAGCATGGTTCTAGCACAGAATAATGCAAAAATTATGAACGAAGTAAGTAAATATTTTAAAATTTTCACTATTCAAAAGGAGAAAGAATATAGAACTAAGAGTTAAAAGAACTGGTACTGATCATTAGCTCTCTGTACTTCCAGGAATGTGACATTTAGAAAGTCACTTAGTTTCTCTGAAGCTCAATTGCTTTCTATGAAAAATGATCATAACAATACCACACTTCACAGGGTTCTAAGAACCCTCCAAAATAATGTGTGTGAGAAAGTGCATTGTAAATCATAAATTGTGATAATTTCAGGTATTGTTACTATATACTTGAATACTTTAGGGAGACTCGGGATGATGGATGGGAGTTGCATTAAAGACAGATATTAGGAGCACGTAGGAGAAAACTAACAGAGATCTGTCTCAAAGGAGATAATTGTCTTCTTGCAATGACTGAATACCCATTTGTCATTTATCAATTCATCAGTGAATTTTTATTATTTTATTTGGAGAGACAAAGTTCCTGTCTTTAAGGAATTTCCATGCTATCAGGGGAGATTTATGGTGGAAGGGAATTTTGTTCAGATACATGTTGGACTAATGGCCAGTAAGGTTCCCTTCCAACTCTGAAATTCTGGGATTCAGTGACTCTGGTTGATTATAGATATGAGTAATTCCTTTATTAGTAAAGATTACAATATATCCACCCTATCTATTGTTATTTATATTACATAATTATATATCTCCATATAAATAAATATATTTCTGGATAAACATGTTCTACACAGGTTATTGTAAAAGTATCAGTGCCCTTTTAAACTATTAAAACTGTAAGCAAGTTCTTTCTTTTCTTTTCTTTTTTTTTTAATAAGCAACTATAAGGAATAGTTAATTAAGTCTGGGAAAATAGCAGTGACCTGGGTATAAATTTTCCACCTTTTTGAAAATACCTAGAGAACTATAAGTAATGGAAAAAAAAGTGAGATGTATATATTTAGAGACATGTCCACTTCAAGTGTTTATCTGGACTATTTGTGCTCAGTCTGTGTTAGAGCCTCGGAGCTTGTTGGAGTGATTTGATCACTCACACTATGCCTTAAATCCCAACATAGTGATGTCATTTTAGTCCTCTTCTAGCATGAAGGACAATAATCATATTAACTGTGCATAAAACTGCGACTGTTTTAGGGGGGCCTACTGCCAGTGTGTGAGACTCACAGCAATGAGATGCTTTGCCAAAAGTAAGATCATGAGTTAGTGTCATTGCTGAAATTCCTGACCTTTTGACTTAGTCTAGTGTAGTTTTCTATTCATCTTTTCACTTCAACAGATCAAATTCAATTGTTCTCTTAAAATTAAATCTTAAAGCAGCAGTTACTGCATATGGATAAACAAGGTAAAATTTCTAGAGAAGATTTAAAAATTATACTACTTTAAAAAATTAAGCATAAAATTTTTCTCGACTTCATCCCTTCTCCCTCCCTCCTCTCTGATTAAACAAAATTTTTAAAAGGAAGGAAGGAATGAAGAAAGGAAAGAATCCTTTGAAGGAGGAAGGAAGGGAAGGAAAGAAAGAGAAAGATAGATACATAGATAGATAACCCTTGTAACAAATGTGCATAGTCAAGTAAGGCAAATTGGTCATAATCAAAATTTTATGATGTATTTTACATCTTGAATCCATTATACCTATTTTAGGAATTAGAAATCATATTTCATCTTTGGTTCTCTAGAATTGTGGTTTGTTACTGCATTGATCAATTTTCTCATTGAGGTTTTTTGATTCTAACCACTATTTTTGGTTTTCAAGCATCTCTACAAACAAGCTTGGGAAGCAGATAAGACCAAAGTTCACATCATGCCTGATCACCCTCAGATTGTTTTGGCAAAAGCCAATGCGATTAACATGAGTGATGTAAGTATATGTGTTCCTGCCATAGTTTCCCTATCTTTCCCATTAAAATCCATTCTTTTCTTCATTAGATAAATTAAATATTGAGCACCAATTATTTACAACAACCTTATGCTCAGGTGATGCTATGAAGATATAAAACTGAAGGGAGGAATCCGGCTTTCAGTTCAGACTTTTGTGTCTAATGAAAATAATGGTGACATACCAGTCCTTTAGTCAAAAGTTCTTTGTTATCCTGTATTTATAATCTCTCTGTAACTGGAAATAGGATTGTTGATGGAGTAGGGCCTAGATATGCAGAGGTCTAAAACTCAGATGAAGGGGCAGCGATACAGGGTGGTAGTATAGGAATTTGTGACTGTATTTCCTTCAGAAATGAGAAGGAACCCTAGTAGTAAGAGAGGGATGAGAGAGAAGAGGAGGAATAATCGTAAACTTTCATTTCTTTTGAGTTTGCGGATTCTCAGCTGTGTGAAATTCTCAGGTGGGGAAGGAAGGCAGAAATCATGATTAGAACCCAGGATAAAGAAATGTCATACTTCTTATAATATTGGGTGTTTTATTTTTCTTTTCTTTGCCTAACTGGAATTGGTATGTAATTTTTCTCTCCCCAAACCATTTTTCTTGGTTGAGATTCCTTCCACTGGGTTTAGGAATCACTGATGTTCTTAGGGTCACAGAATTCCTTATATTTAAAAGAATGAATTAAAACATTGAGTTTGGTTTGAGATATCTCTGAAAATGTGGATCTTGTTCTCTCTGTTTTTTAATTTTTACTTTGATGTATGACATCATACAGTAAGTGTAGAGAATTAACTTGGCAGATGACCTGATTGCTTATCCCACCACTGATGCTCTTTTTGTGTCCACAGAAACTATATAAACTTTCCTTGGAAGAAGCGAAGAAAAAGGGATATGACCTCAGAACTGATGCAATTCCTATCACTGCTGCCAAAGCTTCCAGAGATATCGCTAGTGATGTAAGTTTGAATGGAAACAGTCGCCTGGTCTTTTGTTTCCCATGCAGGTGCACTTAATCAAGGTTACTTCTAGAAACATTGAAGAGACTATAATACTCTGCTGACAAGAGCATTAGATTGGTCCTCTGGTCAGTGGAAACACCAAAAGTCTCTCTTGTAGATTTTCTACCATCTATAAAATAAAATAAAACTGTCCATTAAATGAAACTCGTACATTTAAAGAGCCCTGTTGTATTCTGAGGCCTATAAAGGCATTTTCATTGTAGGATGATGTCCTATTACTCAAAGAGAGGTCACTGAGTAAGATTTTTCTGAACAATTAGTTGGACAAATCCCATTTTTTAATGCTTGGGAGTCATTATATATAGTATTTGGAGTCAGAAGATCTGAATTTGAATCATAACTTTGTTATGCACTATTTGCATGATACTGAGCAAGTCATGCAATCTCTACAACCTCAGTTTTTCTATTTGTAAAATGTGTTGTGGTGGGGGGGATTGGGGGAAACTGAATTAAATCATATCAAATCTAAATCATAATCCTGTGAATGAGCATTGTTTAATATTTTTTTGCCTTGATTTTTACTCAAAGGAGAAGTTTTTGACATACATCTTCTTACTTTCTTCATAGTATAAATACAAATATAATTATGAAAAGAACAAGGGGAAGATGGTTGGCTTCCGCAGTCTTCAAGATGACCCCAAACTAGTCCACTACATGCAAGTGGCTAAAATGCAATCTGAACGGGAATATAAGAAAAACTATGAGAATACCAAGACCAGCTACCACACTCCTGCTGACATGCTCAGTGTCACAGCAGCTAGGGATGCCCAGGCCAACATAAGCAACACTGCCTACAAGCACCTGATTCACAAGTACATCCTCCTGCCTGATGCAATGAATATTGAGCTGTCCAGGAATATGAATCACATTCAGAGTGATGTAAGTCTGTGTTTCCTTTGGGTTTTTGATTGTTGGTTCCAAGATGGGAAAAGGGATTGAATTTTTCTTTTGAAGCAGATAAATTTTCTCAGCAAAGAGTAGGAAAGATAAGGTACAATTTGCTTCTTTTCTTTATAGAATGAATATAAACAGGACTACAACGAATGGTACAAAGGCCTTGGCTGGAGTCCAGCTGGTTCTCTGGAAGTGGAGAAGGCTAAGAAAGCTACTGAATATGCAAGTGACAGGAAATACCGTCAGCACCCTAGCAACTTTCAATTCAAGAAACTGAGCGACTCTATGGACATGGTGCTTGCAAAACAGAATGCACACACCATGAATAAGGTAAAACACATGTCATTCATTCTGAATGAGCTTCCTGCCCCCCAAATCAATGTTGAAAGGAAGGAATCTTTGGCAAAGCTCTAGTTTTTCATTTGGAGCCTTTAATATCATTCTTGCATTTCTGAACAATTAAAAATTATTCCAGGATGCTTCTGCCTCTTTCCTTCTCCTCCTATCTTCTGTTTTCTTTTTTTATATCACTTTGACTTTTTTCCTTTAAAATTTTCTTGTCTTTTTATTCTCCCTCCCCAAATTCCAAAGTGTATGGTTGGATTGGCATAAGGTTGGAAGGACAAGGAAGATATTCTTAGGGAATATGAGGTAGAAAAGCCTGATTGATAGTCAATCATAACAAAACTCTTTCCCCCCTTCATCTACTCTTGCCCTCAGTGAAACTTCAAAATATTTCTAATTACTATCAAATTATTTGAAATTCCATTTCCAGCCAATTTAAGTTAGTATTTTCTTGGCATTTTGCATTTCCATGTTTTATTTGCTTCTTGTCCACATTTTTAAAGACATTTATCTCATTACCTTTGAAGAATTGCCTGAAAGATTTAAATTTTGTTTTGAGTTGTTCCCGAATTCATTTTCCATTATAGCATTGACAACATAATGAATAACTCTACTCAAGTAGGCATAATATGTACAGTCACAGAAAATTAAAGTTAAAAGGACTTGAGGATTTATCTAATAAAATACCTATACAGAAAATCCCCTCACCTGAAAGACTGGATTCTAAGCTTTCATTTGAAGGTTCCCAATGATGGGGAGCTCATTAATTTCATCATTCCATACATCTAATTGTTGGGAAGTTGTTCCTTGCCAGCCAAAAATCTATCTTTCTTCGAATTTACCTATTGTTTCTAATCTTGATCTTTGGGACCAAACAAGTTTACACACTCTTCTAGCTAATATTCATTCAATTATTTAAAGATAAGTATAATATATGCTATCCTTTTACCCCCAAGTCTTCTATTCTACAGGATAAACATTCCATATTCCTTCAACTAATCTTCCTGTGGCATGATTTGGAATTCCCTTATCATCCTGGCCATCCTTGGAATGTTTTGTGACTTATCAATCTCAAAATGAAATGCATAAATTTGAATACAATGCAACAGATGTGATCTGACTAGAATAAAATTATAGGAAAGCCTTTACCATTCTGAATAATTTGTTGATGGAAGACAGCCTAAGATTAAAATAGGGTTTGAGGCTGTTATGTCACATTACTGAGTTTACAATCCACTAAAAACTCAACTTCTTTTAAAATATAGTTTTCCTCATCTTATCCTTGTGCAGTTAATTTGTTAAAAATACATAGAACTTTATTTTCATTCCTATTAAATTTCCTTTTATTATATTTAACTTCTCTTTCTAAACAGTTGCAACTTTTGAGATCTCAACTGTCTGCCTCAATTTTGTATCATACACACATTAAATAATCATACTTTCCACAACTTCCCATTATCATTTATTCATATGTTATGTAAAACAGAATAAAATATGGAACTTTTGGGTACTTCAATATAGATTTCCAGGTGAACACAAATTTAGTGATCATCACTCTTTGGGTAGGTCATTCAATCTGTTCCCAAACCACCAAATATTGCCGTAATCCAGCCCCTATCTTTTCATTTTATATATACAGATACCATAAGATCCTTTATTAAATTCCTTACTAAAATCTAAATCTATAATGCCCATGACATCACTCCCTAATACATTTTTAGTAATCTTGCCCCAAAAGTCAATGAGCTTGGCTTTATATCAACATAATGGATTTATAGCCATAGGTTTAGAACTAGAAGAGACCTTAGAAGTCATCACATTTAACTTCCTTATTTAATAGATGGGTATATGGAGCCCCAAAAAAGCTAAGTGATTTGTGTAGTCACAGAAGTTATGAATTTCTGAAGTGGGATTTGAACCATGATTTCAAATCCAGTGTTCTATCCACTGTTTGTTGCTTTTTCTCCCCAAAAATCTTTGTCTAAGAGAGAATTAAATTACTTACCTAATAACATTTAGCAAATAATTATCTGAGGCAAGGTACAAACTCATCTTTTCCTGATTCCCAGTCCAACTCCTTCTCCCTCTCTTTCCCCACTATCTTCCTTTTTTCTCTCTGTCTCTGTCTATCTGTCTCTCCTTTCCTTCTTTTTATAGAACTCATACTAACTCATCATCACCTACTTAAGCATTTACAAACTATCCTTTATTAAGGCACTCTAGAACTTTGTCAGGGGTAAAAAATAAGCTTTGTAAGTTATTTAAGAAATCTAGTTTCTTCTTTTTTGAAAATTGGTCAGTACTTATTCATCTTCAGTTTTGTGCTGCTTTTTTTTTTCTATGTGATTTCTCAAAGACTTAGTGACAATGAATTATCAATCATATCCACAAGATCTTCCAATATCCTGGAATGTAGTTCATCTGGATTAAGTTATTTGAATGTGTTGAAGAAAATAGGATACTCTCATCATCTCCTTGCCTATTTGAGATTTCATTTCTCTGTTAGCCATTTTGTTCTGGTCTTCCTAGACTGAAGACATTGGTTGAGAAAATGAAAGCAATATTGACATTTCCTTTATTTTTGGAATTTTTTTTTAAAAAGGACATTTCTTCCTCCCTCTATATGGTTATTCTAATGATTTACTTGTTCTATTTCTCCTTAGCATTTATATACTGTTGACTGGAACAAAGACAAGACTCAGATTCATGTTATGCCAGATACCCCAGATATTCTACAGGCCAAACAGAACCAGACATTGTATAGTCAGGTAAAGATATTTAAAGCTTCTTGATGTTAAGTACAAAAACTTCTTTTTAGGCTTGGTCAAAAATATTGATTAATTTAATAGAGAATATACTTTGAAACATTGAAGGAAAAGAAGTAGAATACTCAACAGGTTCAATCCAATCACTACTACACATTTAGATATATTTCCCATAAGTGAATCTGGTGATCCTCAAAAAACAAACTTTTTGCTCTCAATTTGTCAAGTGTGTCATTTGACATACTGCCCTAAACTCTGTGCCCAGTAATGAACATAGTCAAGATGATGAACTGTCTCGGGGCTCTCAGAGATCCCAATTTCACATTTGTCTATTTTCAGCCCTAAAACCTTAATGGCTATAATAGCATACTCACCAATGACACAATCAAAGCAACTGCAATGAATCAATCAGCAAATATTTATTAAGTTCTTCCTATATTCCAAGCATTGTTCCTGGTGGGATAAAATCACACACACACACACACACACACACACACACACACACACACTCATTTCAATAGTTACTGTCTTCAAGGAAAGTTACTTTCCTTCCAATGTATTTGGGAAAATAAGTACATATATAGGGATAAATAATTGCAGGTTACTATATCTTGGTTTTTATAACCATAATATACCTTTCAAACTCAGAACTGGATGAAATTATTGAAATAAAATGAAAATGCATATTGACTGACTGTTGAGATCACAAGAAAAGATTTTTAAGAAATGCCAAGATTGTCTTTTATTCTATGTTTCTAAATGGCAAAAGATTCTAGGATTTAGCCTTGCCCGCTTCAATTGTATTTCTGTTCTAAAGAGCTACTAAAAATCAATGGTAAATAACAAAAATTCCGTTAATTTTAGAAACTGTATAAACTTGGATGGGAAGAAGCACTAAAGAAAGGCTATGATCTCCGACCTGATGCAATTTCAGTCCAGTTAGCCAAAGCTTCAAGAGACATTGCCAGTGATGTAAGTAACATAGCAAGTGCTATTGAGTCAGTTCTGTCTAACAACACAACTGGTTTTTATATTCACTGTTGTTATTAACAATCATTATTTAAAATATATAAAGGAAGGCAAGTTTTCAAATCTAGACTTCAGCTTTTTAAAATATTTCATTTCTGACACCCAAAATATTGGCTATTTATTTCCAGGTTTATAATATTTGTGTATTTGATATGCATTTGAGGTATATCTTCATTTAAGTGACTGATAAAAATGTTGAACAAGAAACCATATTTTGCAAAGCAAAAATCAGATACAGTCTAATTTTAAAAAATCTATTTGCAAACATTAAGCATGCTTTTATTTCATGAAACTGGTATGGAACCCCCCAAAATCCTGAAGCATATATTCTTGGCCTTTTTGTCTTGCCCTTATAAGTCTAATGAAATCTATGCACTTCTTAAAATGTTTCAGATGCATAAATTAGGGGAAACAATGAAAATGAAATGTAGCTATTAATATGTTAAAAAAATAAAAACCCCAACAACCACAAAATAAGTTCACAGACTCTTAAGTTAAGAACTCTTGTTTTAGAGGTATGTTGATTTTCCTATACATCAGTAAATGGAAACCTTCGGAAAAAGAATGATCCAATAAACTCTCTTCAGAAAGCTATGAATCCATGTAAATATGCTGTAATCTGGTATGCACTCTGTTTTTTCAAAGAGTTTACTTAAAGAGGCATTGTGACATACCTTGCTGAAATTTAGACAAGCTGTATTTTTGACATCCTAATTTATTCTTCTGGCTCTAATTAGGTTTTGCTATGTCAGAAAAATAGATGCTGTTGATCATTTCCATAATCTCCTTTGATCATCAACACAGATAAGACTTATATGGCTTACTAATAATGTAGAAAGATTTCTACCTACTTAAATGTTGATGAGAGATTATCCAAACATGTTAGACTTGAGAGATTTGAGTTAATTTTTCTTGCCTTTATGTTAATTAAATTTTTTTTTCTCTTACTTGTGATTTTAGTATAAGTACAAGGAAGGCTACCGTAAACAACAAGGCCACCATATTGGGTTCCGTAGTATTCAAGATGACCCCAAACTGGTATTATCCATGAATGTGGCCAAAATGCAAAGTGAGAGAGAATACAAGAAGGACTTTGAGAAATGGAAGACCAAATATACCAGTCCAGTGGACATGCTGGGAGTAGTTTTGGCCAAGAAATGTCAAACTTTGGTCAGTGATGTTGACTACAAGCATCCTCTACACCAATGGACATGTCTGCCAGATCAAACAGCCATTATTCAAGCTAAAAAAGTTTATGAACTACAAAGTGATGTAAGTTCTATTTCATCAAAATATTTAAAAATGTTATTGTTATTAAATTATTGGGTAAAACATTGTATTTTAAGGATGTTATTTTGTAGTAGAGAAAGCAAAATAAAATAACCCAAATTAACTATTAGTGGTATTTGCTTTTTGATGCCATGTTAAAAATTAAGTTAAATATTCTGAATGAAAAAAAAAATGATCTTCTTGGATCTGATTTTTTCTTCCACAGAACATGTATAAATCTGATCTCCAATGGCTCAAAGGGATAGGATGGAGCCCACTGGGTTCTTTGGAAGCTGAAAAGAACAAGAAGGCTTCAGAAATCATCAGTGAAAAGAAATACCGACAACCAGCAGACAAAAACAAATTCACTAGTCTTCCTGATGCCATGGACATAGTTTTGGCAAAGACAAATGCCAAAAACAGGAGTGATGTGAGTTGCTATTAAGAGATGGATTATATTTTGAGAGATAGATATTTTATAATTGAATATTTTACTGACATTCTCATTGTCCCATGCTGAATCAAGTAATAAATGGATTGAACATGGCATGTTTTTTTTTAAACTCAAGATAAATGAATTTTCTACAATGAGAAAAATATTGAATATCTTTACTTTTCCTTGAAGATTGACTGTAATAAAGCCATAAGCTAAATTCTAAGGAATTGAAAGCTATTCTGAGACATTTAATATGCTTTAGCATAAACAGTGGGAGAAATGTGAGGAAACTGGTGTAATTAATTATAAGTGTAACTTCTTTCAATTGGCTTATATGCATATAATTTAATGAATAGAGACAGATTTTGTCTCAGACTCAGATTTCTCATAACTTATGGCTTTCCACCTCCAACCTACATCTTTGACTCTTACATAGCAAAGGAACAGTATAGACTCCATTCTGTGCAGGGGGTGGAGTAGGGCAACCTTTATTTCTTTTAAATGTCTGAGCCAGAAGTCTAACCTTGTAACCAGAAGAGGCTAATGACCAACCATAATTTTATATACAGCAGAAATGGTTAAAGTAGTTTAAAGTATTCTAGAGATAGAAAGGACCTGAGTCACCTAAACTTGAGGTCATGTAGACCTGATTTTATACATGAGGAAACTAAGATACAAGGACCTTATGTGCTAATTTTTTCTACCAATGCAGATCTAGCAACTACAGTTGACTTGAGGGTCAAATGAGATAATATATGTAGGCTATCAAGCCCAACCCACTGATTTTACATATGGGGATTATAAAAGTTAAGTGACTTGCCTTATACACAGTATCTGAGGTGGAACTTGAACCTGGGGGTCTTCTGATTCTGAGTACACTACTGCTATTGTCCTGAGTTAAATATCGTTTAAAAGTCAAGAAATAATGTCTCTTTTTTCTGCTAATGCATATCACTCAATGATGCCTTGTTCAATATATTATATTGCCCTGGAAAATTAATAGTTACCTAATATTCTTACTGAAAAAAATTCTTATTCTTCATTCTAGAGACTCTATCGAGAAGCTTGGGACAAAGACAAGACACAGATTCACATAATGCCTGATACACCTGACATCATTTTAGCAAAAGCAAATTTGATCAATACAAGTGATGTAAGTTCAGTTTGGGAAATACCCTTTACAAGAGTTTGCTGAAATTGCTCCCAGCCCAGTTAATTCCAACGTATTTTAAATATCTGAATATTTTAAATTACAAAATGTTTCTGAATTTGATTTCCCATATTAAGACTTTGTACTTTCTAGTTTCTAAGCAGTGTTAGATATCTGCAAAAGATGTGCACACAGGAAAATTTAAGTGGAGTCCCAGTGTCATTTCCCCAAATCCGTAATTCTAAATGTCACTTTCATAGAATGATTTCTGTTATAAATTCTAAAGGACAATAACCCAATGAACTTTGGGCACATATAATATCTCAGGGAAGTCTAAATAAATCCTTTGTTCTATATAATTACCACAAAAACTCAAAATCAGTAATTCCTTCCCATGCTTTGAATTTAAGATCAGCTTGCTTTTAAAATAATAGTCTAGATATATCACTGGAACTCACAATTTTTTTCTGTATTCTTTAAAGCAACAACAAAAATCTAATTCTTCAAAAATTATATTAAAAAAACACTACCCTTTGCTTTTATAAGCCATCACCTATTTTTTTATTTGATACTAAATAGTATATATTGCATCCTTTTGGTTGTATTCAGACTTTATGTGAGCAGATTCTTCCTTGGCAATTCTTCTTTTAATTGTTTTTCAGAATTTTTATGCAATTCCTTTTGATTCCTGACAAAAACTTTCATAAAACACTGAAATAAATAGGAAAGTAATACTTCATTGCTGTATATTTTGACTGACCACAACATTTTTCATTTTAAAAGAATGTTAAAAATGGAATTTATTTATTTCCAATTTCATTTAAAGTACTCTGTCTCATCCATGTTATTTTCTTGGAACCTGGAAATATTAACTACTTTGGTCCCATCAGATTATAAGTGATTTTAAAAATAATTTTGTTCCTCTCTTAATAGAAACTCTACCGATTAGGCTATGAGGAATTGAAGAAGAAAGGTTATGATCTTCCTATTGATGCTATACCAATCAAATCGGCCAAAGCATCCAGAGAAATTGCAAGTGAGGTAAGTGCCTATTTTTGCTTCATACCAACTTGATTATCATTTGACATTTCAATTGAACTGTTCAAATTATTGCTGAGCTTAAAGCAAATCTCAAAAAGTTACCCATTAAAATAGGGGCCTAGATAATTCTAGAATATTAAATGAAAGGAGAACATGTCCATGGCAACTGTTTGACATAGGTTCAATTGCATATTTGAATTAGATTCAAATTTAAAATTTGAATTTAGTCTTGAATCTTCTCTAACAAATCCATGAAATAAGCAAATTTACAAGATTTTTGAATAAGCTATTGTAGTTAATATTATCTGTAATCTATTCATAGATGGTGGTGACAATTTTGACCTGCTTTCTGATTTGTTTCTCCCCAGTACAAGTACAAAGAAGGCTATCGTAAGCAGCTTGGCCACCATATTGGAGCCCGTGATATAAAGGATGATCCCAAGATGATGTGGTCTATGCATGTGGCCAAGATCCAGAGTGACAGGGAGTACAAGAAGGACTTTGAGAAGTGGAAGACCAAGTTCAGCAGCCCAGTAGACATGCTGGGGGTTGTTCTGGCCAAGAAGTGTCAGACTCTGGTCAGTGACATAGACTACAAACACCCCTTGCACCAATGGATATGTCTGCCTGACCAGAATGATGTTGTCCATGCCAGGAAGACATATGATCTTCAGAGTGATGTGAGTTTAAGGCTATTGATTGATCAATAGCAAAATATTTCTCTTCATTTTTTATCTTCCATGGCTATTGCCTCACTGTAGGGTAGGGTCAGTCATAAAGAGCTTAGCTTAATGCCCCTAAGTTTTTTAGAATTATGACATTTGGAGTTAGAAAGGACCTAAGTTCTTTTTGTATTATAGCCAGGAAAACAAAGGGCCTAAGAAGTTAATTCACCCTATCTCACTCAGGTAACAAACAACAGAGCTGGTATTCCAAGCTAAATCCCATAATTCAAAATCAGTATTCTTTCACCTACACCTCAACCATTTCTCTTCAACCTCTTGGAGGCACTATCCTCCAACTAACACTGGCAGCTTAGAAAAATGCATAAAAATTAAAGATGATTTTGATCTGTACTTTCAAGTAAGAATATGTGGGTTTTGAATGATATCTCTAATCTGTTTTAATGTATTATTGTGATTTTTAAAGGCTGTATTTTATTTTACAACTTTTCAAAGTAAAGATCACATAAGAATGAAAACATAAGCAAATCAAAAAAAAAATTTATCCCTCCCAGAATTGATTATGGCTTTTATATTAACTTGTTATTCATCTGAAATTTTAGATTCAGTATAAAGCAGATCTCCAGTGGCTGAGAGGCATCGGTTGGTCCCCTAGTGGTTCCCTTGAGGATGAAAAGAATAAAAGAGCAACTACAATTTTGAGTGACCACATATATCGTCAGCACCCAGAAAAATTCAAATTTTCTAGTCTTATGGACTCTATGCCTATGGTTTTGGCAAAGAATAATGCTAAAACAATGAACCATGTAAGTCTTCTTATTTGGGGGAGGAGGGTAGTTTTATTTTGTATAATTTCTAAAAATCTCAATATATCTATCTCTTTTCTTCTTTCCTTTGTTTCCTTTTTTTTTTCTGAGGCAATTGGGGTTAAGTGATTTGCTCAGGGTCACACAGTTAGAAAGTGTTAAGTGTCTGAGATCATATTTGAACTCAGGTCCTCCGGACCTAACTGTCCCTCTCTTTTCTATTCCATGAAAAATCCATTTGATAAAAATCCTATTTCCATTCATTTTAATGAGGAAAATTATGAGAGCTCCTGAACTCCCCCAAAGGGGGGATTTTTATTTATAAATACCCAAATAATGAATAGTTAAATAGGTTTTTTGTTGTTGTTCATCTCTGACTCAGTTTTCTTGGCAAAGATACCATTTCTTTTTTCAGTCTCATTTTACAGATGAGTAAAGTGAGGCAAACAGGGTTTAGTGACTTGGCAACCATCATACAGCTAGTAAGTGTCCGAGTCCAGATATGAACTCAAGAAGATAAGTCTTCTTAACTCCATGTCCAGTTCTCTATTCACTGTGCTATTTAGCAATCCTAAATAGATGTTCAGTTAATAGTAATTATAGAAAGAAAAAAAATTGTGTGTGAGTGAGTATTGAGGTTGTAATAAAGGGAATGAATTCAGCCTGCTACTAAAAGTGAAGATGGCCTGCATATCAAGGGCTAGGAACTGTCCCCATTTGGAACCTCAACTTTTTCAGAATTGAAGTAGTTCACACAGATTTTTTAGAATGGTATCTTTAATTCTTGAGGTGAAGGGTTGAGGCTCTTTTGAGACAGATGATTTAATATGGCAGTGAGAAAAACATGAAAGTATTTTTGTTTAGATTGGTTCATTGTTGTGTCATTCCTATGATTCAACATGACATTGTATTTGTTTATATTTGTTTCAGCGTCTCTATACTGAAGCATGGGATAAAGACAAAACTAGCATACATATTATGCCAGACACCCCTGAAGTTTTGTTGGCAAAGCAGAATAAAATTAATTACAGTGAGGTAAGCGAATATATTGTGCTACATTGATGTTTTGAATATTAAAAGAATTTTTTCTTAAAAATAATCTTTTCATATGAACTTATACTTATTTATCAATATCTTAGAAACTGTATAAACTTGGCCTAGAAGAAACCAAGCAGAAAGGCTATGATTTGCGGATAGATGCCATCCCCATCAAGGCAGCTAAAGCCTCCAGAGATATTGCCAGTGAAGTAAGTATATCCATGCAATTTTCCACCATCAACTTAGCTCAAAATTTTCTCAATATCTTATATTTACAACATAACAATTACATGTTGAAGTCTAAGCTATCACAACACATCTCTAGAAATCATAGTCTAATGTAAGTAAGCTTAGTGAAATCCTCATATCCAACTCTACATGACCAAAAATAAGCATTCTAAAGAAATATACTCTCTAAAACTATAAATTATATAGTTTTATAGTTATATATGTAATATATATAAAACTATAATTCCATATTTCTTTTCAGTGGTTAAAAAATTGATATCTGACTACACTTGGGTTGTATGTCTGGCTTATCAATGTGAAGAATGCATTTGTCGAAAGCTGCTATGAGTAGTAGGGTTAAATTTCCTACTTATGTTCAGCGTTTTACTGAGACAAGAGTAATGATATATTCTATTCAAAGTCTTTTCCTCAACTATGTGTCTTCCCTTTATGCCTGTTGAGGCTAATAAAGAATCGTAATCAAAAATAACATCATCATCTAGTCCAACTCATTACCAACCAAGAATTCCCTTTATTACATATCCAAGACAAGGTCACCCAGTCTTTTTGTGGGAGGGAAGGGAGGAAACAAGTACCTCCTGCAGCAAGCCATCTCACTTTTGGACATGATTAATTGTGAGAAAGGTTTTCCTGACATCAAGCCAAAATCTATCTCTTTTCTATTTCTGCCCATAATGGAATCCCAGCCTTTATAGGCAAGTAGAACCTGTTCAATCCTTTCTCTTCATAACTTCCCTTTACATATATTAAGATAGCTATAATCTATAGTAAGATAAATATCATTTCTCTCTTTTCTTTACCCTCAGACTTCTTCCTCAAGCTAAACATCCCCAGTTCATTCAATGAATCCTCCTATGGCATATTGTCTAATTCCTCTACAATCCCAGCCAATCTGCTCTAGATATTCTCCAATTTATCTATCTGTCATTGTATAGTTTTACTCAAAATTCTAGAAACATTTGAAATGCTAGAACATCTTATAAGTACAACCTTAACTAGGAAACCTCAAGAAAGCTAGGATAGTTCTTCCTGCATCTTAATTCACTCTTGCAAAACAAAGATGTTGATTCGGGCATTTTTCCTTTTCTTTCAACAACTATGTTTTTCACTGAAGTGTTTTCCCAATGTCTCACCATGGTACAGAAGAGACTAGGGGTATTTTTAATGGTACCCCAGTGCAGTGTATATTGCAGTAGGTACTACCCATTTGGAAAGTCTTTAAATATGGCCCCCATAATGGGCTTTGTGTCTGCCACTCCAAGAGTAGCCTAAGTTCAACAAGAGTTACCACCGTGGAGTTGGCCACTAAGTACTGTATTTGGGGAAACCACAAAACTTGACAGTAAGAGGTATAGTTCCTGAGTTAAGGGATATTATCTTAAAATACTAATACTATAATCACAGATGAACAGATTAGGACTTTACCTGTTGCATACCTTTTCTTCCCCCCAGTACAAGTACAAGGAAGGTTATCGTAAGCAGCTTGGCCACCATATTGGAGCCCGAGCCATTCATGACGACCCCAAGATGATGTGGTCTCTGCATATAGCCAAGGTTCAAAGTGACAGGGAGTACAAGAAGGACTTTGAGAAGTGGAAGACCAAGTTCAGCAGCCCAGTGGATATGCTAGGAGTTGTTCTGGCCAAGAAATGTCAGACCTTAGTCAGTGATATAGACTACAAGCATCACCTACACCAATGGACCTGCTTGCCAGACCAAAATGATGTCATTCATGCTCGTAAAGCTTATGACCTACAGAGTGAAGTGAGTATTGACAAATATTAAATGTTGGGGGGTAAGTTGTTCAAAATACCTGGAAAATATAGCAATAATATCCCAATAATATCGTCAGATCCATGAGAAAAGTAAAATGCTTTCTTTTCTTGACATTATTGATGATTTTCCCCAAATTTAATGCTAGTGGTATGGTTTAAGTAGCTATATGCACACTTCAAGATTATTTCTCTCCTACAGGGCATGGTTTCTAATTTATCCCATAAAATTGAGACAATAATCTGTCTTTCTACAGATTAGGTTTTAAAAATTATTTATTTGCATTTACTTTCATGTGCTTTTTAAATGAAGATTCATGACTGATTCAGAGATAAACTCCATTGCTATTTATGTCAACAGAATATATACAAGTCAGATCTCCAGTGGATGAGAGGCATTGGCTGGGTGCCAATTGGTTCTTTGGATGTTGAAAAATGCAAACGAGCAACTGAAATTTTGAGTGACAAGATCTACCGTCAACCTCCAGACAAAATAAAATTTACTAGTGTGACTGATTCTCTGGAACAAGTCTTGGCCAAAAATAATGCACTCACCATGAACAAAGTAAGCCCTCATTCTTTTGAAGAAAAGAAGTTTCAGTGTTTCTAACTGAGAATCATGGAAAAGGAATAAAAATCAGTAAAGAAAAAAAGTTGAAAATTAAATAGTTTTAGTTTGAGTCATCAGTAATTTTCTCTAAGTATTTACAACTCTGTTGTTCATTGATGTTTCTGAAACTTGGATTTAGAACATAGGCCCTTGGCTACTTTATATTTAGTGGCACACTGAATAGAACATTAGACTTGAAGTCAGGAAGTACTGAATTCAAATGCAGCTTTGGACACTTACTAACAGGGTGACTCTGGGAAATTCAATTAATTAACATGGGCATCAGTTTTCTCATCTGTAAAATGAGGACAATCATAACATCTTCCTCCTAAGATTGAGTTGATATCTGTAAAGTGCTTTGCAAAATTTAATTCTATATGTGCTAAATATTATTGTTAAGTAAGATCACTTTCTTTTTGCATTATTAGAATGTTTCATAGCATCTGAAGTTATTTGTAAGCTTTCTGTTTAAACATGCTTCAGTAGTTGTTATTTCTTTATGAACCAAATATACATTAGAATTCATTCATTCAGATATCCACCTATTCAAAAACGCCCATCAAATGTTGTGTACAGCATTCTTACTATGTGCAAAGCACTATACTTGAGACTGGGAAAGATGCCAAGGTCAATAAGACATGGCTTTGCCTTTATGAATCTCATAATCTATTATAAACACATATAAGCAAATATTCAATAAATATATGAAAAATCTGCAATAACTTTAACATTTAATGGAGTATGTTAAAAAATAAGAGAAGTAAAAAATACCAAGCACAGTCTAAGGAACAAAAGAGTATTTCCTAAGGTCAACCTATTTCACTAGGAAAACTGTAAATGTTAGAAAGTCATTTTAATATAGAACATAAATAGCACATAAATTATTCTCATACTTCTTTTTTTGAAAAAATCTGCTTGTGTAGTCAAAAAAAGTTCTACTTAATACCTCATATCATTCTCTAATATATATATATATATGTATTTTTTTTCATTTATTTTCTTGCTAGCGTTTATACACAGAAGCCTGGGATAAAGACAAGACCCAAATTCACATCATGCCTGATACTCCTGAAATTACACTAGCAAGACTCAACAAGATCAACTACAGTGAGGTAAGAACAAACATGAATCTTTGAGCTGTTCAATATTTCTCTTTGAGTTTTTTAAACTAATATTGGGCAAACACTAATTGACTAAATGGACATGCAATCCACTTTTCCCCAATAACTTTGTCTAGTAAATATAAAATTATTTCCCAAACAAATATTAGAATTAAGCTCCAATACTTTAAAATAACTATTTTAAAATCTAGCACTAAAACTTGTCACCAAATGTGTAAGTCATCACTTTTGAAAACTTATGAGCTGATGAACAAAATAAGAATCCGAATAATTTATTTACTAACAATGCAATAAAGATAAGCAAATTTGAAAGTTGTAAGAGGTATGATCATGGAAATAATGATCCATGATTGGTCAAGGGTTGAGAATGAAAGATATTATTCATATCCTAAGAGGTAATAGATCTAGGATATAGAATGAAACATATATTTTTGTACAAAACCAATGAGAGAATTTGTTTTTCTACTGTGCACATTTGTCAGCAAAGGTGATCTTATTCTATCCCAATTTTTCATAGGGAATCTTTACAACTTCTGGATTTGCCCCAGACCTGCCAGTTAGCAAAATTCCAGCCTGCATTCTCAAATTATATATTTCTTTTTATTTTCAAAAGAATACAACACTTTAGAATTTCAAAGTTGAAAAGAACCCTCCAAAGTCATCTAGTTTAAACATTTCCCAAAACATTAGCTTAAATCTTTTTATTTTACAATTGAGCAAAATGAAATCTAAAAAGAGTAAATGATTTACCCTGTGGGAAGTAAACAATGGAGATTCCATTTGAACTTAGGGGTTCTTACCTCAAAAGTCAGTCCTATTTCTACCATACTGTGATAAATTATGTCATGATCTCCAGGTCTCTTGAAAGAAGAGTTATTCCCTCTTTTTTCTAGGCTTCCATGCCTCTGGCCCGTCTTTTATTTCCTTTAATATCTTCCTTCATAATGTCATTTGACATAAACTTCTCTTGAACAATTTAAAAATTAACAAGTAATAAAAATTTAATAATAAATGGTTTTCTCCACATATAACATTTATAGATATTTAAGGAAAGCTAAAATATAGAACATTTATTCATCCTATAGTAAGTTGATTGCATGTACTTCTCTTTGTAGAGTTGACTGAGTCATTCTAGGCATTTTTTTTGTTTTGACTGTGAAAGTTTCACTGTTGCTGCTTCTTCTTCTCTTTAACTTAGAGTCTATATAAACTTGCCAATGAAGAGGCAAAGAAGAAAGGCTATGATTTGCGAATTGATGCCATCCCAATTGTGGCAGCCAAGGCATCAAGAGACATTGCCAGTGATGTAAGCCATCGTTTTTTTTTTTTTAATCGCTTCTGTGTTAGCTCTATGAAACAGTATATTCACAAAGGGAGACAAAGTTAAAAAAGATTGTCCTTGACATTTAAAAATGTTCTATGATATATCATAGCAATTGATATTTTTTAAAGCTTAATTTTTTTTAAAAAAAGCTGAATTTTGAGGAAATGATAAACACAAATGATGAAAATATCGTGATAACCTGCAAGGCTTAATGTATTCAGTAAGGATTGAGTGATCAAAAAGTAGGAGAAGCATAAAAGATAGATACATATGGATATAGCCAAAAAGATGCAGAGAAGGGCAAATCTAACTGGGCTTATTAAATGTCTTCACTGCTTTAGCATTTTGCATTCAAATGAAATTCAACAGGGAGGATTAAAGTCAGCTTTCCTATGTTTTGACCGATGACTTTGAGAAAAATATATAATGTATATGAATCACAGGTGATTTTGCTAAGCTTGTGGAAACAGGGTAAAGATAGATAGATGGATGGAGAGAGAAATTAATAATTACCTTCTCTGCAATCTATTACCTTAGTTGACTGAAACATTGAGAAGTTAAGTGACTTTCCTAGATTCATAATAACCAATAGGACTGGAACAGAGGTCTTTCTGGCTCTGAGGTCAGCTCTCTGTTCACTGGAGGCAATTTATCATATACCACACTGACTCTCATTTGGAATACATAGGCAAGAATTAGGCTGTTTCTGCTTTTGATGTGCTTACTTTCTATTGGTTCCCCAAATCCTTCAACCTGCTCTCCTCTCCTCTCCTAAGGACCTTTTAAACAAAACTTTGTGGAATAAGTTGTTATATTGTAATAGTTTAGCTAACTACACTTTAGAAATTTTTTTTATTATATCTTATATATTCATATGTTAAAGCTTACCAAATATTATTTTTGATGAAGAGAATACTTAATAAACCATAAAAGCACCATAGAAAATATGAGGGAAGTATAATGATTCTTTATATTTGAGATTATTCTGTATCATTAATAAAGAATGTTGCCTCCATAATTGCCTAATTTTATAGGAAACTAAAATTCTATTCAAATTAAGAATGCAATCAGTGTACATTTAAATATTTCCTATCTTTAACTTAACTTAGTAAAAATACAGTACTGTTTTTCACCCATACTGTTAGATTTACTCTCTTATAAATTCTATTTAGTTAGTTGAGAAGGTCAAATTAATGTTACACATACTCTGAACTTGTACTTATTTATAATACTTAATTGAATTAAGGTTAATACGGCCTTAAATAAACGGAAGGGGTATGATCTATGCCTTTTAGAGTTTACAGTTAAACATGCAAAAGATATTTAATTGAAGAATTTTCATTTCAGTACAAATACAAAGATGGCTATCGCAAGCAGCTTGGCCACCACATTGGAGCCCGTGACATAAAGGATGATCCCAAGATGATGTGGTCTATGCATGTGGCCAAGATCCAGAGTGACAGGGAGTACAAGAAGGACTTTGAGAAGTGGAAGACCAAGTTCAGCAGCCCAGTGGACATGCTGGGAGTCGTGCTAGCTAAGAAGTGTCAGATTTTGGTCAGTGATGTGGACTACAAGCATCCTCTACATGAATGGACGTGCCTCCCAGATCAGAATGATGTCATTCATGCTCGTAAAGCCTATGATCTACAGAGTGATGTGAGTATGGATTAGAATTTTGAAATGTCAGCAATGGAAATAATTACACCATATGTTTAAAAAAGCAACAATTTAAATGGAGTAGAAATCATTTAAATAATTCAGCACACTATCACAAACACTTGGGAAACAGATGATCATTTAATCTATTCTGAAATACACTGTTATTTTAACCTGCCAACTCAATGAATACACACCAACACATACCACCTGTGTTTTTGCATAAGGTACAGATATTAACTCACACTTAGAATAAATTGTAAACATAAAATGGTTTTTGTTTGCTGAAGATGGGAATCGTATAGAGTTTTGAGTCAATGTGCTATTTTAAAGGTATATAATATATCTGTATTGTTGCTCTTTTATTAATATTTTAGGTATACATAGATGCGTTATTTTATAAGCTAGACATATTTTGTTAAAAATTCTTATTACTCTCAATTAATATTCTAAATTTACTAGAGAAAGACATAGTCTTTCAATATTATTAGGAGATAAGGATGCCCCTTTTAAATCATGAATAATTATCCTACAATTACTTTTTGCTTCCTTGCATCATCATTCCCAGAAGCTTTTCTCTTGAGAAAATCTAGATGATATTCTTGTGGAATTAAAAAAAATTAGTTTTTTTTCCATCTTATTCAATTATATAATTATATACACACACATACATACAAATGCACATTTATTTATTATTTTATTCTATTTATCTATCTATCTATTTATTTATTCTTAGCTTGATGAGATCTATTTAGTTGATAATAACTCAACCTTGTCTTTTCTTACCACATGGGGGAGTCGCAAAACATTATCAGAGTCCAGAGAGCAATGCAAAGAAATTTATTTCTCAAATCAAAGATTTGAAAAGCCCACTTTCTTTGCTGGTATTGTGTACTGTGTAAATATTTGAAATAAATAGTTATCACTAGAGAGCTTTAGAGAACAAAAATAATTTGGAATAATTATGGAGGATTTTATATTCATTGGTTGCTTCTAGAAATTTCAGTCCACAGTAACATTTGAAATCCAGGCACCTGTATTTTAAAGTTATTGCTAGAAAGAGAGACTTTGCTTTCGTTCTTAAAAATAGGTGAAAGTAGCCAATTGTCTCTACAAAGTGTAAATGCTGATCTTCTGGTTTGTTGATCTATTCATCATTTTCCTTAGCTGCATTTCAAAAAAAAATTATTGTTGAATTCATCCATTTATTCATTCAACAAAATGCTATGACTAGGCAATGGAAAAGATTTAAAAACTTTTTTAAAAGGATGATCTTTTATGTAAGCTTGAAAGAATTTATAAATAAATAGGATAATGCAGATCAGATCAGTATTCTTCCCAAGTTAAATAATATAAATGAAAAGCTGTTGAATACAATTGTAAAATATTGTTGTTGTCAGTGTTTCAATCTTTGTGTTTCCTTTTATGTGCACGATAGTGAGCATTAATATCATTATCTGAAGAGACTGCTAGAATGTTTTGATTTGAGAACAGTCCTCTTCTGGGGATGGGGGGGGGAGAATCAATTGGAATAATATCATTGGAAATTTCAGTAGAATAAAAAACAAACTGCACCAATAAAGCAAACAAAAAGAAATATATGGCCATTTCTAGCGAAGCATAGGAAAGCTTCTGAGTCATTTCTGAACAATTCCTTCATTTTGTCTGATTAAGGCACTAGAGAATAATTTCCAAGGAAGGAAAGTGGGTTGTACTTAATTACTAATCCCTTTGTATCTTTATCTTTAAATTAGTCACCACTCTTTCTGGCTCAGTGAACTAACATCTGATTTTTTTTTTTTTAACTATGAACAGAATATGTATAAGTCAGATCTCCAGTGGATGAGAGGCATTGGCTGGGTGCCAATTGGTTCTTTGGATGTTGAAAAATGCAAAAGAGCAACAGAGATTTTGAGTGACAAGGTCTATCGTCAACATCCAGACACACTGAAATTTACCAGTGTGACTGATTCTCTTGAACAAGTGTTGGCCAAGAATAATGCCATCACCATGAACAAGGTGAGCCCTCAATTTTCTGAGAAAGATTCAATTATATAGCTTAATTAAAAGCCCTAAATGTAAGTTGTCAAAATCCTTTAGAATTGTTACAGGTCGTAATTATGCTCTAATACTAATAGAACTAAAATAATATAAGAATTAGTGAATTTGCATATTTCAAAGTGTTGTTATAGAGTTCTTTTAGTCATGTTCAACTTGTCATTAACCCATTTGGGATTTTCTTGGTAAAGATACTGGAATGGTTTGTCATTTCCTTCTCCAGTTTATTTTACAGATGAGGAAACTGAGGCAAACAGGGTTAAGTGACTTGCCCAGGGCCATATAGTAAATGTCTAAGGCTGAATTAAATTTAAGTCTTTCTGACTCCAGGCCCAATACTCTTTCCATTGTGCCACCTAATTTGCCCTTTATTCATCTAAATATTAGTTATTATTTATTGTATCTATCTAATATAAATACGAACAATTAAAATTTTCAAGCACCCAAAATTATACATTTTACCCATATACAACAATATTTTTTCTTAAAGAATAATAATTTTGTATTAATTTGGCTTCCTAGAATTTCCACAAAACATTATTTCTAATGCTAATTTATTTTCTATATTAGCGCTTATATACAGAAGCTTGGGACAAGGACAAGACTCAGATTCACATAATGCCTGATACTCCTGAAATCATGTTGGCAAGACAGAACAAAATCAACTACAGTGAGGTACAGAGCCTTATGGGTTCTAAATTTATTTTGCAATTACATTCAATTATTATGATTCTCTACCTTGAGTTCTCTAGTCATGTGGGGAAGTCTTTAAGAACTCTTTTTTTTGTATTGGACTATTACATTGATTAGATTCTCTAGGCCATAGAGTGGCCAGGTAACTCTAGTTAATGATGATTGAAAATATTATCTTACTGATCTTATTTTACTGATAATCTTCACCTAACTTGATTTTTAAGAATAAAATCAAACACATAATCAGAACTCAAGCTCATGGGCTAGAGCTAAAACTTAAACTCAAAATTTTAGAATTTATATTTATTTATAAAATAAATTTGTGGGTGATTTGACATTCTCTATGTGATTACCTCTTTAGCTTTATATTTAACTTTAATTTTTTTTTCATGTAGAGTCTCTATAAACTTGCAAATGAAGAAGCAAAGAAGAAAGGCTATGACTTGAGAATTGATGCCATCCCAATTGTGGCAGCCAAAGCCTCAAGAGATATTGCCAGTGAAGTATGTTACCTAAATGAATATGATGTAGTTGCTTATATGGGGACTTTTTTTTTTTGAAGTTGGAAATTCATTTACTTTTCAAGTGAACATTCTTATTTAGTTTGATTTTATAAAATGGAAGAAAAAAACTTATACTAGGACAAACCAAAGAAAACAATAGTAATTGCAGAAAACTTAAACATACATTCACCATCAAATATTTCAGATGTGACCTAGATCCTTATTCAAATGTAAAATTAAATTTGTCTTAATTTATGCATTCCTAAATTAGAGGGAAATGTCCGCACACCTTGTTGACATCTGATCTTTACAAAAATCACGCACACAGGCTTCATGAAATATTGGGATTAATGTTCACTCTAATCCCAAAGGAAATATAACATTCTAAGCCACTTTTGCCAGGGAAGGATAGTCCTTTTTAGGTATCAATATCAACTAAAGCTTCCAATCTTAAAATCTCTAACACTGAAAAAGTGATGACAAAAAAATGCCAAATAAAATGAAAGTTATTTATTACAAGGATTGATTCTGGATACATTCTGAATCTTGACTGGAACAAAGGAGAAGCAAAAAGAGACTACATATACTAGTGATTTTCAAAGAGCTTCCCTGGGACATGAGATTTCAAAGGAAGGAACCAGTATGAAGGACCAAACTAGGCGTTTACTGATGCCAAAAATGCATGTTCCCAAACGCATGCCTTCCTCTAACTCAGAGGCCACAGTTGTCATTTTAGCTTAGTACTTCACATGCTACTAAAAATAAATTTATTTTATTGGAATTGTTGCTTCTTTCTTTTTCCTTTGCCTGAATCCTTTAGCATATATTATGAATATATACTTGAGCCTAACTTTCTACAACATTGTACTAGTTATGACATGGAAATCAATAAAGAATAATACTAATCTTCCCTTTCTATGAGAACAACTTGGGGTATTATATTAAGGATTGTGTTTTATGGAAAAAAAGAGTAGGTGAAAAAGAATTACGTTCAAAGTAACTGATCTCCTGAAAGAATCGCCATGACTATAATGATAACCTTATAAGTACATGAACTAATTATGTCAATTTAAAATTTTAAAAATCACATTTGTTTCATTTCAGTACAAATACAAAGATGGCTATCGCAAGCAGCTTGGCCACCACATTGGAGCCCGTGACATAAAGGATGACCCCAAGATGATGTGGTCCATGCATGTGGCCAAGATCCAGAGTGACAGGGAGTACAAGAAGGACTTTGAGAAGTGGAAGACCAAGTTCAGCAGCCCAGTGGACATGCTGGGGGTTGTTCTGGCCAAGAAGTGTCAGATCCTGGTCAGTGACATAGACTACAAGCATCCTCTGCATGAATGGACCTGCCTTCCGGACCAGAATGATGTCATTCATGCTCGTAAGGCCTATGACCTGCAGAGTGATGTAAGTACTAAGAATATATAATAGGAGTAAGAGCAGTAGCAGTATTATTAGTAGCAGCAGAAGTAGGAATAGCAGCAGCAGCAATAGCAGTAGTAAATGTAATAGCAGCAAGTGTTTTCATGTAATCATGTCATCAATAAATCCAATTGATTACATACAATATACTGTAATGAACAATGGGTATATAAAGCTAAAAAAAGACACAGTCCCTGCCTGCAATTAGCATTCTTTTTGATCAAAGGAGTGACATGGAGGGAAAAGTGCATTAGGAAGATTATTGTGACAGCTATGTGAAAAATAAATTGTAGAAGTTTAAAAAAATTGGATGGTAGAGATACCAGTTAGGAAGCTATTAGAATATTTCAGATGAAAGTTAATGAGGGCTTGAACTAAGCTAATGACAATCACTTTGAATATAAAGATGGAGAGAGACTATGGAATTAGAATTGAGAGGATATATATACTGTCAATATACTAGAAGAGGGCAGTCAGAGAAGAGAGAGGAATTGAAAATGGATTCAAGATTTTGAGTATGCGTGACTAAGATTGGTGATGATCAGGGGTAAGAAAATTGGGATTAGAGGCTTTTAGTAATAATTTTAAATTAATTTGGGGACTCACTGAACTTGAAGCAACAATTATTAGATGGTTAGAATTAAAGATCTAAAGTTATGGGAAAAGATTGAGACTGGAAATATTGATTTTGGAGTTATATGAATAGAAGCGATGATATAACTGGTCTTGTGAAAAACTGAGCTCCACTCCTTTTATATACTAGGCCTTTCTCAAACCTTACCTTGAGGTGGCAAAGGAGTATAATCTCCTTTATAACCTTTTTCTTACAAAAGCAAAATGGGATTCATCTAGAATTCATAAAATCACAAAATCTCATAGAATCTTCAATTTGGAAGGCACTCCAGAAGTCATCAGGTTTGGTTTTTACATATATAGAGAAGCAATCTGGTACTGTAGACAAAACACTCTGCTGCTTAATATTTATGTGACACTGGGTAAATGACTCTGGATTCAGTTTCTCTATCTTTAAAAAGAAAAAAAATGAAGTTGGTGGGTCTAAGAACTCTTCCAGGTCTATTTGTGCAATATTATGCAGCTTCTATGTATACAGCTTCCCTTGTAACAACTGATTGCTTCTTTTCTCTGTTATTCTTCTCTCCCCTCCCTCTCAGGTACTTACTATATATATACTGAATATATACTTGTTGATGGATTTGTTTCACCCAGATGTCACATACTTTTGGTACCTCCATTCTCCTCTTGACTCTTCAATACATTCTGACTTACATACCCCTCTTTAGTTGTTGTTTTTTAAAAAACACATCTGGTATATTATAAGGCTTGATAAGCTAATAAAATTAGCCAGAAGAATGGTACATACTTTCTTTTTTCATTTCTTCAAAATAAATGACAATGCAAGTACAACTTGTTCACTATTTTATTTGTTTCCAATAGAATGTTTACAAGTCGGATCTCCAGTGGCTGAAAGGTATTGGCTGGGTCCCAATTGGTTCATTGGATGTCATCAAATGTAAGAGGGCTGCAGAAATTTTAAGTGATAATGTCTATCGTCAGCCTCCAGACAAACTTAAATTTACCAGTGTGACTGATTCTCTGGAACAAGTGCTGGCCAAGAATAATGCCATCACCATGAACAAGGTGAATTGACAATCTTTAATAAAACACCAGGGTTATCCATGTGAACAAGGCCGTACATTTTTTCTTACTGCAATTGTGTCCATATCTACTTTATAATGAATCACTTTTCTCCTGGATTTAAACACTGAATAATTTTGAAACCACCATTGAGTTATTTGAATGAATGAAAAAAAATTTCGAGTTCTTTCTATGTACTAAATATTGTGCTCAGCACTGGTAATATAATTAGAAAAATTAGTCTCTTTAAAAAAAACCTTATTTATTTATTTATTTTCTCCAACTACATTTAAGACAATTTTTATAAAAAAAAATTGAGTTCCAGATTTTCTCCCTTATTCCTACTCCCAACTACCATTAAGAAACCACATGTGAAGTTATGGAAAACATTTCCATAAAAGACTTGTTGTAAAAGAAAACATAGATCATCCGCTCTAATTTAAAAAAAAAAACAACCCTCAAGAAAAATACGTTTTAAAAAAAGAGAGAAAGAATAGGATTCAATCTGTATTCAGATAAAATTAGTTTCTTCTCTAGGTATGAAGAGGATTTTTCATCTTAAGTGATTCTGAGTAGTTGTGGATCATTGTACTGCTGAGAATAGCAGTCATTTATAGAGCTTGTCATCCCAGAATAGTTATCACTTTGTATACAGTATATTTCACTTTGCTTGAGTTCGTGGAGTTTTTTTTTTTTCTGAGAGCATTCTGCTCATCACTTTCCATAGAACAACAATATTCCATGACAATCACATACCACAATTTATTTAGTCATTCTCCAATTGGTAGGTATCCCTTCAATTTCTAATTCTTTGCTCTGCTGCTACAAATATTTTTGTATAAGTAGATCCTTTTTCTTTTTAAAAATCTCTTTTGGTATTCATGCCTAATAGTATTGTTAGGTCAAAGGATATGCATAAATTTATAGCCCTTTGGACATGGATCATATCTTTTGATCATTTATCAATGACTTTTTTAAAAAATAAATTTGATTCAGTTCCTCCTGTTTGAATAATAAGGCCTCATTAGAGAAACTTGCATCAAAATCCTTTTTTTACAATTACTATTGCTAACTGTAATTTCTCCCCATTTAGAATATTCTATTTTCTCTTTCCTTTCACCCTGCCCATCTTCAAAGTGTTTTGCTACTGACCACTTCTTCTCCCAATAGGCCCTCTCTTTTATTGCTCTTCTCCCTTCTTGTATCTCATTCCCTTCCTATTTTCTTGCAGGGTAAGATAGATTTCTGTACCCATAATGAATGTGTATGTTATTTCTTCTTTGAGTCTGAACTGGCAAATTAGATTAAACTGTATTTTCTCACTATCTTTATTTCTGTTTTCTTCACAGCGTTTATACACAGAGGCTTGGGACAAAGATAAGACTCAGATTCACATCATGCCTGATACACCTGAGATTATGTTAGCAAGACAGAATAAAATCAACTATAGTGAGGTAAAGATACCAATTTTATTTTTGATATCTGTATCAAGTTGTTCTTGTGTTAGAAAATAGTATTAATAAAAATAAGGTCCTGGTTTTTGTTTTTCATGTAGACCAGAGAGCTTCATTCAATTTCGAGGGCTTAAACTTATCTAATAAATATATTATTGGAAAGTAAGGAGTATGGATACCATCCATCTCTTTTCATGGAAAAAGAATGTAAAATATATGTTTAACTACTGGCAGGGTCACCACCTTAGTATTAGAATATTAGCAACTGGTCTGAAGTTTATACTCTGAGCTCACCCATTCCCTCTGATAACATGAAAGTTAGATTTATTTAATTTAAAGAAAAGTAATTCTAAATTTATTAATTGTATTAAAATAAGAAGTCTTAGATCCATAAGATTAAAAATGCCTAAGAACAATGAATTATATATTTGAATGAATTATTTATATAACGAAAACTATTTTTGTGAATAAGCTATTAGGAACTTTTGTTTGTCATGTATTTATATAAGCAGAATTTTCATACAGCTTTGAGAATACTCACTTGTCTACTTGCCTAAGGGTAATCGTTATTTTCCTAAGACTAAAAAAATACTCTGGAAGGGCTAGCAAAGGTCAAGTACTTCTCCACAAACCTTTGACAATAATTTGCCAAAAAGATCATTCATTTTTGCCAATAGTGAGCATGTCAAATAGTTATAATCAGGAACATGAATTTTCTATTCTTTTGTATTATAAAATACAACAAAGATCAAAATTATTCACAATCATCTGGATATTTTCTTTTAGATTTTTTTTAAGGAAAAAAATTTTTTTTATTATTTTCTATGATCTGTTCTAGATTACTTCAAGTCAGAAATCACATCTTGACTCTCTCTTTCCCTCTCTTTTATCCATTTTTCCTTCCCTCCCTCCTTCCTCCCTTTCTTCCTTCCCACCGTCCTTCCTTCCCTCCTTCTTTCCTTCCTTCTCTCCTTCCTTTCTTCCCTCCTTCCTTCTCTCCTTTTCTCCTTCCTTCTTTCTCTCCTTCCCTCCTCCCTTCGTTCCTCCCTCCCTCCTTCCCTTCCTCTCTTCCTTCCTCCTTTCCTCTGACCTTCCTCTCTCCCTCCTTTCCTCCCTCCTTCTCTCCCTCTTCTTTGTCCCTCCTTCCCTTCTTTCCTCCCTGCCTCTCTCCCTCCATTCCTTCCTTCCTTCTTTCCCTCCTTCTCTAATAGGTCTTTTCTTATGACAAATAACAGTCATTAGTGTTTTCCTGTGACTGAGCAAATATGCCTAGAGTTAATAGAGTCCCTTTGGGTAACATGTAGCTGTTTCTAATTAATACCTTCCTTAGATGGGAATAAAACAGCTTATTTTACACACTTTAGTTTTATTAAACCAGGTCTGATGTGTAGAATATTTGCTTTCTCAGACTACTGCTATCAACCAAATCGTTATCTAGTTTTAAAAGTTTCACTCAAATACTTTTATTTCTAGAATTGGGTCATTATATTAACTTTCCAAAGACTGGCTTTGGAAGATTAGATTTCAGAATGGCCCATTTAACAAGCAACAACAAAAAGAACCCAAAACAAAAGGGGAAAACCCTTTTTTTCTTCCTTGCTCATTAAAACATAAATCTTTATAAGCTTTTCGAATCTTCTTTTATTCTCTGTTACTTTTTCTAATCCATTAAGGTAAATAATTCATATTATTTCTGTGGCAGAAGACTTGAAAATATTAATAGTGGTATCTCCTATCTTGAACTTTAAAAAATTAATTGGTAGTTTGAAAGAAAACTATTTGTGTTGTCTACAACTGTGAGATGAACCAAGTCTATATTTGTGTTTACAGAACCATGAAAGGACAAATGCTTATGGTTATTTCTGAAAGCAAAAATATAATGAAGTATTGGTTTCTCTGATTATGAAAGAAACATACTCAAAAATATTTAGGTTTGGAAAAAGGTGCTGAATATGTCATTTTAAAGATTTGAAGATATAATTTATTTTTACTTATTTTTAAACATTATTTCTATTTTAAAATTTGAGACAAATACTACGTACCACATCTTTATAACCTACACAGTGCAATGTAGCATTGGACTAAGAGCTTTACAAATATCTTATTTCATCCTCAGAACAGGACCAGTGAAGGTGCTCTGGTCCTGGAGTCATTTAACTTCTATCTGCCTTAATTTCCTCAACTATAAAATGGGTTTAAGAATAATACTTACCTTCCAGGGTTGTTCTGAAGATGAAATGTGATATTTGTAAAGCTTGTACACAATATTTGTCACAAAGCAAGTGCTTAATCATTGCTTGTTTCTTTCTTTTCCTTCCTTCTTTCCTTTTTTCTTTCTTTCCTTCCTTTTTTCCTTCCTTCCTTCCTTCCTTCCTTCCTTCCTTCCTTCCTTCTTTCCTTCCTTCCTTCCTTCCTTTTCAAATAAGTCCTTTCTTGTGACAAATGACAGTCAAACAAAATAAATCAATGTTTTCCTGTATCTGGGTAAATATGCCTAGAATTCCTAGAGTTCCCTTGGAGCCTAGCCTTCATAGCTGAAACTTCTGAAGTTATAGAATCATAACTAGTCAATGCTTTGGTCAGAGTTCAGAAGTCTTTCAGTATTATTTTCATTTAGATTATAGTGGCCATTGTACTGATTTAATTTATTTTCAAACTTTTTAATTTAATTTTTTTCTAACATTAACAGACAACTGAAACGAACACTTTCATATACATTATAAAATAGAAAAAAAAAAAGAATTGTGCACAACACTGAATATCTATTATGGGAATATTCTTTTTCTTTTAAAATATATTATTAATTTGCATTATCTTATTTTCAATCATTGTGCAACCACTGTATTTTAGAAAATAATCATTGATTTACTATAGCAAAGAAGCTATTGATATTGAAGGAAAATCTTAGCAATTGTGCAAGAACAAGTTAATATTTGACAAATAGAGTGTTTTGAATTAAAGATAATGGTTTAGTGGAATATTTAGGATATGACTTCATGCTTCATTAATAACTTAAGAATAAATACAGTGAACCATGTACAGTTCTTTGTCTAAAGGATATATTCTTTTGACAAAAAAATAGAATATTTTTCAAATGTATAACAAGTTATGTCTTTCTCCAGAGTCTATATCGACATGCTATGGAAGAAGCAAAGAAAGAAGGTTATGACTTGAGAAGTGATGCCATTCCAATTGTGGCTGCCAAAGCATCCCGGGACATTGCCAGTGATGTAAGAACAATCATTTTATGATATTTTGAGCAATAAATTCAATATAAACATAATATACTGAAAGTCATCCCAAAAGAGAATAATGGAATTTTATAATTCCAAGAGACCATAGTTATTCAGTTCCTCCATTTTATAGATAAGAAAATTGAGGCCAGAATGTTAATGTTTCTCCCCACCCACCCATCTATCAAGGTAATAAACTAAGTTAATTCTAAACTGGACCTAAAAATTAGATCTCTGGATTGGTAGCTCAGTGCTTTTTCTCATTACAAAAGAGATTCCTTTATTTTAAAAAAATGTTGCTGTTCACATTTTGGGAACATGTAGAACCTCAGGGAAGAAATCATGCCTAAAGGAGAAAGTATTAGAGAGGTTAAGGAGATTGCAAAAACGTCTTCTCACAGAAGAAATGTTTTCTTATTCGAAGAATATGTGATTCCTTGGCAATTTGTATTCAATAATCATTAAATATCACTTAAGCCTCTATTATGTGCAATGTATTATGCCAAGTACAGTCTAAGGCAGAAAGTAAAATAAGACATGAGCCATACTTACAAATAATTTATAATGCAGAGGAAATGAAATGACATGGACACAAATAAATATAACACAAATTAGAATGTGATATATATATATATATATATATGAATATGAAGTACATTTATCCCTTCCACATCATCAGAGTTAGGGAAATAGTGTTTTTGCAATCTGGAAAATCTATGTGAATTTTTTTGGCCCTTTCTTTTACCAGAAAAGAAGTTCGAATTTTTTTCTTTTACAGGTCTTTATAGTACCTTATTGTAAAATTTGGGTTAAATATTTGGTCATGGATTTTATGTCATCTGTCGGCCTTTGAATGTTGTCTGCAGCTTCAGAAAAATTCCCCTCAAATTCCCATTTAATTCCTTATGCCAATCTGTGATATAGTAAAACCACAATGGGGAAAGTTGCATTGTAGAAGGGGTAACTGTACTAAGAAATCAGTTAAGGTAGAAATCACTTACTACTCATGGTAGTATCATGAAGAGTATCTTTAAAAAAAAAAAAATAAAACTTGAGCTGGGGTTGGAAAAATAGGTGAGAAGCCCTTAGGTGGAGATGATATGAAGGGCATTTAGATTTAGAGGGCTCCATGAATAAAAACAGTGGCAAGAGACCACAAATTATATTCAGGAAATGAGGAATGGCCCGATCTGATTAGAGAATCAAGAAGGTAGGAAGAATAGTCTAAGAAAAGTTCAGTATTAGTGAATCCAAAGGAATAAAATCAAGGAGGAGAGAGATAGTCAGTTGTCATATACTACTATCAGTTTCAGGAAGAAAGGGTTATAAAAAAGGCTACTGGGTTTGGCTAATAGGTCACTAACAAGAAATGAGTTTCAGTAGAGTGACTGGGACAGAGAAAAAATTTCAAGGGCCTGAAAAACGAGTGGATGGTGAGCGGATGGAAGTTTAAATTCCATTAAGGGAACTTAATGGATGAACTTAAAGGGATGTGTCAGTTTAAGTAACTTACACAGGCTCATATAGCTAATAAGTGACCGAGAAATGTGATCTAACTTGGAGCTTCTGTTCTGTTTTATTTGCCTCAGTACAAATACAAAGAAGCTTATCGCAAGCAGCTTGGTCACCACATTGGTGCTCGGGCGATACATGATGACCCCAAGATGATGTGGTCACTACATATAGCCAAAGTGCAGAGTGACCGGGAATATAAGAAAGAGTTTGAGAAATACAAGACAAGGTACAGCAGTCCCGTAGACATGCTCGGCATTGTGTTGGCCAAGAAATGCCAGACATTGGTCAGTGATGTGGATTATAAGCATCCTTTGCATGAATGGACATGTCTGCCAGACCAGAATGACATCATTCATGCTCGCAAGGCCTATGACCTACAAAGTGATGTAAGTATATCTTGTATTGATTAAAAATATTCAAAAACTATGTGGTTGGAAAATGCCCATGGAAACGACTTTGCAACTATTTTGCTAAAAGTGAATTTAAATCCTATTATGTATCTGACATAATTCCAAGGATAGACTGACTTCATTGTTACAACTTTGTTTCCACAAGTGGCTTAAAATATTTGGATTCTTTCTAATTTGTTTCCTACGAAAAAATTCTTATATGAAAGCAGAGGTGTGCTCATAAATATTTAATAACCAAATTTCTGAAAAAGAAAAAAAAAGGAATGCAACACACTTTTAAATTTAGTCTGTATTATTGACATTTTCTTCATCACTTTCTTAAGTCTACACAATCAACAGAACAATACATTGAGCCCTGGTTTGTGGCATTTGTCCATTTCTGATGTGTAAAATGTTACATAAAAATTTAACAGTTGGCTCTCTGTTATGAGCTGGCTCCGTTACACCCCAGGAAGAAGTCTAAAATTACCATATTATACATTTTAAAATTCGTTTAATGTTATAAGTATGCAGACATGAATATGTTCATCAATGTGGAACCCCCAAATTTCTGTTCACAAAGCTGAAAATTAAGGATTTTTATCAATGTGGACATTCCTTCTACCAATGAAGATTGAAACTTTTCTGCCCTTAGTAAATGGTTTTTTAACTATCACCTGGAGATCAACCTTCAAATGAACCTCTCTAAATGTAATTGTTTTGGTTCTCAGGTGACTGACATACTCTACTACATTGTCGGATTCCAGGGGTCCTCAAACTACATCCTGTGGGCCAGATGCAGCAGCTTGAGGACATTTATCCCCCTCACCCAGGGCTATGAAGTTTCTTTATTTAAAGGTCCACAAAACAAAATTTTTGTTTTTACTATAGTCCGGCCCTCCAACAATCTGAGGGACAGTGAACTGGCCCCCTATTTAAAAAGTTTGAGGACCCTGCTAGCCTTTCAAGTTTGATGGGGATCTACCTATGTTTATTATCCACTAGTTTAGCCACCAAAACCCCAGAATTATCTCTACAGCATGATTCATGACACCAGTGTGGGACCACTTACATAGTGATGTTCAATCTAAACCTTTTTGGGGGGTTTTAATGCTAGATACTTTCACTTTTCTCTGGTGAAAGGCATTTGGGAAATAGTCTTAAATGTTCCTTAGTGAATTTTGTCTATATGTGTTCATTTACAGAATATGTATAAGTCTGACCTTGAGTGGATGAAGGGTATTGGCTGGGTCCCAATAGGGTCCCTAGAGGTTCTTAAAGCCAAGAGAGCAACAGAGATATTGAGTGATAATATATACCGTCAACCTCCAGACAAACTGAAATTTACAAGTGTAACAGACTCTTTGGAACAAGTGCTAGCAAAAACTAATGCTATAAATATGAACAAGGTGAGTTCTTAATCTTTGGACCAATGTCAGAGCTTCTGGTTACTAAATATAAGAATTTATTTATTTATTTGTAGAAATTTGTTTTATTTATTTATCAAAATGGAAAAATATGATGTATGATTATAATGACCATATATCTTGAATTAGTTGGAACAATATAGATTTCAGAACATAAAGGGTAATTTTAACACTTAACCCATTAACCTTTGTCAAACCACATGTTCTTATTTTTGATCCAAAAAATATGGTCACCAAAGCTATGATTTCATTTTTAAGACTTTGTATATATTCATATTAATCACCTTTGAAAATGACATTTATTATACTATTCTTTAGTGACACGAATGACAATTTTGAAAAATGAAATCAATATTAAAATGCTACGTATTTGTAGCATATTATAACTTTATTACTTTTAGAATATGACAAAATATGGTATTTTTTAAATAGGCCTATTAACAGATTTGAGGAAATATAGGATCATAGATTTAGAGCTTTAAAAAACTCTAGAAGAGTTGGATCCAGTCCTCTCATTTTACAGATGAGGAAACAGAGGCACAGAATGCTTAAGGGACTTACCTAGGATCACACAGTTAGTGTCTAAAGTAAAATTTGAACCCAGGTCTTCCTTAATCCAAGTCCAGTTTTCTACCCACTGCACTACAAGTGACATTTAAGAATTTTCAACCAAGAAAGTATTAGACAAAACACTCTTGGAAGTAATTAGCTATCTGGTTGTGAGGGTGAGAATTTAAATTGATTATATATATATATATATATTTAACATAGTCAATGTGAGAATTTATTCTGCTTGATGATACAGTTTAAGGACAATTTTTCTTTTTTTCTAACTTGGAAAGTAGGATGGGAGATAGATCAGGAGAAGAAAGGAAGGAAGGAAGGAAGGAAGGAAGGAAGGAAGGAAGGAAGGAAGGAAGGAAGGAAAGAAAGAAGGAAGGAAAAAAGAGTCATTAAAATATCTTTTTTTAATGCACAGAAGGAAGATCAAAAATCACAGAAAACAGGGAGTTATGAAAGTTACATGTTGAATTTATTTTCTATTTCAAAAGAAAAGTCAGCTATACATAATAGAGATGCACAATTTCATGCTTGTTTTATTTTCTAAGTTCAGAATAAGGACATTTTAAAGAGGAAAAAAAGCTGTATTCGATGATTAGAAAAAAATGGTTATTCTCTCTCCCTATTTTATTATCATTACATAAGAAGAAAAGAAGATTCTGGTAAACATATATACAGGCTAGAAAATAAATCCTTTTTCTTCCTTTTTTAAAAATAGCGTTTATATACAGAAGCATGGGAAAATGATAAGAAAACAATCCATGTCATGCCAGACACACCAGAAATCATGCTTGCCAAACTCAACAAAATAAACTACAGTGCGGTGAGTAACCTTAAGAATGGGTGGGAATGACCCTTATAAAATAATATAAAGAGAAAAAGATAGAACCCAAAGGACTGAGTGCACACTGAATTGTGAGAGTATAGGAGGCAAAGGGAATGAGAATGAAAAAATCAAAATGAGAATTCAGAATGAGTAAAAAATACTTATACTTTTCATTGAAATTAATCCATTTAAATGTGGATAGTTGCTGTTAAGTTGCTTAAATTGGTGTTCACTTTTAAGCTTTTGAAAAAATTTTAATTTTTAAAGAAAGACAAAAAAAAAGGAAGAATGGATAAAGGTAGAAATGTACAGGATATGATTGGTGCTTAGCTGAATAGAATATTATAACTTATTTATGATGTGTTATCCAGTTTTTAGGACAGTGGGGGAGGGTTAGGTGAGATTAGTGTCAACAGTGTTTAAAAAAAAAATCCCCATATCTCTACCTTCAATTATAAAACAAGAGAGTAGGACCAATGTTGTTTACCTCATCTCTGTCAGAATGCTACAAGATTTAAAAGTTGATCAGGAAAAGAAGAGTGCCTGGGGAGGAAGTGATAAGAATTATAAATCCTTTAGAGAGAAATAACCTCAAAGAAATGAGAGACTTCCTGGCCCATGTAGGTATCAGAGCATAGTTCAGTGATATTGATAGCAGTTTACCAGTTTGTGGTATAGGAATGACATTTCCTTAAGGACCTCAGAAAATTCACTCTTTCCACCAAAACTTAGCTTCTTGGAGTAATTGTAATAAAAATCAAGTGTACTTGTTTAGGTTCATTTAATTTTCATAGGGGAAAATTTCTAATGGAGACCAAAGTTTCTTGTCAAAGAATGATTACCAATAACTTTTTTTCTCCATAGAAACTTTACCGACTCGCCCTGGAGGAGTCTAAGAAGGAAGGTTATGATCTACAGGTGGATGCCATTCCAATTCAGTCAGCTAAAGCATCTCGAGATATTGCTAGTGATGTAAGTCAACATTTCTGGAAGTCTTTGGAGATATTTCTTCTACAAATATTCTTAATGCTTATGAACTCTGTTTTTTTTGGTCAGCATTTTAGCTATTTCTGTCTACATTTCTACTGTCTATAATTTGCAATATATACATATACTCTTCATAGACCTAGTGGAGGATGATTGCAAACTGTTAATAGTTTCCCTGTTAGTGAAGGAGGAAGTGTTCAGAGATACATATGTGTATAAACATATAATATATAGAGATGTGTGCGTGTTTACATATATACATATACACATACATGTATATATTATATATATGGTCTAAAATACATTCATTCTAAATGTTTTTTATTAGTGTCATGGAAATAAATCCCCAAAGTAGTCAATTTAATTCAACAATCATTTGTTGAGGTCTTACTGTGGGCCAAGTTGTGACAAAATCTAAGGATACAGAGACAGAAACAAAATTGTCTTTGTTTTTAAGGGGCTTACATTTCAATTTAGGAATACAATAGGAAAACATATGAGTCATTACAAATTATTGATAATATAGTTAGGAGAGACACTAGAAATTGAAGAAATTATGAAAAACTGAGTTAAAGTTGCCATTCAGACTGTACCTTGAAAGAATCTTGTATTCTAAATGACAGAGGTGAGGCATTCCAGGCATAAAAGCATAGATTGTGTATGAGAGATTATACAATGTCCTGTACAAAGCCTAGCAAGTAAACCAGTTAGAACAAAATGTAAACTTCATGAAGGGGAGTCATATGTAATAAGGGTGAAGATCGACTAGGATTAGATTTTAGAGTTTTAAATACCAAATGGAGGAGTTTGAGTTATATCCTAGAAGTAATAGGGAATTACTGAAAATTCTTGACCTGGGGAGTATCATAGGCCTGTGACCCTAAGTTTGCCAGAGGCATACAAGAGATGCTATTTTCCAAGATACCAATTAAGAGGCCATGGCAATAGTCCAGGTGAGAAGTCGTGAGCTCAAACTAGAGTGAGATCTCTATGAGTGGAGAAGGGATAGATTTAAAAAAAAATGTTGTAGAGCTTAAATTAACAAAACTTGACAGCTATGGGGAGTGATGATGAAGAATGAAGGCTGGAAGATGACTCCAAGTTTGCAAACCTGAATAATTAGAAGGATAGTGGTATAGGAATGGGAAATTTATAAGAGGGGTGAGTGAGTCTCAGATAGAGGATAATGCTGAGTTTAAGATTCTTACGGGATATTCAGTTTTGAATACCCAATACTCTTTAGCTGATTCAGAGCCATATCATAGGGGAAAGACCGAAATTGGATATATTGATCTGGTCATTTGATATTGATATTGATTGATTTTGATATATTTATAAAAATGGTAATTTAATCCATGAGAATTGGCAATATTGCCTAGAGAGAGTGTGCAGAGAGAGAAGAACAGAGGATACAGGATGGAGCCCTAGGTTGAAGAATGGATACTGATCCAGTAAAAAACAAAAAACAAAAAAACCTGAAGTGATTTTGCCCAAAAACATACAATAACCTGAAATCTGGAACTAGAGCCTAGGTCTTCTGGCTCCTAGTTCAAGGGTTTAAATTTTCTTTTTGGAGTTTTATGGTCTAATATTGAAATACTGAAAAAGAGCAATCAGAATGAAGATAGGAAAGTCAGGAGAAATTGATGTTAAGAAAACCCAGAGAGAAGAGAATATAAAATAGCAAAGAGAGGCCAATGGTGTCAAATGTTGTAGAGCAAAATTTCAGTTTCCAGATCATGGATATGGAAAACTTGTGAATGACAGTGAGATTAAGAGGTAACCATTCTTGTGTGTGGCAAAGTTGGAAATAATAAGAAATGAGGCAGGTGATGAATGGAGGAGTCAAGGAAAACATCAATATACTTAATGAAATTCCCAAATATAAATGTAGGCGTTGGTGCAGAAAACAAAACTGTGAACCCCTTGAGAAAGGAGAATAATCTCAGAGCTAGTAGATAATTATGACAAGAATTTAAATATGTTAATATATCTTAATAGAGTAGACCAAATCCTTAGATTAGAAATGACTTCTGAGTCATGGTAGAAGAAGAAATATCTAAAACAGGTTTAGAAGGGCAAGAAGTGTGCCTCTTCACTCTCTGGATCTAGGATGGTGAGGACCATGAGAAAAGGTACAACCTGGGGCAGCTAGATGGCACAGTGGATAGAGCATTGGCCCTGAAGTCAGGAGGACCTGAGAAAAGGTACAATTAGTACTGGAGTGACTTTTGTCATCTTGGGAAAGAGGATAGTGTTCTCTTCTAGATTATAGTGTTATTTTGGGGGAGATTATAGTGTCATTTTAGGGGAAAGGATTAGTGTCTTCTTAGGGAAGAGGATAGTGTTGTCTTAGGGCAATCACATTTCTGTGAGTACCAGAAAATAGAAGGTTCATGAGAGAAAAATGTCTAAGATGAAGAGAAGTTTTAAATTTGGACAATATTAGACCATAAAACTCCAAAAAGCAAATTTAAACCACTGAACTAGGAGCTAGAAGATTTAGGCTCTAGCTCCAGATCTTAGTTTATTGCATGACTTTAGGCAGTCATTTAACTTTGATAGATCTTAGTTACTTTATCTCTAAAATGAGACTAGTAACGCTTTCCCTATCTATTTCACTGAATTTTTATGAAAAGGAAAGACAAATCTATATGAAACCAGTTCAAAAAACTGTAAAGTGGTCTACAAATATTAAGTATTAATATTAGATAAAATGCCTATGCCATTTTTCTTTTCTAGTACAAGTACAAAGAAGGCTATCGTAAGCAACTGGGCCACCACATTGGAGCCCGTGACATAAAGGATGATCCCAAGATGATGTGGTCTCTACATGCAGCCAAGATCCAGAGTGACAGGGAATACAAGAAGGACTTTGAGAAATGGAAGACCAAGTTCAGTAGCCCAGTGGACATGCTGGGGATTGTCTTGGCCAAGAAGTGTCAGACTCTGGTCAGTGACATAGACTATAAGCATCCTCTGCATGAATGGATGTGTCTGCCAGACCAGAATGATGTCATTCAAGCTCGCAAGGCCTATGACCTACAGAGTGATGTGAGTATACAAAATGCCCTTAAAAATTCAAATTTGAAATACATGCAAAATGTGTACTTTTTGATTACTGACCATAGAGTATAGATAAAATATAATTAGCTGAATTTCAAAATTAAAAGTATTCAGAGAGATTCTTAAGGACTCTGAGAACAAGCTAATTGAAATATACAAGATAATTTTGAAAACTATGTTTAGTTTTTCAAACACCTTTAGTAACACTCCTGGAATGAGAAGATTTGGTCAAATCCCTATTCTGCTACTCACTAGTTCTATAGCCTTAGATAAGTCATTTAGTCTCTCTGTACTTTGATTTTCTCTTCTTTAAAATGGGAATGATATATTACACCCTACCAAACTCTCTAGGTTTTTTCAAAATGTGAATTTGATAGGCATAAAGCATTCTGTAATTTTAAAATTATTATTTTTAAATGCTGAGATATGTGTAATGAAATCAGAAGATAAATATTTTCCCTCAAGATATAAATAGTAATTTTCTTCAAAATAACATTGTATAATTGGACTAAAACATACTCAAGGATTGAGGTGATTATGGATCACCTTAATATAAGATACTGGGGTACATAAACGTATATATTTTAAAACCAGAATAAGCAATATTAAATCTATGAATAAATGCATATGAATAAGTGTGCTTAACATTTTACCCCCGTGTGAATTAAATTATCATCAAGTTTCCTGAAATGATTCAGTTTCATTGCTTTTTCAGGCTATTTACAAAGCTGATCTGGAATGGATGAGAGGTATTGGATGGGTTCCCATTGGTTCTGTAGATGTTGAAAAGGTTAAGAGAGCAGGGGAAATCTTAAGTGACAAGAAGTACCGCACACCTGCTGATCAGCTCAAGTTCACTTGCATCACAGACACCCCAGAAATTGTTCTGGCAAAGAGCAATGCTCAGACCATGAGTAAGGTAAGTTTCTGGCTGCCTCCTATCCCACCTGCCAGGGAATTCTTCTTTTTCTTTCAGAACTATCTCACAGATGAAAGCCAAAAGTATCCCTATTAAAGCATAAACAAGAATCCTGATTCACTTTATATGTATAGAAAGGACCACTCTAGTTTCCAATGAATCCTTTCTGAGTCCTGTGAACAACCTGTGCCTCCTGTAAAATGAGTGGAAAGAGAAACCAGGAGTCTCCCGCCAATCCAGAAAAGCAATCTACTTGTCTTCTTGCACCTTGATTTGTTATTCTTCAGGCAGAGGAATGTTAGGTGGCTTTGGGAAAGTTGGTTTATCTGAGCCTCCAGCACATTTCTTGATGGAACTCCATGCTTTGTTTTCCATATGACAAGATCGTGATATCGTACAAAGGAATTAAAGTTACAACTCTTCCTCAACTCTCCCAAGTGCAACTTCAACCAGATTAAAATATAATAAAATAAATCAAAACACAATAGAACTTAGATAATATTAATAGGTGGTTTTCTAAGTCAATATGAAGTGATGGTTTAGTGGTCCCATTTCTGCTACAAATGTTAGCTATTATTATATATTATTATAATATGTAAATATTAGCTATTATTATATACTAATTTATTATCTTGGACCAAGTCACATAATCTTCTGTCCATTTCCTCATTTGCAAAAGTGGAAGTTGACTGTAAAGTATCATTATTATGATGATAATTATTATTACTGTTTTAAACTATGAAAATTCTAAGGTCCCCTCAGATTCTGAGAGTCAATATTTTCTATCATTTCTTATTCAACCCCACTCCTTAGAAGGGCAAGGAAACCTGTACCCTGACACTTCACCAGTTAGAGGACAGAAGGAGAATTTATCTCCCTGGTATTATTTTCTAGGGATCATTCAGCAATGACCTGAGGCTATTATCAAATGAATATGCATACATATCTTACATATATATACATACATGCAACTATCTTCTATATCCTGTCATATAATGTGAGCTAAGCCAGATGACATCTTTTTATCCAGCCAAGCTGGAGTATATGACACTATTAATTTTTCATCCTGACTGGGTTCAGGAAAACAAGAAGAACTTGACAGCAGTGACAGCTCACATTGTTAACTCAGGTGTATTACTTGAAGTAATTGACCATGTGGATATCAAAAATTCATTTTCAACCCAGAAGTGAGGGGTAGGGGGCTCTTTTATTTATTGTAATACAGAATAAATTATTCCCTATTCTCTGAAATATTCACTTATCTTTTTTATTTTTCTTTTGTTGAATTACATTGGACTAAATTGAAGTCACCATCCACATATCTGCTGTCCCCATTCTCTATGCCTGATATTTTTGCTGCTTTGGAGACAATGGATGCTTTGGTTTCACATTATCAAATTAGAGAAAACTATAAAAGAGTCCTGTGTAAATGGATTCTCAGGATTGGAAATTTGTTTCATGCCACATAATAAAATCTTCATTAGATCATAGCTTCTTGGGATCCTCTAGGATCCTGGATCTCTAATTTATAAGGAGATAATTGGCCCATAAAAACTTCTGTGAGCACCTATGTCCAAGGAAATCTTCATGAAATAGAAACTGGGGGCAGCTAAGTGGTGCAGTGGATAGAGCACCAGCTCTGAGTCAAATCTGGTCTCAGACATTTAATACTTCCTGGCTGCATGACCCTGGGCAAGTCACTTAACCCCAATTGCCTCAGCAATAAATAAATAAATAAAATGAAGAAGAAGAAGAAGAAGAAGGAGGAGGAGGAGGAGGAGGAGGAGGAGGAGGAGAAGGAGGAGGAGGAGAAGAAAGAAATAGAAACCATCATATTATTTAATCTTACCAAAGGAATATCTACCAGCTCCTTTCAATCTGTAAAAGGAAGTCTTCTTCTTTGAGATGGTTTTGCTGATTCTTAAAATGTTAAGAAAGATAAATAATTGTTTTGTTTTGCTTTGTTCTTGAGATGAATGTTTGTCCTTGGCCCCACAGCATCTGTACACTGAAGCTTGGGATGCTGACAAGACCTCCATCCATGTGATGCCAGACACACCTGAAATCCTGCTGGCCAAGAGCAATTCTGTTAATGTCAGCCATGTAAGGCCAGTTTTTGATTCGGTTTTGTTTAGTAAGATATATATATATAGTACACATTTCATCTTAAAACTTTCTTTCTTTCCACATTTGAGCTATTTAATCTGCTTACTCTTATCTTGTTTCTCTTCCTAGAAACTTTATACTCAAGGATGGGATGAATCAAAGGTAAAAGACTATGACTTGAGAGCTGATGCCATTCCAATCAAAAGTGCCAAGGCCTCCAGGGACATTGCCAGTGACGTGAGTATCTTTCAACTGAATTCTCACAGGCCTCAGAATATCAGATATTCCCACAGTTCAGGAGGATACCTTCTTCTCCCCCCCCCACTTTTTTTTTATTAGGCAATTGGGGTTAAGTAACTTGCCTAGAGTCACACAAGAGGGAACCCTCTTTAGGAGTCCTTCTGTATATACTTCTCTAGCTCTGCTTCTTAGCTTTGTGATCGTCCTCTGATGCTTCTTATTGGAAAAACAAATAATAAGTGAACTGTGGGCTAACATATTTTCACAAAAAGAAGAAAAAAGATTTTTTTTGACAAAGATAGAGTTGTTTTGAAAAGGATTTGAAAGAATACCAATAAGAAAAATTTTAAATGTCACTATTTTTAGTTTTGTGATATTTAAGACTTAGCTTTTAATTGTTCAAGAAAGTAAAAATTTTGACACTTCAAAATATTAAATCCTTGCTAGTGCTTTAATCTTTTATTGTTGTTGCTGTCTAGAACTAACAAAGCCTGCTTGTTATAGCAGGGTTTCTTTTTTTCTTTCTTTTTTTTTTTCTTGCTTTAAAAATCTATTATCTTTTGTTTTTGCATTACAATTAATTCTCTAATATTATACTCCACCCTCTGACAATCCTACTGCATAACACACACACCCACAAAAGCAAGCAAAACCAGCTAATATACTTACTGTGTCATTTATATGGTAGTGTGCCTAAAATCTGATTTTTGTTGTTTACTAGTACAAATACAAAGAGGCTTATGAGAAACAGAAGGGTCACCACATTGGAGCCCAATGCGTGGAAGATGATCCCAAAATTATGTGGTCCATACATGCAGGGAAGATTCAAAGTGAAAGGGAATACAAGAAGGATTTCCAGAAGTGGAAGACCAAATTCAGTAGTCCAGTGGATATGTTGGGCATCTTGCTAGCTAAAAAATGCCAGACTCTGGTCAGTGATGTTGATTATCGCAACTATTTGCACCACTGGACATGTTTGCCGGATCAAAATGACATTATCCAAGCAAGGAAGGCTTATGAACTACAAAGTGATGTAAGTTATGCCTTTTAGTTTCAATATTTAGATTGGTAAATACTTATATTGGTAAATATGGGGTTGGAATGGGGTAAACTGACATTTTCTAGTTATGTTTAACACAAAACCTATGTGCTAAGTAGCTTTAGTTCAAAGAAAAAGGCATTTCCCCCCAACAAAAGCATTTCTCACCAAACTCTTCCCAAATGCGCACTATGTAACATTAAAAATTTTATTTTTCAGTTAATCGTTGGTTCTAAAACTCACAATAAAATGTGAAATGTAACATTCTGCTTGTAGAGTGTATACAAAGCTGATTTGGAATGGCTACGTGGCATTGGCTGGATGCCCCAAGATTCAGTGGAGATGACTAGAGTGAAGTGTGCCCAAGATCTCATAAATGAAAGACTCTATCGAACACGACCAGAAGAACTGAAATTCACAAATATTGTTGACACTCCTGAAGTCGTATTGGCTAAAGCCAATTCTCTGCAGATGAGTGAGGTAAAATTAAATTTGATGCTCCCTATTTTTCAGATAGTGCTACCTAGATTGAATTAAGAGGCTGGGTTTTGAAGGAATGAAGGTGATAGCTTGATTTTGAGGGGAAATAATGTATTTTCATGGAATTCAGGAGCTCTTGGTTCAAGTTCCACTTCTGATATTTATTAGTTCTATAATCTTAGGCAAGTCATTAACCTCTGTTAACCTAGCTTTCTGATCTGTCATATAGTGATATATTTTTTTATCTTTTATTAATACTTTTATCAGCTGCTTTTCTGGGTTGTTCTGAAGAACAAATCATAGAGCTATATAGATGTGAGTTTTCCAAAAAATGTTCTATTCTGATCATGAAACTGAAGCTACATACTTATGAAATTCTGGTACAGTCACAAGAGAGCATGGCTTCCCCCTGCCCTGTCCCCAATTTCAAATTATTTCAGATTTTCCAATGTAATGAAAAATTTTCATTTCCTAAAAAGTGTCAACAAACATTTATCAAGTCCTTACTGTGTGCCACTCATTTGTTACATTATGTTGAACATTTCTATATAACAAATAGTTGTAATAAGCTCACATTTAAAATTAAACATACATTTATGAAGCAGACATTTTGTGCAATGCACATGTCAGGCACTAGTGATGCAAAGCTAAAGATATAGTTCCTACATTTAAAAACGTGATATGTAAAAAAGCATTACATAAACATAAAGCAGTAGCATATCTTAGAAATAAACTCCTTTGGAAAATGCCATCTGCATCTATAGAGAGAATGATGGAGACAGAAAGTTTATTAAAGCATAACATTTTCATCTTTCTTTTGGTGGTGTTTGCTTTTCCTTTCTTGTGGTTTTTCCCTTTTGTTATGATTTTTTCTTTTCCAACATGACTGATATGGAAATATGTTTAAAATGATAGAACTTATAGAACCTATATCAGATTGCTTATTGTCTTAGGGAAAGGGGAGATAAGAAAAGGGAGGGAGAAAAAAAATCTGGAACTGAAAATTTTACAAAAATGAATGTTGAAAATTATCTTTACATGAAATTGGGGGGAAATGGAATAAAAGGAGATAATAAATGGGAAATACTATACAAAAAAATAAACTCTCTATAATATTTCTATTTTTTTCCTCAGTGGTTATATAAAGATGCCTGGAATAAAGATAAGACAAACATCAACGTTCCTTCTGACACACCAGAGATGTTACAGGCCCAGATCAATGCCATGCAAATCAGCAAGGTAAAATTCATGGACAGGAAATGTAAATTCTTTCATTCATGTTGATCATGTAGGAAATGACTTAATCAGCTAACTAGAAATTTTGACAACTTTTTAATAACATTAACTATTTTTTTCTCTGTAGTAATATCTTCACTGAGAAACAATAGTTGAAAGTGGGCCAGCCTTTGTTAAGAAAAAGCTAGATTTAAGCCTACCTAAAAATATATATTGGCTCAGAATGAATCTCGAGGCCCTAGGCCATTCCCTAAGACTCAATAGCAAATGCTTATGATCAGCATTAATGAAGGGAATTTCCACACCAATTATTGCCACCACCATTATATTCTACACCAAGATGAAATCCCAGTACAGACCAAATATTAATATAGATAGATTTCCTTTATTAAAATATAAAACCTTTACTACATGTCAAGGATAAAATACCTTTTAAAAACTCTGGTAGAAGGCAATTTAGATACATACATAGATTCTTGAAGTAAATAATATGATCCTAGACTTCTGTTTCTGCTTCTGATGTAACTCTTTTAGTCTTGAAAAATTATGTTATATCTGGTACCTCAGTATCCCCAGAATAAATGATAATTCTAGTCAAATACTCTTTGGAAGCATTCAATCTCTATTTTTTGTCTAGGAATCCAGAGATTCTTGGTTAAAAAAAGGTCATATGAGGGAAGGAGAAAGAAGTGCAGTTATTATAACATCAAGGTGAAATAATTAGAAGAATCACAGTATAGAACTGAAGAATCGGAAGGGACTTTGGCAGCCATCCAGTGCAATTAATTTCTGAAAGGAATTCCTACTATAATGTACCCAATCATCTGCTTTTATTTAAGGGAAGGCTTCAAAAAGAAAGAGTCCATCCTCTCCAGTGAGAGTCCATTCCACCTTTCAACTATTCTGATTGTTAAGTCTTTTTTGACCTCAAGCCTATATTTGCTTACTTGTAATTTCCATTAATTATTCCTGGTCTTTTCCCCTAGGGCTAAAAATAAAACAAAATCCTTCCCTGATTAGACATCCTTTTAAATACAATACTTGAAATCTATTTTCTCACCCCAATTCTCCTTCTCAGTCTTTTTTTTTCCTCTGGGAAGAATTGAGAACAACCTAAGATCTTTTTTTGCACCTTGATCCTAGCCTCATGTCATATATTTTATACTTAGTATTCTTTTTAGAATCTAAATTATTTTCAAATGTACATTTCAGCATAGTATATATTAATCAACAAGTACTATGGATATACATGCACATATACATGGACTATAGCACAAATTTGCTTAGCTGTCAAACCCTAATCAGAGTGTTCTTATTCGGTCCAAGTATATAATCAGTTGTCTTTATTTGTCTGTAAACTAATTCTATGTTTCCTTAACAGAAACTGTATCAACGAGATTGGGATGAAGCCAAACAGAAGGGTTATGATCTAAATGAGGAAGCCATTGAAATCAAACATGCGAAAGCGTCTAGAGACATTGCCAGTGAGGTATGTTTTCTATTCTTTTCTTATCTCATCTCAATTGAACTAATAGTCGAGTCCATTAAAATGTTTCTAATGAGATTAACTCATGTTTAAAGATCCTTAGCTTGTTTTTTCTCCTTCTCTAAAAGCTTTATGTTGTTTTGTACTTTTTAAAAACTTTAATAGGCTGACAGTTCCAAGACCAGGCAATAGAGACTCATGATAGCTGAAAGCAAATGTGCAAACCTGGTTAACATTGATTATTTGTTAACTCCTGAAATGTGTTTTTGCAACAGAAATAAATAAAACATCATGAAGAGTTAGTTCTCAGTCTTTGGGAAGCAATCAAGAGTCAATAGAAACATTACAATGTCACAGTGTGTTTTCCATCATTTCTCTATTAACTGTATTTTAATATAATTTATTTCCTTTGTAATCCCATTTGTATTAATTTATTCATTTAAAAATTTTATTTAGAAAGAATCCATAAGTTTCACTAGATATGACAGAAAAAGGTTAAGAACCCAATACTTCAACACTTGATTTCTGCTGGGTTTAGCTATAACAATCCTAAACATGTTTTGAAGGTTATCTAACACTATCCAAAAAGAAAAGAAAAGAAAAGGAAAGAAAAGAAAATGATGGCTAGAAACAGCTATCATTCATGTCCTACAATTTGTTTTTCTTTTCTTTTTTTCCTTGCTTTTAAACTTAAATGCAAAATAGGAATCTATTTGTGACTTTTCTCTAAACTATCCCTTTTTTATTATCCTTTACAATCTGCTAATATGTTCTAGAGACATTGCCTAGATCATTTTTTTCTCACTTTTGATTTAAAGACTTTGTAGGGACTACTTCTTAGTAGACCCCTTCTCAGTTTCTAGTCTTCCTCTTTTGTTCAATTTAACTTCTACAGTATAACCAAAGGTTTTCTTTCTCTTGTTCCATTTCCAAACATTCCTTTTCTTGAAATCCAGAGATTTGATTACTGAAAGGAAATTCTTATAAGCTTAAAGTTGATATTATTACTCAGTTGCCTTCCTCTTCTATTTCATCCCAGCTGATGTTTCCTGTTTCTATTTGCTATCCTTAGTCCCTCTTCTCCTTTTCATACTGTTCTAAGCTCATATCCTTTAAGAAATCAAAATTTACTTAAGATGAACTAATTTTACTGTGAATAATGAAGGAGTTTACAAGGAAGGTATTTAAAATTTTAAAGATAAAAATTTAAAACAAAAGACCCTGGGCTAACTATTTTTGCATGTGTGTTTTTGTTTGATTTTTCACTAATCTAGTATAAGTATAAAGAAGGTTATCGGAAACAACTGGGCCACCATGTGGGCTTCCGTAGCCTGCAGGATGACCCCAAGTTAGTGTGGTCCATTCATGCTGCCAAGATCCAGAGTGACAGGGAATATAAGAAGGCTTATGAGAAGTCCAAGCTCCACTACAATACTCCATTGGACATGATGGCGATTGTTCAGGCCAAGAAATGCCAGGTCCTAGTGAGTGACGTGGATTATCGCAATTACCTGCACCAGTGGATATGTCTCCCAGATCAGAATGATGTGATCCAGGCTAAGAAAGCCTATGAACTACAAAGTGATGTATGTATAAAATTATTTTATTTTTAGGCAACATTTTCAAAGTTAGTGTTTTCTAATGAGAAGATAGACCTTGACAACTTTAATATGATTTTAGGAATCTACAGATTTTCTTTGTGAATACTTGCTATCCTATAACTCTTCAGTAATTAAGTCTTATTCAATTTCCCCAAAGTCTTTTCTCATTTTATATCTGGATTGTCTGTGAAGTTATATAGAATGAGAAGCAGATCTCTCTCTTTGGGATCAAAGCTAAAAACTTCTCGAATTTAATTTTCAAAATTAATTATAGATGTTAGAAAATCTAGCTTTAAAAAGAAACTAAATATATCTAATTTTGCAGGAAATCAACCAATAATATCTCTCAAACTTTCCATTCCAAAGGCAAATTTCTGATAGGTACCAAAGCCCATATTAGTTGTTATTGTTTTTAAAAAGTATTCTATTACTGCTTCATCATAAATTCTATTTTTAAATTCTTTCTATAAGCCTTGTGAATGTTATAGAAGCTTTTCTTGGGGGCATAATAAATTTTGGCATATAAAGTGTAATGTGGACTGCAAATCAAACAATGCTTTGCCTCTTAAGGAGAAAATAAAACACAAATTTAATGATAGGCTTTCTGTCGTTCAGAGGCATGAAGATCTCACATTCAGATTGTCTTTTTTGTGTGTGTTTCATCTGTTTACTTTAGAATGTATACAAATCAGACCTGGAATGGTTGAAGGGTATTGGATGGTTGCCGCAAGATTCTGTGGAAGTGAATAGAGTAAAGAATGCCCAAGAGCTAATGAATGAAAGGCTGTACCGCACAAGGCCTGAAGCTCTCAAATTCACAAGCATTGTTGACACCCCTGAAGTTGTCCTGGCAAAGACCAATGCTCTACAAATCAGTGAGGTAAGATTGGTAGGGAATTAGAGTAATTAAATTCAAGGCCTGTCCTACCAGACATCATCATCTACAACATTTCAAAGGCAATCGATTGCAAATATAGCTCTACATACTTTCTGTAATACCAATCCTTTCAGTTGAATAAACAGGTATTTTTAAACACTTGCACAATCAATAGTAATTTTCAGAGTTACACATAAATCTGGATATTCATTATTTTTAATCACTGTGTAAACACTTTTAAATGAATTTATTAACAAACTAAAACTCAATGATGTTTACAAACTTGGTAAATACAAATACAATGAACATTTTCAGACTTAGTTGAATATATTGCAGGCTCCAATAAATAATTTGGGTCAGACAATGACTCATAAAAATGGCAATTATACATTTCTATCTATAGTCAAAGGAGAATTTCAGAATGACAGTATGACCATTCTCAGATTTTTATGTGCACAGGCACATAGAAATCTGCATAGGGCATAGGCTAAATATACTGAATCACCCAAGCTCATACTTTCTCCTTAACAACACTGATGGGTTATATGGTACATCGGGAAAAATGCTAGTCTTCTAGGCAAAGGATCTGAGTTCAAACACAGCATTGCCACTCACCTCCTGTGGGATCCGGGTAGATTGTTTAGCTTCTCTATGCTTCAGTTTCCTCATCTATAAAATGAATTGAAATCATATATTCTTCCAGCCCTAAATCAATGTGTCTAGAAATTATTTTTCCTTATATAATTTGCAAGTTCTGCAAAGTTTAGGTTTTTACCAAAAATGCCACGTAGAAAAGAGTATCATATTTATCAATAAAATGACAGAATTATTAAGATAATTTAAAGGTTTTTATGGACATAGCCACAGATATTTTTTTAGTATTCCTCCGAGTTCTTTTGTGATATTTTAGAACATATTTGTAATGACATTCCTTTGATTTGCATTTTGTTAGCCACTATACAAAGACGCTTGGGAAAAGGAAAAAGCAAATGTGAACATTCCTGCTGACACCCCTGTGATGCTGCAGTCCAAGATCAATGCCATGCAGATCAGCAATGTAAGTTATTAAAATGAAAGCCATCTTCTCCCTACAGTAATGTATGTGTGGCCATATCTACTCCTGTGATGTCTTTTTCCATCTAAAAATACTCAGTAGGATTTGACATCTGAAATTTTCTTATTATTTCTACCTTTTAAGGCTAAGCAGGTGCTATAGGACAGGGATCTTGGAGAATAAAATACAGAGAAGCAAAAAGATCTTGGAGAAGTTAGTCTTTTAATGAGCCATCATTTATTCTGAAAGCTGAATGTTCCATTTTAAACATCTTTTTTTAAAAATTATGAACTTCAGAATTATCAACAATCACAAATATTTCAATATAGAGAGAATAACAGTTTCATATTAATTTATTTTTACTTTTTTGACACAATTTAGTCTTCCTTAAATTTAGATTCTTGAAAGAAACCTCTTTCTGTCATTGAAATATTTGGTTAATGAATAGAGCCAAACAGAAGGAAGATCAAGAGGAAAAAGATATCAGGGCAGTTTTGAAAGTATTATGTTGAATTTATTACATGTTAAAGCGAGATTTCTTTTTATAAGGATGACTTTTTAGAAGGACAGAGGCAAAAAATGTGGGAGAAATTTTAGAACATGTCAAAAACAAAACATAGCAATAAAAATTTAATTTCTAAAAGTAAACTGTATGTAATAGAAATCAGCCACCACATATAATCTCTTTTGTTATATTTTGTACATGAAAATGTTCATTTTTTAGGGTATTAAGATGAAAATAAAATCAAATAACATAACTCCATTCTTATAAGGAGACTTATTTTGTGTCATTACAAATTTGTTATATCTCAAGCTCAAATTGAAACAAAGTCATAAATAATCTTCCAATAACATTAGTTTAAAAATATAAGGCCTGTTTCCTTGAATATGTCTTGGTAAACATTGGCTATGGATATTTTCTGCAAACTGATTGTGTTATGGTGATTCCTTTTTTTCAGAAACAATATCAGCAAGCTTGGGAAGATGTCAAGATGAAAGCTTATGACCTACGAGCAGATGCCATTGGAATTAAACATGCTAAAGCTTCAAGAGACATTGCTAGTGAGGTAAAAGCTCTGCCCTTTTCCTTGTCATTTCTGAATAAGGCCTTGCCCATGCTTATCTAAGAAAAAAATCCAAAATTTTATTGGCAAATTTAAATATTGGTCAATTTAAACTTGTAGTATTGTCCAACTTGATGCCTTTGCAATTGGCAATAAAATAAAATGTAGGCAGATCTTTCACTGTCATTAGTACAGTGTGTTCAAATCCCAAATCCAACAAATGTTCAAGTAGTTTAATTTAAGGACCCTAGTTGCTGTCAAATTTCCATTTATTATATTTAAATATAATCACTTATTTTTCTATTATCTTCTCAGTGTCAATTAATTAATAACTATTTATTGAATACTGACTGATGTGGAACACTACACTAAAGAGCATGGGGAGGAGAGACTGGATTTAGACCTCAGAGAAAAATCAATTCTTATTCTGAGGAATTCCTAAAGAAATGCAGTAATCAGTCACATTTATTATAGTAATTTAAAGGAAGGGGCAACTAGGTGACTCAGTGGATGGAGCACCAGCCCTGAAGTCAGGAGGACCTGAGTTCAAATCTAATCTCAGACACTTAACACTTTCTAGCTGTGTGACCCTGGGCAAGTCACTTAACTCCAAACTGCCTCAGCAAAAAAAAAAAAAAAGTAATTTAAAGGTAACAAATCACTTTCTTTCCAACACTTTCTATGGGTTAGGTGGTGCAATAATTGTTACCTCCATTTTATAGACAAAGAAGCTAAGTTTTAGAAGATTAAATAACTTGTTCATTGTCACACAAATACAAAGTGTTGAAGCTGAGAAAAAATCATGGAATTTCAGAGTTGGAAGGGATCTTAATAGCGATATAGTCCAACCTATGTCTGAAAAAGAATTTCCTTTGGGGCACATCTGACATGAATTCATTGTAGCATGGCCTCTATCAGTTATGGAAGACAAAATATACATGTGGAGAATCAACAGAAAGAAATGGGCATGTTTAACTTGGGGGGGAGAAGACTTAGAGGGAAATAACTATATTCAAGTATTTTAAGGAAAATTCATCTTGAGATAATAAAGAGTTTCTAATAATTAAAGATGGCTAAAAGGGGAATGGGCTACATCTAGAGGTGGTAGATTCCTCCTTTTTGGAAACAATTAAGAAGAATTTAAATGACCACTTGGTGGATATATTACACTGGGAATACTTTTTGTGCTTGAGTTGTACTATGTGAACTATATTTTATATGTACATAGAAGTGTGTATATACATATACATACATACATACATATATATGCATATACATATATACACAAATATATATACTTCTAACTTTCAAATTCCACAATTCTGTCTGACATACATAGAATGATGCGATGGAAATGACAAAACAGTAAATAAATAAATACTAAAGGATAAAGGTTAAAATTGACAAAAATGTGCCAAGTAAAGAATTGATTAGAGTAGAAGAGGGTTAATCTGGAAAGCCTTCCTAGAAGCAATGAGATTTGTGTAAAAATAACTTCTTTTTTTTTTCTTTGTGCCTACCAGTACCTCTACAAATCTGCTTATGAGCAACAGAAAGGTCATTACATTGGATGTCGCACTGCAAAGGAAGACCCCAAGCTTTCTTGGGCTGCTCAGGTGTTGAAAATGCAGAATGACAGATTGTATAAGAAGGCTTACAATGACAACAAGGCCAAAATCTCGATACCAGTGAACATGGTGTCCATCAATGCTGCCAAAGAGGGCCAGGCATTAGTGAGTGATGTGGACTACCGTCAGTACCTCCACCAGTGGTCATGCTTTCCTGATCAGAATGATGTGATCCAAGCCAGGAAGGCTTATGACCTTCAAAGTGATGTAAGTACACAGGTTTCCCTCCATTAAAGAGCCAGATTTAATTTAGGTGCAAAGAAGTTTTTAATCTTTAAGACTTTCCCGATAGTTTGGGGAATACTATAATAATCCAAGAAAACTTAATCTATAGAAGAATTTCACTTTGGGCTTTTCAATCTTTTTACCAATTGGATTGTTTTCCTTAATCTAAAATTATCTCCCACTTCTGACCTATGCAGTGGTGGGAATTAAGAGCAATATTAGTTTTTTAGGTAGTGACATGACTAATTCAATAAATTCACTTACTAATGACATTTAAGCTTTCTATTTCTATGTATCCATGAAATCTGTATCATGGATAAATATGGTGTGATAATTTCATCATAGCTTGACTACTCTCATATTTTAAATGTTATGAACTTGTTTATGGAGATTGCCAAGTGTTTAATTGTTGGTCTTCTCACAAAATACTACTTAGAAGGAAATATCAAATATAGAAATGAGATGACAAAGATAACAAATAAAATTAAGTACATATATATGTGTATATATATATATATATACTTTGCTCTTAATCATATATTCATTTATAGAAGCCTTTTCAAAATCTACTTATATTTTTATTCTATGCCATCTCTTGGGAATAATGATTTCTATAAATTACTATTTATTGTGTATCTTAATAGTTATTTTTATTTGTTCTAAACTTAACTCTCTCAAACTTCAGTATAACTAGTATTAGAGAAAGATTGCCAAGTAATGAATTAGATTTGTTCTATTTGACCTTAGTAGGTAGCACAAGAGTAATAGGTTAAAGTTACAAAAAGGTAAATTTAAGATTAAGCTCATGAAAAATTTCTGAATAATTAGAGTTATCTGTGAGTGGAAGGGGCTGCCCACGGAAGGAATGGAGATTCTCTTTTGTTAGAGCCCAGAGATAAATCAATCCCTTTTCCTGAGGAACTTTGAAATTAAATAGTTCAATTATTGTTTACATATATTATAGTAATTTAGAAGCTGGAAGGTTGATTTGAGGGTTTTTTGAAGTGGTGATTTTTTTTTTAGGTAAATGTTGGACTACATAGTCATTGGTATCTTTTCCAGCTCTAAATTTCTATGATTCTTTATGGTTCTTATTGGATCTATATCAGCCATGAACTTGTAGTACCAAAAAAATCAAAAGATATGATCTGTATTTTTGAGAAGATTGTCTTCCTGGAGGGTGGGCCTTCTGAATCTATAGGATCAAGGCCTATAAAAGAAAAAATAATATACTTCCTTTTTAAGGTGTAATGTTGCTTTCACTATTTACTTATTTCATTTGTACCTTATCACTTTAACTACCACTAACAAATACAAAATATGAGCTTTTTAAAACCAATATCCAATCTGATACCATCTGATATTGTTTGATTAAAGTTATCTGGCAGACCACATAATTTAGGGAAAAAATTACATATTTATTTCCAATGCAGCATTTATTTATTGTTTATTAATTTATTAGTCACTGGAGATATCTAGGCAAAAAGAAAAAAAAAAAAAAAGAAAGAAACATTCCCTGCCCTTGAGGAGGTTACATTCTATTAAGGTAGAGAATATATCTATGCACAAGCAGGTATAAAATAATTTGAAGTGGAAGAATACCCACAATTAAGAAATACTGTCTATGTGGTGGTGTTTTTTAAAGGATGTTGATATAAGGGACCAATTTCCAGTACTCTGCTGGTAACTTAAAACTTTTGTTAAGTCAGTGTAACCAAGAATTATAGTACTGGGGAAAACTCTTCAAATGGTTGCCTTTCTCTGCAATTATAGACAATCAGTGCTATTCTAAAAACCCATTCAATTTAGTTACTAGTTAAATGAACACATCCAATAAAAGTTGAGATTAAAGGATTGAGATTTGTAAGAAATCAAAAACTCCTAAGCATCCCAAATCAGACTTTTACAAAAGAATTATTCACAACAAAAAGCACTTTTCCTCTATGTATATATATATATATACATATATATATATTCATTTACATATATGTGTATATTGTATATTACACATCTTTTATTATATGGGGATACATTGAATATTGCACATTTTTTATTATATGGGGCATTTAGATGTTTAGAATACAATAGAAATACAATAGAAGACAACTTATTCCTTATTTTCTCTTAGGCCATCTATAAAGCTGACTTGGAATGGTTGCGAGGTATTGGCTGGATGCCAGAAGGTTCTCCTGAGATATTGAGAGTCAAGAATGCCCAGGAGATTTTGTGTGACAGTGTCTACCGGACACCTGTGAAGGACCTTAAGTATACGAGTATTGTTGACACCCCTGAAGTTGTCCTTGCTAAAGCAAATGCTGAAAATATCAGTATTGTAAGTTGCTATGTTATCATATCATAAAGTTAGTTAAATACAGAAAATATTTAAACAAGTAATTTATTGCCATTGTCAAATAATGCCTTTAAGAAAACCCCAACAAGCATTAATGATAGTAATATGACATGCAATTAGTTATCTAGATCTGTGAATTACAATTCAAAGTGATAATTCAGATTTCATGCTAAATGTATTTTTTATTTGCATCCATTTATTTACATCCATTGCAGAAATATTTGTGCTGTGTAGGCATTTGGATAAGATTTTTAAAAAATGTTTAAAATGTTATATAATAGAATTGAAAATGCTATCCATTTTCAAAGTGATTTTCATTTGTTGTCTTTTTTTTTCTTCTTATAGCCCAAGTACAGAGAAGTTTGGGACAAAGACAAAACTTCAATCCATATCATGCCAGATACACCAGAAATTAACCTGGCCAGAGCAAATGCTCTTAATGTGAGCAATGTAAGTACGTTAGTGATTTTGTCACCTTTGAAAAATGACCATTTTGATCTTGTTACACTACTTCAAGGAGTAATTTAGGAACAATTGGTTACAAAATCCCTAGAGTCAATGGGGAGAAGATTGATTGTTCACAGGAGTTAACTGGAAGTCAGAAAATAAACAACATATTCCTGCCTCCCCTTAATGAATTGCTTGGCATACTATTTTTGATGCTATTTAGCTGTAACAGTGAGGATAAAGGGAAAAAAAGGAAGAAGGATAAAGTGGATGAAGAGAAATACTACTTTCATTTGCCACAAGGATTTCCTAGGCTTATATGAGATATTGTGAAGAATGTACATTGACTCAAAGAAAGAATACTATTATTCACAATGATGTGAATGTTTACATCTTTTTGAGAGTCCTTAGAATATAGGCTAATTTTTAGGAGTGATTTCCAAATATGATGCATACTAATGCTATGTATTTCCTTCGGTTAAGAAACTCTACAAAGAAGGCTGGGATGAAATGAAAATGAGCTGTGATGTGAGACTAGATGCCATTCCGATCCAGTCTGCCAAGGCCTCCAGAGAGATTGCCAGTGACGTAAGAATGAATTTTGGGGGATTCTCTCTTTTTATTTTCATCTAGTAAGTCCCATAAGTATGTGAGAAAAGTTTTTTGTGATTCAAATTGTGCTCATTCATTTCTTCCCTAGTATAAATACAAACTGGACCATGAAAAACAGAAGGGTCACTATGTGGGAACCCTGACTGCCAGAGATGATAACAAGATCCGCTGGGCCTTGATAGCAGACAAACTTCAGAATGATAGAGAATACAGGCTGGACTGGGGCAAGTGGAAGACCAAATTCAAAAGTCCAGTGGATATGCTTTCTATCATACATTCTAAAAAAAGTCAGGCTCTGGTTAGTGATGTGGATTACCACAATTACCTTCATGAATGGACATGTCTGCCAGACCAGAATGATGTGATTCAAGCAAAGAAAGCTTATGAACTACAGAGTGATGTAAGTTTGCTACATCGCAACTTTCTTTATTCTGGTATTTTGCCATGTCACCCAATAGGTACATATTATACAGTTGGGTATTAGAAGTTGAAGACTATAACTTAATAGTCTGCCCATTTGTTAGCTATAATATACAAAGATAGTTTCTTTATTGTTATCTAACTTTAACTTTTCCATCCCTATGAAACACAAGGTTCTCTCTGTCAGTTCAAAAGGACCACTTTACATGGTTTTTCATTTTCTTTTAGTATGCGCTTTGATGTTCTAGTCCAGTTGTAAAAGTGATAATGAGATAACAGACACAAAAACCTTTTGGAAACCTTAAAGTGCTGCAATAATGCTCATTATTATTGATTATTATAGTTGCCTGCAACAGATGTGGGTGTGAAATCAGGAAAGTCAGAGATATTCCAACTCATAATAGATACAAATGGCACTAGAAAAATATTCCTTGATTGTATTATGTCAAAGAAAATGCCTACAAGGATAACTTTTTGTAGCTTGGGAGGAGAAATGAATATTACATGCAACCTAAAAGGGGTAGTTAGAAAGAAACATATTTAATACTTGAGTCATTTTTTTCTTTAGTTCCATGGAAAGGGGGAAATGATTCCTGTGAAATATTGGTAGGGAACCAAAAAATTACTGACCTCATCATTTGTTTTTTTATCTCTCCAGGCGGTTTACAAAGCAGACTTGGAATGGTTGAGGGGAATTGGGTGGATGCCAAATGACTCCGTTTCAGTAAATCACGCCAAACATGCTGCAGATATCTTTAGTGAGGTAATAATTTTCCATCACTGTTAAGTATTTTTCACAAGAAGTTGAGCAATGAAATAGTTTGATCTGCATTGTCCAATTTTCAATACCCCCACAGGCCATTTCACAAATTAGAAACACTTTTATTTGATTTAGACTCACACATCCAAACTGATCCTGTCCTATCTCTGTCACATTTGATTATTTATGGTCAGATTAACTACCTGATCCAATTCATGGCATATATGTTTCCCCTGGGGATTCTATAGATAATAAAACTGTCATTTCTACAGTAACATTTTTTTGGGGATAAAGTGTTCACACTGACTTTCCGAACAAGTTAGAATTTCAGGACATTGCAGGAATTGAGGTGGGAGTGATGTTGCTAAACAAAAATAGTGGATTCTATGTCTATGTTGAGTGTTCTCTTTCTAAATATCAAAATAAGAGGGCCAAAGTGTCAAGAAAACATCATCTCAATATATGCTTCACTTAAAAACCTGATACTTTTAGTGATTAGCATAGATGAAAAAACAAGAACATATACTTTCTTCCATTTAGAGAGCCATATGCTTTGCCTCACACTATTTTTTCTCTGCAGCACAAATATCGGACCAAAGTTGAAACACTCAATTTTACTCCTGTGGATGACCGAGTGGATTATGTGACAGCCAAACAAAGTGGCGAGATCCTAAATGATGTAAGATTATTTTATTTTATAAAATAAAAAAATAATATCAATTTGTGATCTCTCCTATTGCTAAATATGGCTCTTCTTGTTATCTCTATCCAAAGTTTATCTATCTCCTTGTATTTATTTTCTAATATAGATGCCTGGGTTTGATTTCCCTGAACCAAATTGCTGAGAATTTCTTGAAATTTATAATCCTTTCTAGTATCCTTCTCAATTTTAAATGCCTTATTTCACAAATATTCTTTTTTAGATTAAATATCGTAAAAATTGGAATGACATCAAATCAAAGTATACCCTAACTGAAACACCACTACTACACACTGCTCAAGAAGCTGCTAGGATACTGGACCAGGTACGTTTGTATTTGTCATGGGTATCTAACTGTAGATTTATTGATAATCACTTGTACAATCTGATCTCAAGTATCAATATGAATTCATCAATGATATTTCATCTTATGAACATTCCTACTACTTTGAATTTCTGGTTTTAACCAATTTTTGTTGTATTCTCTTCCTTAGTATCTCTACAAGGAAGGCTGGGAGAAACAGAAAGCCACAGGTTACATTCTGCCTCCAGATGCTGTTCCCTTCGTCCACGCTCATCATTCCAGTGATGTCCAAAGCGAGGTAATATATCCTTACTTGGGTATTCTTGGAAATCTTATCCCTTATCATGGGAAATACTATACTTGTACTTTGGGGAGTGTTGAGGTTTTTTTGGTTTGTTTGTTGTTATTTTTTTAACTCACATAGTCCCAGCTTGATCTTCTTCTTGCTTCCCCATCAAGAACTAGATCCAATTGCTTGCCATCTAGGGGATGGGATGAGGGGAAGGAGGAGAAAATCTAAAACACATGACTATGCAAGGGTCAATGTTGTCAAATTATATTTGCATATGTTTTGAAAATAAAAAAGCTTTAAAAATAAAAAAAAAGAATTGGATCCAAAGCTGTTTTTTTTTTTCCTTTTTTCATGGTCCCAAATATTTCTTATTCTTCCTGGGGAGCCTTTAAAAACTAATATTTGTGACACTTTATCTTCCTCTCCTCCCCATTATCCTTTTTTGGTGGGCAAGACAATTGAGGTCAAGTGGCTTGCCCAGTGGCACACAACTAGTAAGTGTCAAATATCTGAGGCTGCATTTTGGGTCAGTGTCACTATGCCACCTAGCTGCCCTTTTTCCTCCTCATTTTTGCCAGCTTTGCTAAAATTTCCACACCAGGCAATTTGGGGTCTTATAATTAATAACTACATAATAATTACTACAAATAATAATTATGAGATGACTATCTTTTCTCTCAACAGCTCAAATATAAGGCTGAACATGTTAAGCAAAAAGGTCATTATGTTGGTGTTCCTACTATGAGAGATGATCCCAAACTAGTTTGGTTTGAGCATGCAGGAGAGATCCAGAATGACAGACTATACAAAAAGGACTATCACAAAACCAAATCCAAAATCAACATCCCTCCTGATATTGTGTCCGTTGTGGCAGCCAAGCAGGGTCAGAACCTTGTAAGTGATATAGATTACCGGAATTACTTGCATCAGTGGACATGTCACCCAGACCAGAATGATGTCATTCAAGCAAAGAAAGCCTATGATCTACAAAGTGATGTAAGTGATTTAATGCTTTTCATTTAACCCATTCTCAATTACCTGCATATGTAATTTTTTTTACTGTATTTAAAAAATCAAAAACAATTTTTAAAAAATTTTCATTGGTTTTTAATTAACTCTGCCTTTTTCCATTCCATAACTGCTAATATGGATAATGATAAATAATCAAAAAGAATACCTAACAGTAATATATTCATAAACATAGATAGATAGATGAATGGATAGATGGATAGAATTTCAGAAAGGAAGTTGAATAGCAGAGGGAGAGGGAAAAGAATGAAGAGAAAGTCCAAAGAGTCAGGAATGCATCCTGGAAAGGAATAAGACTCAGTTAGTCTAGATATTTTCCCTAAAATGAAGTTTCACCCCACAGAAGAAGAGGCCATAGGCACAGAGAAGATTTCTATTATGTGAAATGTGTAAAATGGAGTTAGTTTCCAAGATGAAGAGATTTTTATAATAGGAAGTCTGCAGAGATAAGGATACAGCCTGGAGAGGAATATCTTGGTCATTTATGTCTACATAATACATATCTCTTTTTTTTCTCTTTTGGCTTTAGAATGTCTATAAAGCAGACTTAGAGTGGCTCCGTGGTATTGGTTGGATACCCCTGGATTCTGTTGAACATGTGAGGGTAACAAAGAACCAAGAAATGGTGAACCAGGTAAGTGAAGCATCCAGTGAAGCATCCAGTGAACTTATAAAATTAACAATATCATATCTTTAATTTATATAGAGGATCAATTCATCTTAATCTGTTCCATTCCATTACAGATAAAATATAAGAAAGATGCTCTTGATAATTATCCTAACTATACAAGTGTGGTTGATCCTCCAGAGATTGTTCTAGCCAAGATTAACTCAGTCAATCAGAGTGATGTAAGTATCCTTTTGACTAACTGGAAGTAAGCTGCATAGTTCATTTGCCTATTCATAGGCCTTAATAATTTTCATGCTGATTGTATTGTCTAAAATATTACTTGTGAAAACTATGTCGAGTAATTATTTTGAAAGATCTTACAAAATCACTAGCAAATATTTTTCTATTTTTAGACAAGAGCAATGTTTTTGCCCAAGACTTTTTTTTTTTATCAACTGAACCTCATTTTAAATGAAGCCAGATTGATGTTTATGAATGAGTTTTACTATTGTTTTAGATGTTAGGCTAAATACTAATACTAAGCCCTATAGAAAATCAAAGGTGTACTTGTCTTAACAGGTAACTTTTCTTTTCATTAGGTGAAATACAAAGAAACGTTTAACCGGGAAAAGGGCAAGTTTATTGGTTCTGCAGATACTCCACATCTAAACCACTCCAAAGATATGGCCAAACTCTATAGTACAGTAAGAACTGTTTTATAATTTATAATTATTTATAGTGTAATACATATTCAATATTAAGCTCATGTCAATATTTGTAGTCTTGACTGATTATATCTTAAGGCTCCATTTTCTTCTCAACAGAGAAGAAGTTTGTTTCAGAGAGATACATATTAATTTTTGTCCTGTGGGACAAAGTGACACGATTCTGTCCAGGATAGGAGTTAGTCCTTCAGACAGCACTCATTACTAACCTAGTAAAAACAGCCTAGAGTCTAGAGTCATTTATGACATAGGTAGTTGATCATTTACTTAACAGCTGAAGTAAGTAAATTGGTTAAATTATTCTTCATGTGACCATCGATTTAGAATTGAAAAAGACTTTACAGATTATTTCATCTAACCCTCCCAGATCTCTTAAATCCTAGCTATGTGACCTTAGATCAATCACTTAAGTTCTTTGAGCTTCAGTTTTCTTCTCTGTAAATGGAAGGGGATTGGCCTTTATTATCTTTAAGATTCTTTAGATCTAAAAATCTACAATTTCTTATACTACTCATTATAAAGTTCCTCAACTTTTGTTAATTTGATTTACTTATCATGCCTACCATGTATGTAGTCAGAAGTTCTCAAACTCATTTTTTTTTTATTTTATAGACCTCTGCCCATGTCTGGTTAAGCTTATGAACCCATTCTCAGACTAATTTTTTTAATACACAAAATATAGAATATTACAAAAGAAAGAAAGTATAGTGAAATGAAGTTATTAAAATATTTTTAAAAGTCCAAATTCATGAATCTCAATTTAAGAACCCATCTGTAACAGACTATAATGCCAAATCCTAGAAATCTACTTTAGCCTTGCTTCTAACATAAGTATATTATACAACATGGTTCTAGTCTCTTGGTTATCTTATGTATCTTGTTTTCTCTTATGTATGCATCTTTTCCCTTATTGAAATCTTCCCACATTTTCCTTGCATAGATATTGTATAAAGGATCCTGGGAAGGAAGCAAAGCCTATGGCTATACCTTGGATGAGCGCTACATCCCAATTGTTGGTGCCAAAAATGCTGACTATGTGAACAGCCTGGTCAGTATGATTTTTTTCTGCTCTGAAATCTGTGTGCATCTTTTGGTGGGAAAGACTGACTAATAAGAACATGCTCAGTGATTCTTAATGATGTTAATGCTTTACAGCTTAAATACAAAGAAGTATATGAAAAGCAGAAGGGCCATTACCTGGCTGGAAAACACATCAGTGAATTCCCTGCTGTTATTCATTCTTTGGATTTCCAGAAAATGAGGAGTGCGGTAAGTAAGGAAAAATACCATTTTGTTTCCTTTAAAATTTTTCTTTCTAATTTTTACTTTGTCCTGATGCCTTCTGAATTGTAGAACATCAAAATGTCATTTCTTGATATGCTCCCCATTTGATCCTCCCTTCTAACAAGTAAATAGTTTAGAAAAATTAACCAACAAAAGTGAGTTCCAATTCTTCACATGTAGAATGGAAAGAGTGTTTCATCATCAGTTCTCTGGAATCAAGATGGTTCACTGGAATCAATTGGAATTAAAATGCCTTTTAGTGTTGTTCTTTTTTAGTGTAGTTTAGTCATTGTGTATGCTATTCATTTAGTTCTATTTTGGGGGAAAAAACCCTTCATTTTCCACAATGGTTTTTTTGGTACATCTATAGTAACAGTTTCTCACTTTAAAGATACTACCTGCTAGATCTGCTATAAATGTCCTTCCTGATCTCTACCTACCCTCCAAAAGACCTTGTATTTATTTTGTATTTACTTTTCTCTTCATATTCCTCCAGTAGGAATGTTCATTGCTTGAAGGTAACTAACTTAAAGGACTACTTCATTTCTATTTTTGAATCTCCAGCAATTAACACAATGCTTGCATATAATTAGTACCTAATATGTGTTTGTTAAATTAAATTGAAATGAATTATTTAGTTACCTATGTAGAAGAAAAAGAGGCTAAAAGAAAAGGAATTAGAATTTTTTTTCCACAAATTGATAATTAGTCAATTAAATACTTTCCTATTTTAAAGATATTGACCTATATTATAATTAAGGTCTTAATGTGGTTAAATATTCTAACACATTTTAATTCCTTCTTTTTAAAAAAAATTAATGTCCTTTTCCACAATTGATAATTAGCCTATTAAATATCTTTCTATTTTAAAGACACTGACCTATGTTATAATTAAGGTTTCAATGTGGTTAAATGTTCTAACATATTTTAATTCCTTCTTTTAAAAAAATTAATGTCCTTTAGCTGAACTACAGAAGACATTATGAAGACACCAAAGCCAATGTGCATATTCCCAATGACATGATGAATCATGTATTGGCTAAAAAGTGCCAATATATTCTTAGTGACCTGGAGTATCGACATTACTTTCACCAATGGACATCTCTACCAGAAGAACCCAATGTCATCCGTGCCCGAAATGCCCAGGAGATTTTGAGTGATGTATGTATTTTTATAAATACTATTCATGGGTAACATTTCACTGACTCCTAGATCTAATTTGCCCACCCACATACTTACATATTCTTATTCTCATTTGATGTCTATGCTTTGACACAAAGTGATCTGGAACACAATGTGGGTAAAAAGTTAGGACCTCTTTGGTATGGGGGTTTGGTCCCTGTAGGGCTTTTCTTTGAAATGGCCAAGTCCTCTCTTCTATGTTTATGTCAGGGTGCATCTGACCTTCTACAGGTAGAGAGGTCCTCACTCAGGAACCTTTATATAATAATGTAAGTAGGGTCAGATTAAGATCCTCTAGGAACCCTGGGCACCAATAACCTGGGACTCCCAACACACTCCTCTTTCCTTGAACTAGTCAATAGGATATTCAAAATGAGAATTCTCTCCAGTCCTTAGGAAGTAGCCAGAAATATTTAATGGAAGGCAAAAAGATGAAGTATTCCTATATGCACTTCTTTGACATTTTCTTTTTAGTACTAGTTTTTATGGAAGCTTGCACAGGATTTGTATTGCTCTTCTAACCCAGCCTTGAGCCCTTAGTACTTGAGCTAGTCTTCTCTATTATTAGCAAAAATTAGATTCAATCTTAGAACCAGAAAAGGGAAGTGGGAGAGTCCTGTTGGAGTCTAATTTCTTCCATGAAGATCTCCAAGCCATAAAGATGAAATCCCTCTGATCAGGAAAGAAAATAGTCAAGTTTAATTCTTTATTTCCCTTAATCATCCAAAACCAACAGTCATCCATTAGACTGTGAGTTCTTGCAGCCAGGGATTAAAAAAAAATGTTTAGCACAAAGCCAGGCACATAATAGGTATTTAATAAATGCATATTGACTGATCCCAATGTTTAGAAATCTTTACACTCTGGAATTCTTTAATTTGTATTTAATGGGCCTATTGAATAATCTAAACCCAAATGATATAAAGATGTTAAAATGAATTATTGTAGATAAACTGACAATTGCTGCTTTCCACCCTTTTCCCTTAAACAGAATGTATATAAAGATGACTTGAACTGGCTGAGAGGAATTGGATGCTATGTCTGGGATACACCTCAAATCCTCCATGCTAAAAGATCCTATGATCTCCAAAGTCAGGTAGGTAATCCCCCTGAAAGATGGCGGATCAAGAAAAAGCATTGTTGATATTTGTTAACTTTTTAAAAATAACAATAATTCCTTCCTTTTTTGTGATCTTGAGTTTACAAAGTCTTTTCACTTTCATTATCTCTTCAGCTTCACAGTAGTCCAGTGAGGTAGACAAATCAGCTATCCTTAGTCCTCTTTAACTGATGTAGAAATTAAGGGATAATGAGGGTAGGTAACATAATCTAGCTAACAAAAAACAATGCTGAAATCAAAACCCAGGCAATCGAATTCCTAGTTCAGTTTTTTTTTCCCTAAAACACAAAGCTGTCTCTATTTTTTATGTAAAGGTAATTATTTAAGAGGAAGCTAAAGAACTTCTCCTCCCAAAAATTTTTCTTCCTGGTTTATCCCAACAGTGCTTGAAATTTTCATCTTTAGTCTCCTATTTGACTTCAGCAATTAAAGTTTTAACATGAGATTAAAATAGAATTATATTATTCTGTTGTCTGGATGTGGAGGGTGGAGAATAACTCAGTAAATTATTATCATTCCACAGCACCAATATCTCTAAGAAATTACTAGAAAGGGAAATTTTGACTTTGGGGAAGGGAAAGGAAAGGTCTCATGCAGATGTAGAAAACACATTTTATGCACCTCACAGTTTGATTAAATCAAATATATGTGAAGAAGATAGCTTTGATCATATTGCCAGCTACTAACATTGTTGTTCTCACTTTCCATATGTTTTATCTTTCTCTTATAGCTGCAATATACAGCGGCAAGTAAAGACAATTTACAGAACTACAATCTGGTCACAGATACACCGCTTTATGTGACTGCCCTCCAGAGTGGCATTAATGCCAGTGAGGTAGGTTGCCTTTCACCTTTCTTCTATCCTGATATTAACCTGTTGGCTACTTTTTAAATAATGGAAATAAATAACATTTTCTGTTTGTAGGTGAAATATAAAGAAAACTATCATCAGATCAAGGACAAATACACCACAGTTCTAGAAACAGTGGATTATGACAGAACCAAGAATCTAAAGAGTCTTTTTAGCAATGTGAGTTGGGTTGCTTTTTCTTTTTTTTAAACTTTTTGTGCTTTTTAAGATGAGGAGGAACTTGGTGAAGAGAGGGAAGAGCTTTGGTCTAAATTTTCTGTTTTTCAGTCTTTCCTCTCTCTCCTTCTGTCCATAAATCATCTTAATCTCTAGGATGTTCCAAAGCCCATGGTTATAATTTATTGAGCTTCTCTCTGTGTGTAGCACTGTGCTCGACAGAGAAATCCAGTCCTTCATATAGAGGAATGTACTCAGCCTTAACCTGACCCAGAGCTTATCTGTCCTCTCAGGCAAGGATTTTGATAATCAGCAAGGATCTTTCCTCTGCTTCTTTGAATAGCCTTTTAGACCAACACTGAAATTTAATAGTGTCATAGAATCCTTGAATTATTAAAAGTAATGAAGTGACTTGGGAGAGAGGGGGTCAAATAAGGTTGAAATTAAAAGAAGGCTATAATATAATAATAAAAATAACACTTATAAGCTTTATTTTATTTCTAAAATATTTGCAACTATATATTTACAAATTTCAAAGTTTACAAATACATATATTATTTTATTTGATCTTTACAAAAACTCTGGACTATAATTGCTATTATTATCATCATCTTATAGATGAGGAAACTGAAGTAGACATATGTTAAATGACTTACCCAGGGTTCCCTAATTATTGAGTGTCTGAGGCAGGAAGGATTCATATCCAGGTTATCCTGACTCTAAGCCCAGCATGCTATCTCTTTTAGCTGAGCTTCTTAAACTGTGGGTTATGACCCCATTATAACTGAGGGTCATGAAATGATGATTTATCATCAATGATTTATATACCTTTGTTATATATCTATATATCGTCGTGTAAAGATTTCTCAGATGAAAAGGGGTTGTGAGTGGAAAAAGTTTAAGAAGTCCTGCTTTATACCACTTAACTACATTTGTGCTTTTATAAGAAATGTAAATTAAGATATATCTTCAGATATAACATTTTATTCTTTGAACTTTTCAGAATCTCTACAAGGATGCTTGGGAAAAAGTGAAAGCTAAAAGCTACATATTACCAACCAACACAGTCTCACTGACACATGCAAAGAATCAAAAATATTTGGCTAGCCACGTGAGTAGATTTAAAGTGTGATATTTACTCCTACTGATGTTTTTCTAGTTTTATTTTGTACTGTCCACGTATATTTTCCATGCTTGTGGGATAAACTAACTCTTGAGGCAAGTTATAGGCATTTACCAATAAGCTTTAAAAATGTCTTTTGATTGACTGATTGATGAGCAAGCAAGTTGGCAGATCCATTGCTTGTGGCCTGGAAATTTTTCTCCAGTACTTTCTGGAGTAGACTAAACTTTCAAGGTTTTTTAGCAAAGACACTATTTAGACATTCATTCCTTCCTAGTTCTTTAGACATTCATTCCTTCCTAGTTCTTACTTAAAAACTTAGTATCTCAAGTCTTTCTTTGTTATTTTCCTTTTCTCACTCTTAAGAACTGTTTTGGTGACATAGTGTTAATAGGGAAGTACAGTAATTAGAAAGAAAAGGGTGTTAGAGCACATAACAAATAGTTTATTTTTCTAAGATAGAGGTTTTTGTGTGATCATAAAAGTAAATAAATAAAACAATAAATATAGTAGATTGATCATGTAATGTCAACCCAATTGGCTGGAAAATTGACCTTTATTTTTAAAAAATCATTCAAACCAGGTATTTGTACCACATATAATAATAATAAAAAAAAAACTTGTTAAAATTTAATTGTGCTTTTTAAGGATCTGAATAGGTCATATGTCTAGATATGATTACAAAAATAATCATGCTGTAGAAATATTAAAAACAAATAAATAGTCAGCATAATACACACCCACAGCCTTGGAAAGGATAATCCTACACATTAAACCTTTTACAGTGAACATTTTCCTATAATAATTGGCATGGCACCCACAATCCTTTTATCCATGGTTGGTGCAGCCATGACTATATTTATATTTTATATAAAGTAGCTATTTAAAACAATGAGTATTGTTGAGTTTTCCATATATTGAAGAATATTCCATATATTATAGGATATTAAAATGCTTAGCATATTACTTGGTAGATAGAAAGTACTTACTAAATGTTTATTGATTGACTTCATATGAAGTCATATGAATCATATGCAGTACAAAAAATGGATGCATGAAAACTACCTTAAAGGTTAGCTTTTCCTGTGTAGTGTTTGGAACATTTTATAAAAGGCATTAGACAATGCTTATGATCAAGAGTCTTGAGTTTTCAGTCAATTTCTTAAAATCCAGAAGTTAACTGTGCATATTGTTAATAGTAATATCAATAGAAACAAAGACTTTAAGACTATGGGATGGTGGTATGCACTCCATATAATTTAGAATGTATTGTAGTTCTCTTAAAATCTGAATTCCTTTGTCTTTACTCTGCAGAACAAATATCGTGAAGAGTATGAGAAGTTTAAAGCTCTCTACACTTTACCAAGAAGTGTTGATGATGATCCAAACACAGCAAGATGCCTTCGAGTGGGAAAACTTAACATTGATGTGAGTGATTCCAAAGGTGGTCCTTTAATTGAGAGCAAGTAATGAAAACCTCTAATGTACATTGGAAACAACTTATTCGCAAAGTGTATATATCTATTTTATGCAATGGAAGATGCTATTTAGGAGAGCTTCTAAATTGTTTTCCCTCCCCTATTCCTATGATTAGACAGCAAAGTGCTTACTTTGGAGGTTAAATACCTTCTTTTAATTGTACTGTGCTCACGCCAGTTTCTGAATCCTAAGAAAAACGAGCTTTTGAATATGATATGTTGTCACAGGGCTTTCTGATTGAATTGAACTATTTTATTTCATTTCACAGCGCCTCTACAGATCTGTCTATGAAAAGAATAAGATGAAAATCCACATTGTGCCAGACATGGTAGAGCTTATGACTGCCAAGGATACCCAGAAGAAAGTCAGTGAAGTTGATTATCGCCTCCATCTGCATGAATGGATCTGCCACCCAGACCTGCAGATCAATAGCCATGTCAGGAAAGTCACAGATCAGATCAGTGATGTAAGCACATTGGTTTTCTGTAAAATCATTATTTACCCCCAAAATAAAGTGGAACCAGTATCTTATGTTTCTGTCCCTCTTGTTCTACTCATCAATAACTTTATTTATTATTCAATCTCTGACCAGCTTCAGGTATCATCCTTTTAGGAAAAGTAGACTAAGTAATCTTTTGAGATCATGGGATAGTAGAAAGAGTGTTGAACCTAATGTCCCAAAATTTCATTTCAAATCTCAGTTCTGATACTTTGCTACACATGTGACTTGGGAAAGCACTTAAATTTCCCTGGTCCTAGTTTCCTCATTAGTAAATAAGGTTCCTTCCAGGTCTTGATTTCTTATCTATGTCCAAGATCTCTATTCTTTTGTGTTAGTAAAATTACTATATCAAATAGTTATGTGATATCCTTTGCACCGTTATGAGAGAAGGAAATACAATAATTTTTGCATTTTTAATTTTTTAATTGATTTGTTCTTCTGGACCTGTGAGTTTAGTGGTAGAGAACATCTAGTATGCATAAATATTTATTTATATAGATTTATATTTATATTTATTTATATAGATCCCTGTATTTATATAGATCATCAACTCATTTTAAACTTAAAGTCTTAGAAAGTTTTAGGGACACTAAAAGTTTAAGGGGATTGCTAATAGTCATGCAAGGTCAATGCATTAGATTTATTCCAAGTCCTACTCTCAATGCCCTCCATCATGCTTCCTATCATTCTTATTGTTAGCTTTAAAAATATATAACATACATAAATATTATATATGGGTATGTGAATATATACATAATAAAAAGGATGAAAGGCAGAAGGAAAAGGAAAAACAAGAGAATGATGAGTAGGAGGGAAAGAATATATGTATTGAATTTTTTCCCATCTGTTGAAACCCTGTAGATTGTCTATAAGGATGACCTCAATTGGCTGAAAGGTATTGGTTGTTTCGTCTGGGACACTCCTGAAATTCTACATGCAAAACATGCCTATGATCTGCGTGATGATGTAAGTTTAACTTAATTTGACTTAACTAATATATGAATATTTATTAATGTATAACGTGTATATAGTACATATATATTCATATGCATTTGAATATATACACATATGTTTTTGTATGCATGTCATATACATAAATATATATATAAATGTATATTTTATACACATACACACACAAATATGCCAGTATCTATCTTATCTCCCATTACCTCTTAAGACTAAAAGGAAGGAAAGGAAACAAATCATCTTTGTGGTCTTGGGTTAAGAGTTAGGAACAGCAAATGCAGCCTTATCATAGACAGTGAGATCTCTTAACAGGTTTAAATTTAAGTAACTTTAAATGATGTGAAGAATTGGCTGGAACTAAAGAGAAAGACAAATGATTTACTAGATGAGCCACAGACCTTAGAACCCCACGTCCATGCAGTCTTGCTGTGGTCTTTCTCACACAGAAAGTCTTGCTAAAATGCTCTGTAGACGGGGCTTATTAATTTGCCTTTTGATAAAGCTTCAACCATTTTGGAATGTGTGATCATGTGAACTAAGACTGGTTAAAGGCCATTTTTCTGGTGAAATAAAGGCTCACCAAGTAAATTGACACAGGTTCCATGAAGAAGGTTTTAAAATATTAGACAAAACAGTTTTCAAGCATCTTCAAGTACTTACAAATACTCAATTTGAGCACAAGATATATACTCTTTTAAAGGATAGCTTAGAATGAGTTATAATTAGAAACAGACTATTACTATATTAGAGGCAGCTAGGTGGCCCAATAAACTTCTGTTCAGGCCATTAGGATGGCCTGAGAGTCAAAAGACCTAGTTCAAATCCAGCCTCAGATATTTAATATCTGTACAACTTTGCGTAAATCAGATAACCTCTTTCTGTGTCAGTTGTCTTATCTGTAAAATGAGGCAAATAATAACACCAACCTTCCAGAGTTGTGAGGATAAAATGAAATGATATGTGTAAAATGCTTTTCAAACCTCAAAATGCTATGAAATAATATTTGTATAGCTCTTTGCAAATCTTAAAGTACAACATAAATGTTTACTACCAATAATAATAATAATAATCTGCATTTCTTTCAAAATAATCTTATAATAGATTATTCACTAATTCACACTGGCTTCCCCCAGCTTTTTTATATCACTGGGGTATTTCTGTAGTGGATTTTATTTTTTAATAATGCATTATGCAAATGAAGCTTCAAAAAGTTTGAAGGAGCACTGTTGAATATAGCTGTTGCAAATAACAAAAAAAATACATTTTAGGGAGAAATCAGTTTTAGAAGAAAATAGTAGGATAATGATGTAACCCCAATAATTTCCTCTTTTCTCTTCCCTCCCTTTGTCTCTTTCCTTCTTCCTATAGATAAAATACAAATCTCATGTAATGAAAACAAGAAATGACTACAAATTGGTCACAGATACACCAGTTTATGTACAGGCAGTCAAAAGTGGCCAACAACTGAGTGATGTAAGTGCCTGTGTGTAAAAATTTTTTAGGTAGTGTGGGCTCAAAGAGAGAGATATAGGTCATATTGTCCCAGAACTATATACCTTTCTTGCTGAGAGATGAGACCTTAGGATTTTCATGCTTCTTATAAGAGACTATTTTTTTAAAAAAAATTTAAAATTTAAAAATTTTTTATCATCTACATTATTATTGTTATAATTTCCTGGTACAAAAGCTTAAGTCAATGAACTAGAGATTTGGAGTTTCAAAAATGTTTTTCATGTTGAAGTATGTTAGTGGCTCAGCAGTTTTATAGATGTGAATGTTCTTATTTATCCATATCTTCTTGATCCACATAATTCTTATCCATGTCTTCCATCAATGTTCACTGGGAGTCTAAACATGTTGCTAAGTAAATGGAGATAAATAGTGTTGCTTTGCAGCCCTGGAATTTTATCCTTATAAATCACATTTGACCCTACTTTTCCAAGTTAGATAACACTGTGGATAAAGTGCTGGACCTGGAGTTAGGAAGATATGAGTTGACAACTGGCCCTAGACACTTAATAGCTGGATGACCCTGGGCAAGTTACTTAATGTGTGCTTGCTTCAGTTTCCTTAACTGTAAAATGGATATAATCTGCCAAAGTTGTTATGACAATAAAGTGAGATGATATTTTTAAAGTGCTACCTAAATGCTTAGCCATTATCATTCTCTGAAGAAGAAAAAATGTTCCAATGTATTTCTTTATCATTTTCAATTTTAAAAAGTACTAACTCTTATTTCTGCCAGATTGGCTTTTTCCCTTTTTTGGATATATAAGATCCCACTTCTATTCAACAGATTAGATGGTTCACAAAAGATAGTTTTCCAGTAGGAAACAAAGCTGCAAGCTTAAAGCTCCTTCTCCCTATTTTTAGAACTACCTTTTCAGCTATTTCGCAGCAAAATCAGATAGAAAAGCATTCTCAAAGAAAGGATGACCCTGTTTCCAGTCTCACCTCTAACACATATTGGCTGAGTAACTTTAGGCAAGTCATTTACTTTCAGTTCCCAAGTAACTTCTAAGAATCTAAATTGTGGAAGAGGTACTACTTTGCACTCTTCATCTAGGTTCTCCTCCTAGAATTCCCCACTCCAGTGAAATTATAGAACCAGATTTTTTATATAATTGATCTATTTGTTCATTTGACAAATTCCCATGTTCTCAGAGGATTGATTACCTTGGGCTCCCCAAATTAGAAAAGATTTGAGCTTCCATTTCAGTTCAGTGAAAACCAGTTCTTTAAAAGTGCTAGTCCTATCAAGGAAATATTGTTAGTCAGCTCACTTTGGGTTTTCTTCCGCCAGGCTGTCTACCGTCATGAATATATACATAATGTTAGAGGTAAAGTGGCTCCCACTACTAAAACAGTGGATTTGGACCGGTCACTTCATGCTCATAAACTTCAGAGTGAGGTGAGTATTGAAAATCCATTTGTAATAGTATTTTTTGAGTCTGGTATAGAATCAGGAGGGATGAGCTCTGATCCCATGACAGACAGGGGAAGTAGCTTATTCCCAACTCAGAAGAAAAGGACTGACTGACTCCGGGAATTATAAACTCTTGAACATACTTGAGGTCATATGAGTTGAAAAGAAAACCTACATCTAACTTGTATTTCCTCTTGATTATCCAAGGTCTGAATTTATAAATCAGTCTATCAACATGGTTGCTAGAGCACTGGATTTAGAGACCCAGTATTTTAATTCCAACTTACTACATATATCACTTAGGACAAGATTATTTCTCGCTTTTCTTCATCTATTAAGTGATAAAATTGTCCTAAATGATCTCTACAATCCCTTCCAGTCCTATGTCTATTACTTTGTGATCCTATGACAAATATTAAGCACATGCATTAGGTTCCAAAGTTGGGATATCTGGTGCTGGTCTTTCTGTATATAAGTCATGGCTCATGCAATGTCACTTAGTGGGGTCAGAGGCTATGATGGAGTTCAGCTCCTTGTTTCTTCTCCTTCTTCTAGGTCTTTCCAAAAGAGTTCAGGGTCAAATAAATTTCCTCTACAATTATCTTCTTGCCCCAATCCAAGAGCAAAGGTAGAAAGGTCTGACATCCTTCAAGAACTCGATAGCTTGTTATTTTCTGATATATTTGTCTTATCTCAGTCAGCACAAAGACGTTGGGATTTATTGAGAAACCCCGTATAAGCTTTGTCTTTTATGTCCTTAACCTGGATCAACCACTTAACAATAGATATCATTTTAACTTCTCTTTTCATACTTTTCTCTGCAGTATTTATATCGAAAAGATGGCTTACGGTACCTCCCTACTGGATACAGGATTCCAGGAGATGCTCCCAACTTTAAGAAGGCTAAGGAGGCCCAATACATGAGTAGTTATGTAAGTAATATCCTCAAGTAAAAGGTACAGAGGTAATAGTTTGAAGTTTTGGGGGTATCATGGATCTAATGTTTGACAGCTTTAACTACTTAGAACAAGGCTACTTCTATCCTCCAGTCTTACAAGTTCAACCTAATATACAGAGGGAAGAAGTAAATACAACAACCCACTGGCCTCAAATGTGGCAATTGGGTATTGTCTTCACCTACACCTTAGATCACTGAGTCAGAACAAGTAGCCATGGTCTAGTTAAAGATGTAGACCAATTAACTTTGCTTTGTTTCATAATCCTATACTTTATCCCAATTGCCATCCTATAGATATAAGCAATTGGTCACCCAGGGACCTTAGATGATAAACCATAGCCAGATCCATGCTCTCTCCCTTCCTCTCCTCTCTCTCCTTCTCTCTCTCTCTCCCTCCCTCTCTCTGATATTGTATCCCTATCCTCTCATTGCCACATTACTCCCCACAGACTTTTTTCCAGTATTCATTTTCATAGCTAACTCTATTATCAGAATCATGCTAAAAACTTTCCCCTTAACACTAAATTCATAAGAATTTTCAAACCAAAAAGTGTTTTTTTCTCCTGTATGGACTAGAAGACTATAAATTGTAATGTTGCCTCTCCCTTTAAAAAATTGTTTTTTCCCCCTAAATCTGACTTTTCTTTTACAGTTTAAATACAAAGAAGTCTATGAACATCTTAAGGCAAATGGATATACTCTTGGTCCCAAGGATGTTCCATTTGTTCACGTCCGGAGAGCCAACCAAGTTACCAGTGAGGTATTGTGACTATTGACTATGGAGTTAAATATTTCATTTTAGTAGATAAGTGTTTGTTAGAAAAATGTTAAAGAATCAAGCTGAATCCAGCACCAGTCTCAAATGTCAGCAAGGCAAGAGAGCTTTCACTTTGTCACTAGTCTCACTTTTGTGACTTTTATAATTGGCAATGTGCCTTTCCATTGAAAGACGAATTCCATAATACAAGGCTTCTCTGTCTGCTTTCTTCTGCAGAGCATTTCAAGGGGTGAATTAACAGAGAAGGATACATACAGTGACTGTCTTTTCTAGAAAAAAAATTAATAGTAATTTTAAAGAAAACTCCCCTTGGTGTATTTATTTCTGAACCAATGAATTTTCAGTGTGGTCTTCAAGTAAAATTGCTTTTTGGTCTAATTATTAAAAATAATCTTATCTTTTATGACTATTCCTTCTAATTTTTGCTTTTATTTTGTCCTTAGCCTCTCTTCTTTTATTAAAAAAAACACACTTTATTTTATGCTTTCCCTATTTCAAATCATCTCCCCTTCCAAAATAGCTGGGGTATTTGATTGTTGACTAATAAACGCATACTTTGATTACCTTATCCTGCACTAAGCATTTCACATATTTTTTCCCTTCCTCTGACATAGCGCCTATATAGAGAATTATACCACAAATTAAAGGACAAGATTCATACCACTCCAGATACACCTGAAATTCGTCAAGTCAAAAAAACGCAAGAAGCTGTCAGTGAAGTATGTCTTTTTCCAGATCAAGGGGCAAGTGGTTGAAATTTAACTCTGAATTCAAAAGTTATATTTTTGAATTTAACATGGTTGGTTCCCCCCCTCTTTTAGCTGATCTACAAATCTGACTTCTTCAGGATGAGAGGACACATGATCTCCTTGCCATATACACCTCAAGTGATACATTGCCGCTACGTGGGAGATATCACAAGTGATGTAAGCAACTCACAGGAGCCCTAGTGGTTAGGGTAGGACTTGGAGAGGGCCATCTTGGTTCAGAGCCTAAGTTTCCATTCCAGCTACTTACTCTAAGGCATTCCACATGCTCTAAGTAGCTGATAACCGATGCTCTTTAGAGTTTCTTCTTTTCCTTTTTACATCTTTTCACTTCCTATGTGAATTTTTCTGAGGAATGCTCATTTCCCACAGCTTATCTGAAGTGATCACAATCATCAAATAACTAGAAAATTTAAGGAACTCACTTAACTCTTCTGCATGTTTCAGAAGATTTGATTTCCTCCCCACCCCCATCAATTTATTTTTTAGCATCAATTCCCCTTTTACCTCTCACCCCATATTGTTTAATATTCTTAAATAACTGCCTTTCACTCTTGCCTCATCTGTCTTTCAAAAGTCACACTGTTGCTGTCCAAGGTTCTCTATGTATGGCCCCTATGTAAAATGGGGAAATAATGTCTATTGAATTATCTCTTAAGATCAGGGACTGTACAGCCCTGAAGTCAGGAGGACCTGAGTTCAAATCTGGCCTCAGACACTTAACACTTCCTAGCTGTGTGACCCTGGGCAAGTCACTAAACCCCAGTTGCCTCAGGGGGGAAAAAGGATCAAGGATTGGAGGCTTTAATGAAAGCATCAATGATTGATTTGACATGAAATAAATTGGTTGAGTCTATAGAGGGAATGTTAAATTAAAATAAAATTAATCTATAAATATGTGTTGAGTGTGTTTTATTTTGCCCATTTTTGAACTTTTAACTCTGCCACCTTTATTTCTATTATGGCTTCACAGATTAAGTACAAAGAGGATTTACAAATATTGAAGGGCTTAGGATGCTTCCTCTATGATACCCCTGACATGGTCCGTTCCCGTCATCTGCGTAAGCTTTGGGTAAGTTCCATCCCTACAATCTCACTTGCCATATTGATGTACCTGATGTCTCTAGTGTTGGGAAGGAGAAGATAACATATGTACTATTGCTTCTGGGGTAAAAATGCTTATGATCCTGCCTGGGCACTGACAAACCATTTGAAAGAGATATGTCCCTGAACTAACATAGATAACGAGTTCAATTAACATAAGAAGAGAGGGAAGAGATGGCTTTTGCCCACCAGGAGAGGTATAGGACACATAGAAAGCTTTGCTGTATTTATGCCTAATTTTAATAAATGCTTTAGAGAAAAACATATGTTAATGAGAGTCACTAGAAGGGCTAATAATTATGTCTTACCTGCAAGAGACATCTATAATCTATTATTTTTTTCCTAGTCTAACTACCTGTATACTGATAAGGCAAGGAAAGAGAGAGACAAATATAGTGTTGTGCTGGACACGCCTGAATACAGAAAAGTGCAAGAACTGAAGACACATCTGAGTGAGGTGAGAATGTTTGTTTTACCTCTCAATTCACTTGTGCTAGATGGGGAATGACCACAATACTTTCTTTTTAAAAAAAATTTTTTATGAACTTAAACATGAACCTTTCATATAGAAAGTAGAATAGAGATTATATATGAAATTATCACTATTACAGATAGTCTGTTTTTAAAGCATATATTAAATTTAACACAATAATATCAATCCTACCCTATTTTCCAATATCTCCTAAACTTCCTTCCATTGTCTTCTGTGTATTTTTTTAATTATTTGTGGAATCTTTTATTCTTTCTTTCTCTTTATTTTTGCATCATTATTATTCCTTCCCATTTTCCTCAACCCTTCTCTCTCCCTCAAAAGCCCTTTTGTAACAAATAAGTTTATAGTAAAACAAACCTATGATTCTTTCAGTTTGTAATTTCACCTGTAGCTGATCTTTGTCTCATGCAGAAATTCTTTGCACTATTCAATGCTCTCCCTCTGCCATTAACTAGCTATGACACACTAAGCAAATCAGTTTACTGCATTAGGTCTTAATTTCCTCATCTGTGAGAAAGGGATAATAATTATAACTGCCCTACTTAATGAACAAGGAATTATAAAGATAAAATGAAAGAAAAACACAAAGGAATTTAGAAAGTTGAAAATACTACATAGATGTTAGATGTTCTTATAAGTATTATTGATTGTTTATGGGGGAAAAACAATCAAGTCAGTCCATCATCTGTCCATTTTATTGCCCCATCAGCTTACATTGATGTAGTTAAAGCATAAAAAGTATCAGCAGCTGGATCAGTTCCTTTTTTTCAATCATTTCAACAATTTCTAATTAGAAATGATTTATGTTTTTAGACTTAGAAATATATGTACATATATGAAATATATATGTATGTAGTCATATAGATGTAGCCATAATCATGTATATTTATATATGACCAGGCTACTAGTATAAGACTTTCTGTACTTAACTAGACTTATTCTCAAAATAGGACAGCCTAAAGCCTTCCTAGCAGGAGAGAGCTTACCAGAGCTTTTATTCCATTATTACAACCATTAAAAATCTCTATTATACTAAGAGGTATAAAAGGAATATTATCATGGAGGATATCAACAGGGAATACAAATTGAAGAGGAGTTCCCATTTGGATGTTGAAATTATCAAGTTTTTCCTTGTTGCAGATAACAATGTATTAATTAAATCATGCTACAAAACACTTCACAACTTCTGAAATGAGAACTATAATCATATCAAAAAAGTTAACACCAGCTATCTGTATATGAAAGACTAAATGATTGTTCAGACTATAATAGGATATATAGGTAATTGAACAAGGTATAAGGTTGGTCCATCTGGACAACATGTTAGGCAGATAAACAATGAATTGGCCCAGAAATGAATAGGAGGTGGAGTATGAGAGAGAGAAGGAGGAGAAGGAAAAGGAAAGGGAAGGAGAGGGAGAAGGAGAAGGAGAAGGAGAGGGAGAAGGAGAGGGAAAGAGAAAAAGAAAGGAAGAAGAAGAGGGAGAAGGAGAGGGAGAGAGAGAGGGGAAGAGATGGACGGATAGGGACTGAGGGAAGGAGGGAGGAGGGAGGGAGAAAAAGTAAGCATTCATTATGTACAAAGCTCTGGGGATACAAATCAAGCAAGCTGGAAAGTCCCTGTCCTATTAGAGGATGACAGTACATAATAAGATGCTGGAAAAGGAGCTTCGGAGATGATAGTGTGGCTTAGTGAAAGTCAAGAAATGAGGTACATTTCATTTAGAAACTTACACAATGCTTTTAAGCTCCACTTTTTAGCATCAATATTCTTTCAGTTATGCTGTCTACCTCCTAAGAAATAGAATTATATGTCACACAAAGAGCAGACCTGAGGCATATGATGGGTTTATAGTAAGTGGCAATATGTTACCAGTGAAGAAATATACAGCAAAACTGTAAAAAAATTATTAAATAAATATAAGTTTTGAAAATGGAGTGGGCCAGTCACATGGGTAGAGAAAGGGAAAAAATAATGAACAATCCATATACTTCTTGGGTAATTACTTAATGTCAAGAGAACTAATTACCCTGCCTACCCCGACAGAACAATATATGAGAAGATATGGACAAAAATGACACAGAATCAAAAGGCATAGATAGGTTGCCATCTCTTGAGGAGAGATCCTACATTAATTGCTTGTCTTTTGTTTCTATGACATATCAATATGATCTTCATTTATTTTTATTTATTTCATTTTCATTGTCCTACTATGGTTCTCTTTTGTTCAATTAGGTTCAATAAATGTTATTTTGAAACATTTCTAACAATGTTGATAATGGCTTGTTTTATGTTTAGTTGGTGTACAGAGCTGTAGGCAAGAAGCAGAAATCAATATTTACTTCCATTCTTGATACTCCTGACTTTTTAAGAGCCAAGAAGGGACAAAAGCTTCAGAGCCAGGTGAGAAAACTTAATGGGAAATATAGAATAATAATGCTTCTGATGCTACCCCACATGTGGTCCCCCTTCAGTAGTTGACTGGGGATGTTCATTTTTGGCTTCTGTAACAATGTTCTTCCTAAAATGGGGGAGGGGACGTGGCATGTTTTAGGGTAATAGGCAATACTGCTTCTTATGCTTCTAAATAGTCAATGATAGCTTCCATGAATGAATGATCTATTATCTCCCCTAGAGTATCTAAAAAACTATACACAGACAAATAAAATTTCATTCCATGCATTGAGATATCAACTGATAAATCATGTTCCTTGTGGAAGATTCAATGGATGGGAATCTTCATCCTCCTTTCATTCCTTAAAGATGACCCTCAAAGGACAATTTTCATATGGAAGTCCACATTTCAATACCTCAAAAGATCCCTAATTATTCAGAAAATAAGTTTTTTATATCTGAATAATAATAAGAGTGAATTTCAGTGGCTAAAACCAAAGAATCATCACCTGATGGCCAACCATGTGGTGATGAGCTTCTCCAAACTTACCCAGGCTGGTCCAAGGATTATAAATAGGGTAATATTCTTAGACCTTCCTGCTTCATAGGGCTTGCTATCCCAAGCAGTACAAATATTTGAGAATGGATGAGTTTGACTATGTAGGGGGAAAGGGATAGAAAAAAGGAAAAAAAAGGTGGTTGTCCCATATGAATCCATGAAGAAGTAGAATTATGATGAGTTCATGGAAACTTATGCGTTTTGGGGGCTATGAAGGAAATTACAAGTGTCACAATACCAATTACAATGTTCTAATAATACTGTATCCCTTTCCTGTGTTTTTTATAGTATCTATATGTTGAATTGGCCACCAAAGAGAGACCCCATCATCGTGCTGGTAACCAGACTAAAGCCTTAAAGCATGCTAGAGATGTGAAGGACATGGTCAGTGAGGTAAGATAGAAAATCAACACTATTCCAAATGAAAACATAGCTCTGAAAGATGGTGAGACATTACCATTAAAATCTTCACCTTCAAACATCTACTCATAGTCATTTATGAAGAGTTCTTAGCTTGAATAAAAAGTAAATCTACATTCTTGAATATGAAGTATAATATTCCTAATTCCTGTGAAACTGGCACAACATCCTTCTGTGGCAGAGGCTTCAGTGGATGAAAAGCACTTGAACCTGAGTCTGATTCTCCCTCTTTGTTTTGTTCTTTAGAAAAAGTACAAAATTCAGTATGAAAAAATGAAGGACAGATACACTCCAGTCCCTGACACACCAATCCTCATCAGAGCTAAAAAGGCTTACTGGAATGCCAGTGATGTAAGTATCCTAGAAATGTGCTCTTCTCTTCCTGGTTCTTGTTCTTCTATGATGGGATAGAGTTAGGGTTGAAAGTATCTAAGATAACATGTAAAAATAATCAAACCATTTCTATATTACTAATGACCATATAACTCATGTCATACAACTAACATAAAGATGAATGAAATGTTAGCTGAAGACACAGCTGAGAGGAAGCTTCTACATATATAGTTTATCTTTATGCTAATGTAAATGAAATTTAGATTGTCTTCTCAAAGTGTCTTAGTATCATTTGGTAAGAAAAAACGTCAGTTCCTTAGTATTAGAATATATGATAATGATAAAATGACATTAATATTCTGATTCTACTAATTGCTCTAACCTTTTGGTATTTGCAAGTGACTTTCCAAGAAGATAAGTTTCAGGGCTTCTGCGAAGGAATTTCATCACTGAGACTTCCTTATATCAATAATATAATTTTATATATAATAAATATATATATAAATAAATATATAATAAATATAATTATAGGCATAAATCAAACATACATACATACATTGGCCATATAGGGATAGTCATAGGGACTACATTGCTTTAAATTTCATTGCTTTAAATAAGTCCTAAGTAAGCCATTGTAGGTTAGCCATTTCCCTGAAACTTATAGTCTTAGAAAGTTATTTCTCTCAATAAAATCCCAGAATGGGATCGTTAAGAGTCATAAATGACTGAAGCCACTGAATAAGAAACAAAAGTTTAAATGATTTGCCCAGGGTCACTGATCCCAGATGTGTTAGAGGCAAAACTTAAACCCAACTTCTCCCTGCTTTGAGTCCATTCTTCTAAGCACTACTCCATGCTCAGGTAAAATATTCATATTTTGAATAATGAAGATCATAGACTCATAATTTGAAGAGACTTTGATAATCACCTAATGCAACCCACTCATTTTACAAATAAGGAAATAAAATCAGAGGGGAGAAGTAACTTGTTTAAAGTTACATAAACAATAAGTGATAAGGTGGAATTTAAACCCATGTGGGCTGATTCCAAATCCAGTGTTTTTCCTGCTCTATCAAAATCAGCCATCATGGGATAGTCTCTTTACTAAAGTTAAATTTTAATGCCCAAGCTTAAATTACTCTATCCAATAATCCCAGAATCATGTTGCAGTTGAATCATAAATTGAGCTCATTTCTCTGCTTTCCCTCTGCCCCTACATTCATCACAGTACAAGCTCATTTTGAGATTTCTGGTCACTCAGTCAGGTGACTGCAAGTGTCTCTGCTAGACTACAAGGTGAATATATTCCAGTGCAGAGTGGTCCCCAGTGTGTAGCAAATTGGAAAGCTTACCCCAGGATTCATGATTTGTGAAGTTCTAGGTATTGTGGGGACGAGGCAGCTAGACTTTTTAGAGCTGCAACTGATGGAGAAAATGAAGTGCTATTTATTACCAGCTACTTTTTTGAAAAATAGACATATATGTAATGAACTCTCCAACACCCCTTTATCCAAACATCCCTTCTGGGTCATATGTAATTTCTTTGTGTCTTATCTCTCTTTCACCCAACATACTCTTCCCTTTCAAGAATATATTAAATGTACATTTAAACAGTTTCCTCCTACCTAAAAAATATTAGGGTGGTATATCACATAGTATGCTTTGTCCTAAAGGTTTGTATCTCTTAATGAGATGAATATTCCCGGGATGTGAGTGGTGGCTGGGCTTATAAACTGTAACATTTCTTTTCTTTTTCCCTGAGGCAATTGGGGTTAAGTGACTTGCCCAGGGTCACACAGCCAGGCAGTGTTAAGTGTCTGAGGTCAAATTTGAACTCGGGTCCTTCTGACTTCAGAGCTAGTACTCTATCCACTGCGCAACCTAGCTTCCCCTAAACCATAACTTTTTTTTTTTATTACAATATATGGTTGACATCTAGAAAATAAGTGGGTATAGTTATCTATGGTCATTATAGTGAATATTATTTCCAGTCCTGGGAGAATATCTAATCTATTTGCATAATAGCTAAGGTTAAAAGTAAAAGCAGGCATAATTCTTTTGATGAGAATCTGCTAAGAATACAAGAGAGTTGGTTATGTGCAGTCTACCTGATTGGGTCTAAAATCTGTCAGATATAAGGAGAAATCACAATCCTGTTTTAGTATCAGTGACCTTGAGTAAAAGAGCAAAACTACAAAACCAAACTTGAAGTTGAAATTTGATGTATCCAAAAATCACCACCAGAGCTCCAGAAAAGTTGCTCTTAATCAAGAAATAAAGGTGTTGGTGCACATTGTTATCTTGCCAGCTTAATCAACCTATTTTTCCCTCTCCTCCACTGAGTTTTGTTCAGACCTACAGTAAAGTTATTCAGATTTAAACCATGAGAAAAACTACGCTGGAGAGAGCCCTACAAGGTTGATTTCAATGCCTGTTTGTGATATATGTATTTCTATCTTTGCAGTTACGTTATAAAGAAACGTTCCATGCAACCAAAGGGAAATACCACACTGTGAAGGATGCCCTGGACATTGTCTATCATCGCAAGGTTACAGATGACATCAGCAGTGTATGTTACGAGTTTTTTTTTTTTTTACACTCATTTAAATGATGCTTTTCTCAAGCTTTTCTCTTATACATCTTATTTAGAGTTACTGTCCTGTAGCTGCCCACCCTGGTAGCATGAAGAGCTTGTCACAATTTAACACCACACTTTCTAAAATAAAACTAAATAGAGGGGACGAAATCAAACTGGTCAATAGGTGAGTCATGGTTTATTTTATCCCTGGGAAAGAATCATTCACTTTCTCTATGTTTCTGCCACAGGTGAAATACAAGGAGAAATATATGAACCAACTAGGAATCTGGATGTCAATTCCAGATCGCCCAGAACACTACCATCACCGAGCCGTCACTGATGCTGTCAGTGATGTGAGTCTTAAAATCTTTCTTTACTTTTGTTTAATAAAAACATGTATGTGTATTTGATCCCATCTATGTCATTAGTGATTCAAATTTCTGTAATTTTAAAAATTCTCAAGTTTTAAAGATGAAGAAAGCTAAATGATCCATCTCTAACTGAATTAAATAAAAGAGAAATAAAAGTTAAATTGACAAGACTTTTTTTCTCCTAAACTGACCATTAGCTTTCTAAGGAACAGAACTATTCCATGTTGATATATTCTAATATGGCTTGAGAGATGGTTATAATTGTTTTGATCCCCATGAAAGTGACAGATTCCATGTAGTCATTGCCATAGAATGATATTCAATGTATGAGTGAATCACTCATTCTATGATTTAAAAAAAATATATAAGGACAAAAAAGGCAAAATTTTTTCTTGGCCTTTAATTACTCATGTCACTCTATTTATACAGACTTTTGTATCAAGCCATATATATATATACTTAAAAGTGTTTTCACGATGATTTATTTTCAGGTTAAATATAAAGAGGATCTGACATGGCTTAAGGGCATTGGTTGCTATGCCCATGATACCCCTGACTTGATGTTGGCAGAACAGAACAAAACCCTTTATAGCAAGGTATGTCTATTTTTATGATGCTGGAATAATTGTCGTTTTGTTTTTGACAAAACTTAAGGACACAGAAGATCTCTCATTAGCTATTTGACCAAAAATAAAAAAGAAAGATTTCCCTACACAAAATTAAAAAGTATCCAATGGCATATTTAGGAATTAAGTAGAGTTTATAACAAGTCATTTGAAAACATATACTCAAATTAACTTTATAATCCATAATGTGAAAAGAATACAAGTAATTAAGAAATTCAGGTGAGGAAGGGGTAGGTTAATTAGTTGCCACAGTGGCTCACAGATGTGTCGTAGCTTTTAATTTTAATTAATTAATCCTTCTAATTAGATGCTAAACTCAATTGTTTCAGGAGTACATCTATTCAATTTTGGGTACCTGAAGTAAAGTAATGCAATTCTGCCTTTCCACTCTATAGAGGGAAGGAACAAGTATTTATTAAGTGCCAGGCACTAGTTTAGTATTTCATAAATGTTTTTCATTTAATTTCACAACAGCCCAGAAAAGTAGGTGCTATTATTATCCCCATTTTAAAGGTAAGGAAATTGAGGCAGATAGAGATTAAATAACTTGTCCCAGCTAGCAAAGTGTCTGAGGCTAGGCTTGAATTTAACTCAGCTCTTTATTCACTATTCCATCTAGACACCTCTAAGATTATATGCCTATTTCTACCCTCATTTCAGTTAAACTAATATTCTAAAAGGGAATCTTAATTCATCTGTACTTGACAATTTTAGTATTTACTTTATATTAATGTGCCATTTGGAAATGACTCTGTGAGAATTCATACTATCTATCAAAGACAAAGAATTTTTTTTAATACTACTACCTAGCTTGTGACTTTGGTCATTTAAATTCCCTTAACTTCAAGTTCCTCATTTATAAAATAGTAGCATTAAACTATGTTATAGTTAAAGTCTCAAAAATTCTGACATCATATAATTATCTATGATTAAATTCAGTGAATAAGTGGTATAAGGAATAGAGTGCTGACTTTACAGTCAGGAAGACTCATTTTCTTCAGTTTAAGTCTGGCCAGCTTCAGACATTTACTTACTAGCTATATGATTCTGGGCAAGCCACTTAACCCTGTTTGCCTCAGTTTCCTCACTTGTAACATGAGCTGAAGAAGAAAATAGCAAATCACCACAGTATCTCTGCCAAGAAATCCCCAAAAGAGGGCACAAAGAGTCAAACATGAGTGAAAAAGAGATTCAACAACAAACTCAGCGAAAACTATATTCATGTGAATGGATGAAAAACTATCCCCTTTTGAGTACTTAAGGCCTTCCCTTGAAATCAAAGATAATCATTATGGGCAGTGGAATAAAAGAAATGGGGCTTGAATACATTTTGCCTAAGGTGGAGATAGAAAGATTTATTATTAAAACAGCTAGTTGATTAAAAATGTCTTTTCAGGGTCTTCAGGTGAAAGCTCATTTTATTCACTGAATTAATTAATAAATTGGCATTAATTACAAATTATGCTTTAAAATTTGTCATACACCTTTTTATAACATCCCGCATCATAGCAATTTTTTAAATGACAACTTTCTATTTGCTTTCTTTAGTACAAGTACAAGGAATTATTTGAAAAGACAAAGTCTAATTTCAAGTACATAGCTGACTGTCCAATTAATAGGCATTTCAAATATGCAACTCAACTGATGGATGAGGTAAGTATGACCTTTTTATACTAGTCCTATTTATTCCCAATAAGTATTCTACAGTGCTTATTGAAATGAATTGAAATGATAGCAACAGAAAAAAACAGATTAAAGGCAAGAGAGAGAGAATCTCTATGTTACCACTAACCAATGGGATCTATAAAACATAAATAGCAAAGAAGGGTGCATCCAAAGTTTATTGGAACCTTCTGGGGAAAAAAACAAAACAAAACTGTTACTTGGGCCAAAATAAAGGTAGCATAGTCCTTATGCTTAAAAAAAGTTTAGTAAAACATAGAAATTAACCTACTGATCTGTAGATTTATGATAAAACTTGACTATTTGACATTCAGTCTTAGTAGGTAGATTTACCCCCTGCTTTGTTCAGATGAATATTTAGTTGAAATAACAAATCTGTTAAAAAAAAAATCAAGTACTAATAGAATGAAAACATTAGTGATGTGAGCTTAAGCACATAGGATTTAAGTCAGAGTCACCAGGATTCTCAGAATAATGCTGGTTGATTGACTAATTTAATGTTAGTTGTAGCCTAATAATTTGATAGATTGCAATGACAACAATCCAGAGATTTCTCTAAACATAAGTTTTACTCTATGACCTTATATATTTTTTCTTTTATCCAGAGAGAAAACCATTTGACAAATAGAATTTACCAGTATACTCTGCCACTCCTTCCTTAGACAATCCAACCATCTGTATATGATTACTAAGTTAATTTTAAAATAAAATCTTTGGAATTTTCAGCAATTCTTAGATTTACCTACAACTGGACAGTTTTATTTTTAATTTGCTGTTTTGCCTTTTTTTTGTAGAGGTGGCTTAAAATAAAAGAGAAAGGTTAAAAATGATGATAGACACACCAATTACTTGAAAAACTAAAAATGTAGCCTAATTGTTTGATTACTTTGTTAATTTGATTTGTCAAGCGCTTGTTTAATTTTTATTAAGATTCTCTATCTGTGAGATTCTGAAGAAACTCTGCCAAGCCTTCCTACTGGTGTGTAAAAAAACTCAAGCATTTTCTAAAATTTTATTTGCACATGGATAAAATGAGCTATTGCCAGAAATCTCAGATTTCTTGAATAATTGCAAGATTTTATTGATGCTTAGCTTTTTGGCACTTATGATGCCCAACTTTATTTTAAATAGATCATAAGGAATAATGAAATCTGGCGTTGTTAATGGCATCATAATTAAAGATGGTATATGGGTAGGTACAAAGTACTTATATTTCAGTGTCCTTGAAACCCTGCACATTCTTCCCACATCCCATTTCTTCTTCAGGTGGAAATTATATTCATTTAACTTTGTGTCTCCTTTAGTCCACAGAAGGGCTCAAGAAAACCCTCCTGGAATTATTAGGTTTCATGGCACCTAGGGTTTATATCTAGAGACTTGTTTTCATAGCCTTGAAATTATGTACTTGTTATAATCTGATATGCTATTCTGAGCAGAAAAAATACAGAGCTGACTATGAGCAGCGGAAAGATAAGTACAGCCTTGTTGTGGATGAGCCTAGACATCTGCTGGCTAAGACCGCAGGCGAACAAATAAGTCAGGTACTGTAACAGTGCTGGCCAAAGTGGCCAAAATGGAGACGGTGCTGTTCTAATTCTCCATGAGATGTTCGTCATGTCTGCAGCCAAGGATGTCATAGGGTTCTGCCTATGATATTGAACTGTTCCGTTCCTGTGTCCTCCGACAATATCTGTTCAGCCACCCAAATAGCGCATTAGCTCTTTGAGTGAGCCAATTCCGACTCTGCGTACTCTCACCTGATGTGGGGAAGTAGAAAAGGGAGCCATTAACTTGGAAACTATCTCCCTCCTCTTACTGGGCTACAATTTGCTAGGGCAAATCATAACTTTCCTGCTCTAATAACTTTGTTTCAAGAAAAAAAAAGAGAAAAAGGTATAAAATGATATTATTATTGATATCTAAAATTTCTCTGATTTATTAAAAAACAAAACAAAACAAGTTCTTTGTTATCATAAGTAAAACTTTCATAGTGATGTTAATTACCACTTCTAAAATCATAAGTGGTCAGCTTAAAATACTAAAGCCTTTCTACCTGGTGGCCCAGTAAATTACTTATTATCTTTATCCATAAGCAGGCATGTGAGTACGTAAAGTGTTTCTGCCTACATCTCTTCACTCTGAGGTGACTGGGATATAGAGCTATGTTTTTCCCTGTCTTCATAAGTCTCTCTTGTGCTTCACTGCTCTTTGTATGGACAGAAAAAATATAAATCTAGTGCCAAGATGTTTCTACGACACGGATGTAATGAAATTCTACGTCCAGATATGTTGACTGCACTCTACAATACACACATGTGGAGCCAGGTAATGTTTTATGTGATATGTAGTCATCTTATGGACCTTTTCACTCTATTTTTTAAACTTTCATCCTCTCTTCATTTCATCACTTTTTTCATTCCATGAAGCTCTATAAATAATCATTCCTCATCTTATGACTAATGGTAAAGCTGTCTCAGTAATTCTCCCTTTGAAATGGACCAATGACCATTTGTCCTTCTAGGAATTCTTAGCGAACTAAAAACTAAGGTTGTTTCAAACCTATCACTGAAATTGATATTTTGCCAAATTCACTTTTTTTAATTTTATCCTAAACAGATGAAAATATTCTTTGAGAGCTGATTTTATCAAGGGACAGATTCATCAATCTTTATGTTTATGCTTCTATTAGACTTTTTCTCTTTGTTATTTATGAATTACAATACCAGTTGGGAGGAAGGAGAACTACAATGTGATTTTTTTCAATAATTCACATGTTTTTGACTTTCTGATTTTCAACTCCATTTGTTAATGTTTAAATCATACAAAATTTCACCTCTAGTGTTTATATTCCTCCTGCTCACTGGTTTCCCACATTATTGATTAAAAGATACTGCTTTAAGGCCAATAGAAATATATGGTATTCTATGCTAATGCTATCTGAAATTTTGGCCTAAAACATTGGAGGATAGGGACTATACACATCAAAAGACTGAGATGAAAATGTTCATAATGAAATTAAATTCCAGAGCTCCCAGATGGACAAAGAAAGATATTTTTTCACTTGATTACAGAGATAAATTAAAATATAATTTTAATATTAGATTATAGAGGATTATAAATTCTCTAAGCAACCCACTCTCTGGAGTTCATTCCTTTGTTCAAGCATGATCATCAAATGTTTGTGCTTACTGTCTTGTCATTGTGTCATACATCTTGCTTAATATTGCTTGTGTGCATGAAAAATTATTTATTCTGTGACCATCAAATTCCAAAAGTATATTTGCATGTTTGATTCAGAAATGAGATGTATTAGGAATAGGAACCCCTTTTGCATATTCAGGGTATTCATTTTTTTTAAACATCTCCATTTCCTAACTAAATTGAAAAGCCATTCCTAAAAGAGACATGGAAAAAAAAAAAAAAAGAGAGAGAGAGACATGGGACTCCCCTCTCACAAATGTATGATCAAGAACAAGTCACATGATCTTTTACTGTCCCTTTTAAAGACAACAATATCAAATCTTTGTATATTACATCTTATCCATATTTACCATATTAGACATTCAGATATTTGTTTTCTTAATGATTCTGTCTCTGTTTCTTAGCCCTGACTTTTCCTTTTTCTCCATCTTTAGATCAAGTACAAGAAAAACTATGAGAAGACAAAGGACAAATTTACATCTGTGGTGGATACTCCAGAACACTTGCGTACTACAAAAGTCAACAAACAAATCAGTGATGTGAGTAGGAAGACAGTCCTGAATGCTGCTCCTAAGACTCAAACCTTATAAAAATAGGTCTTAGAGTATAATGGGATAGAAAAAGTTCCTATTCTTTGCATTGTCAGTTCAATTGAAAAATGACATCTAGAATTTTTTTTGCTGTAGATCTTTCTGACTGAATCTTTGTGGTTTTTGAACCCTCCAGATTCTTTATAAGTTGGAATATAACAAAGCCAGACCCAGAGGCTACACCACAATCCATGACACTCCCATGTTACTGCATGTTCGCAAAGTCAAAGACCGAATCAGCGATGTAAGTACAGAAGTGATTTTTAGATCATGATGGAGCTGCAATTCTGTGATGTGGGTAACAGGCCAAATTCTTTTTCTTCAAGAGTGGCAGTGTGGTACAGGGAAAGGGCACTGACTGGAGTCAGAGGGCTCAAATTCTTTCTGTGACACTAAGTGATTTAATCCACTGGAGTCTCAGTTTTCTCTTCTATAAATGAGAAAGATTGGATTACAAGGCCACTAAAATCCTTTTCAATCTGAGAGCTATGATCCTATGATCTATAATCTTTGATCAATATATGGAATCAATAGCTTAATATATATTTTAATATAATTAAAATAATTAAATAACAATTTGGGAGAAAAGAATAGAAATGCCTTTTCTGGCATGCAACTTGGTTTCACAATTCATGGATGCAGAGTTCCTGATTAAGGAATTTTGGTTTGATTTAAAGAATAACTTCCTGATTTCACTGGAACTAAGAAAATAGAAAATGTTAAAAGAATCAGATTAATAGAGGCAGACAACAAGCAACAGCAAGAAATAAAAGCTAATTAATAGTTGAATAACAGCAGCCCAGTAAAGATTCAGAGAACCATTAAAAAAAAAAAACTTAGAAATTTGAAAAGCATAGTGCTCAGAAATCATTTAATTTAAGGGTAAATAGTCCCAAACACCCTCCATTGACTCAGAAGTCATTGTATTAAGGAATAGTACATAATTCTTGACCAAATGGTAACTTCATGCTATCAAGAAAAATAAAAATTCAATGCCATATATGCTGTTTAAGAAGGAAGAGACATATATTGCACTGAAGAAAGAATTTTCATTTGAGATGATTAAATTTTTTAAGTGACATATAAAAGAATAATGAGTTATACCTGAAAATTTAGTTTATATGGGAATACAACATTTCCCAACAATGTGGGTAATGAAACATTATAGTAGCTCATTACAAATAATGGGACTTGCTTCAGAATCTATATAGATATTGGGAACTATCAATAAACATTATTATATGAGGAAGGAAAGTTAATTAGGATTTCCTGATTTATCGTAGTTGTATTGTGTTCACATTGATTGCTACTAGCAAGAAACTATATACTCTCTTTCCCATGTCACATATTAGACGGCATGGGTTAAATCATCATTAGGGAAGAAAATGATAGCTCGCTGGCATCTGATAGCATTTTATAGCACTTTGAGCTTTGCATAGCACTTTACCAATATGATATCATTTAATTCTCCAACAACTCCAGGGAAGCAAATGCTATTATCATCCCCATTTTCCCTTGAGTTAACAGAAGCAGCAGAGATTAATATGCCAAATTTGAATTTAGGTCTTCTGACTCTTATCTCACTTACTTTATCCACTGCCAATGATTATATGATCCTAAGATACTACTTATCTGGAATTCATTTAACTATGGAATTAATCTATGGAAAAAAAAAATCCCCCCCCGTAAAATATTAATAAACAAATAAGCCTACTGAAAAGCCAAAATCAGTGTCAAATACAATTATTCCTTCCAAACCAAAAGATTGGGGGCCTACCATGATCTGGAAAATATGTATAAAATTTTTGACCCTCCCTTTGATTCAAACAATTCTGAATTTTTTCTTTTTTCTTTTCTTATTGTTTACAGTATTAAAAGATAAAGTATGTTGATATTATATAATGCTATACACATGTTTTATGCATTTCTGGCTTTCTAAGCTTTTTTTCTGCATCATCTGCTGGCCCTTGTGTATCATCTGTGACTTCTTCAAAACTCCCCAAAATTCTCCTTTCTTATGCCGATCCACAGTATATTGAAATCTCAGTGGGGAAAGTCATAAGGTAGAAAGGTTGACTCTATCTTACTCTTTGGAAAGCCATTTGGACCCTATGAACCAAGGTCTCAATTTTTATATCAGAAGGTCCAGTTGCTCCCTGCAATTGAAAACTTTTCTCTTCATGTACATTTTTATGTTAGAATTAAGTTTTTTTATTATTTGTTTCTAAAGTCTAGATAAGTTGCTTCACATAAACAACTCTGGCTAATTATGTCTCTTCCTACAGCTGAAATACAAAGAAGCATACCACAGGACTAAGTCAAACTGTACCATTGAACCTGATGCAGTTCACATAAAGGCAGCCAAGGATGCCTACAAAGTAAACACTAATGTAAGTCCCAGGGTATTCGTTCCCCTACAATCAATAATTCTTTATATTGGTATTGGCAAAACTCAAATCCATCAGCTCTTCTACAGTTTTCTTTGAGTGTCTTTTCAGGTTATTGAGTTTTTAGTTCAGGAGACAAATTATAAGAACTTGCAGTTTGACCCGAAATGAATTATTACATTTGGTTCTCACAAAGGTAAATTGAAAATAGTGACAACAGTCAGATCCTAAGGTGCAGAGTACAGCAACTCTCATGTCAACTGTGTAGTTCTCAGCTACTTGAGAAGTAGATCTAGTGGACAAGAAATAGAAGCTTCAACTCTGAAACAAAAGAGACAGCTTTAGCATAATCAGGACTTTGGAAAGGTGCATTCTCTTCATTTTCTAAGTAATCAGGAGCATCTTTCACACAGAATTTCACATTATTATCTGTACCACCCAGAATCCAGGGTCTGCTTGTGAAATGGAAAATAATTCAGCAGCTTGATACACTGGTGGAACTGAACCAGACAACTATCAGTCCACATATTAACTCTTCATCAATGGGAAGGTTACTTTTCCAGTTGCCCAAAAGAGCTCCTTCCAAATTGATTAAACTCAAATATGAATTACCAGAATTCTTACCAGAAGTTATTGCTACTCGAGAATATCAATCATTGCTTGTCTCCTCATAGGATCAAAGACATAGTTCTATATTCTTCCAAGAAAGAACTTAGTTAGAAATAAGAATTTTCCTTTGAAAGTGATTATGCTGAAATAAGGCACAAACACACACACACACACACACACACACACACATGAAATGCTGTAGAATCCTCATTTCTAAAGAGCTTTAAAAATGAATCTCTTAGATGTATCAGCCATTTATGTGCCTGAAGGCAGGGAGCCATACAAAATCATTTCTTGAGTTCCATCACAGCTTCATGAAATACATGAAATACCTGCAAATTGGGGCTTTCATTTGCATTAACAGCAATCACTTGGCAAGCATTCAGAGGGAAGACTAGGCCCCTGTATGTGATTTGTGCTCTACTGACTTAAATTATTCCTTTTCATTTTATTAAAAACAGAGAGATTATAAGAAGCAATATGAAGCAACCAAAGCTCACTGGAAGTGGATTGCTGACAGACCTGACTTCATACAAGCTGCCAAGTCAACCTTGCAACAAAGTGATGTAAGAAACATGAAAACATGGCCATGCACAAGTGCATGAAGCATGAAATAAAGGGAAAACACACATCAACAGCCAGCATATTTCTAGTCTATTATAATAGTCCACCATCCCTCCCCCTTCTGATCAGTAATGGGAGAGGCAGGTTGAATGAACAGATGCTGTGATCCAATCTTGGGGGTGGCGTATATGCCCATAAAATCAACTCTGCTCAGAGTAACTGAGGTTCAGGAAACCCTAAGTGGGGATGGAGAGTGGGAGCAAATACACTGAGAAGAAATTTTTCAAGTTTGATATGTGTAGCATGATTAGGGTCACTGAAGTCTTTCTTGCTCACTTTGTAAATGTCAATTCATCTTTACTCTTGTGAAGATGAATTCCAAGTGTTTAGCCAAACCTGGCTCCAATTCTTTGTGTGATTTGTTACAAATTCCCATTGCTTCCTATAGTGATGACTGTCTCGATCTCTTTCTCATTTTACTCTTCCTTGTGCTTTCTTCTGAGATAGTTTGAATACAAGCTGGACCGAGAGTTCCTAAAGGGTTGTAAACTCTCTGTCACTGATGACAAAGACATGGTTCTGGCCCTGAGGAACTCCCTAATAGAAAGTGATGTAAGTATCTTCTCCTTCAGTGAAAGTCTTAACCAGGTTCCTACCCTGTTTCCCATTGATGGGTGCACTAACCCTGGAGTGTTAGTCCTTGAAGCTTGCTCTCCTTGGCCCTTGGAGTCATACCCAGGAAGGAAAGGTACAAAATGGATTGGATATGAAGAGAAAAAGCCTTCTTATCAGAATCAGCCAAAAGTAGGATCAACTGCTTGGGATATAGTGGGCTCCTGCTTATCTAAAGTTTTTGAGCAAAAGCTACAAAATCCCTCATTGGGGATATTGTGAAAAGGATTGCTTTCAGATAGCTACAAGTTGGACAAGATAGCCTTGGAAGTCCCTTCCAACTCTGGAGTATTTGTATTTTTGTGATAGACAAATCCAAGATGCATTCTTGCTATTGTTGCAACTAGGTTTCCTTTATGTTTGTATTAGAGTTTTAAATTTCAAATCCAAAAGAATCAAAATTAAAAGGTGCTTCCCAGGTACATTATATAAACTAAGCAAATATCTTATCTTTCTTTAGGAAAGTTCACAGAATATACCTGATTCAACAAAAAATTTAGTCTCCCTGTGATATGGGATTTTGGGGAAATTTGAAAACAGGCTTTCCAACATACCTTAATGAGCTTAAGAACTGTCTTTTTTTTTTATGTAGTTAAAATACAAAGAGAAGCATAACAAAGAAAGAGGAACCTGCCAGGCTGTGCCTGATACGCCTCAGATCCTTCTTGCCAAGACTGTCAGTAACCTGGTATCAGAGGTAATTAATTCCCAGATTTCATTTATATTTATGCAGGATCTTTGCTCACATTCCAGATCCCTTCACCAACTATTTTTGTGTATTCTCAGAACAAATACAAGGACTACGTGAAAAAGCACCTCGCACAAGGCTCCTACACAACTCTCCCCAAGACTCGTGATACAGTTCACGTCAAGGAAGTGACCAAGAATGTCAGTGATGTAAGTAACCAGTCATCACAAAAGTGGTAGTCTGAATTCCACTTCACTGTTAACATGCAAAGGGCCTTACCCCATATCCCTTTGTGGGTGATCGAGACTCTTGGAACAATAGAGAAAACTTCTGAAACTTCTTTGAGTTTTGTGCAATTTCCCATTTGTATTTTAAAACCTCATTCCTGCTACCAATTTAACTATCTAGAATGTGAAACCAGAGTTTCAATTTAAAAAAAGAAATCACATTTATTGACATCATTTAGAGGAAAATAGGATCAATATTTGATTTTGTGTTAGGTAGGTTCAAGAGAACTAGATTTAATTAAAGGCTATGCAAAAAATATGGCAAGTTCCCTCTCAAATCTCAACAGAGAATGAATGAATGATTACCAAGGCAAGATTGTATATATTATCAGATTTAGTCACTGTATCATGGGGTTTTACTTGGTTGTTTTTCTGTTATGTTTAGTTTGGAGAGGGAAGAGGGGTCGTTTCCAGAAATGACTGCATTGCTTTGGTTTTAATCAAAAGTCATCAATAACTTTAATTTTTCAAAAGTGTGACAACTGTGAGTTCTGTCAAAGGATAGATTTCTGGCAGGATAGAGACTAGTATTTACCAGATAGGTCTGTTCCTGGTAACTTTTCTGGCACATTTCCCTAAGGATTATTAGGTGATGTTATAGAGAATTGGAAATTATCAGAGAAAATACCAAAACAATGGTAAGGGACTTTCTGTCCTTGTGGCTAGACTATAGCTAGTTATGTAAGATTTATCACTGAATGATATCAGAGATCTTTAAGTCATAATTCCCATTCCCGACTCTGCTTAAGGAGAATTTACCTGACAAAATTCTGATCCTGCTAATGCTTTGTTCTCCACTTAGACAAATTATAAAAAGAAGTTTGTTAAGGAGAGAGGGAAGTCCAACTACTCCATCATGCTTGAGCCACCCGAAGTGAAACATGCTATGGAAGTGGCAAAGAACCAAAGCAACGTAAGTGTCTCTTGCCCAGACAGCATTACTCTGTCAGCATCTGAGTTAGTGACATCTCTTTCTTCCATATCTTTGTAAAAGTGGCCTCCTATATCTGGAATGCACTTTCCCCTCAGTTCCCTTTGAAACATCTCTAGCTTTCTGCAAAGTATAGTATATTACCACTTCCTGGACCCTTCTTGAGGAAACCCTCTAGAAATTACTTAATATTATTTTGCATTTAACTCATTTATGGGTCAGTTTTATTACTCCTGTAAAATGAAAAAAAAATTGTCTTTGTCATGTACCTCATATGATGGTGTCTGACACATAGTAGGTGCTGAATGAATGCTTGCTGAATTTAATTCAAACTGTTAAAGTAACATTATGGAGTCTATGTTTGATTTGTTTCATGGACCTTTTTCTCCTTTAAATTTTTAATTACCTGACTATTTCACCTTCTTCACTTATAAAATTACATTTAATTTTTTTCTATCAACAAGTTTCTATTTTTTCTTCCTCCCAGCCCCACTGAGAAAGTAAGAAAAGAAAAACAAAATATTTGTAACAAATATGCCTCGCAAAGCAGAACAAATTGTTTTATCGACCATATCTACAAAATGTCTCATTCTGCATCTCTAAGACAAAATTTAAAATTTTTGAGACTATGTTTTAACTGAAATTTGCTTAGAATCTGCAAGATACAGTGCTTCCCTTGAGTGAATGAATTTTTCTTTCCTTCTTTGGTTAAGATTGCTTACAAAAAAGATGCAAAGGAGAACCTACATTATACCACTGTCGCTGATCGGCCTGACATCAAGAAGGCAACTCATGCTGCCAAGCTAGCCAGTGAGGTGAGTGTGCAATGGTCTCTGGTGCCCACTGGCAGTAAATTATCAAGACATTTTAAATTACTCATTTTGGTTTTGCTTGTTCTAGGTGGAATATAGAGCCAAGCATCGGAAGGAAGGCAGCCATGGATTAAGCATGCTTGGTCGCCCCGATATCGAAATGGCCAAGAAAGCTTCCATGCTGAGCAGTCAGGTAATGGTGGCAGTCAGAAGGAAATAATGTGATCAGTGAAAAGACTGTCTGGATCAAGGTTCTTTGATAATCCATAGATTCTTGTGTGTTCCTATAATTCTTTAAGACAAAAGAAAAGCAAGCGGATTTCTAAATGGCATTTCAGGCCATCTTTATAGACTCATCTAAAAGCCTATGTTTTTCTTTTGTTACTCATAAAGCTACCTGCCTTTATAAGTCCTGTTCATCAGTATATGAACCTATAGCAATTATCATCTGTTGAAGATTATAGATAGCATGCATTTTAAGTACCACTCTTGCAAATTAGTAGGAGTTAATTTTTTAAAATTATGACAATAGTGGATTTTGTCAGATTTTTGGCTTTTTAGAATTAACCAAAACAGGCTGGTTGTCCCTTGTAACTAGTGTTTGTTCAAGAAAAAAGTGAAAATAAGCACAACCCAATTGCTCTCTTCTGTGGTTAAAGAACTAAACAACTTCCCCATGTCCTAGTTCCCTAATTTAAAGCTGAAATTGCAAGAAAGCCTTTTTTTCTTTTTAACATAGTGGTAAGAGAACATAGTATAGGATTGAAATAATATTGGAGTACCACTGTTTCTACATAGCCTGGGGAGAGAAACCCAGTCCCCCGAAGAAAACCATATTCCAAGAAGTTGTGTCTTACCTGCATTGAAGTAACTCTGATAGAATTACCTAGATGACCTGATTTGTCTGAGTTACACAACTCATCCAGAAGACCCAAAATCTCTCTCACAGTTTTTTGCACATTTCACAGGAGTCAAAATGTAGAGTCTTCATTTTAGAAATTTGGTCATCTGGCTCATGTGTCTGAAATTTCTTTTACTCAGCAGCAGCATCACAAACATCTTGGTCAAGATTTTGCATTATTTTCTTTTTTTTTCTTTATTCATTTCAATATAAGATAGATGTAGGACCATTTGGAGTACCTTATACTGTCAGTACTAATTCAGAGATGGAATTCTAGTTTTTTAAGTAGTAAATTAATGAGTAGTAAATTAATCCAGTGTCTAAGACACTGGATTTGAAACATAGTTAGGATAGCATAATTAGGGGTATTATAAATAGGTTATAGTGATTTATTTTTAATTTATGTCCTTGTCATTTAATTTGTTGTCATTTCAAATTTCTCTATTTAAAGTTTGTGTACTATATAAATATATAAACATATGTTTATTATTATTATCATCAAAAAGGCAACAGTTCAAATGCTATTAAGTTTTCATGAGATTTCTTTTTTTATTAATGCCATTTCACAAGGTAAGAATCAGCATGGACTTGTGGCCACAGATCTGGACTTGGAGTCAAGGGGACCTGGATTTAAGTCCTATTTTGAGGCAGGCAGAGACAGAGAGAGAGAAAGAGAGAGAGAGAGAGAGAGAGAGAGAGAGAGAGAGAGACAGACAGAGACAGACAGAAAAATAGATATAGACTAGATATATAGATGTATGGTGGCTAGGAATCCCTGAGCAAGTTACTTAACTTCTTATTGCCCCAGGAAATTATAAAATTTGAAATTTACACAATAGTTGCTGATCTTCATTAGTAGAAAAAATGTTCCCAGCAAGAATTAGTTCCCTACACTAATAAAGTCATAGGTATATACTACATATCATTTAGGATTTCCATTAACATCTTCTTCTGATGCTTTATTTGCTGTGGAGATGACTGTGAGTTATCAGAGATTATTCTAGGAAAACATCAGTTCAAAAGGCTTGTTCTTCTTGCACTTGGAAGGGTTATATTACAACTTAGTAATGATCTCCCTAACTTCAGCCTGAGGATTAGTGTGGCTAAGTTCACAGAAGCTCCATCACTGGAAAACTGGCCACCAGCTGATAAACTTTTGAGGACCATAACAAATACAGAAACCTTTTTAATTAGGTGTGGTACAATCTGCATTATTGAAAGGAGTAGCAAAAGAGACAAAATCACCAATTTTTAATGCATTGGTGTATTGAATGAATACCAGAGAGCCAACAGATAAAAGTCTGGAATAAATTTAAAGTTGAATTTCTAAGACTAGTGAGACAGCAAACAATAATGAAGAACATTGAAATTATGTTTTAATTTGTTTTAAAATTGCCAAAATGTGTGCCATATAAAATAATAAAAGGCAAAGAAATCATTTTAACATTATCTTTTTTAAATGGATTGACCAGATTTGAAAAACAGCAACTGTTATCTCTACTCATAGATTACCCTTCAATTACAATGGATGGAATTGTTTAATCCAAATTGGATGTTTAAGATGGCATGTTTCCTAGGAAAGTTTGGTCCAGGTGTTGGCAGGTTTGGGGATCTTCCTTCTGGCGGGATCCTCTGTCCCTGGGCTATCTACCTGGGTAATGGGGTGACTCCCTGTTCTGCTCTGCTATCTTGCTATGTACTCTAGACTGAATACCTCAAAGGACAAAGGAAGGGGCACGGTGCCGCATCTTATGACACACCCATGATGAGACACCTTAAGAAAATAAGTGTCCTCATCAGTGATGTAAGATTGACCGCCACAGCCAGGGAGTGCGACTTTTTGTCTTTCTCATTTTCTCTTGGTCTTTGTTGCTGCTGGTCCTAGTCCTGGGAGCAAAGGTTGTGCTTAAGGTTCTAATGCACAGGTTGCTCTGGATTTTTATGGTATTATATGTGTGTGTGTTTTGACAAGTGTAGAAGGCAATGAAAGTCTGTCAAAGGAGATCATTCTGCACAAACCCCTTTTTTCCTACATACTCAGAGCTGCAGGATAATATTGAAAAAAAATCATGTTTGGCATGTATGACTTAGCTGAAGAGGTAATAGAGAAAGACAGCCAATAGACTGAATTAGGTCATTAAGCTTCTTTAAGATTGTTGACATTTGTAAAATGAAGATGATATCAAAATGGATTTACCAAATTTGCTACCAACTAGAGACAAAAAATAAGCTAGAAAAATCAGATGAATTTCCATGACCAAGATACTATTTTATTTTAGTATCTGGTTATGGTTGTATGATAGAAAGAAGCAGAAAGATTTAGTAGAGAACTAGTGTTCAGCTTAATTTTAGGTTCAAGTTTCTGATACGGCTTGACTTAAAACCTTGGACAGTGTCCCAGACTATAAATAGCAGAACAATTGCCAATCTGCATTGGTAAATGGAAATTGTCCCATCAGAAATTCCCTATACCAATGAAATTCTAGATCCAGGATGCTTCATCCCTACCAAAAAAAGAAATAAATAGAAGTTCTTTCATTCAAAATTATCACAGTGTGGTATTGTCTTTGAATTCCTTAACTGAGCTAGTAGACTTATGGGAAAAGGCTCATGTCTGGAATTAGGAAAATCTGAGTTCAAATTCAGTTATAGACATTTAATAGCAACCACAGGTCTTAATTTCATCAACTATCAAAGAGTGGTGATAATAGCACCTATCTCAAAGGGTTGATGTGAAGATCAAATGAAGATATATTTGTTAAAAAAAAAAAGGGAGGGGGATGAGGGTTAATACAATGCATGACACATAGTAATATTTAAAGATAATATACATAAATACTTATATATTTGCTTATTATATAATACTTATATATAAATGCTTATTCCATTCCTCTCTCCCTTTTGGTTTTATATTCATCAGCATTCCTTATGAATCAGTTTCTCAAAGGAGAGGATACAGAATGATCATAGTGTAAAGTCCTTCAGTGAAGCATTGAAAAGATAATGAATTTTGGAAATTACTTTTCTATATGAAATCTGCAAACTTCTAAGTTTGTGCCTGAAAGGATTGAATAATGGTGGTATTGTAATCCATTAAAACATGGGGCAATATAATATCACTTACTGTCACAATTAATACGGAAAAAAAGGGGATCTTACCAATACCTGATGCCTTTTTTTGCATGCACATTCTGCATGGTCAAGCAACCATTTCTTATACATATTTGGAATTCCAATTTTCCCAGGATTGGAATTATATGCAGGTTATTATTCTTTAAAAAGCTCTAGTTCTTCTTATAAAGGTCAGTGCATAAAAGAAGATCCAAAAAAAGCTGAATTTTTATCATACAAGAATCATATTGATAATAGTGCTAAGAAATATTAGCTCTATGCCTTTAAAGAGAGAATGGTGGACTCCTTTAAGAAGATGTGTCATCTTCCACTATCAGTGGATTCCTGATCACTTTGTTTTTCTGTTTTGTTTTGTTTTATTCTTAGAATCTGTCCTTGTTTTTCAGTTCCTTTTAAATTTTCTTAATTTCTCTTTCTTTTGAGGGTGAATGTCCCTTGAGAAGGAGTAGATTCCCACAGCAAATGAATACTTTTTCATGTATTTTCAAATATTTATGCCTTCTTTTTTTAATGTCTGCTTCTGTATGTCTTGAATATTGCATCCTTTTCTCCCCTACCCTTGTTTTTTCACTATGAATTTATTGAAGATAATCAAGTATAGATTTCCTAAGGACTTTGTTCTCTTTGGATGCAGTTTTTTCCTCAATACATCAAAGTGGTCTCATTATCTATTTCTCTGGCATTATTCTTAGCTAGTTGTATAACAACAGGAAGAGCAATGCATCCCTTTTTAAATATGAGGAATGTGAAATGTGCTAGAACAGGGGTTCTTAATCTTAATAAGGGGCTCATGGATAGATTTCAAGAGGATTGTAAACTTGAATGGGAAAAAAGAAAAAGAAAAAAAACTACATTTTTATTTTTGTTGAAGTCTAGTTGGAATGTTAAGTGTTTCTTTCAATCATTAATGTAAGCAACAACATCTAGGGTTTTATAAGCTTCACCAGATTTTCAAAAGAGTCCATAACATCAATAAAGTTAAGAATTCCTGTGCAAGAGAATGAAATATCTTTTATGAATGGAATGTTTGCTAATCCTGCATCAGTCCATCTTATTATTATACTATACCTACCTATTACTTGACTGACTTTTAAAAAAATCATTTTGCTTTTCATCTTTTATTACATGAAGAGACTATGGGAATTTATTTGCAGAGCTGTACCTGAAATAAATAAATCATTTGTAGCAAGAAAAAAAATTAGCTTTTTCCTGCAATTATTGAACTATCTAAGTTCTTAAAGGCTCTCTTTCAGTTACTCTTATTATACATAGAGAATGTCTCATCTTTTAAAAAAATAATTTCATCTTTAAAATATTCATATTCTTACATGCATTCTAAAAATATAATTTACATATATATTAAATATTTCTTTTCCTAATCTTTCTGTCAAAATATTTTGAAAGCCTTAGCTTTATCTTCTTCCCTAATAATGCTATATAAAATTCACTTTACTTAGGATCTTTCTAAACTTTTTGACAATTTCCCAGTTTTCTCTACTAGACAAAATTATGATATCTTTTCCTTTTGTAGTCAGAATCTCTATACTGCTCTGAATGAAATCAAATTCTTTTCACTTTCTTTCCTGTACTAGGTAAAGGTTATATTTCACACCCATGGATAAGTGAACTTTAAACAAATCTTACCTCATTTGGTCTTATTTTCAATTGCCTACACAACCTAAATTTTTGTCTTTTATCATTTCATCATTCTTCAGTTTGGGGACTGATTGATATCCTGGAATAAATGGTATTTGTCTTTTTACACTAGGTAAAATACCGAGAAAACTTTGACAAAGAAAAGGGCAAGACACCAAAATACAACTTGAAAGACAGCCAGCTCTACAAGACCATGAAAGATGCCAACAACCTTGCAAGTGAGGTAAGTCCCCTGAATGCCACCAACTCCAGGATGATGAGTTCTGCTGTGATTGACATCTTTCTTCTGAAGTAGCTTCAATTTTTTTTCTGATTTTCAGGTTAAGTACAAGGCTGACTTAAAGAAGCTTCACAAACCTGTGACTGACATGAAGGAATCTCTGATTATGAACCACGTGCTGAATACAAGCCAACTTGCCAGTTCTGTAAGCTCAATCACTAACTCACAGACCAGTTTAGCTCACCATTTATTAGTAATTTCTCATTTTTGACTGACTTTGAACTATATGTGCTGCTTTTCCCATTAGTAGGACATCACTTGGTAGTGACTTCTTCCTCTTTGGTTTAATGCATTCATTTCCCTGCACAATTGGTAACATTAATTTATTCATTTTCTATAGAAAAACACTCCAAGGTTTGCAAATATGCTACTTCTTTAAGATATTTAACTTTAAAAAAATTAACAGATGTGTCTTTTCATTCTAAAAACAAATTTTTAGAATTTCTTTTCTTTCCTTTTTGCTGTTGACTTTTAAAAGCTGCTGTTTTTCTGCAAGTCATATTTCTCAACAGTTTTTATATTATTATTGATTTCTTTTGACTTTTGTTATTTGAGACATACCTAACTTTTGCTAAAATATTAATATATTCAAAAATACTAATTTCCATCTTGTTAAGACTGCAAGCATAAAAAAAAATCATTAAAATAATTTTCTTATCCATCACTCATTTGGGGTGTGTGTGTGGGGCTCTTTTGGACATATTTAATTTGGATTTGACATGCAATTGGGCAAAGATCTGACCTTAGAAGAGGAAGTATAATTAATGAGGAATTTTTTTACTGAGATGCTTCTTTCCACCTTCCCTTCAGTACCAGTACAAGAAGAAATATGAGAAGAGTAAGGGTCACTATCATGTAATTCCTGATAACCTGGAACAACTGCACCTAAAAGAAGCAACAGAACTACAGAGCCAAGTAAGTTGAAAAAGATCATCATCCTATTCCAGAGGCAGTTGGGTGGCTCAATAGATAGAGCATTGCCCTGGGATCAGGAACATCTGAGTTCAAATCCAGCCTTAGACCCTTTCTGGCTGTGCAACCATGAATGAGTCATTTAGCCTCTATCTGTCCCAGTTTCTTCAACTATAAAATGAGAATAATGGCATTTTTATCACATAGTCATTGTGAGGATCAAATGAGATAATAGTTAGTAGATGCTAATAAATATGTAAACTTTACAGATTCATCTCCTTATTATAACTTCATATTAGCTGCAGTTTTTTTCACCCAAATAGAGCTCTCTCCCCTCTTGTCATGTCTGTATGAACTGTTTATAGTAGAAAGCAGAGAGCTGTGGATTCCAAACTGAGGTTCTTTTGTCACTGACTTAAGTCTTTGGAAAGGTCTCCTCCTTGTTTAAGTTTAAATTGCTTTACATTTAAGAAATTTCACATTTTTAAAAAAATCTATAAAATTTCATAGGAGAGATATTTGCATCTGAGTGTTGGCCTGATGCTGTATTACCAGATTCAAAATATGACTGCATACCATCTAAGAGAGTTTAGTTAATAGACACAGCTGTAAGACTTAATCTCAGTTCTAATGGATAATGAGTCCAACTTCTGAATCATAGAAGAGTTTCAGTTTTCTATTGACATGAGACTATGAATTTAAATTAGGAGATCAGTCTAGTTAAATTCTGTCCTTGTGTTTTCTATGTTTAGAATGGTGAATAATATTATCTGCCCTTTCTACTTCACAAAGATATTGAAAGAATAAAGGAAATACCATATGTGAAAGACTTTGACATCTGTGGAAAAGAAGTGTGACATAAGTTATATTTCCTGGGAAGTCTTTGAGATATAGGGCCGATGGTTGAAGTCTAACAAAGCATAAAAATCCACCAAAGAAGTCTGTTACAAGATGAAGTTTTATTGTTGTTTTAGTAGTAGTTGTCACAACTCACAAAAACCTTCACTAAAATACACAAGGGTTGCATTTGATGTCAACTGAGTGTGCCTTCAAGTACAAAATGCCAGAACTTTTTGACATACTGAGAAAGTATTATCATTACTAAACAATTGATGTGCAAAATAGCCTTCAATATAGCTAAGTTTTATAAAAGAGCTCACTTCCAATTCATAGAAAAAAGTATAATAAAAAACTTTAGATCCTTAATGTATTCCTCAGGATTTACCTCATTCACACTGTATCAAAAATGATCATGAGATCCAACTATCTTATCAACGAGAAACTTTTTCTTGAGTTTCTTACACCCAGTTCAACTGACTATTCCAGCTTCTTCCTTAAATAAAGAGACATAGTGAACATGCAGTTATTATCTTTTATTGCACTTTCTTTGAATAGAGAGGTACACTCATCTTCTTGAATTCAAATCTGATCTCAAACACTTATTAGCTTTATGTGCCTCTGAGCAGGTCACTTATCCCTGTTTGCCTCCGTTTCCTCATCTATAATATAAACTGGAGAAGGAATGGCAGACCACTCCAGTATTCTTGCCAAGAAAACCCCAATGGGGTCACAAAAAGTTGGACACAACTGAAAGACAAAAACTTATATCAGTTCAGTGAGATGAGTCAAAATCCTAAGGCCAAACTGGTAATATTGTCTATAATGTATTTAAAAAGGGAAGCCTATGCTAGTCTGGCATAAACTAGCTTACCTCTAGTTTTTGGAGAAGATATAATTAAATAATTTTATATGTAGTCAAGTTGGTTCTTTGGTGATCTCTATATTTTGGATCCATGGATCCATAAGTTGATGATCATTTCAGAGAGGCTTCTCTAGAAATCATATATCATCAACTGTTTTTTTTTTTCTTAATGCCTTTTAGTTAAAATTGAGTCCATCCCTAAAAAGAAAGTATCAAGGTAAAGAAACTTAGTCACAGTCTGAATGTTTGCCACACACTGACTCAATGAGAAAGCCAGGAAGTATTCATATTTTTTAAGCCCATAATAAGGAATAATTGTGATAAAGCAAAGAGAATGCTAATGAAAATATCTTATGGCTATTATTATTTGGGATTTTAATGACAAAAGTAAAGGAAAAGGAAATTAATCCTCCCAAGCAAGAATATAAGTCTCACAAACCTAATCCTTAGGGTTATAGTTATTTACTTATTTTTAAAGAAGATAGGATATCCAATAATGCAATTAATATCCCTGACTTGATTGGCCTGATGGAAAGCTTTATAACTGAACTCTCTAATACTAGGTGAAATATAAAGAAAAGTATGAAAAGGAACGAGGAAAGCCCATGTTGGACTTTGAAACCCCAACATACATCACTGCAAAGGAATCTCAACAGATGCAGAGTGGGGTAAGGAAATCAGTGAAAATGTGCCCATATAGATACTCAAAATTGTTTATTGTCTAGTATGATTGAGATATTCTTGTTAAGTAAATCACTAATTATCAACTCTGAAATTCTATTATCCTATAATTTAAAATATTCTGATTAATAAATAGTTGCTACACATAAAATGTGAGGACAGTCATTTCCCCCCCCCAAAAAAATACAATTATAATTAGTACTAAATATAATTTAATTGTTTTGACTGAATCAGAAGATCCCCTGGGAGGGATATATATCAATAAAGACTGTTCCTTTGAAATCTCATATCCATAAAAGCTTCCATAAAGGAAATCAATAGATGCTTATTGAACTTTCCATTTTAAGAAGAAAACGCTAAATTACAAAAATAAATTTATATTGCTAAAATTTTTCCCCTACTTAGAAAAAGATAGATAATATCTATCTTGTAAATATTACAGTATTCTATATATGTCCTCTATTACTATTCTTTATTCATATAAAGCAATAGGCATTTGACATTGGACATACAGGCATTAAGTCTTGGAATTCTGTCCTTTACAGCCAGGGGAGGGGACTGGGGAGTGGAAATACAGGGAAATCTAACTTGCTACTCTTCCACAGGGTAAATGGATTATAATCTTATTTTGAAATCTGCAAAGTCCAATTTTATTGATACATCCCTACAACTCTATAAATCATTTTTTAAACTGCTACATTTTCACAACTATAAGCAAAACTGCTTTTAATGAAACTCTAGAAGCCTAAAAAAATTAGTTCTAATGGACAAAATCTCACAGAATCCAAAATAGGTATCAAAAGAATAGCAAAAGACTTCATTTCCATTCAGTGTTTTCTCAACCATCAAATGAGAGGTTAAGACTAGAATTTTATTATGACCTTGTTGAATGAGATTTTAGAGCCATCATAAGAAGTAGTTAGACAATCAGCTTTGAATTCAGGAAAACCCAAGTTCTGCTTGTGATATATCATGATTTGGTATCCATGACCAAGTCACTTAATATCTCAGTGTCCCCTAGCAATCCTCAAAGGCTGTAGAGATCGGCAAGAGTAAATGGTGCTTTTATATGAAACCTTAAGATTTTTAAAGCATGCCATAAATATTAACTAATTTTATCCTAATTAGGAGGTAAATTCCAGCAATGTAAATACATTTTTGTAATTTTGAGTTTTCCTCTTAAAATACAAAGCTCAATAAACATCTATTGATTTTCTTTGTTGAGGCTTTCATGGATGTGAGATTTCAAAGAAATAAGCAATTCTTTAAGGTTGTAAAGCTTAAATCTGTATCAGTGGAGAGAGGTTCATTACCAAGATTTCCCCTCACTGATGAAATCACTGAATGGACCCACCATTGAAGTTTTTTGTTTTTGCTTTTGTTTTAAATCAAGTGATGAGGTTATAACTTTTCCTATTAAATCTGTCCTAAGAGAAAAAATGTTAAAATGAATATTTTATTATTAATTTAAATCATTGTTTTGCTTTTCTTAGGGCTATTTGCATTTTAAGCCATTTCTTATTGTAAAATAAAAGGCATTACCTACATATAGTGTATATAGGAAAAAAAACCCCACAGAATAAAAGAATTATTTTGAGGTATGAGTGGAGTTCTTGCAAAACCCTGGAAATCATATATTCTATATGACAGCTGAAACTTCCTATCAGACTAGCCTTTGTCAAAATCTTATACATTTGTATGATCTAGATAATTGGTAACTTTCATTTCAAAAAAAGATTTCAAAACCTTTTCTCCTGGTTAACCTTTTCCCAGTAAAAAGAAATGTTCAGTGATCAGAAATGTTGTCAAGTCTGTGTTTGTTACAAGACATTTGGTCTTTTTCCCCTTCTAATATGATGGTTGAAAGAGAGGGATAGGGTAGACCCCAAAAAATAAAGAGAGAAAAAGAAGAAATTGAAAAGAAAGAGGATCATTTAAGCATTTTTAATTTATAAAAAAAAGAAGCAAGGCCAAAAGGAATCATAAACAGGATAGTTTTGAAAGTTATATGTTGGTTTATTTATATTTAAAAAGAAAAGCAATCTGTATATAATGTTTGATGATTTTTATGCATTATCCTCTTCTTTTGTTCTAGTATGTATGTGGAAATTCTCATTTTAACTGATATTGCTAAGTTCAGAATTTTAAAAAAGAAATTCTTTTCAGAAATTGTTTAACAATTAAAAATGGCTTAACAGAAATGTTAAGTCTTTAGTCAATGTATTAAAAGAAAGAAAATGTTACTTTTTCTTAATGATTTTTCTTCCCATAGTTAAAGGCGGGGGGCAGGAAATCAACATAAAGACTTGGGTTTTTTGTTTGGGATTTTTTGTTTTTTAATTTTTTTTCTTTCTACTCATATTAGAAAGAATATAGAAAGGACTATGAAGAGTCCATTAAAGGCAGAAACCTTACTGGCCTGGAAGTTACACCAGCATTATTACATGTCAAATATGCCACCAAAATAGCAAGCGAGGTAGCAACTACTTGGTCTTTTCTTCCTCTATTGATTCAAATAATTCCATAATTCCACTAATGACACTCATCAATGTGTTCCTTTTACCAGTTAACTCTTGATGTTCCAAGTTGTAACTTTTTGTGTTTGATTCTTCTACCTAATCAATTATCCAAGTTAATTCTTCTAATTATTTAATTGCCTATCCCATAAATGTATATAACTTTTCAGACTCTTCTTTCTTTCCTTTTTGTTTTTAACACCACCGGATGGTTTCCCCCATGTTCAGATCTTCATGAAACTCTACTAAATTTTATCTGCTTTAAAACTTGAACTTTTTTTTCTTGGTTTCTCAGTCAAGAGAAATATCCCTGGCTTTCTTGGCAGTTTTGTTGGTTTTATTTTTGTGATATAGAAAGAGTACAGGAAAGATCTAGAGGAAAGCATCCGAGGAAAGGGTCTCACCGAAATGGATGACACACCTGATATGCTACGAGCAAAGAATGCAACTCAGATCCTCAATGAGGTAGCCCCCAAAGCCTCCTAAGATCTAACAAATCTCATCTGATTTTCCTTTAAAACACAATACATTTTGCTTTATGTAGAATGTGCTTTCATATTTGGCTTGAAATTAACGCTTTTTAGAAGTCCAAAATAGTGGCCAAAGTTTTACTAAAAAACTTCTCCATTTCTCTAGTACATTGATATTGCTGCAGTCTGACCAGTTTCATCATCTATAAAAAAAGAGATTATAGTATGTGCACTATCCTTACAGACTTGTGAGAATAAAATGTTATCATGGGTCTAGAAGATTTTATAAATCTTGAATTATGTTATATAAATGTTAGTTTCTTCCATGTTGTAACATAAGATGCTATAATAAATAGTGGCTATGATTTCTAAGTCAATATAGATTGTGAAAAGAAAAATATATACTTGTAGTCACTGAATCGCATTGTTATCTGGTATAGACTTGGGAAATCAGTTGATTTTTCTAAAATCTATTATTTTCTTCTACAGAAAGAATACAAGCGAGACTTAGAGCTAGAAGTCAAAGGACGAGGTCTGACCACCATGGCAAATGAAACTCCGGACTTTATGAGGGCTAAGAATGCAACAGATATTGCTAGCCAGGTCAGTAGAAAGGCCAAGGTTCCTGGTTCCTCTTGCCTCCAATTTGTCAAAATGCACATATTATGAACATATTTGTGAAAAGGGATTTAGACCAAAGGTCAGAAAATTTAGGTTCTTAATACCAGCTCTGACATTAACAAGATAGTTTTCTCATCTGAAAAATGAGAGATGGCCTTAACTGATTTCTAAGATCCCTTTCAGTAGTGAGAGTCTCTCATTCTAAAAAATGTTTTCATTCTTGCCCCTCTTCCAAGAGATCTATAGGTAGGAAAATGAATGTTATTTTATTAGTTATGTGGCATGAATAATTTCTTTATTAATGAATATTTGTTGGACTAGTAGAAGGATTATCAGGAATTTCCTTTCCTTTGTTCACCTCTCATTTCTAACTCATATACAATGAGTACCTTTATCATAAAGGACAGAGTACCTAGGATAGTACTACTAGACTCTGAGATGACTTTTCCCTTAGGGCTAATCTACACCATCCTCAGTCAGACCCAAAGAACTTGCTTAGCATCCCTTTGTGATCTTCTGTCTCCTTTGTGGCAAAGTACTCTGATTTCCCTAGTGAAGCCCATTCCACATTAATTTGTTCTTTTCTTTTCACTCTCCAGAGACTTATTTATATAAGTTGCACTATCACATTTATTGTCTTATACCACCTGTCTTTGTCATCTCTTGTGCATAGGTCCTCTCTTCCTAACCATATCAAAATTCTCAAGGCAGCAATGTCTTTTACTTCCTTTGATTTTTCCATAGCTCAGTGCTTTAAGTGGAATAGAAATAAATATGGAATTATGAATGGATAAATCTCTTAATGAATAAATTTTATCATTTTCTAAGTAAATCAAGAAAATCTATTTTCAAGACCTTGAAAGCACATACTTACAAGTTTTCTTTCTTTTTCAGATTAAATATAAGCAATTGGCAGAAATGGAAAAAGCCAATTTCACTTCTGTTGTTGATACTCCAGAGATCATTCATGCTCAGCAAGTCAAGAACCTTTCAAGCCAGGTGAGGACATTGGAAAAAAGTCATAATGTAATACCATACAGCTCAGACAAGAAAATAAAACAAATAAAAAGATCTTCCTGATTCATTTCCATCAATTCCAAAAAATATATGTTTTATACATAAGATTTTGTAACACAAGAACAAGAAAGGAAAATAATGTAATATAAGTTTAGTTGAGCTTTAGAATTCCTTTTGTTAGAATGGATTAACTCATTGGGAAAGCATTTTTAATCATAATATATGTTGTCAGCTTTTCTTGTTATCAATAACAACAATAATAATTGTTTAAATCTACAAAACTAGTTAAAGGAAATGGAATTTTCAGAAAAATAAAAGTTGCTTTAAAAAAACAACAACAGTGTAAAAACCAGTTCTCAAAAGAGGAGCAGTTAGCTTTCTAATTAAGCTAGTAAATAGAGTATACTAAACCTTTATTCTCTCTTTCTTTGGTCAGAAATTTCCATAACTTTTTTTTTTTTTTTTTTTTTTTTTTTTGCTGAGGCAATTGGAGTTACATGACTTGCCCAAGATCACACAGCTAGGAAGTGTTAAGTGTCTGAGGTCACATTTGAACTTGGGTCCCCCTGACTTCAGGGCTGGTGCTCTATCCACTGCACCACCTAACTGCCCTGCCTCCATGACATTCTTACTACAATGTCTTGATTGTCTATACTTCTCATAGTTCTATCAACTTTACAGGTGGATATTCTCAGATGTACTTGGGGAGCTTCATTGTTTCAGCAGAAGGCTTCCTTATTTCTTTCACATCCCTAGATGGAGGCATATTTCTCTCTCTTTCTCTTTTCCTCTCTCTCTGTCTCTTTCTGTAACACACACACACACACACACACACACACACAATCCTTTACTACAACAAAAGGTGCTGCTATAAAATTCTTGTACATGAGAATCAGAAATGCATCTTTGGCCTCCTTGAGATATATATAAAATAGTAACTCTCATAAACAACTTTAAACTTAACCTGTAATATAACACAACATAATTTTTATTAGTATAGATTCTTTGTTACTGTTTTATTAATATATTTTGTTTTGACATAATAATCACTTCTTTAAACAATCCATCACCCACCCACCTCTTAAAAATCCATCCCTTTTTGCCTCAAAAAGAAAATATTCAAACAACACTAGTATAACAACCATTGGGACTGATAATACATGCAACTTTCCATTCTTATAGTATAACTTATAAAACATATATAGGGGTATTGTTTTCTCCAAAGGAAGAAAATAAATTTGTAGTAGTGACACTCTTTCCTTATAACCATCATAGAAATTTGGTGGAGCCAAATTAGAGCCAGAAAGAGATCATACTAAACAATTCCTTTCTCCATCACTTGGTGGCCTCCTTGCCTTCTCCCCGTCTTGTTACTATGTTTAATAGTTTAGCAATTAAATACATCATTTTTGTTCACATATAGCTACTAGATTTAGAGGTACTCAAATGTTGTGGAACCAAATGGATCAATGGACCACTGTGGACCCATCTTTGTTGACCAATCTTCCAGTGAATTAAAAGCTAAAACTATACAAAGACTCACTCTCTTGGATAGCTCTCATCCCTAGCTCTATACAGAAGAATAAAAACAGCAATATGTATACTGCCTAATCTTAACAATTTTATGAAGACATTTGCTCTGCTTGTTGTGAGAGTCTGAGTTTAAAGACCCACCTACTTCTATAAATAATAAGGAAAAAAAAGACCCAAGATCCAAAAATGGAGCAATGGAGGCAACCAGAATCTGAATCCTGGCTCTGATTCAGATTAACTTAACAACCTGGGTGATTTTTTAGGCTAATCATTTACTTCTCTGGGCCTCAGTTTTACCATCTGTAAAATAAGGGTATTGGATTAGAGGAACTCTACAATCCCTTCTAACTCTATAGTATATGATCCTATGAACCCTCCATGTCAACCATCTTAAGGTTCTGTGCTCTAAGCACCAACATTATATCACATAGCTCTGTTGCTCACTCTCTTACTCTCTTTGAATGTGTTTCCAGAAAAAGTACAAAGAAGATGCAGAAAGATGCATGTCCTACTACGAGACAGTGCTGGAGACTCCAGAGATGCAGAGAGTCCGAGAGAACCAGAAGAACTTCAGCCTTGTATGTGTTTAATTCATTCAAAGTCATTTTTAGTTTGATTCCATTTCCTATCTTTGAAATGAAAGGGAAGACCACTATGGGGGTAGAGGGACAAAAGGGAGGAGTCATATTGGGTAGTGATAGGGACAGAAAAAAGGAAGAAAAGTACATCTACAAAATTTTAGAAAATTACACTGAAGAAAATTCCCTTCCAGAAGGGAACATATAAAGCAAGAAAATTTTCTTACTATCCTACTTAATAATGTACATTTTTAAAGTCCATATATACTCTTTAAAAACAGTAAACAGTACACTCATAGTTTCTTATATAATGCTCTTTTCTGTTCTTTGTTTATTGAAATGTTTATGTTTGTTAATGTTAAGCTCAAATTTTAAGTGAAAATTGTTTTACTTAGAATGTTTCAACACAAAGGGACAAAGTCAACACAAAGTAGTCAACAGCCAAAGGTAGCAAGAGAAATGATAAAATGCAGTTCTAGTCAAAATCATAGAAGTTCTTTCCATCAGTTAGTTAATGGCTTACTTATGTTGGAATTTCTAATCTGTTACATACAAGCCCAAAGAAGCATTTAATCACTATACTAAGCTCATAATTATAAAAAATAATTTATTTTTTAAAGTATGGTACCAACGTCATACTTAGGGTTAGGGTCCAAATGGGCATCTTAGAATTCATAATAGTTACTTTCCTGCTGCTGGGAATCAGTCCAATGACCAATTTTCTCTTCTTATTCCTTCTCTGGAAAATGTGGACCCATGTTTAGGATCATTTTCTAGACTGGGGATTATCACAAATGCCAAAAATAAAGGTCAAGTGGAAATTTGAAATGTTCCCTTCTCTTACGATTTATATTTCTTCAAATATAAATGTTCACCATCCTGTGTCAGTGATGATCTGTCTTTGTCAAACAGGCCTAAGATTTAGCTCCAAGCAACAAATAGTTTTGTGTTGAGTCTTTGTGTTTCTCTTCCCTTCATTCTCCAACATTAAACCAAGATCTGACAATAAATTTGCTCCTAGAAATTCTTATGAAAGAATTTTTTTCTTTGTGTTGAAATCAGTATTTCTCAGATATTTTCCAGGTACATAGGACTTCTCTAAGATTTGGTTTGTTTGTTACACTTTGGAAAAGTCCCAGATCCAGACCTACATAAAGATATTCAAATAGTAACTAGGTGTTTATTTACTCTTTTTTTATAGCTTCAATACCAGAGTGATCATAAAAACGCTAAAGGAAAAATTACAGTTGTACAAGACACGCCAGAAATACTGCGTGTTAAAGAAAATCAAAAGAATTTCAGCTCGGTATACTTATTTTGTTTTCCATTTCAATGCTAACCTAAGTAATTCCAACCTATTTTTTAGGAAAACTCATCTGTAGTGATGCTAACTTCCTAATGTTTCAAAAATTAACCATTACTACTGTAGCTGATACCAGTAATCGATAGTAGGATAACCAAATCTCTTACTTAAGCAAGTTCCATCAAAGAACATCTGAAATCATTAAGTGAGAAATGCTAACCAAATAATTTTTCTTCTTTTAAATCCCAAAGCAGTAACCCTGTGTTCTCTGTTTTGTCTTGTGGTCAATCAATTGAAATATTCTTTGATGTTGCGTGTTGTTAATGTTCTTGTCCCCCAAAAGTCCCTTTTAAAGGACATGTCGCATCTGTCCTGGCTTCATTTGCGTCTCTCAGAGTGGATTTTGTGTTCCATGTGGGGAATGAAGTTCAGTATTGTTCAGACCTGTACTGACCAGGTAGCATAGTCTGGGGAAGAAATTGCCTTAAAAGCTTTTAAGGGTGACAAGAGTGAATGCCTTTCCTGGATACTCCTCCCCACTCCAGTAATGGTTAAGCTACCCTTCCCCAAATTACTTTATATTCATTTTGAATGTGTTACCGTAAGTATTCTCTTCCTATTTAGAAATCCTGCTCTTATGAGCACGGAGTAGCTTGTATTCTTTTGTTATCTCTACCCCTTAGCATAGTGCTATGCAAATAGCAAGCATGTAATAACTGCTTTTTCATTCCTCCATTCATTCAACAGAATGTAGAATTCTTGAGGGTAGGGGTAATTTCATTTTTGTCTTTATCCTCAGAGCTTAGCATGACTCCTCCTATGTTGTAAATGCTTGCCAATTTTTCAGTCATTGGATATTTGTTGAGTGACTGAGAAGTAACAAAATTCACTGCCAGTGTAGATATTTTTAAAATGTTGCTCTGTGCTGAGACTGAACAGGTCAAAGAAAATTCTCTAGCCTTCATAGAAACCTTTTTTATCCTAATCATTCTCCAGGACAAGGTGAGATTCCATTTCTTTTGTGGTAATACTATTCTTATTCTGAACAACTAGGTTTTATATAAAGAGGGCATCTCTCCTGGAACAGCTATTGGACAGACTCCTGAGATGATGAGAGTCAAACAGACACAGGATCACATTAGCTCGGTAAAGATCATAGATTTTAAACTCTCACCTCTTTTTAATTTTTTATGCCAATATCTCCATTAACAGCACTCATAAATGATGCAAACTGAAACAACACAGCTGGAAAAGAAATAATATGAGAATTTGTTGGGCTGGGGCCTCTCCATAGGTCTAGATATATACTGCTGCTTCCCCAAGGAGAGACATTGATCTCTGAAGGACTTGCACTTTCAGATGAACATTGACACCCTTCACCAGGCAATCAAAACCAATGAGGGATTTTGTCATTCCAAGATCTAACTCCTATAATCTCTGCCTCATAATATGAGATTTGTATAAAAGTTACCACTAGTCACTGACCCAACTGGCAGAATTCATATTCACAATGTAATTAAACTCTTGCTTGTCTGCTTAAAGCAAAGTTTTTTATAAATGTTTAAGATTGTAAAAGTTTTTAGAAAAAGGATAGTTCTGGCAATGAGTTACCAAAAAGTTGAGTGGACATCTTAAAGAAGGCCCATAATGGGTTTCCTCTCTTTAAGCAAAATCTAGGCAGACATTATTACTGATGTTATAGTGAGGATTTGAGAAGAGATGCTGGATAATATTCTGTGAGCTCAAAAGAAAGTTGAAGGATTTTCTTTACTGGATATCTTTTTTTTTTTAAGAGGAATGCATGTTTGCTGTGAATAATTTAGATATAATCCTGTGATTAGATAGGTAGATGGATGCAGTCATCTCTGAAAATTCCCTTTAAGCTCAGTGAATCTGTATTTATTACATCACAAAAAGGAGTTGGAAGTGGGTGGTAGATGCTATATGATCTTTAAAATTCCTACCAGCTTAGAGATCCTATAAATTTAGAAGTTAAATAAACTTCTGTAATCTTTACCAGAAACCAGTCTTGGATAGAATACATGCAACTGATATGTGTTGTCATTTATTTCCTATTTGTGTTACTACAGGTGAAATACAAGGAAAGTATTGGACAAGGAACTCCAATTCCTGACCTTCCTGAAGTGAAACGTGTCAAGGAGACGCAAAAGCACATAAGCTCGGTAGGGGCTTATACTTTCTGTACTTGTTTATATAATTGCCTCTTTTTATCATCAGGCAGCCTATATCCTTCATCACTAAAGATTACCTTCCTTAGGGGTACAAGTATAATTCACCTTAAGTTGGAAGTCAGTCAGACAAAAAACCATTATCTAGAGTTAGTAAAGGAGTGAATGCTAGCCCAACAGCCAGAATAACCCTTTATCTCAATCCTGGCTTTGACACACGCAAGATGTATAACTTTTGTTAAGTCATTTTTCAACATTCATTTTTGTAAAATTTTGAGTTCCAACTTTTTTCTCCCTTCCTCAAGACAGAAAGCAATCTGATATAGGTTATATATTGGAAATTTTTGGCCCAACCTCCCCGTGTTCTTCTCTGTCTATATCTCCAGCATGGGTGAAAAAAAATGAACATTTCTATTAAGTAGCTAATAGTTCTAGAATAAACATATTGAATTCTTTTGGTTTTCAGAGTTAATGCTTATAGCTAGAGGAAAACAGATCGGGGTCAATAAAATAGCAGAACAATGGAGAATTCAGAAATTTACAAGCTCCCCAAAGTTTTTAAAAAATCAATTCTCCTCACCCCCTTCACTGGAATATGAATAGAGTAAGCTTGATCTTTGACAGTTTTCTCCCCAGAGGTTCATAATTTCCCTTGCTCCCAGATTATAGACTAAGTTTACAGTAGATAATCTATTAGTATAAAGAACTCCAAAAAGTCAATTTCATTATTGTTCACCCTATTTAGATTACATAGTGAAAAAAGTAAATTTAAGCCATGTTAAATATTTCTTAAATAAAATAGGTTTCGTTTTGGTTTTTTTTTTTTAATGGAAAATTTTGGTTGTGGTGGTAGCTGGCAGTGACCTGTAAGTTACAACATACACAATGAATTGATTTCCTTCTCCATAGGTGAAGTTTTTCACTGAATATTGACAATAGCCAAGGAATATATGTTTTTTTTTTCCTCCGAGATAGTAAAATTAAGGTTCATTGTTGAGAGAAAAATAATTTTAATGAATAATTTTTGTCCAGTCTAAACATATTTGAATGATAGAATGTTTTTGCAAATTAATTTCCCTCCTGAATATCCATACTGCCTTAATGATTTTTAAGGGCTAATGATCTTACCATCATTTTGGGTGTCCTCCTTATATTCTACAGGTTATGTACAAAGAGAACTTGGGTACAGGCATCCCAACCACTATCACTCCCGAGATGGAGAGAGTCAAACGCAATCAAGAGAACTTTAGCTCGGTATTTGTAAACACAAAAAATTCAAACCCTCTTAAAAATTTACCATCATAACTCATCCTAAAAAAAAAAAAAGTAATAGCCTAACCATGATGCTTTGTGTGTGTCACCATCTGACCCAAATCACCTATATGAGATCTTGTGATTCATTTCCCCCACCTGAGCCTTAACCCTGTGGGTGACTGACAAGTGTGAAAGATCCTAGTTAAATTAACATAGAATTCCTCATGATTGCTTACATCATGTAACTCAATTGTCTCACAACATTTATAATCCAAACAATAATTACCACTATAGAATTTATCTTCATAATGTGTGGAATAAAATGCAAAAAGCTATATACTCTTACTAAATCCAATCAACTAAAACACAAACGAAATCCTTTTTCCTTCCCACTCCTATTTTTCTCACATCCTGAATTACTGTGCCTGTGTTGAGTGGGTTTATTTGCGTGCTGTCTTATATCTCACAGGTATTGTACAAAGAAAATTTGGGGACTGGAACCCCAACACCTATTACTCCAGAGATGGAGAGAGTCAAACGCAATCAAGAGAACGTTAGCTCGGTATTTCTTAGGGGGGTAAAAAGTTCCCTTAATATCATACTAAAAATAATCTTAACCCTTGAAAAGTATCTTCTCCCTATAAAACAACTAGACACAAAAACATGGAGGAAATGTTACCAATTAATACTTTGGTTTTCAACCCAAATCTACTTTAATATATATACATTATCCAGTTCTGGTGTGAAATTTTAACCATGACTACTCTATCATATATGTCTATATATGTATATTTATCATGCCCTAAAAACAACATATTCTGTAATCTTTTCTGTTTTCTTAAAAATAACAGTAGATGTTTCTAACATGGTGTTTACTTGTGTTGTTCAAGTCTAAAAAATCTAATATTTCTGTTAGGAAAGAAAAATTAGAATTTTACTTGTATTCTTTGTCACTTTGTCAGATACTTTCCTTGTGTTTCACAGGTCCTTTTGGGAGAATATGATTCCCAATCATTATTCAGAATACTTCACTCAGAAATGTATATCTACAGGTTTTAGTCATTTATATAGAATGGCTACCACAACCATATATTACAAGATACTTTCTTTGGAACACTTTGAGGTCTACCAAAAATGTGGCTAATATTATTTCTTGATTTTTCTCCCCCGCCACCCCCATTTTCTCTCTTCTTAACCAGGAAATAGATTGTAATCTATGTCTTAAAATGTTCCCTCCCAGCCAATCTTAGTGTTATCTAGTGCTCCTGGCACATAATTATGTGACAAATATTGATGTCTGCCTGCCTATCTCATAATATTGTTTCTACCTCTTAGTAATTTGTCATCTGTTTTCTAAACAATTAAAGGCAGACAAGCATAGTGGAAAGAACACTTGACTAGAAGCCAGAAGGCCTTGATTCAAGGTTTAATTTTGCCACTTATTACTTATGTGATCTTGTGCAAGTCATTTTATTTGTTTTTCATCATTTGAAAATAAGGGGATGGATTAGGTGATCTTTAAGCCCTTTCTACCTCTCACATTTTTGATTCTAAACTCAGAGTCTATCAAGTCTATTAAGAGTAGCTGACTAGTCAAGCCCTTAGCTTGGTAGCTGCGCAAACTGTCTCGGCAAATATATACCGGAAACTGCTGTATGCAGGATTAAAAGTATTAATAAGAAAAACTTTAAAATAACCCAGTTGGGGACTTTTGTTTTATCTGTTTGAATGACTGCAAATTCCCCTTGAATGATAGTCCTTGAAGACAAGCCTGCTCTGATCTGCACATGGCGCTGTGCTGACATGATTGTTGATGCTTTTTTGTGCCATACAGGTGTTGTACAAAGAGAACCTGGGCAAGGGAACCCCCTTACCGGTCACTCCTGAGATGGAGAGAGTCAAACACAATCAAGAAAACTTTAGCTCGGTATTTGGGAGCACAAAAGTTCCCTTAACCATATTAAAATCCTTTTTTTTTTTTTTAATCCTTTTAACTTTGAAAAATGAAAACTTCCCATTCCTTGTCCTTTCATGTAATCAACTTAACCCCCCCCCAAAAAAAAGAAAAGAAAAGAAAAGGAAAAAAATACTCCTTTCACCACCTGAACCCTCTGATTTTCAGAATCTTTTACTCACTTTTTGTTCTCACCACTTTGTAATTTCTATAATCCTTCCTTAGACCTCTTAATTGTCTCCTTTCCTTCCCTCTCTACTGTTTGCCTCTGGAAATTTTAAAGTACAGGTATTTTTTATTTCTAAAAATAATACTTTAGGTTTTTCTTTTATGTTTCTGGATTATAACTGGTAAGAAAATCAATACATGAAAACAATTAACTCATTCTTGTACAGGAATGTCAGTAAATCTTGACCTTGATCATAATCATGGTCAATGTTGACTGACCACAGAATACTAACCAGAGTCTCTGGAGCACAAAGTTGCATTATCATTTTCTTTAAAAGTAGTTAATGTTTAAGGTTTCTGCTTTACTAATTATCCTGTTCTATAAGCCTTTTACAGAAAGAATCCAGTTTCTTTTCACTTGTCCAAAAAAGAAGATTAAATTGTGATATTTTTTTTATCATCATTTTTTTTAACGTTTCTATTACACAAATATCCAGTGAAAATTGGTTATAGGAATTCCTATAACTATTGTTCCAGAGACAGAATCAAAAATTGATAAGAAAAATATTAGTGGATCTTTTATTAGAGGGTGGGTGAAGTGGAAATAGGGATGATTAATGAATAAAATTTCTTCCTTAACTCTAATTTTAATGTGATTTTCCACCCTAAAATTTCCACCTTCAGTAAAACCAACTCATTTTAATTGTCATTTTCCATTGTTCTATTACTAACCATTATAATGCTGTTGATTTTTTATTGTAGTTTAATGTAACTTTTCTGAATGGTTTTGTCCATTATGTCTTAAGCTTTTCCAAATGTGTTTGTTTTCTTTCTCTTAGTTAGACTATTATAAAAACCGTATTTCAAGGTCCAATGATCTTAGTGGTTAAGGACAGATTTTTTTTCACATAATCTATAGTGGAACATTAGCTGGTACCAAGAGTTTAAAAAAAACATTATTTCAAACATTTTAATGTTTCTGAATTCACCACATAATTGCCCTCTATCCCCCTTCTTTTCCTTTGTGTTTTGGTTTATTTCACCAACTATAACCAATTCAATCCATAAAATAATTATTACTTTTTATTCTCAGGGAATATATGTCAATATTTTTCCAAACCACAAATTTTCTATATGACTTTGTGATATCTTTGTGGGTTTTTTGGAAATCATATATTTTTCCTGAATCATTCTGAGAAAAAAAAATCTATACAATGATAATGATTCAGAAGCTGAATCTCCATCAGGTCATGGAGATCTGATCTAGATCTTGAATAGAGAGAGTGAGAGAGTGAGGATATATCTTTTTTCAATCTAATCCTTAAATGAAATCAATTAGATTCCCAACCATATGGCCCAGAGACTTGTACTGATTTATTACCTCTTCTTCCTTCCCCCCACCCCTGGATTCTTTATGTCACACAGGTGTTGTACAAAGAGAACCTGGGGGCAGGAACCCCAATCCCGATTACTCCAGAGATGGAGAGAGTCAAACACAATCAAGAAAACTTTAGCTCGGTATTTTAAAAAGAAAAAAAAAAAAACCTTATATTTTATTGCTTTTTAAAATTAATGGTTTAAAAAGTATCCATTCTTAGTTTTTTTAATCTAATTAACTTATCCCAATAAAATCTCTTACAGCTCTTTTCCTCCTGACTAAAAAACTGCCCTTTCACCTGATTTCTTTTAACTTGCTCTTTTCTGGTTAAATTTTGATGCAATCATTAAGAAATCTTTAACTCTTTTCCTTCCCTTAATAAAATAAATGTTAATTGCCCTCATTTCAAATTTTAAAAACTAAACTGCCAGCTATTTAACAGTCTAAGTGGCTGGGATCCTCCTTTTATTCTGCTTTGGTAAACATAGATAATGAAACTTGAATTCAACTTGAAGCTCCTAAAAAATTCTATCCTGGAGACACTCCCATCCTTTGGCTTTACTTTTTATTCTAACATTTTCTCTGTCTATCTGTATAAGGAATTGGAGCCTGAGCCTACATAATATATTCTTTTCATGGTATTTTGTAGATTAAGTTTTAGAAATTTGTCGTGAACATCTGATCTAGATTGACTTTTTTAAAAGTACCTAACATGCTTATTTTAACCAAAAGTCAAATACTCCAACTTTGTTTTTAAAATAAGAAAAACTGAGAGAAATTGGCCCAAGAATATGAAGTAAAATCGTGTGTAGATATGCATCATGCCCATTTACTCCAAATATCTTGGTATGATTTATTACTGATATTTCCCATTTTAAAATTATCTTCACATTTTATTTTTTTTCTTTAAGCATATCTTCCTATTATAATGTTCTAGAGGACTGAAATTATACTAGCTAAAAAACTTTGATGTTCATGAATTTACTTGATACTGCACAGATTGGATTGCTCTTAAGGGCAAAAACAAAAGTCCTTTGTTCATTCTTAGTGTTTTGTTCCATCTTTGTGTACTTTGGTTTTTATACTACATCAAAGAAATATTTGAGGGGCTCCAAGTGGCAGAGAAGTTTCCATTAATCTGATTTCTTTCTCTCCCCCTAACCCCACCCCAGAAAAAATGGAGGAAGTTTGTATTGATTGCTGCTTTTCTCTGGATGCCTTTTTGTGTCATACAGGTGTTGTACAAAGAAAATCTGGGGACAGGAATCCCAATCCCCATCACTCCAGAGATGGAGAGAGTGAAACACAATCAAGAAAACTTTAGCTCGGTATTTTGCAAAGGAAAAAAAAAGATGCCACTTAACATCATAATAAAATTAGATTTTAACAGCTTTAAAAAGTACTTGCCTTCCTTAGCTTTTTAATATCATTCCCATAGGAAGAGAAAAAATAAGTTCCTCACCATAATATTGCTACTGACTCATTTTTTCCCTTAAAAAAAAAACTTTTTGTTGTTGTTAGTGTTGAAAAGGAGGTATTTCATTTTTAGATAATAACAAAAAATTTTCTAACAACCTCATTATCCTCATTATTATTAGTCTAGAGCTCTTAAAATGGGAAAAAAAAATAACATATATCCCTGTAACCTTTTCAATTAAAACTTATTAGAGCCTCATCAACCTCCTTACTCCTTACCTCAGATGCAATACCTGGGCATTGCAAGAAAACTAAACTGATACATAAAATTTACAAACCAAGGAATCTTATTCATTCTTGCTTTTCTGGCTGCTTTCTCCTTATGCAGGTGTTATACAAAGAGAACCTGGGCAAGGGAACCCCCTTACCCATCACTCCAGAGATGGAGAGAGTCAAACACAATCAAGAAAATATTAGCTCGGTACTTTGGAAAGAAAGGAAAAACCCCAAGTTTTTAACAATTTAAAAATAACGCACATTAATTCTAGCTTTTAGGGAAAAAAAAAGAACAAATTTGTGTGGCTTGTTAGCCTATTTGTTGCTGGTTTTTTTAAACTTTAACATTATGAAATAAGATTGTTTTAATCATTAATATGAAGTCCTACTTATGGAAATAAATTTTCCTATAAAATACTATATATCTTCTTCCCATACCTTTCCTTCCTCCCCTCCACCCCAAAGTTCTCTTTGTTTCCATGGGCTTTTAAATTCTGGAAAAACAGACAAAAAAAAAAAAAAAAAAAAAAAAAAAAACTACCACCAACAACAACCTAGTTAACCTGAGCATCTCAGAAATATTAAGGTTGAATATCTTATGGTATTTTTTCTCATAACTTTTGGCTTTTCATTTGCCTTGTCAATTTTATACAAAGAGAACTTGAAGTTAATAACACTCCTCTCTTATAGAGACAATGACATAAAATTGTTAATAACTTGGCTCTGGTGACCAAAGAAATAAAAATAAGATTTTCTTCTGAGTAACATCCTAACAAAATGTTTGTTTAGTCTTACACTTTTATCTAAGCATTAGACCCATTCTTAGATCTAGATATACAGGTTCTTAACTATATCTTGTTTTGGCAACTGGTTTTGTTGTTCTTGATGAAAAGACCAGGCCTTTAGGTGTAGAGGGCAAGTATATTATAAAAATTAGTTCTTGTGGCCCTCAAAAAGTTTATGGTGATAAGTTTCTCAAAGATCTTGTCAGAATCATTCTTTTCCCTCAGGCTCCCAGGAAGAGGGAAATCTTGAGGTTTTTCATCCCAACAGCTTTTCCAAGTAGAGGGGGAAATACTTTTGTTAAAGATCTTCAAGCCCCTCAGACTAATTAAAAGCTCTTAGTTTAGACATTGAAAAAAGGGATATAAGAAATGGTAGCTAGAAAGGGAAGGAAACAATCCTTTGTTTTACATTAAAATATAATAATTGCATATAATAATGCAAGATGGATTTTTTTCCCTCCTCAATTTTTTGTCTGTTCATTTTTTTTCCAAGTTGACTTTAAGGTCAGGTTATATCTTGGGGCCGGTTCAAAGTTTTTCTTCCATCTAAAGTAGTGGAAGCCAGACTTTATAGCACCTTAGAAGAACAGAGGAAAAGTCACTAAGAGATAGGGGTGAGGATTATGATTCATTGAAAAATGGAGAAAAGCTCTCTTGTGGTCATTCAATCTCTTGGGGAGCAAGGCAGTTCTCTATCATTATGCATGGTTTTTAAAATTTTTCCTATCTAGGAAAGACTTGTGTATTTGCAGATTGAATTGAACCCCAATATTCTAGGACAATGCAACTCATCTTAGATACTTCCTAACATATGCTCTCCATCTTAACCTTCCTTATGTCCCAAGTGTTCTGCTACTCTGGTCCACTAAAAAGCAGTTTATGTGTGTTCATATGATCATTTGGTAACATGAATTCTCTCTTCTTTTTGGGTTTCTGCATTCCACAATATCCTATAGGTTTTGTACAAAGAAAATGTTGGAAAAGCCACCCCAACCCCTGTCACTCCAGAGATGCAGAGAGTCAAACGCAATCAAGAAAACATTAGCTCGGTATTGTCTTGAAAAAAGAAAAGTGCTTCATAATTTGCAAAATAACCACTGCAGTTTGGTCTGCTCCTAACCCATCCCAAATTGCTTTATTTTCCCCAGACATACCCACACAAAAATTACTGCTGTCCCTAAATAATTTTTGAATACTACAACAATACCTTTGACTTGTACATTAACTTTTTTTTACATTAACTTTTTAATTGCTTATTTCCGAAGAGCTGTTTCCACTCACAGTAGTGAATTAAAACATGTAATTTTTCTAAGTGGAATTAATTCAATGCCCTCAGTGATTTTTGGATGCATACATTTTTGTATCCCATAGGTATTATACAAAGAGGGCCTGGGGAAGGCAACTCCCACACCTGTCACTCCAGAGATGGAGAGAGTCAAACGCAATCAAGAGAACGTTAGCTCGGTATTTTGAGAGATAAAAAATATATACATATATTTTTAAAAGTAATGAGCCTGCCAGATTTTTTTTCCTGCACCTAATTCATTCTGTTTTCCAAACATTTTCTCTGCATATCTCCTTTCCTTCTTGTTTTCCCCAATTAAAAACAACAACAACCTGCTTTTCCTTTTAAAACAAATCTTTTGCTTTATGAAATAACATTTTAACAATTTCCTTTCCCAGGGTGCTTTCTTTTTCTGCAGTGATCATATTGAACAGTAACCCAAGTTAAGCACTGAGTTTCAGAAATGGTTGTCTGCTTTCTGATATCTGGATGCTTTCTTGGATCCCATAGGTTTTGTACAAAGAGAACATGAGAAAGGCCACCCCAACACCTGTCACTCCAGAGATGGAGAGAGCTAAGCGCAACCAAGAAAACATTAGCTCGGTATTTTCTAGGACCAAAAAAAAATGTTGTAACTCCTTGGATGATAACATTTTAACACTTTTAAAAAATGTGTTCCTTCTTTAGCTCTCAACCTAAAACAGTCATCCTAAAATTAACTTCCCTCTGTGCTTTTTTGGATTCAAAATGATCATACTAAGACATAACATTTTAATTCCTAGTGTTTTCTCTCTTTCTTCTTCACCTTCTTGTGTTATTGTAGGGAGAAGGGATGACACACTTATATAACTGCTTGTCACAAGTTGACTTCCTAACAATCTAAATCTCTGACCTGTCCCTCTGTGTTTAAGATAAAGATGTGAAATGAGTAATACTTGAAGGAATGCACTTTCTTTGATGCTACTCACGTGATTCATTTTGTCTTTCAGTAATTAGGGTACTTGGATTTCTTCATTAACATATTAATTGTAAAATAAGATGAAAACTTTCTCCCACAGGAACAAAATGTTGAGAAGAGAAAAAATATGGCTAATAAGTATGGCTAAATATTTCTTAAATCCTTCTTAAGGAAATGATCATTGATGCTTTAGAAGAAATACAACATTGTTACTATCCAGTGGTAATCCCCCAAGAAAATTCTAGAAATATATTTAAATAAAGCAAACCAACAAATTGACCATTCTTGACAATATACGGTTCAGCACTTCCCTGAAAAGAAAAGGAAGATCTTTATATCACTCTTCAGACTTAACACAATCTCTAGGAGACTTTCATTTCCCATAGTTTTTTATTCAGAGTACTTGAGATCAATAACCATTATACTTCTCCTATAAAGAGAGTGACTTAGAGTCACTAACAAAAAAGTCAATTCCTCGTAAATTCAAGAGGTTAGCACATTCTGTTGTATAATGGATTTGCAGTCATAAGATTCCAAATTGCTGTTCAAGGTCCCACAATTTACTATGACCCTGAACAAATCACCAAACCATAATTCCCCTATGTTCCCTCTATGTACAAAAATGCTATGACTTTCACAGCATCTTTCACAGTATGACTGTGACTTTCAAATGATATAATATGGAAATATATATATAATCCATGTAGGCAAATACACATTTAAATTTTCAAGTGAGAGAAAATTATAAGCTGGACCAACTATTATGTTCACATTAATTTTAACTTTTTTCCCCTCAGATTCCCCCAAATTTCTCTTTCCTCTAATCTATATATTTTTCAAAATCAAAGTTAGTCTTCTCACTCTAAGAATAAACAGAGAGGTTAGCTCCTTCCAGCATCTGGCATCCATGGGAAAGGTTTTAGGGTTCACAGACACCATGCCATTGTGAACACAACTCATTCCCTTTCTCTTTGTTAGGTTCTATACTCTGATAGTTTCCGGAAACAAGTGCAAGGCAAAGCTGCCTATGTCTTAGACACCCCAGAAATGAGACGGGTGCGAGAGACCCAGCGCCACATCTCAACGGTGAGTGATGTAGCTGTTGCTGGCAGGCTCAATTGCCTGTTCTGATATCTAATACGGGACACAATCAGCTTACATCACCTTTTGCCTTCATTAAATATCAGGTGAAGTACCATGAGGACTTTGAAAAGCATAAGGGTTGCTTCACTCCAGTGGTGACTGACCCTATTACCGAACGAGTGAAAAAGAACACACAAGACTTCAGCGACATTAACTACAGGGGTATTCAGAGAAAGGTGGTGGAAATGGAGAGAAAACGGACTGATCAAGATCAAGAGACCATAACAGGTAAAAAGCATAGGAATGGGAAGGAATCACAGACCTACCTCCTTCGTTTGACAGGTGGACTGAGTGATATAGGTGACATTAGATCTTAATTCTCTTAATTTTTTATCTGAGAGTCTTTTTGACTATTTACATCAGGCCCAAAGACAAAGAATTAAATGCTGGCAAATCTGAAAGTTGTCAACCAGAAAATCAGCTGACAAAATATAAAGGCCAAGGTTCTAGATGAAGTTAACAAATCTCTGAGAATAATCTTGATTATGACTGAAGTCGTCTTGGTGACTAGCATCCTGTAATAACATATGACAAAAAAGCCATGTAATGAATAATAATAGTATCTAGCAATGGCGCCAGAGGTCCTCAAACTTTTTAAATAGGGGGCCAGTTCACTGTCCCTCAGACTGTTGGAGGGCCGGACTATAGTAAAAACAAAAACTTTGTTTTGTGGGCCTTTAAATAAAGAAACTTCTGGTCCGAGGGCCGTAGTTTGAGGACCCCTGGATAGGCTTTAAGGTTTGTGAAGAACTTTAGAAATATTACCTAATTTAATCCTACCAAAAACTCTGGGAAGCAGATGCTATTGTTATCCCTATTTTACAGAGGAGGAAATTGAAGCAGTCAGTTAATAAACATTTCCTAATGACCTACTGTGTTCTGGATTAGCTCCTTAAGCACATTATTCCTCTGTTACCTAATTCTTACACAGTAAGTGATTGAGCCAGGACTCAGTTCCAATTTTGACCCCAAGGGCGTTTTCTTCCCAACATAGCTTGCTTCTATATTCCCCTCTTCCTTTAGTGAATAAAATAGTTTGTTTTTGTTCCCTCCCCCCATCAATTAACAAGCATTTATTAAATACCTACTATTTTAGGAGAATGCAAAGAGAAAGAAAGTCTTTAAAATCAAGGGGCTTATTTACATTTGATTAGGAGAACCATGTGCATATAAGATATATAAAATAAACAAATGGAAGATAAATTTTTGGGAAGCTTTACTAAGGGGGCTAGGAAGAATAAACATATTAGGTACCTATTTTGTGCTGACCAAGGAGCTAAGCACTGTACAAATATGATTTCAGTGAATGACTAGGAACTGGGGAAATAAGGAAAAAACTTATGTAAAAATTGATGGTTAGATTCTGATTTTTAATCCATTCTGTCTATCTGTTTCTGTTTCTCTGAAAGGATGGAAGAAAAAAAAAATTACATGATAACTTTCTTGTATATTTAAAGGGAATAGCAAGAAGTACATAATAAATTTGCAGTTTCATATTCAATAATCTTTATTAAACAAATGTTATGAAAATGTTGTGTTGTGAAAATGCTTATTTTATTCTATAAATTAAATAAATACAAATTTTAAAAAATTGGTGGTTGAACTGAAAGAAGAGTCCTTTAGGCAGGGATTTGGAGGAGGGGAATTGGAACAGTCTGATAGCGTCCTTAAATTATAATTTGGTTCACTAAAAGGCTTAAAGGTTTGGCGCACCAATCCTGGCTCAGTTTTTGACTACGACCCAGCAGAAGACAATATCCAATCCCGAAGCTTACACATGGTTAATGGTAAGTAATTCTTTGAAACTGTTTGACAACAAAACAATCAGGCAAATTATCGTAATCGTGTATGTCTTACAGAGTATACAACTTGCCAGATTTCTGCTATAAGAATAATATTTTTTTTTAGGCTCTGAAAGCCCTTTCCCCAAATTTTCCACTTTCCTATCATAAAATTGGTACAGAAGCCAAAAGCACTTCCTGTATTTGATTCAAACTGATTGAATATATTCAGATTGTTTTTGGCCTAATATATATAAAAATTACTTATAAACTAAATACTATCATTTTGGTTCTTTCCCTTCTTATTTTTGTGCTGACACTTATGCTACTAATCCTTCTGCCCATTAAATAGTAAAGAACAAAAGAACAAAAACAAAGAATAGTTTTAAAAGGGGGACTATATCTACCAAATTGAGAAAATATTTAATATTTCTTACATCTATTTAAATTTGGAACAAGACGATACAGTCAATCACGGTTGATCTAAGTCATTGCATTTAGACTGAAGTTACTATCTGTTTTTAGTAAAAATATATCTCTATATACATATATTCTTTAAAATCACTTTCATCACTTTTTTCATCCTGCTTCTCACTCACTTTAGTGCAAGCCCAAAGGCGGAGCCGTGATGCATCTCGATCTGCCAGTGCATTGAGCATCAGTGGTGGAGATGAGAAATCAGAGCATTCAGAACACCACCTTTCCCATTATAGCAATGGAGGAGTCTTCTTCTCAGCAACCTCATCAGGTACTATAACAGGATTACATGAAGCTTGTCAAGTAGATAGAGAAAACATTTGGTAAATAAAACTTATAGTTATAAATATTTGGTAAATAATTATATAATTCTTTAAAATTAATTGGTCTCTGTTCTATTTCTTATGTGCATATAAGTCATAGAATTTATTTTTCTTATTGAATAAGAAGTCCAGGAAGGACATACGAAGCCCTATGTGTAATAAAATCTAGAATTTATTTCCATTAATATTGAACATGTAATTCAGGAGTAAGCACATTTCCAAAGACCCATGAATGGTAAACTCTAAAATGTATTTCTTTTCAGATTGAAAGATAGGTTCAGGATGGTTTATTGAAAGCCAAATGAAAATAGTTGAGAAATCCTGACGCGTTTATTTCCAAATGGTGTTGTTTAATGAATGATGGATTAGACATAATATTATTTAAGATCAATTATAATATATCATGTTTAGCTATTAAGCTAAGTAATTACAATCAATTATATTACAGTCATAATTAATCAATATCATTAGACAGATTATTATTATATTACTATTAACCTCAATAGACTTAGGGAATGAAGCTAGTGAACTGTGATAAATACATTTAGCCAAGAGTGAGTTGAATAATGAGTTTAGAATAAGTGAAAAATTCATTTATGTTGTGGTTTTGTTTCTTTGTTTCTTAACAGAAAGAGCTTAGATTTTTATCCCTTTCTCAAGATTTTAGCTTTGCCAGGCAATAGAAAGGGCAAGGTGATCCATGTTTTGGAAAGGAAATTCAGCTGTTGAAACAACAAAGTCAATGGTTTATGACCAACTTTTCCCTGCCAGGATTAATTGTTTCTCTTTTTTTGCAGCTTACAAACATGCAAAAACTACAGAGCTTCCACAGCAAAGGTCGTCTTCTGTTGCTACACAGCAGACAACAGTATCTTCTATCCCATCCCACCCTTCTACTGCTGGAGTAAGTGAATAGTGGTGTTTGACAATCACTTTTCTCCAAAATCTCAGTTGTTGACTTTTATTTTAAAAAAAATAATAATCATAGAATTCTAAGATGAGAAACTGTAACAAGTATTTTCCCCCTAGAGAATTGTGAAGACTGAGTTAACACCCTAGATACCTTAGAATCAGCCAGAGTCAGGATAAGCAAAAGTCCTTGATCTTTATTCTTTGTCGAAGTGAGAGAAATCTCTCCCTCTCCTGGTGAGAAGTCACTCTGGCTTGTCTTACTCCACTCTCTAATCCCTCCTACAATTCTCTGTATACACCAAAAGATCGAGCCAGCACAGAATAGTGGGGCAGGCCATTTTCCAAGCATATGCTAATAGAGTATTGTCTAATAGGTAATTAGACTCAAGTGCTTGGCTGTCCAAGTGCATCTGCTCAGTTTCAGCCCTTACATGGAGAATGATCCCTCTCAGTCACCAACGTCCATTACACTAATGACAAAAAATCCTTCCTTTAGCAAACTTAAATCTCATTTTTTGTAGGCTCCTTAGCTAAATGAGAACATATGTATGGATGTATAATATGTGACATATAGTGTAGAGATATATCATAGACATAAGTAGAGAGATATATTGTGTTGTCCAAAACAGGCAGCTCCTGAATATAGAATACAATCATTAAAATGTTTTAGTAGGTCAACAAGAATTTAGGGCTTTCTGTATCAGATACAGTCAAATACCAGGACTAAAAATACAAGTAGAAAGATAATTCCAATTCTTAAAGAGTTCACATTCTAATGGGAGAATACCCATCCTCACCCAAAAAAGGGAAGCTTGAAAAGGGTGAGGGCAGAGGAAGGCAAAGTATCTTTTAAAAAGAGACAAACTCATAAGCAATCCTAAAAATATTATTGTATTACCAAATATCTATTTGGGAGAAACTTGTTTTCTCTGAAAATAGGGTGTTGTATAAAGTGATGAAGTTAATCATTATTTTTCAATTCATATTCTTTGGCCATATCTGGCACATCACTGCCTTAGAAACATTCCATCCAGATCATATAAAATCTGGGATACACAATGGGGTAAGAAATAAATTTTGGGAAAGGAATATTTTACGGGCTTTCTTCTCCCTCTATTGGATGTTCTGTTGCCTCTGGCAGTGGTTGAACAGATATTCTCTCCTCTTCATCCCTTCTCCAAATCCATTCCTTTTCAATTTCCATCTCATCTGTCCACAGTGCCCTTCCACCATCATTCCATCAACGGCTTGGCTGACAGATACCCCCAAAAAGGAAAATAGTCTTGACTTAGAACCCAACCCTAGGGAGACTCTAAGCTAAGCATGAGGACTCCCTACCTTAGCAGGCCAAATAAAAAGGAACCCTACCACTATTTGTTTCAGAAACAGCAAGGACTAACAAGCCAAGGATTAAATTAGCTTCTCTAATCTAAAAGCTAATAAAGATGTTTTGTTCTCACTTGGGCTTTTCCCCAATTCTTTTTTTAATCCCTTCTTCCTGCTGCCCCAAGATCAAGATCAAAGTTTTTTCTCTTCTTAGAATCCAAGAAATCTTCCCCTATTTATTTTTAAATCTGCCTCTGCACAGAATCCAGATTAGAGATCTGGAGGGAGGTGTGTTGCCTTTAGGTGGGACAGATAGGGTTATTTCTTGTATAACAATTCAAGTGCTGATTTTATTTTGGGGTACTCAACACTGATGACCCTAAAAATATTATTTCTTTGGAACCTGTCTCCAATTCCACATATATTAGAATATAAACTCAAGGGCAGGGACTGTGATGCTTTTTGAAAACTTACTCTCTAAGTATTTAGCCCAAGACCTAGCAAATATGGCATATGGCTTAATAAATTTTTTCTATTCATTCATTAAACATTGAAGGGGCTCAATAAATATTATTCTTTAGTCCATGAATGATCATTTATTTAGTCAGTATGAAATGACTTAAAAATTTAGGCTAACAATGAAAAAATCATTAGCACACACTATAAGCTCTAAAGATGGGAGAAAATATGCAGTAACTAAAAATAGCTAGCTATAAAGTATTACTATGTGTTAGGCACTGTGCTTAATATTATCTAATATGATCCTCATCACACACTTGGGAGGTAGATGCTATCATTATCCTCATTTTAGTTGGGGAAAAAAAATGCAAAAAACCAGAGGTAACCCATTTAAGTGACTTGCCAAAGTCACACAACTATTCTTGGGACAGGATTTGAACCTTAAAATCTACTTAAAACCATAGCAGTAATGTAGCGGTGCCTCAAAGTTCTGGTCTTTTTCTGCTTTAAAAAGGGAAGATGATTTCACATATTGCCTCCTGTCTTTTAAGTAATGGGTATGTTCAAACTGTTTGATAAATTAAAGGTGTGGAATTTGTCCCCATACTTTCAAATCAACATTGTGCTTTTCTCTCTTCCTGATGGCAATCACAGAAAACCTTCCGGGCCATGTATGACTACATGGCAGCTGATGCAGATGAAGTGTCCTTCAAAGATGGTGATGCTATTGTCAATGTTCAAGCCATCGATGAAGGCTGGATGTATGGCACGGTGCAGAGGACCGGCAGGACTGGGATGCTCCCAGCTAACTACGTGGAAGCCATTTAATTATTACCTGGCAGCTTCCAAACTGTCTTACTACTTTCTCTTCCTGATTTAGTTTTATGACAAATTGCTTCCTGATCCTATTCTAAGTAAAATTATGGAGATTTAACCAAACCAATCTTACTCAGCATTAAACTAGAAATATTTTCTGCATCTCTGGCTGGATTTACATAAACAATTGACGGACAATATAATTAAACCTGTCATCTACATCCAATTCTTTACATAAGAAATGGCAATTTGGGGGTTTTTGAAAAATGAAATTTTCAAATAAATTTTGGTTTTGAAATGAAGTGAACTTCAGAAAATTCAACAAAATAAGGCTTCTGCTGTGTCGGATTATTGGCTTTTCTTTTTTGGCATTGTGAACAGTGTTTTTACTTTACTCTTTTGTTTTGAAGCAAGAACTTAGTCAAAATAAACACAAGGCATATGCAAAAAAATGACCCTTTCCTCTTTTCTTTGCTTACTAAATGCTAATGCATGCATCTTTTCAGTCAGATTTACTGGGGCATAAAGCTGATGTTCTCTGTAAATTAGTAATAAAGTTCACATTTCCACAAGCGATTTGGCTGATTTAATTGGGAAGTGATGCAGTTCAGTGCTGGAAAGGAGCAAGGTTTCACAGAATGATAGGGACCAATGAGATGAAACAATAGGAGCTTTACTTGGCACATTTAATCCTCCATCGTTAGTCAGCCATGATGTTTTAGAATCTGGCAAGAACACAAGCAGTCTGGTCATGGTTATAGACAGACATCAATCAGCTCTTTTTACATGAAACATGAAAGTTTCCAGGATAGAAAGATTCAGATAGATTCCAGAAAAAGGAAGTGGTACTAGGCAGAAGGTACCTAGAGAATCTTCAAGATTATCTAGGGTTTGATTTAAAAAAAAAACACACAAAGCTTCCCAAAACAGGCTTTTTTAGTCTTATGTATTTTTTTTTTTTTAATATTATGGCAGTCAGAAAGAACATTAATCGTTTTTGTGTCACAGATCCTTTTGGCAATCTGGTGAAGCTTATGGATTCCTTTTCAGAAGCATGTTTTTAAATGTGTAATAAAATACAAAGACCAGTTATATTGAAATAGAACAGTTTTTTAAAATATATTGGAATCCAGGCTAAAAAATCTCATCAAAAGAATTTGAAATGTAGTCTAGACTATACTCATCTCTAGACTGGTCTCTATCCAACCTATGAGTGGACAGAGACCAAGCAGGCCAGAAGCAGGTGTCAGTCAAATAATGAATTTCAAAGTGAGGAAGGCAGGTTTACAAACTGAAATCTTCCCAACAATAGTTTGACTTGCTGGGATAAAGGTAGGTTTATATCCCCCTCCCCCTACCCAACCACTAAAAAGGTGGAGTACAACGCAATCATCCGTAGGTCTTGATTAAACAATTCCCACAGCAGGTCCACCATGCAGTCATTTCTGGCATGATATAGGTGTTTTTGAGTCCTTTGGGAGTTTAAGTCATTAGAATATCTGAACCTTGTGATCATCAAATGGTAGGAGTCACTGAACCTTGTGATTGTTCAGCAGGACACCAGAGTTAGGGTGGTGGTAACATCTGGTTCATTTAGTGGTTACAAGCACAGAAATCCAGAAATTGTTTAGCAAAGATAACTGCAGTATATCAATGAAATAAATCAGCTAAAGTTCCAGCTCTCAGGCCAGGGTCTTCTGGGGAAATGGGGAACCCCCTTTATCTAAACATATGCAGATAATTGATAAAAATCATTCATCACACTGATATCAATATGAAAATTATAGATCACTTGACAAATCCCTACTTTCAACTAAACATGTAATTATTTAACTTGGCTCTTTACAATAACATATTTTTTTAATTGCATGGACTTCTAGGAAGACAGTTGGAAAAACAAAAAAGCTAAAGGTTACTCTAATCTTCGCATCTTCTGCCTATTACATTGCTCAAACCCATCCCTATCCCATCAGTAAGAGAGAATAAAGGCAGAATAGGAAACAAGCAAACCCATCTCACTTTTGGGGAAAATATTGAAAAACAGAAGCAACTGAAACTTCCCCCAAATTACATTCCATCTTTTATTAGCTGGTACTGCTATCATCAGGTATGGTCAAATCTGGATAGTCCCTACAACTCCTCACAACCAAGGCTGTAGCTCAGCCTAGTCAGTCCTCTCATTCCCTAAGAATCCTCAACTACCTAGGGAAATTTCCCTTTATGGTGATAAATCAAATCTTCCCTCTTGAGAAATAAAGTGGCTTGGTTGGCTTTAAGGACTTACCCCTTTCTGACTATTCCCAGAACCTGTTAAAATTATATTATCCTCACATTTGTTCAATTATTTCCCATTTGATGGATTTTTAGTCCATAGATACAAAAATAGTTCTGATTTTATACATAGGTCCCTTGCCTGATCGAAGTCTCACTGAGTCAAAGGAAACATAATTTAACTGACCTGCAGTGTAAGTTATTTCCAAAATAGTTGAACCAATTTACAATTTTAATAGTGCACCGAGTATAGCTACATCCCATGTTGCCTCCAAAGATCCCTATTTTTTTCTTTGTAGTATCTTTGCCCAATTAGTGAATGTCTTAATGTGCATTTGATTAGTACCTTGGAGCTTCTTTTTTCATGTGGTTGACATGTATAGCTCTTATTTATAACAGTCTAAAATACCCATATTAGATACAGAAAATTTTGCTAGGTTTTTTAAATGGTTTTACTTTTAATTCTAAATGTTTTTGTAGAAAATTTCTAAAATTTTAATAAAAAATTTTGTCTTATGACAAATTATTATTTAGAAGAATTTTCCTCATCATCACAACTTATTAAAATTTTGGATACCTTTGGATATCTATATGGAGTCCATTTTGGCATATGGCAAAAAGTGTTGGTCTAAATCTAACTTCTGCCAGACTGCTTTTTACTTTGATATTTGGATACACTAAAATCTCTCCATTTTCACCAAAAAATACAAAAAACAAAAACCAAAAAAACCCCCAACCCAGATCTCCCAAACAACCCGCAAAACTCAAACCATTCATACACACATGCACGAAAGTTTCAAATTATTTACATTATATTTTATTTCAGAGAAAAAGTGCAATTAATAAAAAATATTTTAGCAGTACTTTCCCATTTAATATCACATTTAAGTCAGAAACTGTTAGCTAGTCAATTCTTAATATTCTTTGAAAAAAGTTGTTTCAATGATGACTTCTGTGGGCTTTCTTCCTCCTCGTTTAGTTAAGCCACTTTTGCATCATGAACTCAAAAGAATTCAATGTTAGTCTAAGAAAATATAAGGAGGAAAATAAACTTGCTACTGCAAAAGCATAACGCATTCCCAAGTCCACAAAGGTTTATCTGTAGATTGCCTACAACAGTTTCTTTTCTGTGCAGTTGACAATATATTTCTACAACTTTATTTGTAATTCAGGACATTTAAGACTTATCTGTTGCATTTATCAAATATATATATATACACACACACACATATATATATATATATTTCTTGTTAATATAAAATTAAACTATCTTAGAAAAATGAGTTCAAGTGATAGGCACAAAAATACTATATAGGGAGAGCCCCTGAACTGTTTTAAATCTTTGTGACTAGGCTTTGCCAGTCATTGTTCTGCTAAGTGCATATTGGTGGAAAAGTATATCCACCAACAGAGGTAGAACATGTTATAAAACAGATGGAATTACTATGGTATCAATAGTCCCTTGAAATCCTCACACCCAACCTATACTTATATGATTTGAAGCTCATACATTATAGAAGAGAAACAGAAGAATGAAAAATTAAATACTTCAAGCTGATGAATGCCAAACATCCTAGGAGCAAAAACAAAAACAAAAAACAAAAAAACTTTAAAACAATAGATTGCTTAAGTATGTCACTAGAAAAACAGGTATATATAATTGAAAAGGACAATGAGATGCAATAGCAGAGTTTTGACAAAAATATGAAATGTCAATAGCACAACTAGTGCTACTAAGGCCACTAACAAGATGCAAATAATTCAAATACAATGTCAAAGCCATTACTATTCTGACCACCCCTCCAAAAGCCAGTTCTCCACCCATGGCAGCTTTCTTTAGGCTAATTTACAGATTAAATTTATCCCACTAAATCACACAGGGATGATATTTTTACTTTCTACCTGACAAATTTAGGGAAAAAAGTCCTTATTGATAGATACAAGCTGCTATCTCTGTCCAATAAGCCTGAAAAATTCATCACAAGAACCATCCCAAGTCCATAGCTTTTATGAACCTAATAAATACTTGTTCTAAATATATTATACAGAGTTTCCAAGTTCCACTTATTCCATTAACACTGTATTATATTGGATCCTTCTGGAATGAAACATGTAACATCAAATCTTCAGACAAGTGAAGTGATTCCATAAATGCCAAAACAATTTCAGCCATTTTTAACATAAACATTCATCTCACTCCCTAGACTCTAAAATATCAAGCCTGAACATGGCCTTTAAAATTTTTTTTTCTGTTCACATAATGACTCTGAAATTAGCCTATAAAGTCATAGGCTTTCTACTAATAAGATGTGTAGGGGATGTAATGATGCCAGACAGGGTTATTCAGCCATTATCTCTTTTCCCTGCACTTGGTCAGTGGGTTTAAGACAAAACCCTTGCCCACTTCTAAATTAACTGTTGTAAAATCAATAAACAATATGGCCTACAATCATAATAACCATAATCTAAAGATAACCAAAGGCCTCTTATGCAATGAGAGTCCATACTTTTTTTCTTCTGGCAACCTATGATCAATAGTGGAGTTAATTGCAAATACAGAAATCTCATCATTCTACTAGCAATTTGTACATAATACCTGATGGCATTTCTAGGAAACAAGCAGGGGACTTTTGAATGTACTTCATTGCATGGTTGGGAAGCTGCTGATGGGGAAGTAGACATTTCTCACAAAGAAAAAAAACTCACAAATTTACATTCTACTTTAAAGTCACAATTTGTCTTTCTGATTTTAGATCTACCCATGATGCCTTAACCGAACAACCTACTTTTGCTTTATGTTGTTATTGGCTATTAAAAGTACCACAAACCTTAACTCTAATTTGATAAATGTTTACAGAAAAATGTGTTTAGCTTAGTAGTTTATAAACAGCATATAATCAAGAGCATTAGATCCAGAAAGGATTTTTTAAAATATTATTCAGATGAAGGTGATTAAGAAATATTTGTTTTAGATATGGCTTAGAAAAGATAACAGGTTACCTTTTCAAAGCATATTTATTGCTATGTGAATGGCACAGTTAAAGATTATTTCAACCTTGCTTTCCTTAAGTCAAAGAGAAGAAGGTATAAATGTCTCCAAAACCTAATCAAAATGCAAAATTTTCTCTTTAGAATTAATATTTGAAAATACTATATAAAATGTCCTTTTATTCAGATTAGCACTCAGTGGGAAATTAAAAGCTACTGTAGAAAATCTACTTTATCCAGGATTATCTGGCCTATCTGGAAATTTAACATTTGCTTTCTTACAGCTAGATTTTATTTTATTTTTATATTAGATCTACCTGTGATTTTAAAAGTATAAGGAATTCTAATGAAGACTCTCCTACTTAAGTTGTCAGGAAAATCTTTAAAAATCTTGCTTAGAATAATGAAAAAGTTAAACTGCTTGCCTTGGGATCACAAAGTTATTAAAGCATCAGAGGCACAAATAGAAAGGTTTTAACAAAGCATGCTCTGTGTACAACTTTTGCTGCAAAATCTTATCCTTTAGATAGCACTAACTATGTGCTTTTCCTAAGGAATTTTTTTCCCTTAAATTTAAAAACTCTCTGAAGAAAATTTTAAATCAGTTGAGAGGGATTTTTACCCCCACAGTTTTGGGATGTAAACTTCTAATGCAACTAAGTCCTAAGGGCAGGTTTAACTAATAAGTTAAATACTTCACAGTTTAAAAGATTTTTATAGATCAAAACCCAAAGCTCCTAAGTTTTATTACTTAAAAGTTCTACTCTTGACATTTCAACTATCTCCAGATTTTTTCAGGCTCATTTTAAAATTCGATAATCAAATGAGTCTGATGCTCAGTATGAAAAAGATGAATCATAATTTATCTACTCTACAAAGTGCAAAATAGCTTCAGCAGGTTAGAGACCACATCCCTATGCCCCTCCTCCCCAAAAGCTTATGGAAACCCTAGTAAGCCAAAAACAATCATAACCAACAACTACCAACATTTCTTAAAAGATGAGTTTATGGTTTCCTGAGATACATGATCAAATACTATCACAATCAAAACTAATTCTCAGGTCCAAGGGAAAACTAACTGCGCTCCTTCTAAATGATTTAGAAAATTGACCAAATTAGAGAGGATGTGGAGAACAAGGGAAATTAATACCTCTAATTAACTTGTATTATATCTTTCTTATTTCTTACTTCAATTTCCATTTGTATTTATCTTTTCTAATCCTAAATCACTTAGCACTCTAGCTAGATTCTTGATCCTCCTCCACCTACCTCCTCATCTGATAATCTATAGAAATAGGAACAGTGACTAAATATTTATTTTTAATACCTAAGTAGAACACAATTTCTTAATCTCTACATGGAAAATAATCCATTGCCAAAGACTCAAACTTAAGATGTTTTTATTCAGATTTAAATCCTTCTCCCCCCCCCCCCACTTTCCAACACTGTTACTCAATGGTTCTTCCCTACAAATGAAACCAATTTTTGCTCTAATTTGTGACTAGGATCAGGTTATTAAGTCCCAGGAACCCAAACATTATTAATAAATGATAAGATTATAATTTTTAAAAATCCAAAAACTACAGGAAAGCCTCATTGAAAATTGTTTTACAATGGTGCAGATAGAAGTAAACTTCAGCCCACTCTAACAAAACAAAGAATAAATCATATTTAGAATGAAAAAGATAGTGAAGGGAGGATAATTACTTACATTATGCCTTTTTTGAAAAAAGACAGATTCTAATTAATCCTCCCTCCCTCCACAAGGTCATTAACCTTTGAAATCATTCTTATTAGCTAGGTCAATCAAAAGATTGATGACATTATTAAACCAATATATCTATAAAGGATTCCTATTTCAGTCTTTTTTGCTGATTTTGTTCAGGCTTTTATCAGAATGAATCTAAAGTGAAGTTTACCTGTATCTAGAAGTAAAACAGAAAGCATGTAGATAAAAGCGATTGAAAAAAATTATATCTAAACAAGGGAATAGTGAATAAAATTCTCAGAATTGCTGTGCAAAACTTTTAAGTTTTAACCCTCGCCATATATTTTAGAATCCAAAACACAAATGTGAGAAATTATCTGCAACTTTATATAGGTTGAGTGTCTGTTCATGTATTCTAATGCTGTTTTGGTTTGGTTTTCTGTGAATATGATCACGTTTAAAAAAAATACAATGAATGTCTGAAAAGTCAATAGTTTTGTTTTTCCTGCCATTCTACATCTTACTCTTAATCCAAGGGAAAACAGTGACCTAATTTCATCTTTTTTACTTTTCTTTGATTATTTACTATTCTTAACTTTTTTGGGGAAAAAAAAAAGGTTCTTAGGCAAGAAACATGTAAATCATTTGAGGATGGTTAGATGTTAATCTTAAATCATAAATTAATTATTTAAAATCCCCAGCTAACCCTAATCTGACTTTTTTCTAACTGCAATACACTGAATTAGTTAAGTATTTCCTGCAAAAAAACAAAATCAAAGATTTTCTCATTAAGATAGTGGGCTTGAGATATCTTTCTCTAAATGGTTGGGATAAGTCTTATTGATCTGCTCACATTCTGTTTCCCTTAGCACATACTTAAAAGTATGACATTTCTCACCCTGTGTAATGGAACCTAATAGGTCCAGAGAAAAATTTAACTGATTATATTGGTATCACTAGCACTGTGTTGTATGCAATTAGCTAATTAATCACAACTTATTTAAGAAGGCTTTTTGTACTGAAGACAAGGTTGTGCTAGAGAATTTAAAAAAAAAAAAAGTACAATTCAAATGTTCTTTAAAAAGTCATGCAAGTGAAACTAAATGTACAGTATGGAATGGGACACCAGGCATTACTAATGATGATATTATTTGCCACAATTTAATTTTGTTTAAAATTTCTCAAGCCATAAAAGGAAAACACTGTCAAGTGTGGGGCCCCCAAAAGAATCAAACCCCTAGGTTGTTCACTACTTAAATTGAACTAAAACTATCTAGACAAGAATGTACTTTCAGAAAGCATCAATAAAACTGGCAAATTTTCACGTGGTCTTCCTTTGATTGAATCCTTTTACATATGTACAAAACATAAATGGAACTGAAAACGAAAATCATTTAACATCTCACTAATTTTATGATCTGGTATCTTTTGGATAACATGTACTCATCTTTTCAGCTAAGATTTCATCGACCAATTACAGCACTCACTGTTGTAGGACTTTGTAGGGTACTTTATATACAAATAAAGTGATCTCATGAAGACCCTCCATACTGATAATACAGTACATAATATATACAAAGTGGATTTCTACAATATAAAACCAAAAACTCTTACCCAAAAGGTCTTTATGAGAAGGGCAATCCATGCAATCAATCAGTGGAAGTTTATAAATTAAAAACCAACATCTACAATCTATACATAATATACAAATGGTTATGCACTTAACTATTGTATGTGTCCCACAGGAACAAATTGCCATGGGAAAATACTGCTGCATTTTCATTTGCTGAACAAATGAAAAGAGCCCAAGAAATGTTACGGGAAATCTGTTAAACATAATGATGGCAAAATGATAGTTATGGTTATTATTATTGTTTTTGCATTTCATCTTTCATGAGACTTGTCCATAACATCATGTAAAAGCATGTTAACTTCACTGAAGAAAAAAAAAAAACCCAAACAAAACAAACAGAAAAACCCCAACAAACCACCTTGATTCTGTTCCATCTCATTTGAGATGCCTCATCAAAAAAGACTTCTTTGCTCTCAGGCACAACAAATCCAAGCAGGAAATGGAGTGTCAAAACCAGTAATAGCTCTACAAGGAATTTGACTTTCAAATAAAACATTTTCAATTTCACTTACTTAAAATGTCACTTTACATAAAGTACTGAAGAAATAAAAATGTTTTCCATTTAGGAACATTTGATTTCAGTCTTTCCTCATGTTTTAGTAAAAATCTTGCTTGAAATACTTGAAAGATGATGCATAGCAGCAAATGAACAAATACTTCACATGGAAAAAAAAAAAAGCAATCCCACAAAATTTTAAAAATTGAATGTACATCATGATATATTTCTCATGGTTAAAAAGATCTACCCTGCAAATATTCAGTCTCTAAATTCTAAAATTTTGTTCATGGAATGTTTTAGAGTGGCCATCCTCAGTTAACAAAAACTGTGATATTAAAGAACTTTTATGTTAAAATAAGGAATTCCTAAGTAGAACTTTCATGGGGTGGTGATCTCCACCGAGATTGTAGATTTTTCATTATGCAGTTAGTCATGCTACCCAGTTTTTCTTGCATTTCAAAAAGTTGACTTCCTGAATAATTATGCAGGTCTTCTGAATTTAGCTGAAGAGCAAGAGCACTGATCTGGGCCACAAGATTTCTGGTCTGCTGACCATCTGAGACTGGCTCAATTAAATCTATGAGAAAACAAAACAGAATAAATCAATTGGCATCCTAATTAAGCAAAGAATCACATCATTTACTGAGTATTTAATGAACCTTAAAATCTTAAAAACTAGCTTTTTCTATTACTAGTAAGCACTTCCAAACCAAGAGATTAAAAAATTTACAAATACAATTTTAGTTATATAAAATTTAGGACAGCAACAAATCAATCAAAGGAGTACCAAAGAAGTTTACAATTTTTTGATAACTCCAATCATGTTTTACATTTGCCTCTAAAATGGTTGTTTTATAAATCACCTTACCAAATGGTCTACAGAACAATCACGTACAGGACAAAAAATGAGAAACCAAAAGCAAAAAGGCACACAAATCAGTGCCATTTGAAAATACTGTTACCATTACTTCAGTTTTGCTCTATTTCATGTTTTACCCTCCATCAAGAATAAAGACCTAACAGTACTTCCTTTGACAAGATCAATCTCTAGTATTTGGTTGGAGGTGCAGAAGTGATGCAATTTAAAAAAAAAAAAAAAGTCAAGCTTTAAATTACAATGGCACAGAAATAAGGAGAAATATACCTGAAGCAAATGTTTCTTCATCAGGAGAAATGGGTTTACTTTCCATTCCATTTAATGATTTCTCTGAAACCTCAATAAGAGTAATTTCTTCTAGTCCTCGAGATTTCATCTTGATAGACATACATACGTACATAAATTAAAAAAAAATCAAATATAACTTTTAAAAATAAGAAATTGAAATAAAACATGAAAAATATTTTTCAACTTAAATTTTCTTAGCTAAAAAAGGAACTTGTATAGCAGCAGTAAAGCACAGGTTCAAAGGTACATAAGAGGGAGCAGGTATATACATATAAGGCATGGGTTATGAAGCAGAACTATAACGAGCAACAATCCTGAATGACCACACAAAACTCTCAATGCGATGGCCACACACACACACACACACACACACACACACACACACACACACCCCTACCCAAACCCCCCAAAAAACAACTGAAAGATTACTATTTACCTCCAAAAAGAGAGATTTGTTCAAGATACACAGAGATACACATTTACGGACATGTCCAATTTGGAAATTTGGTTTGTTTGACAATGCATGTATCTTGGACTGGGTAGTATTTAGATAGGAAGGGGGAAAAACTGATTAAACATCTTAAAAGAAAAGCTTTGGGAAAAAAAAAAAAAGCTTTGAAAGAGTCATGACTTTGCTTGCCATCTACAGGAGGGAGTGGGGGGAAAGAGGAGAAAATATGAAACATAAGGCTATGCAAGGGTCAGGGTCAATGTCAAATTATCCATGCATATGTTTTGAAAATAAAAAGCTTTAAAAATTGAGAAAAAAAAAGTGTCATGACTGTAATATGACCAGAGCACCAATGAGACATATATCCAGCTATTTCCAATAGCTTATCAAGATCAAGACTGGAAAAAAACAAAAACAAAACACCTCCTCCAATGGATTGATTTTCCTTGACTATGCTTACTGGCTATAAGGATTTTCCCCCCACCCCCAATAGTAGGGAAAATAAGCAAAAATGTTGTTGTCTCCCCTCCCCCCAAGAAATTATTGAATCATTCTAAAAAAGGCAAAGAAAACAGACAAAATTATTACAAATGTATTTTCTAAATTTAAGTCTTATTTAAATTTGAATTCCCGTACAATGAGCTTTCTTAAGCATTATTATATAATGATCAGTAAAGTTTAAAAACAAACTTATTTTTACCTGCTGTTCATGATATACTCTGAGAGCCTTTCTAACATTGGAAACTTTTGGAGAACGGATAGGGAGAGTTTTTATTTCAGTTACTGTCAGAGTGCTCAGATCACCAATTGTTTTAATATTCTTTGCTCTAATGAGCTGCCCCAGGCCTCTTGCCCTGAACAATAGAAAATCAGAAAGAAAGTCAACTTATAAAATGCAATTTTACATTACATTTTTATTTTTCATCTCAATATTATCCAAAAAGCTTTTCCCATTTTAGTTCACTCATAACTCCAAACCAGTTTTTCTTCACAACATTATTACAACTTATTTTAATCCACTGACATGAAAACAATTTTTCCTATTCAAGTGGAAAACTGTGTCATGTATTTTTTTCCTTCTAAATCACTATCCACTGTCACTTGCAGCTATCAAGACAAAACTTTTGTCTCATTCAGGCATTTTTGGGGTGGGATGAGGTGGGGAAAACATTACTATAAGGAATAATAAAATGTAACTCTAGGATTCATAAAACATAACTTAACGAGTATTCTAGGATACAGAAGTATCATAATTTCTCTTTGAAACTCTGGATCTTGTGAATTTGATGTCTATTTTTTCCTGAACATAGATGAGATGCCAGCGATGTAGTTCAAGCAAATAATCAAAGCAGAATTACTTTTCAACTTAGTTCTTCACTGTAGTCAAATATTTCAAATTTTTTTTACAAAAGATGCAAGACTTCCTAACAAATAAAAGGTCCCAAGTGAATGTTAAACTGTTCACTATCTTTGGTATGCTCAAGAGGATTTAATACTTATAAAATGAGTAGCTCAGCAGTTTTGGGGGGAAATTTGTTTTTAATGAAATCAACATTAGAATGAGTCAGATTCTTTCCCTAGGTCCCAATCTTCCTTTGCAAAAATAAAAGTAGTGAGGACAATACTTTTCCTCCCTCACCAATCGCAGCCTGGAATCACCAAAAAAAAAAAAAAAAAAAAAAAAAAAAAGCATCTTTAGCACAATACAGAGACCTGATTCCTTTTTAAGAACAAAGCAGGGCAGTGGATGGCGCAGTGGATAGAGCACTAGCCTTGAAGTCAGGAGGACCTGAGTTCAAATCTAATCTCAGACACTTAATAATTCCTAGCTGTGGGACCCTGGGCAAGTCACTTAACCCCAATTGTGTTCATTTTGTTAATTGGGTCCACCTCTTAATTACCCATTTGTGTTTTTTTTTTTTTGAAAAAGACAATGGAGTAGTTTGCCTTTTCTTTCTATAGCTTATATTTACAGATTAGGAAACTGAGGCAAATGGGGTTTAAAGTAATTTGCCCAGCATCAGACAGCAAGGAGGTATATGAGGCCACATTTGAATCCAGGAAGATGGGTTTTAGCTTTATTCTTTTTTTTTTGCTGAGGCAATTGGGGTTAAGTGACTTGCCCAGTGTCCCAATCTATGTTAACTTTACTATTGGTGATTTTGATTATATCACTCACCACATGTTTGAAGTAATCTGAGGTAAAATAATGTCAACCGGTGCTCCACAGTTCACCAAGGCTGGGTAAATACTTTCATTAGAACACTGAGGGGATTCTTTGGTCATTTCAGCAATCTGAACAATCAGATAAATTGTTAAATAAGGATTACATCACTGAAAAGGAATATATAAAGTTACATGAAAACTAAAGAAGTCTTACTAAACACTTCTTTGAGCTCTTAAATTTAGGGCTACGTGATCCTGGGGACAGAAATCCTTTGGTTGGAGTGGTATTATGCTAGATAGAAAAAAAGGAGAAAAAACTCACTCAGAACCCTAAATAACTATAACATTCAAATTGTAAAGTTTAAAATAGGTATTTTACAAAATGTTCAGTACCCTTATGAAAAATTAAATATCATTTAATCCATTTAGAACAGTTCAGTATCCTTTTTTTTTTTAATCTTACCATATTTTGAAAAAACAAACAAAAAACATTGTAAGTCAAAAGATAGCTTATAGGTACACTTATAGGTACAATTATATTACGCCCAAAGAAAGAATACTTTGATATATTTTTAGATACTAGTGGCTTACCTTGGATTGTGTAGTAGGAGAACTTTTAAGACTTTTAGCTGTTGAAGAATTATTTGAAGAATGAGAAGAATGTGATCTAACAACAGGGCTTCTCCTATCAATATCATCTGCCAATCCTTCCTGGTAAATTGGATCTGCAAATGAAACTCGTCGAACCTAAAATAAATAGTTATCTAATGAAATCCATTCTACTTAACCTTATAATGTTAACTTTTAACCCCCTTCCCTCCAACCTCTTCTCCCATGATCAATAACTAGTTTATTTCATCAGTACCTAAATGGCAATTTACAAGCTAGCAGTTACTTCCATGACTACTACTGATGAATATTAAATGGTTAAGAAATAGTATAATATTCATACTACATTGAGAAGCATACTGAATCCAAACATTATTTCACATTTAAACTACTGGGTTCATGACTGGCCATTTTCCATAGACCTCTGAAATCAAACAATTTGGTGGTGATAAACAAACCATACAAAGAACTTCCTACTACAACATATTTCATTCTTTCTTTTAAAGATGACAGCTGTTCATCATTAAGTATGAAATTCCATGCAAGTGGCTTTACTTGCTCAAATTTTTATTTGAATAAAGTACAAAAATAGTAGTGAGTAATGAAATGTATCTGTACATTAAAAAACTGTGATGCTTACCTACCAATTGAAATTAAAGTTTCCTATTTTATATTAAGAGTCTACAAATCTCTACTTTCAGGATCCTCCATTCCTCTTATAGCTGATTATCCATATTATTCCCAGCCTCAGGGAAAGATTGTAGGCACAAAGGACACTTTTAACAAAATCTCAAATGTTAAAATTTCCTCTAGTAAGATTACAAACTCTGAAATGTGCCTAACATCCAGTCATACCTATTTCTACTTTCTAACCATATGCCTCTAGTAAATTTGGACAATACTACTTATGCTAAAATTTTCACCATGGTTTTTCCCAACTGCTCATTTGTGTCCTATTTCTTCTCTTAAGAAGTCTTTAAATTTGTCCTTTGTATTATCTTTTATTCACCTTACTCTGTAAATTTGTGTATTTGTATAGACAGGTAACAGCGGTTCTTATTTTTGATTGCTTTTTTGAATTTTGTCTTGCATTTCTGTTAATTATTCCTATATCTGTTTTGTCTGTTACTTAGTTTAGTGATAAATAGGTAGTTTTGATTAGTTTTACAAGATTCAAGGCAAAAAGACCCAGTTCCCACATGTTAATCTTTCAAGCATCATCTACACATTCAAATATCAAAATCAATATATGAATTAGAAAAGCAGTTGGTCAGAGGGACACCTAATTTACTTCCTATATTAGTAGTAAGCTAGTCTCTTATTTCAGTCTTCTAGTAGTGTTATTGTCTGAATAATTTGGGGTTGAGGGAATTTGGATGGAAAATTCAACCCTTTCATTTTATAGATTAAGAAATGGAGGTCCTGAGAGGTTGTCACTTGTCCAAGGTTTAAAAAAAAGTCCCAGAGTTATAAAGTGTCAAAAGTGTAAAAAGTACTTTTCTAATCAATACCTATCAATCAAGCATTTTAATAAGTAACTACCATATATCAGATGCTTTCCCTCTTGGGAAAAATATGCATATATTTAAATATGTAACCAAAAAAACTTTCCCCACCTTTTTTGGGGGGGAGATGAGAAAAAAGTCAAGAAAGCATCTATGTGCAATGTAATACTAGAGATAAGCTTTGAAAAATGAGATTTTAAGAGAAGTGAGGAAGAAGTATAACTTGTAGGCAAAAGAAACATCATGTTAAAAAGTAGAGGCCACATGGTTGGATCATATAATTAGCTTTGTAAAGTAGGTATTGAGCTTTGAAATGACATGATGTGACTTGCAATAGTATAAATTTAGGTATAGCATAATCTCTGCCATTGAAGCTTTGTCAAGGGAAACAGGGTAATAAAAATACCCAAACAGATATATAACACACAATAAACATATTTAAAGTGCTACAAACCTGACTGTTACAAGGAGTCAAAGATGTTAAAGGGGTCCCCTAAACTTGTCTTTTTGAACTGCCATATTTTCTAGAAACACTGGACCCAGAGCATATGTTGGTCCATTAGTCTGAAACACAATCCTCAATAAATTGAAGATGAAGAGAACAATCAACAGCAGAACCCAACAAAATAATACAAGCATGGCTCAAAATTTAAGAAGGAACCTTTCAGATTTATGATTAGAGAAAGAATTCTAAAGCAAGAAGGAAAATAAAGGATAAAAAATAAGACAATTCTAAGAAAATAAAATTGTAATTGTCATACAAAATCAATAGAACTGAAACCAGGAAAATTCTTGATTATGGAAAAACTTTTACATTAAAAAGTCTGTTACCTAAGACAGAGAAAACTGAAACAAGCAATGAGCAATGCCTAAAAAGGTCAATAAAACACTTTTTAAAAATTGCATAGAAGAAGACATAGGTGCAGAAGGAATCACAGGTAAGTAGGACATTTATAAAAGTAATGTGCTTTTTCTTCATTCACCAATTGATAAATGGTCAAAAGATATGAACAGACAATTTTCAGATGAAGAAATTAAAGCCATTTCTTAAATCACATGAAAAAAATGCTCTAAATCACTAATGATTACAAATATAAATGAAACTCTGAGGTACCACCACACCTCTCAGATAAGCTAAGATGATAGGAAAAGATGATAAATTTTGGAGGGGATGTGGGAAAACTGGGACACTAATGCATTGTTGATGGGGTTGTGAAATAATCCAACCATTCTGGAGAGCAATTTGTAACTATGCTCAAAGGGCTATCAAACTGTGATTTCGATCCTTTGATCCAGCAGTCTCACTACTGGGTTTTTTACCCAAAGAGAAAATTAAGGGAGAGGGAGCCCCATGTGCAAAAACATTTGTAGCAACTCTGTTTATAGTACCAAGAAACTGGAGATTTGAGTGGATACCCATTTAGTTGTAGTACATGACATTGTTCTATAAGAAATGATGAGCAGGCCGATTTCAGAAAAGCATGCAAAGATCTATATGAACTGGTATGAGCAAAGTGAACAGAACCACAAGAAAACTGTATATTGGTGGACTTGGCTCTTCTCAACAATGTTCAGTGATTCAAAGCAATTCCAATAAATTTGTGATGGAAAGAGCCATCCACATCCAGAAAGATTACTACAAAGACTGAATGTGAATCACAACATAGCATTTTCACCTTTTGCTTTCTACCCCCCCAATGCTTTTCTCGTGTTCCCCCTCCCTCTCCTTTCGATGTGATTTTTCTTGCACATGACAAATACTGTGAAAAAAGATTTGGTGTCAAGAGTACATGCAAGTACAACTAATTGGTAGTACTGTTATAAATGCCAAGTAAAAAAATTGATCTATACTAAAAATGTATAGTTTGCTTCAACAACAATACTGTATGAGGATGTATTCTGATGGAAGTGGATATCTTCAACAAAGAGAAGATCTAATTCAGTTCCAGTTGATCAATGATGGACAGAAGCAGCTACACCAAAGAAAGAACACTGGGAAATGAGTGTAAACCGTTTGCATTTTGTTTTTCTTCCCAGGTTATTTTTTACCTTCTGAATCCAATTCTTCCTGTGCAACAAGAGAACTGTTTGGTTCTGCACACATATGTTGTATCTAGGATATACTATTAACATATTTAACATGTATAAGACTACTTGCCATCTAGGGGAAGGAGTGGAGGGAAGAGAAAAAAGTCAGAAGTGAGTGCAAAGGATAATGTTGTAAAAAATTGCCCAGGCATATGTTCTGTCAATAAAAAGTTATAATTTAAAAAAAAAAAAAGAGAAAAATGTATAGTTTGCAGGAATAGGGAGTTTATGGTTCTACTGTATTTATTCAGAACTCTTCTGAAGTACTATTTTCAGTTCTGGGCTCTGTGTTTCCAAGAAAATGTAGATAAGCTAGAGAATGTTTATCATCACAGAGGACAGTGAAAGTTTTCAAATTTCTGTCATACAAAGGCAGGTCTGAATAACTGATCATCTTTAGTTTAGATAAAAGAAGGCTTAAGTGGTCATGACTACTCTCTATAGGACTGTCAGCAGAAGAATAAGACTTGGGTTTTTTGGACCTACCTACCACAAGAATAAAAAGTGGTAGATTGCAAACAGAAAAATCTAGATATGTCAAGAAAAAAAAAAATCTCTTAACAATTAGAGTTGTTCCAAAATAGAAATAGCTGCTTCAATTGGTATCTTGGATATCTTAAAATAAAATGATTTCTTTTGCATTAAGAGGGTGGAATATAGTCTCTGAGGACCCTTCAAAATCTCAAATTACTCAATGAATTCTCCCAGCAAAATAATATACCCAGGTTTATGGTGCAATGTGTTAATAGAGCTCAACTATTTCTGATTTTAAGGCTCATCTTGTGTCCTGCCAATTTTCAGCATGTCACAGATAACCATTTTTAAGTTCTGCATTTACAAGCTATGCTTTATATCTTCACTTTTGCTTTGTCCACCAAAAGCTTCAATGAGGTACTTTTCTGCTTATAAAAAAAAAAAAAGAAAATCAATTACACTCTAAACTACTAAATTAAAATTAATGATTCAAAGTAAAGTATTAAGTTGTGAACTAAAGCAAACAAAGCAGGGTGATACTGGATTATATAATACTTTGTAAGTTATTAGGCTATAGAAATCTCAAATAACCCGACAAATGTAGATGAACTGCCAAAAACCTCAAAAAATTCTCAAAAGTTTTTGGCATTCAACACTTTGCCCGAGTAGGCTATAAGATCTAGAAACATAGGATTTAGACATGAAAGAACACATACTTAGGTAGAAACTACCCCTTCTTTTATACCCAAGAAAGTTGATGCTCAGAAATATGAGCTAAGATCAAAAATGTAATTGGCAGAACACAGATTTAAACCCCAGTCTTCTGGTTTCATTGCTCGTGCTTTTTCTAGTATGCTATACTGAGTTCTAAAACATTAACAAAAATGTAGGAATGAATTGTAATGAGATTCTGCTTGTCTTCCCGAGTCAAAAGGTACTTTTTTTTTAAAGAGTAATTACTATTAGTCCATTGATCTTCACTTTCTCATTACAATGGAACAGTGTAGGGTGAAGTAACTAACTAAGTGTAGTTCCTTATGGGTAAAAATCCTATGACATGCTTATTAGAAAAAAGTATGGATACGTATTACACAAATTTATGTATAGGCCCATACCTATGTACCCAATAAAAGTCAATTTTTACTGCCTACCTTATTAAGAGGTGATGGAGCCTCATCATCTTGTTGTCTTTTTATTCCTCTCTTCAAAATGCTGGTAGAGGGAGAAGCCAAAGGAGACCATATACAGCGTGTCTGCACACCACTTGGACTATCATTTACAGACTGAATGTCTATTCCCCTTAACTTTTGAGGAGACACATTACTTTCTTCTGTAATATGCTCGGAAACATTTACAAGTATTTTTGATGGTTCTTCCACTTTCTCTGAGGTATCCTGAATTTTCTCGAAAATTTCACTTTCTGCCTCAACATAATCTTGATTTAACTTAGGTTCTTCAGTGTCAGCAATGTCTGCTTTTACCTCTTTTGATGTTCCAGATTCTGCTTTTGCTTCTGAAGTATTCAATTTCTCAAGGATCTCTAACACACCAGTTTCAGCAGTTGCATCAAATGGTATGGCTTGGGTATTACCAATCTCAGCCTTGGTATCAGTAAATGTTTTGGCTTGGGCATTATCAGCTCTAGCCTCTAGCTCAGTTGTTTCCCTGTTTGCCATGGCACTTTCCTCAGCTATGTCTATCTCCATCCTCACCTCAGGGACATCTGCATCAGCACTTGACTCAAACTTGTCTGTCTCAGCCACAGTAACAGTTTCATGCTTTATGTCTGCTTCAGGATGTGATTTTACTTTTATTTCAAGCATATTATTTCCAAAACCAGCATTTTTTATTTCTAAGTGCTGACTTATTTCTTCTTTTAATGAAGTTACTGATTGTGCTCTGCTCACTTCTAGAACAGATTTCTGTTCAAAATTATCTTGAGAATTATCAATTGGTTGATCAGAATCGATGTTATCGGCCTGATTGGAAAGTTCTTGCACAAGGTCTGTTTCATCATTAATAATGACACAAGTTTTGATTTCACAGTTTTCTCTTTCCAAAGGAGGATGATCCTCAAAATTAGAATTTTCTTTCAATTCATTTTCTGAGACAGTCATTGAATAATTCAAAGCCTCAATCTCTTTACTGTGAAGTAATGGTACAATAGCAGTACAAGATTCCTTTAAAGGTTTTATTTCTAAGGTTGTAGCCAAACAAGAGGTTTCCAAAGGACACTCGGTGGCCTGCAAACCTAGCTTTTGTGGTTCATTCATTTTTATATCACAATTATCCATATTTTTTAATGAAGTAAAGAATTTTTCCTGTAGTTTTGACTTTTCCCCACAACAATCACAGCTCTTTGATCTTCTCACCCTCCTACTTCTTTTGTGAAGACATTCAATTGACTGTGAAGCTTTTTCAGAAAGCAAAGACATATCAGATGTATCTGATACATCTCCTCCTGGAGAAATAGCACTATTGTCCATGGAATCTTGTTTATGAAGTTTTTTATTTATATTTCTAGTCCTTAAAATTAACTCTGGCACACTAGAGTTTATAACAGAATCTTCTGCAAATGTGCCAGTTTTGCTTTTCTCCTCATTTGTGTTCTCTGTATCACTAGAAATTTCTGATGTGTCTATAGATACTATAGAATCATTAATAATTGTAGAGTTCTGTTCATTGTTCATATCAGAAGTTTGAGATGGCAATCTTATCTCCACATCCAATTCAGAACTTGTTTCGCCTTCATTTTTCCCTTCACTTTTAGTTTCAGAGCCTAAACAATCCTTATTTGCTATTTTTCCCTTAGTGTTTTCATTTTCAATATTACTACCCTTATTTTTCCATTTTCCAGATCGTTTTTTATTAGAAATTTCTTCTTTAGTCTCTGAACTATCAGATTCAGAATTTTCAATGCTAGAAAGTAAACCTTGAGATGCTCTTCTTGTCTGATATCTTGTTCGTCCTCTTAATGGTTTTTGTGAGGACTTATCTGAACTACAATCCTGAAAATCATCAACATTTGACTTAATACTCTCAAATTCAGGTTTTAATTTGTTAACTTCAGTGTTAGTTTGTTCTGAAGTCTTTTCAAATACATTGCTTGTTTTCTTACTTAAATTTTCTTGTTCACCCATATTTTTTTCAGAAATTGGTTTCTGTTTTTGCGATACATCATCTTTTATTTGTGATAGCTTCTTCTGAACAGACTTCTCCTCTTCCTTTCGCCTTTCTTTTTTTTCTTGATTGTTTTCTTTATCTTGTTTATCTGGCGTACATTCTATCTCTGATCGTCGTCTTGAAGATCTTCTAAGTGTTTTTTGATTAGATGACACTTGCATATGGCCATCATCATTAGATATTTGGTCTGTTGTAGGTATTACTTCTGGAGGTGTATTTTCTTTAGATTCTAAATTATTTCCTAAATCATTTCCTTCGGTAGTATTTTCTACCATTTCAAGATTTTCTACAGGATGCTTAAACTTTACTTCTTCACATTCCAACACTTTAGCTTGAGAAGGAATGTCCTCGGTATCCTCCTTGTGATCCAATGAGTCAGCCAACTTATTTTCTACAGGCATTATAGAACCACCAGATTCTTGGGAATTTTTTTCTTGTTCTGACCTTAACAGCTTAGGTCTTTTACTTCCTATATGTTCTGTTTTATTTGGTCTTCGAATTGTTTTTTTGGTTCCACTCATGACTTTTTCTCTATCAGGTTTTGAAATATTTATTTCTTTGGTCTTAATTTTCACTGAAGTACTTGCTATATCCACATTTTCTTGATTCTCTGACACTGAAACAGCTCCTGATACAGTATTCAGGATAGAAGGACTAAAGGGTCTACTTTCTGATGTATCAAATTTTTCCAGAGTAATAAAGGACTGTCTTCGACTTACAGGTCCACTAGAAACTGAGTTATTACTGGTATTTAAGGGACTTTCATTGATACTTGTGTTTTCTCCTGAAGGCTCCTTTGATGCAATTTTAGAAGCATTTTTTTCAATGTGTTTTTTAATATTTAATAATAAATTGTTCTTTTCATGGCAACTTTGCATCTTATGTTTTGGGATAGAGGGTTTTTCAGGATGCTTCTCAATACTATCTACTATGATATCTTCAGTATTATTCTTTTCATCGACATTCTCTTCTTCCTGTACAGAAAATAAAATTCAAATTATCTTACTATGAAAATTATGGTCTTTCTCAAAACTTTAATCGATACCCCCCCAAAATCCCACCCTTAAAATTACAAGTATTGTAAAAGTAATCACTTACTAATTCAAATTTTGCTAAGACGTATCTATCTAAAGTTCCCTTATTTTTAAAATAGTGAAAAAATTTGCTTAAGTGGCATGGATAAGTGTTCCATAACTATAAGTTATGCTACTATTACTAACACATGGCAACAATATGCTATTATTATATGTTCTACTTTATTTCTACTCTATGAATAACAGAAAAATTCCACTAAGTAGTTGGTAGATTTAGATCTAATGAACATTAAGGATAATGATTATGAGTCCTATAAACAACGATTATACTATCTCTTTTAGAATAAAGGGAATATTAAGATATAAATATTAATGGCAAATAAGTTGTGAAATTTCCCAAATAGTTATACCTTCATGATAATATTTGATTCTTCCTTTGATTCTTCAGTTAAACTTGGATTTTCCCTATAGTAAATAAATATTCAAGTTATAAATTTGTTGGAAAATTACCCATACATATGTTTGTAAATAAAAAGCTATAATATATATTTTTAATAAAATAAAAATTAAATAACAAAAATTAATTTGTTGGGCATTTTTTGATTCAAAAAATCAGAAAAGATTTTATGAAAGGCTTATGCTAGTTCTTATTACTTACATAGTTTCTTCTTGAGTATGGCAAGAAAAACCATCTTGTGATACATCCAGATTGTTATACAAAGTAGGAATATCACTTCTGTAAAGCAAATCATTTTATAATTAAATGAAGAATGTTCAATTAATATTACACTAAACTTTCCAAAGAAATGTCAAAACAAAAGTATAAATTCTCTTTGTTCTACAAGCAAATTAATAAACCAGCAATCTGTTACATTATAGGCCATAACATCAACTATGGAATAGCCTTTGGTTAGTTATAGTATAGAAAGATTTTAAAAACAAAAAATTTCAGAATTACTATATAAAATCAAAAGAAAATTCACTTTATGTTACCAATAATGTTAATTAGCCTTACAGACCTCTTTGTTCTAAGTACTTCTTTCTGATGTTCAGTTAGAATTCTTTCCTTTGTTTCATTTTCCTTGGGAGGTATGAACACAAAATCAACAGATGAACAATCCTCCAAAATGGCATCTTTTTTAAATTTAGGAGACAAAAATTCTAGCTTCATCTATTAAAAAAATATATATATAATTTTCAGGTTTTAAAAAACTTATATTTCAAGATCTTTCAACAATATTTTTCTACTAAAAATATAATACAAATTTTAATATTAACTATTTTCAACATTTAAGTATTTTACTCTTTTCAGGAAGGACATTTATTTTAAACTACATAATAAGATAGTGTTTGAAATCTATTTTTAACTATATTAGAAGGCTAAAGATATAAGATAAAGATATTATGAAAATAAGACCACCAAAAAAAACCCAAACTGCTCAAAAAGAGTAACATGTTTATTAGTCAAGAATTTTGGCAACAACTAGGAAAACTGCTAAGATAAAAAAAAAAAAATATTACTGGGACAAAAATTCAGGGATATCATCACTGTAAACAAAATATAGTACAAGTAACAATACAAGTCCTTCAATTATAAATAAGATGGGCCTGGAACCATAGGGGAAGGCTCAAGCTCTAACTTTATTCTTAGATTGTTTTACTTTTATTGTTCTCTTTTAGTCCTCTATCTTGCATTTTTTTAAAAATAAAGCTGCTTTAACCTAGATAAAGTATTCTTTAGTCTATAAAATCTCAAAGGAAGTTATATAAAAAGAAGAGAGTTTCTTACAAAGAATAGCTTTTCTAAAGCAGACATATTTGTAAATGCGAGCATCATACATGGGATGGGATCTGCTAATTTACTTGCCTCAACTTTAACTTTTTTTTTCAATTATTATTTTTTTTAAAGTATACTCAAAGGGGGCAGCTAGATGGCACAGTGGATAGAGCACTGGCCCTGGAGTCAGGAGGATCAGAGTTCAAATTCAGCTTCAGACACTTAACACTTACTAGCTATGTGACCCCTGGGCAAGTCACTTAACCCCAATTGTCTAGTGAGGGAAAAATAAAGACAAACAAGAAAGTATATTCATTATTATGACTAAAATTTGACTCTCAAAATGTATAATGAGAAAATGTCAGTTCAATTATTTTCTGTCATGGTGCACATGACAAATAATGAAAATAATTGATGAAATGACTCTGAACCAGTTAGATACAGAGCCCAGAGTAAGAAAGACATGGGTTCACTTACTAAGTATGTGACCCTGGGCAGATCCCTTAACTCTATCTCAGTTTCCACACCCGTACAACGAATTGGAAAAAGGAAATGGCAAACCACTCCAGTGTCTTTGCCAAGAAAATACCAAAGCAAGCACAATGAATCACACATGACTGAACAACAACTGAAACATCTTTAATATTACCTGGAGAACAATCTCCATGTAATTAACAAAAAAGAAGTCTGCCACTTATTATTTCCCTCCCACACATTTTTTATTGTAATTTCTGTAGTTTTCCTTGATTCACCTCTAACCTAACACTTGTAACTGTTGCACTTAGGCCTAAACAACTATACTTCCTAACAAAACAAATCTGACACACTCTTAAAAGAGGCTATTAAATTCATTTTAAAGAACCTTACCTTAGATGGCGATTTTAGATCTTTTTCTTTCAGATTCTTTGTACGTAATGATAAAATATCTTGTTTTTCACGAGACTGTATTTCTAGACCACTTATTTTTGCAACTAATTGTGAATTTTCTGTCTGTTATTTTAAAAAAAATCCAAATTTCAATAAATTGTAAAATATTTTATCAAATAATGCTATTTACAATAATATTCTATATTATAGTTTTAAATCATTTCAATACAATAAGTTAAACCAGTGATGTAGCTGAACTACACCTATAGTGACAAATTCAAACAAGTCAATCTGATTTCCTATCAAGTCATCTTAGAGTAGTGGTTTCTTAATTTTTTGTATTATAGAAGCATTAAAGAATTCAATAAAGCTTATAGACTTCTCATGTTTTAAAAACATATTAAAAATACAGCATTATAAAAGTCGTCAATTGTTTTAAAGTAATTTTTTCTTTTCACTCAAGTTCAGATTTCTCCCTCGGTTAAGAACCCTTCTTTATAATTCCTAAAATAGGCACAAAAGACCCATATACCTTCAATGAACAAAATGCTGAAACACTATGAGATATTAATATCAGATCCACTAGAAATGTGTAAATCACTATCTTAGTAAAAGTCAAATATTGTGTTGGTTGGAGCAACATTTCATAAACACCACAAAAAACTATCCAAAGATAAAGCTTGAAACAAAGAGACACTATATTCATTTCATTAATGCCTAAATTCCCTTGTTACAGGAAGTTTTAGTTACTACATGGCAATGTTTGTAAATTCATAAAAGTACACAGAAATAAAAAGGAAATACATTATATATTGAAATACCCCCCCCTACACACACACACACACACACACACTACATAGAGCCTAGGTGAGAACTCTTTAAAAGAAACAGAATTTTGTAATATTTTGAGCAAATCTTAAAATTGTTAATTCTAAACTTGTCACCAGACTCCTCTGGAAGATAATTAACTTGCTGTTTATTTAAATCTGTGTCAATTCATTTACAACACTATTCTCTATTTTTCAGCAACATAGAATTAAAATCAAAAGTCCTTCTATACCAGTGGTGACAAGCTCAAACAGTAACAATTTCTGTAATCACTTGGAAAGCCACAAATAGTATCTATGTTGTAGTGTATTTTTATTTACTTTGTTTTAACATATCCCAAAATTCAGGCTAAGTTGTTTGGGAGGTAGGAGAAGGGGAGGCATTAGCCAAGATAATTCTTTTAAAAAAATTAGTAATTAGAGAATTAACAAAAAAGGGTACTTACTCCCTCTGAATAGAGGCTATCAGATTCTTCTATGGCTTCAACCTCAAAACCAGGTAATAAAAGCAAACATTTCTGTTTTGCTTGTTTTAATACAGTCCTTCAAAAAAAAAAAAAAAAGAGGGGGAAGGAGGAAAAGGAAGAATTAATGAACACATTTAAGTCCAGAGTACAAATAAGTGCATTTAGATAGGAAATTTAATCTAAATACATATCTTGTTTCCCCCTTCCCCCTTTGTCCCATAAATCAAGGACTCTTTACTAAATTATAGGTTTATCAATACAATTAAATTCCCTATATAGAGAAAACTTGTCTGTGCATATAGGTTTCTTTATAACTAATTAGGACTAATATGAAGATAAATAAAAATTGTCTTTTATGCAGTTTACTACCTAAGCTGCCACGTACAATCAAAATATTTTCACTTGGGTGGGAACAAACTGAGATAAAGGGGAATTATAGAAAGTCTATGCACCTCCGCCAAATGACATTTTATTTTTATTATAAGATTTTGAGTTTTTCTCTGTTCCCTTCCCTCCCTATTTCTCCACTCTCTCTCTCTCTAAGAGAGGAAGCAATATACAATCATATTAAAAGAGATTTCCGCATTAGTCATGTTGTAAAAGATTCAGAACAAAAACAAAAAAATAAAAATTAAAAAAAATTAAAGAGGTGAAAATAGTATGCTTTGATCTGCACTCAGATTCTATATATTTCTCTCTCTGAACATGGACAGCATCTTCCATCATGAATCCCTTGGAATTGTTTGAGATTTTTACACTGCTGTGGAGAATAAAATCTATCAAAGTTGATTATCAAACACTGCTGTTACTGTGTAGAATGTTCTGCTTCTGCTAAGCTGCATGAGTGCATGTGATTTTTCTGAAATCTGTTCTTCATTTCTCATAGCATAAGAACATTCCATTACATACATGTATCACAAAATGTTCAGCCATTTCTAACTGATGGGTATCTCCACAATTTCCAATTCTTCGGTGCCATAAAAAGGGCTACTATAAATATTTTCACAGGTGGATCCTTTTAAGGGAAAAAAATTTTAATCTTAAAACTCAGATTACCTTTCTAAATCTTTTAGCTAAGGAATCCTTTTCTCTCAAATATTCAATAACCAAAGTGTCTTCACCATTTTCCCTATTAAAATCGTTATGACTCATTACTTTTGTTTAACTTGTGTGACAGATGTGAAGTCAAACAAGAATGACAAGCAGCATCCTCCAGACAGCACAGAAAGCAGTCTTTTAAATGAAATTTCACTTAGTATGGAAAGATCCTTCACATTTGATCTTTTTCCCTCTTTTTGCATTAGATAGTAGGCTGAGTTGCCTCTGAACTTTAAAAAGTCTAATTTTAGGTCTTTATTTATCTTTATTTTTTTCACTTTGGTATTTGCTATTTTTTTTTAAGTTAAATATTATGCCTCTTTGATGTCCAAGTGTAAGTTCTTATGCTACTTTGTTTAACTCTCTAAGAAACTTGAAGTAAAAAAAAAAAAACCCTCTCAGATAAAGGTCACACATCTTCTCTACCAACTATTAATTTTTTGCTACAGTAAAGTTACTTGGACCAAGGTAAAAGCAAACCCAAATAGAAACTGGGCCATTAATTTGTATATAAGGATCCCAAACACAACAGGGACTTAAGTTTCTAAAATGTACTGTCATGCTTTGCTAATTATTTTCCTACATTTTAATCAGTCACACTCTGAAGTGTTGGTTATCTCTGACCTAGGTGAAATTATTTGCACAGATTTTTCTGCTTTACAGGAGGGTTTTTTATCCAGGGCTTCTGAAAGCTTCTATTTCCTATACTGAAATTCTCTTACTTTAAGTTTAACTATCTAAATTAAATAAGGGAAGAAGCTCAGATCAGAAAGCAGGGGGAAAGAAGTTTGCTACCAACCAAGCAGAATGATAAAAGTAGACAAAACTATAAAAAAAATACAAAGATTTATTAAGTTTAATACCTAATGTCATTTGCTTTGAACAGGTTACTAGAATCTCTATGGCAGTGCTACATTCTCAACTACCCTGGACATCAACAGAACCTGGGAAGTACTTATCTCACAGAATTAGGAGTAACTTTTATTGAACAAAACAGGCCTTTTATGTGCATTAATGTAAATTCACCAATAGTTCCACCTTTATCTAATCAGTATTCATTTAAAATTTCAACCATTGTAAAAATTAAAATTTTCATCTTACTTCAGTTCTTCAGGATACTCCAGCAAAGTCTCTTTAGCAAATGTGTCATTCCAGAATTGAACACTCTGTTTGCGGATCTGTTTATTTTTGTGCAGAAATATTATACATAATAATGGGGAGAGTTGTTCTAAAAGCTCATTGTTATAAGTGCCATTGTAGCGAAATTGAAGACATTTAAGAATTTCTCCCAAGAGTTTTTCTAACTAGGAAAAAACACAAAATTCAGAAATATTATTTTTAAAGTTAAAATAAGATAAAACTCCCAATCAAATTAGATACTAAGTTCAAGGCATAATCTTACTATTTATTTTCAAGTTATACAGAGTTAAGATAGATAATTTGAAAGTACATATAAACTATCATATGAAATCAAGGCAACCTAATCTATTTCTTTTATGACACTTTCATCATCTATTTACTGTTAAAACTTGGCAAAGTAGGAAGATTCAGATATTAGAAATTGTGAAGGATTTATAAATGATGAAGGCAGGAAGAACTGATATCTGTCATAAATTTTTACCTTGTTGTTGAGACAATTATACACTTTAGGTACATCGCTAAGCCTAGAACCAAAAAAAAAAAAAATTAAGATGGAAGAAGTGATTATCACTTGGCAATTCTGGCTGTAATCATACAAGAAGCTATAGTCTAACTAAAGGGTTGGTAAAATACTATTTTGTGTTTTATTATTCCTAAAACCCTACATAGGATTTTTAAAATAAATTTAAAAAACTGAAATGCAATAATGGAGCTTGCCAGTTAAAAAAACTTCATAAAGCAAATGTTCTTGTAATCATTATTTCTAATTTTCCTCAAAACAAGAAATGCTTTCAGATATTCTACAAGTAAAAATAGAAGGGAATTCCCCATAAATCACATATCACAAACTACTTTAGAGCTAAGTTATAAAAAAAATTTATTTTAGGCCAACTGTATTTTCTTTTTCAGATTTCTCCCAATTAATTTTCAAGTCTGGACATATGACTTCTTTAACATTACTAGGTAATATAACATAGATCATGCATCTCAGGATCACAAATCTAGAACTGGAAGGGACCTCAGAGATGATTTGGTCTAATACCTTCATTTTGTAAATAAAAACTAAAATCCAAGGTGATTTAAGTGCTTTGCCCAAAGTCACATTCATCGGAAGCTAAAAAAAGGCTTAATAGAAAGATCTCAAATCATATAATTTAAACCCCTCATTTTGTTGATTCAGAAACAGAAGCCCATCAAGATGTATTGATCTCCTCAAGATCACAGTATTCACATCCAGTAATCATTCTCCAAATCTAGCAATCTTTCCAATATATCATGTACCATATTTTCCCACTAAAAGTAGAATTTGCTTTCCAGAAACAGAAATTTACAAATGAAATTCTCTCCAAATTTCTGCATGCATTTCAATATACTTACTTTGAGTTTTCATATAACAATGCCAGAGGCTTTGTTAAAATTGCAAAGATTGACTGTATCAGTGAAGGCAAAGACACATGGCCAAGCATAATAGAAATAATGCTGATAATTGAAGTACCAACAGAGAGGAGTGTTTCTGAATGAAGATCCTTTAAGTTGACATTATGGAAAGCATCCATCATCTTCAGGAGAACTTTAAATAAAGAAGTCAATTTCCCTAAAGGTTCTTTTTTTTTCTTGGACCAATCTGTAGGTGTCTGTGGTACTAAAAAATAGAAGTGATTTGGTTAAAGACAAGAACCTTAAATTAAAGACTTACTCTTTCATAGAATATTGAGCAAGATGTACAATAGTTTAAAAAAGTTTAAGTATCACACTTACATAAGTGATTCCCTAGAGTTTACAAATTTACAACAACAAAAAAATTCATAATTATTGTAAATAATGAAGATAATAAGTACAAATATTCCTCACTTTAAAAAAGGCTCATAGGTAGGTTTTATTGTTAAAAAAATATTATCTTATTGTTTCTTCACAATAATATGGGGCACAGGACAAGTGGCATTTTCCGAATAACAAAGGTTCAGAGCATAAAATTAGTCTTTGAACAATACCAACCCTTTAGTTAGACTACAGCTTCTTGTATTACAGCCAGAATTGCTAAGTGATAATCACTTCTTCCATCTTACTTTTATTTTTTTTTTTTTTTGGTTCTAGGCTTAGCGATGTACCTAAAGTGTATAATTGTCAGTCTAAATGCATTAAGTATAAAATAAATCAGAAATTTTTATTGAATGTCTATATGAAAAGGAATGGCAATTCAAACAGGCATACAACATGGAATGTTTCTGAACTTGCTGAATTTAATATGATGTGGAGATTTAGTGTTGAATACCATAAGGCATAACTGAAGTGGTAAATGAATTGGTGAGACTTATACTTGCTATACAATAATAATACTTTAACATGTGACAAGCACTACCAATCCTTTCACACAATTCTGAATCATGCAATTCTTGGTACAAAAAAAAAAAGTGATATACGCTAAAGTTAGAAAATATTCAAATTTTATTTATAACTTAAGCAGCATTCTTTTAAAATGAAACCATGGGCTGTCTGTAATCCTTGGATATAATATCAAAGACAGTGGTTTAGTCTGTATGTTGGATAGCATCTTAGGCTTTGAAATGATAAGATTTCTAGTTAAATTGTCTAATCTCTCATTTTCCTAATTTGTAAACTGAATCAAGATTACCATACATTTCTCATGTTCATAAAATTAATTCATAGACAATTATGAAGACAAAGCCAATTAAAACATACTGGTATCCAATTAAGAATAGAGAATAAATACATCAATACTCACTTTTAATTTGGGGTTGCTGTTTAGTATTGTATGGTGAAAAATTGATGCATTCAACCATTACTAATACAACATGGGCAATCCTATCCAAAAAGGACAAATTCTAAGAGGAAAAAAAATTATTAGGAATATCCAATCATTAATCAGCACAGTACCTTAGACCAAATGAAAAGCAGGTAAGGTTGTCAAAGATGATTAGTACTATCGGTTTCATGTATCTGCTTTTGCCTATGTTCCCCAATGACTACCTCCTGTACCTTTTATAGCCTACTCGGAGTATCCCATCCTAAAAGTCTTTTATTAGTCATCCAAGCTGTTGTTCAACTTGATTCCATGGTAAAGAGTATCCCTAAAAAAGGAAAATCCTAGCTGTTCTTGTCCTCACTAACCTTTACAACTCTGTACACCACCCACCCCTTTCTTTCCATTTCTTTTTTTTTTTTTTTTTGCTGTGGCAACTGGGACTAAGTGACTTGCCCAGGGTCACATAGCTAAGAAATATTAAGTGTCTGAAGCCACACTTGAACTCAAGTCCTCCTGGCTTCAGGGCTGGTGCTTTATCCACTGAACCCCTTCTTTTCATTTTCTAATATTGAGTGAATCTTCTCAACCAGAGTCTTACCTTTCAACCAATTCCCAACCAATCTCCCATTTATGACTGACTGCTCTGTAATGGGCTCATCTAATTTACATTCAATTTATAACCAATCATCCACAACTTCCTGCAATTTATCTAATTTGTTTTCACTAAAAAAAAACAAATAATATAGTCCGAGTATACCGTTAAAAGAATTTAGTTAATAAAAACTTACTGCAAAGGTGTCGTCATCTAAGCTAGACATCATCTTGAGACAAAGTTCATCACAGCATAAATTTTCTTCTGCTGTTGCTACTAAAGCTGCACAACGGGCAAATGTTCTATACAATTCTGACCAACTTCGAAGTAATGACTTCATAGTGGGCTTTTTTACAAAAGGAAAAAAGCAGAATGAATGGAAAATTAGGTTACTGCCAATTTCTTAACTGTATAATTTAATCATCTGTTACCTAAAGAATACCAGTAGTATCCTGTCTTTAAAAAAAAAAAAAATTAAAAGCAATTCTGTGCCAGCAACTCTTTATAGAACATGATTAAATTTAATCTATTTAAAAAGGAAGTAAATACAAGATAGATAGGCAGATAAAGACCTCATAGTGACAAATCAAAATTAAAGCCAAAAAAATTCCTATAAAAGATCTCATTCCTTCCCCTGCCACTCCCAACATATAATCCATAAACTTACCAAGGGAAACTCTTGTGCCGGAAAAATATGGATTATTGGTAGCATCAATGCACTATAGACAGCACTGAAATTGTGTTCCAATGCATCTCCCTGATTTACTTCATTGGTCTAAATAAAATACAAGAGGAAAATGTTATTAAAGCTGCCAAGATAAAACAACCAATTTGGTATTATTGCAAGTGCTAGAAAAGAAGTTTCAAAATGACATAAATTCTAACAGGGAAGCTTGTTTTCCTAAAATAAAATAAAATAAAGGAGCAAAATCTTTTATGAATTTTTTATAAAAAGCAATTAAAAAATGAAAAGACCTCTGTTCACATGCAAGATATAAAATGTGTATTTTAATGTGGCACAAAGCTATTCTAGAAATTCATATAGTAGATGAAAGATATCTTAAGATCAAATCTAGCATAAATCTAATTTTTAACTCCCTTGGTTTGAATAAAATACAACAGAAAAATGCTATTCAAAGAGCTATACTAATAATAACAAAGTTGTTATAAAGTGCTTTTTAAAAACAAAATCTGAGAAATATGAGAAGACATCTTCTTATGTTAACATATTAAGTTTTAATTCCCACCCCCCACCCCCCCCCTCTTTATTATAAGGGATGGCTCCTTGGGAAATAGGGAGGTAAAAGGAGGAAAAGGATACAGTAGGAAATGAAGATAGACAATTTTATATAATCTTGTTTTCCAAAGTCATAAGCAAACTAGGATTTAGAATTCCAAAAATTTAGAATTAACCTAACCTTGAAGAAATAATCAAACCAGATCTCGGAAGAAAAACTTCTCTTAAGAGTAACAGGATTCATTAAAACATGGTTGCTTATGAAATTTGGAATATGTTCACCATTAGAATGGAAGCTCACTGGGAGTAGATTGTTTTATTCTTATTTATGTTGAAAATGCCTGAAACATTTATAAACAGTTGTAATTCATATTGGACTGATTCATGTTTTTAAGACTTCAAAACACTATCAGTGCAATGACTAACCACTACTCTAGAACACTAATGATGAAACATGTTACTACTTGGGGGAAAAAGACTATTTAATGCTTTCTATTATCAAAACAAAGCTTCAAATCCTTTCATTTAAAATTCTCCAGAAGCTGGTGGCAGTCTTTTATATTTTACCACCCTTCTTCACATACTATAGTCAAAATGGACCACTATTCATACTATGAACATCCCTTGAATTTATCTCCTTCCATTACTTTACTGATACCCTTTGAATGGAATACTTTTCTAGCCCAGTTTTACTTGCTGAAGTCTACTTTTTAAAGCCAAATAAGTTATTAATTAAGTCCCTTCCTTTCCCACTCCAGCATATCCCCAATCACACACTCCAAATTAGTTTCCTTCCCTTGTTTAAATTTAGAATGCTTTTGTACTATCTCTGTCATCATTTATCAATTGAGTAAGTCTTACAGATTCTTCTTTGATAGCATCTTTCATAGCCCATCTCTTTCTAAAGTTAACTGGTTACTCACTGCAACTTCATTGCCTCTTACTTGGATTAAAATATTTTAATATACTTTCTAATAGTATTCTCTGTCTAAAATCTCTCTGCTCTAAACCATCTTCTACACATCATAAAGCATAGCTCTGACCATGTCTCTCACCTACCTAGCAAACTTCCATGATTCCTATTACCTTTAGCATCTGTTACATATTTTCCCCTTGATTTAGTTTTGGAATCTGATTTCAAAATATCTTTCCAGTTTTATTATACTTCATAGTGTCTAAAGTCGCAACAAATTTACTTTTTATAATTCACACTAACAACATTCTCTTTTTCTTTCCACTTTTATACAGGCTTTAATATACCCCTCTCTTGCCTCTTAAAATCCTAGGTTTTCTTCAAAATTCAACTCAAATGTCACCAAAGAGCTCTTTCCTTATATTCCTAATGGCTAGTACCCTTCCCCTATCTTAAATCACTTTGTAATTATTATCTATGTATCTATGCTTGCATTTGTGCATGCACACATCTATACACATTTATACATATTTTTTTTTCCCTGAAGAGAAAGAAAGCTCCTGTAGGTAGGTGACTAAGTGTCTTCCCATTTCTAGAAACTAGCATATACTTCACACTTAATGCTTGTTGATTGAATCTATATATCTTTCCCTCAAAACTCAGCAAAGTTCTTTACATTTAATAGAAATCACAATGTTTGTTGAATGGAATAAGGATAAGACGAAAAGGAAAAATTCTGCTTTAAAAATCTTTAATGGAATGAAGAAATGTAAGTGTACCTGGTTAATCAATTCAGTCAATGGATTGACAAGGATACTCCACATTCGCCACAAATGCTCCTTGTTAACAAGGTCCTTTGCATTTTGATTAATAACATTTAAAACAGAATCACTGAAAGCAAGTGGAGAAGTTGGACCAGTAAGAACACAACCTACAAGTGTTTCCAGGTTTTGAAAGAACCTAAAAAGGGAAAAAAAAAAAAAGTCTACTGAACAACTTTCTGCTAAGGTTTTATACAAATTTTAATTCACAGCAACATTCTAAAACTAAGAACAAAAGAGGCAAGAGATTCACATTCAACCTTTGTTGTCCTGCCGAATTCAGTGTTTTTATTTTAAAATCCCCACTGAGAAACACGGTTCCAATTTTCCAAATATCTTTTCAATTACAATTTAAACAAACTCTCCTTTCTAATAACATGTAGTAAAGGTCACAATCTTAGTTGCATCATGAGCAGGAAAACTCACCTTTCATCAGCTACACCACATTCCAAGAGGTTATTATTGAAAATTAATTGAATCAAGAACAAAGCTGGGGTTCCCTATATAGAAAAGGAGAGGAATATTAATTAATTTTGAATTATAAAAATTCTAAGTATTTTTATGTCAAGTTATTAAGTACATAAATGTACATCTATATAAATACATATAACAGAGTAGCCCATTTTACTATTATCACACCATCTGGAAATTTAAGTGGACCATACTGCCAGTTAAAGCTTGGCAAAGGGCAATTTGAAATATGATACAAATAAATTTAATTGGTGCCTCTTACTATGCAACTAATTAAAATATCACCTCACATACAATAAATGACACACAAAAAAATTAACCAGATGGGCGTGCAAAATTTGCTTCTTCATTCTTTAGTGAAAAGATGGCTCTTCATTCTTTACAGAGAAAGCTGTATCAAACATTTTTTCACTTTCCAAATTATTAAAGCTGGACTTAGTATAAACTAGTTTTTCTTGATCATTATTAAAAATTAAATGCTATGAAATCGAGTAATGAAAAATGTTACAAAAATATTTCATTTTCAATTTTCTATAAAAATCAATAAACAGATTCACTATAAGCTATAATATATAAGATTGTTATACAAAGAGTTTTTTCCCTTCTGTAAGTATCCAAATGTTAGTAAGGTACACACCAATCAATTTTAGCAATCAAGCAGGATGAAAATACCTAGATAGTACTGTGGCAAATGAGATGGAAATACTATAAAGCAGAAGGCATTGTTCCTCCTTCTTCCTCCCTTTCTACCCCTACTTCTTCCATAGTTCATAATGAAATCATCTTGAAGCCTTTTCTTAGTGAAAGGTCCAGTTTCTCTGTTTCTCCCACTAATGTGTTCACACATGTATACACCCAAACCCATCATCACATTTAAAATACTTGCATTAAGAAGATCCATGTTAGCAACTTGATATGCTGGAGAACCTAGTACTTTCTGAGGTAGTCCTTTAATTGTAATTTCCATGAGAACCTAAGGAATTTTTTTTTAAATGGGACAAAAATTACTCCAAAAGAATACCCAAACTTAGCAAAAGTGAAATGCATTACAAGTTTCTACGAAGATATCTGATTGCAAATATACATTATAAGTTTGACCAAAAACAACTGAGTCACTTTAGTATTAGGAAGACGTACACAGATTTAATAACTAACAAAGTTGTCATGTCTTTATTACTTAATAACTATATAATTATACTAAGTAGATCCTATTCATTTTTACACATGAAAAGAGAAAGCACGCAAGAGCACACAAGCACACCACATCATTCTATGAGAAAATAAAGGATGAGAGGATAGGTAAAAAACAGAAGATAAAAGGAATGTGCAATGTTAAATGAAATAAGGCACTGAGTGGATGGTCCTGTTCTTGTAACTAAAGTAAAGAAGTTACTCGGAAAAAAAATAGGTTGATATGGAATGGAAGATTTCTATTATAACTGCGAAGTAATTACAGTGGCAGGCTTATAACAGCTAAGTTAGACTTTGGAGGGTAAGAGGGCAAATACATATTAGTATTTTTTCTTGTAAGATAAGCCTCATGTCAAAAAGAATAAATTTTTTGCTTTAAAAAATTATTAGTACGTACCAATGTTTTTGATACAGGAAATGCATCAGCTGTCATTATGTTTTTCAAAGACTGTAGTAAAAGAGTCAATACTTCTGAACCCTGTCGTTCTTTTTTGTTACCTAATAGAGTTCAAAAATTACAAGCATGTTGAAAATTCATTTAAGAACAAGTAACAATTTTCACTAAGTAGCTTCTCAGAATTTACAAAACTCTTTACTGTATGAGTTTACTAAGTGGAAACACTGAAGATAAAGTTAACATGTTAAATTTAAAATTCTAAACATCAGATGAGGTTTAAGGTTTTGATATTCATTGCAAGCTGAAAGTGACTGATAAATACTGGTTTAGCCATGCCTTTTAGCTTTATAATTACATTACCTGATTCAATAACTGACTTCACAAAGCAAATAATATCTTTCCATATGGCATATATCATAGCATCTACAAAACAAGAATAATTTTCTGTTAGGGGAAAAAAAAAAGAAATCACTGAATACAACACAGTGCTTTCATAAGTCCTTAAAGGCAGACTCTTAATGACCAATAATTTCAAATTAAATTCTTACCTGATGCATCTTTTCCTACAGCAACAAAGCTGTCTTGAACTGCAGCTATGAGTATATTTGCATGCTTGCAAAAGAATGAAGGACTATTAATTAAAGGATGCTGAAGAGGCTCTAGAAAAGAGGGGAAAAAGAAGTAAAACGTCAAATTCCAATTTTTCTGTAATAGTTTACAAACTGATTTAAAAAAAAACAAACTAAAAGCAAAATCTTTACAGTCAACTCATGTTTTCTGACATTAGTTTTGCATATTTTGCAATACATAAAAAGTAACACTAAGAACTGAAAAATATACTGTAAGACTTGTGGTAAGTACCCATAATAATTTAAGAAAAAAAAATACCTAAACTCAGCACAAGTTTGTTTTTCTTAGCAAACCCCAAAACGTCTGGACCCAGCAAAAAATGAAGTAACATTTCAATTCCCAAGAGTTGGATGGATGGAATGGCTGCTATTCCACTGTTACTAAGAGAGAAGTTCATTCTGGGTGTAACTGGAGTTCCAAATGGGAAAGATCCTTAAGAGAAAAATCAGAAAATCCCTGTTAGTGATTTACATGAAAATAAAACAACCCAATGTATAAAACTGAGACTAAAGTAAATATACCAGAAAAACAATCAGTTCATCAAAAGTCTTCCCAGTCTTTTTATGAACCCTATTCTTTTGTCACTTCTTAATGGTACAATAATATTCAATTCAATTCACATAATCCAATGTGTTCAGCCACTCCAAGTGATGATCCCACCTTCATTTTCCAATTTTTTTTTGCTAGTAATAATAATTTTAAAAACTGACTATTTTTTGTACAAACTGAGCATTTTCATCTTTTATCTCATTGGAGTACCTGTTCCAAATAAATGAAGCAAGCTCTCCACATTATGAGAGAGAAGTGATATACTCGATTCAGAATGAGTTATTTTATTTTGCCTACATTTCTTAAGAAATCTTTGTTGTTGTTGTTTTTTTAATTCAATGAGATAAGGGAAAAAGTGAATATAGTAGTAGAAAAAGTACAGAAAAAATGAACTGAATGTTTATGAAGCTGAAAGTAAAGTCAGAAAAAAATCATACATAAGAACAATGCTGAAAGCTACAGGTTGAACTTATTATATTTTTAGAAAGAAATCACTTCATAAAATGCTAGAAATTTTATATATGATCATCCTTTTCTATTTTACTATGTATTTGGAAATGTCAATTTTATTTGGTGTTTTAAATTACATTTTTAAAAAAATCCAAATTAATTTTACATTAAACTGAAGATTGGGGAGGAAGCAAAAAATATTGGTAACTATTTCAAAAATAATTAGTTTCCTTTATAGTTGTATATATGTTATACATTTTAAAACATCAAGTTAAAGGATCTATAATCTTCCTCTGACTGTCAAAACAGATCCATGACATAAAAAAGTTTAAGCACCCCTGGTCTGGTGGAAAGAATCTAGGGGTCTGGATTTAGAATCAGAAAATCCAACTTTGATTCTGAGTTATACCAATTACATGTATCTGTGAACAAGCTATTTTTTTTTCCTAATCTTTATCTGTGATCTGATCACACAGGTTATTGGAACAATGAAAAAAAACACAACTTGATTTTTCAACATAAATGTTTGTCTATGTGGCTATGTTAACACAAATTCACATTAGTCTTAAGAACATGCTGTCCTTTATACAAGCTAAAGACACTTTAAGCAAAACCATTTTGTTACAGTAAATTGTTCCTGAGTTAATGGACTTCTTTTTTGAGAAGCAACCGAGTTCTGAAAGTAATATAGTCTATGACTGAGAGAGGAAAACTAATTAGAATATAAGCAAAATCCCAACAAAGATCAATACAAGTTTAGCCCAAAGTTAATATCAATACAGAAATGTTAACTGCACTCTTCTCAAAACTTCACATTCCATAAAAGACATATTACTTTTTTCTTTGTATATTTGTATATAAATCTCAAGACATAACTATTATTGTTAGAAAAACAAGGGGCAGGTAGGTGGTGCAGTAGATAGAGCACCAACCTTAAATTGGGACAATCCGAGTTCAAATATGACCTCAGACACTTAATACTTTCTAACTGTGTGACCCTGGCCAAGTCACTTAACCCCAATTGCCTCAGAAATAAAAAACAAAAACAAAAACCAGGTGCCTCGTCAGAGCTAAAGAGTACTAAATATACAATCTAAAGACCTAGATTTAAGTCTTAGTTATATCACTTGTTATGTGTGATAGTGTCACTTTGTTTCCTTATCCGTAAAGATGGTCTTATATATTTAAGTTATTATAATATGAAATGGCTCTCTCATACTTTATCGAAGTTCATCTTTCCAATTACACCAGTGGTCACTGAATGTCTGATAATTTTCCTATAGAAGTTTGTTCCACTGTTTTTTTTCCTGACCATTAGATCCTTTATCTACTGTCCTTTTCCCCCAATGCCTACAATGATTCTTAGATTTCATTCCATCATTAAACAAAAATATTCCCCATAACTTTCCTAAGACTCCCATTATCAATCTTGTTTCTCCTCTGTCCTTGCTGCTAGACTGCAAGAAGCCAACTCTATACATCTTTTACATTCACATTATGAGCTACAATTAGATCTGATTTCACTGAAACTGATATACCTCTACAAAACAGTCCCTAAGCTACAAAATCCAACATCCTTTTTTCAGCATTCCTCTTTAAACTTTCCTTGGCATTTAACATTTGAACACTTCCCATTGGTAGATACTTCTAATTCAACATGTCAGACCATTCTTTCAGCATCCTTCATTGGTTTATAATTCTTTAACTTGAAGCAGGTATATTTCAAAGCTCAGTTCTCTAGATCTCTTTGGAGCTCATCTATTCTATGTAATTCAATTACAAATCTAGAGGAAAGACTCCTAAATATAGAATCTAGTCAATAATCTCTTCCACATCCTTTAACTGACAGCTATGTTTTCCTAGATGTTCTGCCAGCACTGTAAACTCAGTGTGTTCAATAGTATGATGATCAAATACCTTTAAGTAGAGCAAGCACATTCACATATTACACTTAAACACACACACACACACACACACACACACACACACACACACACACACACGGTATGAATTCATACCATCCAAGTTTTTCCATCATAGAAACCTATATTCACAAACTTCTTAATAAAGCAAATACTTCTAAAAGATGAAACAGAGTCAGCAATATCAAAAGAGACTCATAAAACAGTAAAGAGACCATTTAGAGTACATAGAATCCAATTCTAAATCCTACAGTTTTAAAGACCTAGTTTGAAAATTGCAGGAAAAATAAAGTTACACCTAAAAATTTACAAAAAGTAAGCTTTTCAATATATACATCATTTGTTCCCCAATTAGGATAGCAAGTAATCTTTTAAATATGCAAGATTAAACTTTTATACCCTAGAGAAACTACAATTTCATGACCAAAATCTTGTAATCTTGGTATTGATTCTGGTTAGCATTTCATAACTTTGTTTAAGGAGAATACTATGATGTATTAGTTTTTAAGTGTCAAGTTATAACTGTATCTTTTTTTTTAACTATGCAGAAGAAAATGTGAAGATGGTCAAAAAAAGGCATAAAGAGGCAGGATAGCTTTGAAAGATACAGATTGAATAATTCTCTGTTCTGTATAGACAGTAATATCCATTTTAACAGCTTTCATTCATATATTCATTTGTGTCTAAAGGTAACTGGTAACACAATTACAGGAACTAGTTTCTACTACATTAATAATGGCTGACAATTAACTATAATGAGTCTGTTCCTAAGATATGCACATGGGTTAACTTTTCTAGGATGCTTTCACAGTTTACCTCAAATATCAAATATATATTATTGATCAATATTAAAATAAACCTATATATGCATCATCATAAAATACAGCAAAAAACATTTTAAGCGCTAACTAATCAAGCACATAAGGAGAATTCTTCAAACAGCAGAATTTTTTATTAGAACAAAGTTTTCATAATAAAACCAATCAAAAGGAATAGATGCTGGCTTTTGAAGTAATGCAGACAGGAATTTCAATTTTTTTCATAATCAAGTTAGAGTTTTAAATCAAAACTTATCCTGTACCTGTTTTCTGATTAGGAGTAACAGGGTTTAAGCCTGCATTTGTTGCTCCACGGGATGGAGTTCCTTGGGGTGCAGTATGGCAGTCTGTGCTAATTGTGCTCTGAATGAGAGGTACACAAACCTACAGAGAAAAAGTAAACAATGTGTATGTAAGTATTCGATTATATAATCTTATTTGGACATGTTCAGAGTCCAGTGGTCCCATGCTTCAATCTCTCACTCACACCACAGAATATACCACTATTTGGCTAGAGCTTATTAAGTTCTTTCAGCTAAATATCAAAAACAAGGAAATAAAGCAAAGAAAAGGACAGACTATAAAGATAAAAGACATTCAAATTGGGAAAAGACTATTCTTCAAGAATCTACCAGATTAAGTTTGAGTGGTAAACAATAAAACTTCTCAATTTGAACACAAAAATTCAATTAAGTTTTCATCGATTTTTGTCATAAGAACAAAAGCCATAAAATTTAGCATTCAACAATATATGCATCAATAAAAAAGTCATTGTTCAAGATGTTTGGTTGTAAAAAACACAGGGCTGACACAATGCTATCTCATATAATTTCTAACAGATAAATCAAGCACTATTTATGAAGTAGAAAATGCAACATACCTATAAAAACAAGAACCCAGAGTAGTCAAAATACAACAATCTACATTCTGTGTTTTGTTACCTGTTCAAAATTTGTAGGAAGATGAGGTCCAAGCCTCATTAGTAGATACCACCAGACTTCCAATTTTGTCAGTGCTAAAGCTTCTGTTCTGACATGGATAGAGCTCAAAGGCTGCATGAGCAATTTCAGTCGCTTTGTGCTGCACAGTATATCTTCAGATTTTTAAGAACAGATTAAAAATATACAGTTGAACTTGAGATAAACACTCATTAATTTTACAGTAGCATTTTCAGCAAACAAGTTAAAATAAAGAAATACAGCTAATCAATAATTACTCATAAGAGAGTTATCCATACAGAGAAAAAAACACTTCTTAAGACCATTCTTACTACAATCAATTCACTTACTCAGAGGATGAATTGGACAATTATCCATATCAAGGCTAGCCATTTCTGATTTTTAAGACACTCAGTGTTTGATAGTTTAACTTATTATGTCTTTCTAATAAAAGGTCTTTAATGGCAAGGATGTTAAAGCATTGCTTCACTGACCCCTTTCTTTAAACTCCTATTATGTCAAATCAGTATCAAAGCATTTTAATGACACTAATTAATATTTCCCTATTAAACAGATACAAGTATTATGCCCATTTCACAGGGAATAAGTGATTTGACACAATGCTGCCTGATATTACCGATTGTGGACTATAACGAAGTTTTATACAAGGATTTAAAGGAAAAAGCCCTGAATTACATACACCTATTCGACTATAGTGGACAATCAACATTTAAACATCTTAAAAAGAATCAAGACATGCAAAACAAGCAGAACCAGGAATACAGAGTATTCCTGTACAGAGTAAGAGCAAGATTATGTGATGATAAACTACTGAGAGACTTGGTTCTTATCAGCAGTTCAATGATCCAAGGCAATCCCAATAAACTTGGGATGGAAAAATGCCATCCACATCCAAAGAGAACTATGGAGAATGAATGTAAGTCCACATAGGATATGTTCACTTTTTTTTCCTTGTTTCCTGCCCTCCCCCCCCTGCTCTTGCTCTCATTTCTCTCTCAATAAAATTCATAAGGAAATATGTTTAAAAAAAAATACATAGACGCATTACATGTATAACAAAAAAGGATGTTTTTACATGTAACTGGGGAAAATAAAAATTTAAAAAAAAAAATGAAGACTAGAAGACATAACTTCATTTCTTTTCCTTTAATTAGCTGTAAATAAAAAATCAAATATTTATAACATTTTAACTTACCTGGATTTAATGCAAAATTATCTATCAAACTTTTCCAAGCAATAAAGGCAATTTTCTTTATCACAGGTGCTCCACTACGGAATCCAAGTTCTTCTAGCTGTAATAATGAGTTGATAAAACTCCCACTTCGATGAAGAGTCTAGAGGTAACAAAATACCCAAGAAAAATTTAAAATAAAAAAAAAAAATTTCATTTATTTGCAAAGAACACAGGAAGAGTACCTATAGTAATATGTAAAGATTCTGAATAAATCATTGATAACAAAGACTTTATATATACCAAAATCTTTAGTACTTTTTGTAGTTGTAAAGAATTGGAAACAAAGTCAGTCTCCAGTGACTGGGAAATGCTAAAATAAACTGTGGTACATGAATACTACTCTTTAAGAAATGACAAGCACTACAAAATTAGAAATATAATGAATAGAGACAATCCTGGGAAAAAAAAAAAAAACAACAACACACTACTAAAACAACGAAAACCCACAACCACAAAACAAATGAAAAGGAAAGCTGCAAAATTACCACCAAGTTTAACATCAAAAAGAGGAGAGTATTATACCTTACCCCATATTCCACTGTAAAGGAGTTTGTGTTTTGATTTGGAACAATACCTAAATCCAGCCTGTTTAGATGTATTGAGGAATTTTGTTGATTCCAACCTTCTCTCTCACCTTTTCTTTTAAAAACTTTTGTTCTTAGGGATGTCAGAAGACTAATAGTAGTAGTGTATGAGGGGAACTTTAGTGAATTTTAAGACAAAAGATAAGCGACTAAGACAACTGACTGCTTAAACATACCAGGATACCCAACTTCCACATACTAACTTCACAACAAATTGTGGTATGCAAAAAATGAAATGTTGTCATTTAATTTAGTTGGGTTCAATTCTTCAAGACCCCATTTGGGATATTCTTGGCAAAGATACTGGGTTGGTTTGCCACTTCCTTCTCCAGCTCATTTCACAGATAAAAAACTGAGGCAAACAGGGTGGTGTGACTTCCCCAAGGTCACAAATCTATTAAGTGTCGGAAGCTAGATTTGAACTCAGAAATCATCATGTTTAGCTTAGATAAAAGGTGGCTTAGAGCAGACTACTCTTTATCTACAGGGCTGTCAGCAGGAAGAATAACTTGTCTTCTTTGGACCCAAGAACAGATGTCATGATCCCAAAACTTTATTATCCTGGAGAAGTATAGCTCTTACCCTTCCAAGAAGTTTAACAAACAAAGGCCATAATTTCAACACATATGTCTCATTTTTACTCATGAAGAGTTTTTGTAGTTCTGGAATTAGTTTCTGGAAAAAAAATGGGGAAAAATGAGTGGTGAAAGGAAGAATTTTGTTCATAATTTTTTTAAAAAACCTTTTTTAAACAGAACCTTAAAAAATAAAGCTATTCATTCATCCACCACTAATAAACTACTAAGAAAATTTCAGTTTAATAACCTTGTAAAATAAAACATGTACTTTTAATTATGAAGGGATTTCTCCAAACGAATCATGTTATCAAATCCTGGTACAAGTATACACCATGTTAACATACAGTGACTAAATTATTCGGTATTTCACAAAAGACTTGTTATTCTCTATTCCCTAATTTATTTTTCCTTTTTTCCCCTTTTTTATACCTTTTTATTTACAAGTTATATGCATGGATAATTTTACAGCACTGACAATTGCCAAACCTTTTGTTCCAATTTTTCCCCTCCTTCCCCTCATCCCCTCCAATGGCAGGTTGACCAATACATGTTAAGTATGTTAAAGTATAAATTAAATACAATATAAGCATACGTATCCTAACAGTTATTTTGCTGTACAAAAAGAATCAGAGTTTGAAATAGTGTACTATTAGCCTGTGAAGGAAATCAAAAATGCAGGAGAACAAAAACATAGGGATTGGGAATTCTATGTAATGGTTCATAGTCATCTCCCAGAGTTCTTTCACTGGTTCTATTCCATAATTTAAAGATATCACAAATTCTGGGCCAAGTGTAGTAAAGTGTAAGGAATCTCTAAAATATTAATAACTTTACAATATACATTTTTACAGATATCATTAATATGAATAGAAATCTATTAAACTTACATAGGTAACTCTGGCTTTAACAAATCAGATTATATAACAATTCTTTTGTTTGAACTGCAGGAATAAGGGTTTGGAGGGATAACTGAGGTCCCTAGATTTATTGTCTCTATCTTTATGGCATTCAAGTTATTGCCTACCTCATAACTAGTATTCATACTAACTATCCTTGTATAAAATTCTTAGGAGGGAATATTACTTGAGAAGTCCTTCACAGAAGGCTTTAGCTTAGGGCAGGCTTTGCCAAAAGCTATCTTTCTCTTAAAAATTTCCATTTTTAAAAATAATACCAAATATTGGAAAATATCAAACTTTAATCATCTGTCATTCCCATAATGAATATACTGAATAAATGACATTAGTTATAATGATGCAACATGGAGGTGGTCATTTCAACCAAAAAGAAAAATCATCATTAAGATGAAAAGTTATTTTAACTGCCTATCTCAGAAGTGTCAAAGTCGAAGTAGCCCTCATAAGCCATGGGGCCCAAATCAGATTAAAATATAACTGGGAAATGTTACAAAATAAATAAAAATATAATATAACACAGAAATGTTAATTTGTGATCCCTTTTTGATTTGAGTTTGACATGACTGGCCTTTATCATAATGAAGTAAGTCTAGATTATCAGCAAGTTATTCTAATGAGTTAAACTGGCAGATTGTACATAAAAGTAGAAAGATTCTGATATACTGATTTTTGAATTTGCAATCCAAGGATAATATAGGTTAACCACTAGGTAATGAATTTTTTCTAGTTCATTCAAGTTACCTTGTTAAGATAACAACAACAGTCTATTGGGAAGGTAAACTGATTCGGTTACAAAACTAGGAATGTAATCTTCACAGAGTATTGTCTTTCACTTCCCAAAAATATTAAAGTCTATGCTGTTTTGTGAAGTATACTACTCCCCTTATTATCAACATGAGGGCATAGATTCTAACCTAAAAATGTTACCTCCAACATCTAACAAATTGCTCTTTGAAGCTGGTAATGAAAAGATTTGAACTCAAAATCCTAATAAAAATGCCTTTTGCAGCCTTAATTTCCTCATCTGTAACATAGGGATAATAACAACACCCATCTATCTTTCAGGGTTGTGAGAACCAAAATGATATGACATATATAAAATACTTTGCAAACCTTAAAACACTTTGTTATGGCTATTATTCTGCGGTATAATTATATTAGAATAAATGTTTTAAGCTCCTTTCTAATCAAGACTACTGCATGTATCACCCATTTAAAAACATTAAATAAAATACAAAAAACACCACTTGACACAAAACAAAGTACCAAAGGTGAAATTATCAAATTATCAAAAACAAAAACAATGAACTATCAAGAAAGTTTGCAAAACAAAACCAAGTTACAATCTGAAACTCGATAAAATATCAATTTGTAATTAGAAAAAATAATTATTAATTCAGTTTCTCAAATGGCAAATAATATGACTTAAGATTACTTGTAAAATTTTTAGTAACATGGCCCTCTAATATTAGGCTATGTTAAATATTGGGTATTGTCATACTAAGATGATATAATGCATAATTTTCTGTCCCTTTTTTTTTTGTCTTTAAGAAAACTATTTTAAAAAACTTAAAATTACCACTCACAGTTGTCATAAGTTGCTCAGTAACAGCTGCTACTTCTTGCTGTTTCTTGAGCAACAATGGCATTCCCATCTCTAGTGCAGTTGCTCCCCGTAAATGTACTTTTTGGGCTGAATGTACCACTAAAGGTATGATCAACTTTGCCCACCTCACTGCTTCTTCTTCCATCTGAATAGGGGCTTGCTCTATTAGTCTATAAAGAATAGAAATAAATATTTAGTAAAAGTTGGTGCAAAGGCAAATATTTAAGTCTTAACTCTAACTTATTTGCAATTGATAAGCAAATTTTATCAAGAAAACTACCTTATCCAGGTCAAGATTACATACTAGATTGGTGACTAAAATCGCAAGTATTTCCAAAGATACATAACCTTTAAAATCTACATCCAGAATTCAATTCCATTCCAACATTAAATATCTAGTTCATGCCAGACCCTTTGTTAGGTGCTAAGGATGTAAAAGAAGAAAAAAATCACAGATGCACACAAGAAATACAGAAAGAAGAAAACAGTTGCAAGTGGCGGAATCAAACCTTTAAAAGCAAACAGCATTTGATCTGAGCTTTGGAAGATTGAAATGATGAGAGAATATATTTTAGGAATAAAGGAAGTCTGAAAAAGTGGTTAAGAACAGGAACTATCGAAATATGCCTGGGATATAGAATGCATAAAGAAAGTCACTGTGATATTAAGTCTGGAAAAACAAGTTAAAGTAAGGCTATCAAAGGCTTTAAAAACTATGAGTTTATAATTCATATGAAAGCAACAGAGGACCACTTATAGGTTTTTCTGAGCAAGAAAATGACATTAGCTCTGTAACTTAATGGGGTTAAGTAGGAAGCTGGAGTTACAGCACTAGATTTCAAGAGAACAATTAGGATCTATCTGTAGATAGATATACACTTCTCTGCATATTTATATACACATCTACATATATTTAATGGACATTAATTGAATGGAAAAAAAGGGGGGGGATAGTGAAGAAGTATGATAGGAAAAGATAAGGGAAGGAAGAGAAAAGGAGAGAAGAGAGACCCTATGATAATCCAGCAGGAAACTAAGAAGGGAAAACTCAGAAAGGAAGAAAAACAATATTATGCAAACCATAGGAACACCAAATATTTAGAAAGAATAGGTGGCCAACAATTGTGACAAGGTATATACAGAAAGGCAAAGAGAGATTGTAGGAAATAAATTACAAGATCTGTCGGTCAAAAAAAAAAAAAAAAAATCGGCCTGTCAGGGAAATACTAAAAGTAAGACAATCAGAGTCTGAACAAAAAACAAAACAAAACTAAAAACAAATAGATTCATTCTCACAATGGGCAAAAAATATTCTGGGATATAATTGTTAAAACTGTTGTCAATGCAGTTGAACAGCTATATGAGAACAGCCTAACATCATCAAACATGTGCTATAGTGTCTTAGTTTCACCTTTTAAATGTTAACCAAAAACCATTATTTAAAAAACAATATTATGCCATTTAACATTTTATAGTTACCACTTTTTCTTAGCCACCTCTGCTGAGTTCTCAAGATCATGCCCATGGACTGTGGTAATGCCACAGCCCTATCTGGGGCCAAAACTCTTCTTCCTCTATTCTACTATTGATGTATCTCACCAGGTCCCAATAATTTAATTACCATTTTTATGCTGATGGGCAGCAAGGTGCTATAGTGAATAGAGTGCAAGGCCTGGAGTAAGGAACTCATCTTTCGGAATTCTAGTCTGGTCTCAGATACTTACTAGCAGTATGACCCTGAACAAGCTACTTAACCTATTTGTCTCAGTTTTCTCAACTGTAAAATGAACTAGAGAAACAAAAGGCAAACCACTTCCATTATCTCTGTCAAAAATGCTCCAAAAGGTATTACTAACAGTCAGACATGATTGAAAATGACAGTACAACAGTGCTGATGAATCTCAAAACTCTTTCCCCAATCTTCAGGCTGACCTTGTCTGCTCAAACTGGCTCTGAGTTGTTAAGGACCATGCCTAAGTAAAGGAGCAGGTCAATTTTCCGAGAGCCTCCACAGCTGAGAATCGTTAACACTTGAAGAAGTTGCAAAGCAGCCTTTACTAATGCAGATGTTCCTTGTGGATTGGGAATGAAATAAATTGCTGACAAGAGGGAAAAGGAGAGAGTTCAGACAATGCAACTGCCTCTTAGTCTCCTTGTATCACCATCCTCTCACATGAAGAAAACCATTCTACAGATCGTGTTAGATCTCCAACAGTCACTGGCAGGTGGCTCCCGTATCAAAACACTTGAGTTCTTAAACCTATTCATTTGTAGACAACTTAACCTCACCATGTCCAAAACTGAAATCGCTATCTTTCCTTCTAAGCTCTCTTGCCTTCCAATGTTCCCTATTACTGTGAAGGATAATATCACCCTCCTATTCTCCTAGGCTCAAAACCTAGTTGTCATTCCCATCTCCTCACTGTTTCTCACTGCTCAACTACTCTATTGGCAAGACCTGTCAATTTCACCTTTTCAGTGTCTTTCAAGTATGTACCCTTCTCTCCTTCATCACCTCAGACTTCAATTATCACAATTACCTGCTGATGGGGCTGTCCGTCATAAGTCTCTCCCCATTCATTCTTTATTCACTTGCCAAAGAGATTTTCCCCAAGTACAAGTCTAACCATGTTCACCCTCCACTAAATAAACTCCAGTGGCTCCCAATCACCTCCAACTTCACATAAAAAATCTTCTAGCATTCAATTTTGTTCACAAGTTAACCCCAACCCCAGTTTTCTTACACCTTATATCTCCAGCATGCTCTCTGATCCAATGACAATTGTCTCCTGGTTGTTTCATAATCAAAACATCCCATTTTGAGGTTATGGGCATTTTCACTGGCTGCCCTCCATGCCTGGAATGTTCTTCCTCCAGGATTCCCTGACTTTAATCCAAATTAAAATCTCATCTTCTACAAGAAGGCTCTTTCATCCCCTTTTAATTCTAGTGCCTTCTTTCAGTCATTGTATGAATGTATATATTTATGTTTATCCTGTATACAGCTTGTTTAAACATATAATATCTTTTGTTATTCTTCCATTAGATTGTGGACAGGAACTGGTTTTGTCTTCTTTTTGAATCCTCAGGGATTAGAACAATGCTTAGCACATGGTGGGTGCTTACTGACAAGGATCCTGGATTTGATTGCTACACAGAAGATAATAGAAAAGAATATATAGCATACATACTCCCCAAATTGAAGTCCTTAATGACAGAATTAATCCTACCATTCACTCATTTCCAAGGGTTTGGTGGTCAATATTAATTACTAAGAACCACTAAGAACAACACTAAGAAACCAAGTGTTTAGTCATGTCACACTGTCACACTGATCACTCTCTACAAAAGAATTTCTCCCGTCACACACACACACAAAAACAAAACACTTTCCACCAACTAAATAATCATACTCAATACAAGTGACAAAAGGCAAAGTTTCCTATATGTGCTAATGCACACTGTTCTGGTTTATTCAAGAAATCTCAGAATACCAGTGTTTGCGAAATACTTTAGAACATTTCAAATAATAATTTAAATGTGGACAATGAAATACCTAGCATATTAATAATTTACTCCTTCAAGATTCAAAGTACATTAAATTATTTTAATAAGCATGACATTCAAACATACATACCGTATGATAACATTTAGTGCTTCATAATCAACCACCATAGAATGCACATCCACTTTATTAAATACTACTTCTAACATGGTAATTATACTGGGTACCTAGAAAAGATATATATATAGAAATCATCAAGCCTAATTTCAATATGCTTAAGTAGTAGTATAAAGGTAATAAATAACAACTCTACACCTACCGCTTTGCCAACAATTTCATTGGGAAATGTTTGTTTAGACATTACCCAAAGTGCTCGAGTACGTGTATTTTTGTCTGCACTCTTTGTAGCAATATCAGTCAACTGTGAAAGCAGCTCTTGCATTTCTTTTTCTGAAAAAAGAAAAAGCACTTACAATTTGGGTTTTGTTGATTATGCAACATACTATAAAACCATAAAACTCATTTGCCCTGTACTACTATCAACATAAAAGAAAAGGTTCTCGGGACAGCCAGGAGGCACAGTGGATAGAGCACCAGTCCTGAAGTCAGGAGGACTTAAATTCAATCACTTAACACTTTCTAGCTGCATGACTCTGGATAAGTCACTTAAGCCCAATTGCCACAACAAAATATTTAAGGAAAAAAAAGGTTCTCATGGTACTTTGGGACTATTCCATAAACACCATGTTCACATCAAATAAGCAGAAAAACAAACACAAACACATAAACAGCAATGATTTAAGATTTCATAATTGAAATAATAGTTTTACAACGTTCAATTTTAACTTAATATTTCAAGACACACCTGGCATTGCAAATTCATTTTAAATGAATCCGTAATTTCTAAGGCTTGAATTAAAGAGTTCAAGTATAATATAAATATCTATTAAATATGTCTTAGATAATACCTGCTGCAATAGATACAAAAGAAAATGTAGCATAAGAATGACTATTTATATCCTCTTAAAGACAAAGATATAAAGGTGCAAAGACAAAACAGTACAATACAAAGAGAAAAGAAGACTTCTCAACGAAATTCTGAAAATTTAAGACCACAAATAATTTTATACCTGTTAATCCTGAAGTAATTTGGGAGTTATATAAACAAAATCCCATAGCTTGTAGAGTAGCACTATTCAGCTCTGAGTTTTGACTACAAATGTGAGTCTAAAAAAAGAAACACAAACAAAATGTCAACTTAAAATTATGATACTAAAACTGAAATAAATTAAGAAAGCATTTTAATAGAAATTATTAAATAACTAAAAGTGATCACTACATTAAAATCAATTCATAAAACACTTCATAACCATATAACATTGCTACAAAGGTAGAGAAGACTGAGAACGTCCTATGCTGGAGGAAAAGATGAAGACAAGCACAGAAGATAAACATGGGAGACTTTTTTTCCTATTTCACAGCCTTTATACCACAACTACTTATAATCCTATTGACTGTTCCATTCATAGGTCTCATGATTCTTTCCTTTCCATTCCCAAAAACTAGTCCAGGAATTCATCACAGACTACTAACCACTTACTTGGTGATCAATCTCCCATCAACTAAACATGTAAGACTAGATTTGCTAAAGCATCAATTTTTTCCATCACTCCCATGCTTAAAAAATGTTGAAGACACCTCCCTACCTATCTCTAAATTCATGAGTCTTTAATTTTCAAAACATCTGTCCACAAATCTCACTGCCCTTACATATTTAAATTTCTCATTTTTCCCAAAATTTCTGCTCTTCCTAGGCAAGACTCAATAATGTCCAATCAAATATCTGATACTCATTTCCCATTTTGTATGATTCTCCTCTTTCTTGAAATGCCTTTAAATTTTCTGCTTTTGTCTAATCCCAGACACATTATTCAAAGTTCAGGTGACACATAAAATCTACAATTAGAACAATTCACAGCTCTTCCCTTTAGTGTGCCCAGCTACAAATATCTCAAGGAGCTCAATGATAAAAGAGACTCATAGTCACTTTTTGTTGAAGCAGAGTAGAAGAAAACAAATAGATATTCACCAACTGAGGAATAGCTAACATTTGTGGTGTACATAAGTTATATAACATTACTACATTGTAAGAAATAATATAATATAATATAACATAATACAATACAATATAATATAATATAATATGGCACAGTGAATAGCCCTGAAGTCAGGAGGAACTAAGTTCAACTCTGACCTCAAACACTTTAACACTTCTAGTTGTGACCCTGGCAAGTCACTTAACCTCAATTGCCTCAGCAAAAAAAAAAAAAAAAAAAAAACTAATTCAAGAAATACAGAGAAGCTTAGTCTTCCAAGAAATAATGCCAATACAGCAAATAGAAAGAGAAAACCACACAAATTAAATGAATATTGCAAACTTATAATGACCAAACTGGGTATCAAAAGAGAAGAGGACAATCCACCTTTGTTTCTGAGGTTGAGTGGATGTGGAATGCGTATAAAACACACCCTATCAAAATTTTTTGATATATTAATTTTGCATAACTTTTTCTTTCTTCTTTCATTAAAAAAATTCTTTATCATAAGAGATGGCTTTCTGTTAAGTGTGGTAAACAGCAGGTGATATGTTTTTAGATTTCCCTAACAACTTCCACCCTTCTATGGAGTTCTAAAGTATTAAAATCCCCTTGTAAAGGGTTACTTTAAAATTTTTTCCAATGTTTCAGTGGGCGGAACAGATATCCCTTTATCTGAGGCACTGGACCAACTGTCATGGCACTGAAAAAAGCAAGCCAATATTACTCCCATACCCTGTATTGGAGCAAACCAGAAAAAGGAAACTTAGTAACAAATTAAACTCAATTAGTACTTTGAAATCAATGCACTACCCATTACTGTAACTTTTACATTATGATTCTACTCTCTAAGTTTCTGGCAGACAAGGAAACTCTTATATTTCCACATTTACAAAATGCAAATATTTAACAAGCCTTCAAGCTGCTTCATATATTGCTCTACTAGATGATGGAAGTTAATTAGAAAAGATAGGTAGTCTCTGTTCTCAAGAAGTTTCCTCAAATGGGCAAACATATTAAGTATTTACTTATTGATATTTCTCAGTATCTACTAGATATTTTATACAGATTGTCCCGATCTTACCTTCCCCCTCTCCATTACAAATCACTTCAACATTATCAAGCGTCCTACTATTCATATACAATGGGATCTAGCATTAATAAGTATAAGATTGAGGGTCTTAAAAGTTAATGCAGGCCATAGGAACACCATCTCCAGACTCTGAGAATTCATATGAAATGTAAAAGCATAAAGAATATAGCTATGTTAAATATAGCACTTAAAGTGATAATACTAAAACTAAATAGCAAATTTTCTGTTTATATGGATAGAAGCCTATTGAATATTTACTAGGACACTTTTGGTGTTTCTCAAGTACCCCCATATGCAGTCCTAAAGTCTGCAGTCAGTGTCAAGACCAATCCTATGAGGAGAAACACCCTTGTGCAGTGTAAAGATACTTGATTTGCAGTCAGAATCTCTGCTTTTCCACTTAACAATGTGACTTTAGGCATGTCATTTAGCCTCTCTAGGATTCAGTTTCTTCATCTATAAAGTTAAAAAGTTGGACTGGATTTTTCCTAAGGTCGCTTCAATTATAAATTCAATCCTAATAATAAAGCAAAATTATTATTTTCTAACTTAAACTGCTCCAGTATCAATAGCTTCACTTTGAAAATGGTCATGAAAATGGTCTCAAAGAATTTGTAAAACATTTAAATGAAATTCATTTATTACAAACCTTAAATGCGTTATAAAGGCGAGGAAGCTGTTTCTTGATTTCTATAATGAATTCTTTTCCTTCTTCTCCAGTTAGTCGACTTTAAGAATATGAAGGGGAAAAAAATTTAATCACTATTACACTTACTAAAAATATTGATTTCTTTCTTAAATAAGGCTTATACTTTCATTCTTGAGTAACTCATAATCTGAAATACACTTATATCATATATTCTCATTAGAAGGTATTTAGTGTTATGCCACCAAGATCTTAGATTGTAAGTCTGTAAAATTAAACTTCACAATCTTTTTCAAACAAATAATAAAGTAATAAAACTTTAAATACTGTATGAAGATGGTACTGGCTTACAAATTAAGGAGATTAAAGCACAGCTACTACCTTAAAAAAAAAAATTTACCAGTCATCTCAAAAAAAATATTCCAACTAGTTTTGCGACTAAATTTTAAAAAAATAGCTTGCAACATTCAAAAAGAATGGTATAGTTGCACAAGTGATTCCAAATGTGTAAAACCAGTTCATCCACCTATAAATTAACCCTCTACCAACTTTTCAGACCTCTTTTCCTGGAAAAACAACAAAAAACTAGATTCTTTTTCAATCTCAATAAATGATAGAGCTCACACACAAAAAAATCCTTAAGAACTTCTTATCTGATCTTCTCTAACTTAAGCTGGATTTTAAAAGGAACCTGACTTGTGGATTAATTGAAGTTAATCTTCCTTTATTTTCTATCCACTCTTCCCTTCTTGCCTGCTCTATACCCAATCAAGATTTGGAGGAAATGAGCAAGAGAGGTGGGGGGAATGAAAGTAGATATTGGGGCTTATTTAATTGGGGAATTGGGAGAAAAAGAAGGTAAACTGAGACTTACCTGGCCAAGGTCAGGTAGGCATCCACCTGCTCCCCCGCAGAGGCGGCGGGATCCTCCAGCGTTTCCAACAGCGGGGTCAGAGGGCTACAGCTCCGGGCAGTCATGGTGGCTACAATTCGAAGGGGGGGAGCGGGAAGGGGAAACGGAGGAGGCCCGTGAGACGACCACCCCCACACCGAGTACAGACACCCCCTTCCGCCAGCGCCCCTGAAACGCGCATCGCCGGTCCCCAACCCCCATCTCCAGAACCCGCACCCCTCCACGCACGCGGGCTAACTCTCTCACGCATGTTACACTCATCCGCAAACACACACACGTGTGCACGCCCAGACTTCCCCGGTGCCTCTTTACACTCACCCTCCCCCAGGCCGCGTTCCCGCGTCCCGATCTCCGGGTGGAGGCAGGTCAAGCCAAGTGACTCCGCACCTGGCCGCCCTCCGCACACGCGCCGGCCCCGACGCTGCCTCAGCCGCAGCCACTCCCGCCGCCACCCGCGTCCGGCGCCGACGACGTGAGAATTTCCCGGGCTCTTTTCAACAGGGGGAGGCGCCCGAAGTGGTCGAGGGGCGGGAGGAAGGACCAGTGGGAGGGCGCTTCAGGCCCAGGAGGAGAGCGGAGGGGGGTGGGGCGCCGAACGGCGCCTCTCACGATCGCTTTACCCTCAGCCTGGGCCAACCGTACGTCTCCCGCCCGCGGGAGCTCCGTCCGCCGGCGCGTCCCGCGTGATCCCCGGGCTCGGGTGCGAGATCCGGCTCCAGACTGATTCGGCAGCGGCGGCGGCTGTAGGGGCGCTCGCCCTCTAGCTGCTCCCTCGAGCGCGCCAGGCGCTGGTTCCGGCCCAGCCTAAAATGGCGGCGGGGGGAGGAAATGGGGGGAGTGGGAGGATCCAGGAGGTGGGGAAGGCTCTGAGTGCGCGGGAGCTTAGCTCCTGCGAGAGGGAAGTCCAGGAAAGAGATGCCCGAGCCAATCGAGGCCCGTAGCCTGAGGAGCAGTGAAGGCATCGATCGCTCCCCGCCAACCCCGCCCCCACTCCATCTCCTTGTGCATATGGATACCCTGCATCTTAATCATTTGCCTGCTAGGCGAAATTTCTCAATTTAATTTTTATTTTTATTGCTGTCATTTAAAAATTGCCTTAGAGAAATGAGTGAGGTTGGGTTATGCCATAGGAGGAATACAGACCGACAGTCTTTCCCCCATTTATTCATTTTTAGAATTTAATTAGTGTTGTAATTCCTTGTCCCTGAAAACCCGAGTCCCTGGGAGGGTAAGTGATTTTACTTTCAACTATCCTTAGTGAATGACAATCACGTGCAATGAAACCTGGGGTCTTTAATCTTCCTTCCTTCCTTCCTTCCTTCCTTCCTTCCTTCCTTCCTTCCTTCCTTCCTTCCTTCCTTCCTTCCTTCCTTCCTTCCTTCCTTCCTTCCTTCCTTCCTTCCTTCCTTTCCTTCCTTCCTTTCTCTTCCTTCCTTCCTTCCTTCCTTCCTTCCTTCCTTCCTTCCTTCCTTCCTTCCTTCCTTCCTTCCTTCCTTCCTTCCTTCCTTCCTTCCTTTCCTTTCCTTTCCTTTCCTTTCCTTTCCTTTCCTTTCCTTTCCTTTCCTTTCCTTTCTTTCCTTTCCTTTCCTTTCCTTTCCTTTCCTTTCCTTCCTTCCTTCCTTCCTTCTTCTTTCCTTCCTTCCTTCCTTTCCTTTCCTTTCCTTTCTTTCCTTTCCTTTCCTTTCCTTTCCTTTCCTTTCCTTTCTTTCCTTTCCTTTCCTTTCCTTTCCTTTCCTTTCCTTCCTTCCTTCCTTCCTTCTTCCTTCCTTTCCTTTCCCCTTCCTTCCTTCCTTCCTTCCTTCCTTCCTTCCTTCCTTCCTTCCTTCCTTCCTTCCTTCCTTCCTTCCTTCCTTCCTTCCTTCCTTCCTTCCTTCCTCCCTTCCTCCCTCCCTCCCTTCCTTCCTTCCTCCCTTCCTTCTTCACCTAACTCATCTGTACCTGTTCTATAACTTCTAGAATTGGAAGGTGGTTTTCAGTATTGACAATAGGCAACTAGCCCAAGACCACATCCTCTTCACTACATTCAGCTCCCTTTAAAGCAATGTTTTTTTAATTTTTCATGTCATGGATTTCCTTTTAGAATACATAAGATAGGATTACAAAGAAAAGCAATTACACAGAAGTATAAAAATATTAAATCAAACAATTATCAACCATATCATAAGCTCTGGGAATACAAAAAGAAGCAAAAGACAATCACTGTTCCCAAGGAACTGAACGTTTTTCAAAACACTCATTTTATTAAAAATCACTATGTTTGCAAGTGGAAATTCAGTTTTCATTTGAAAATGTAACATTTAAATACTTTAAAACCTTATTAAGGATATTGGCAAATTTTGAGAATAAAATGTAAATGTTGTATATTTGTTTTTTTCTCAAGCATTTGGATTTTCCAAAGCATTTTGTTCATTCAACAGAACAGAACATCACAGACAGCCCTGTTTCATTTGTGAGCTCTTGATTATCTAGCCATGCCAGAACAAGCAGGCTAAAGTAGTGGGAAAAAAAACTTCGTACCAAGAACATAACTAGCCATAAGACCAAAGGCAAGTTTCTTCATTTTTCTGAGCCCCATTTTCTCATCTTAAAAAAATGCCTAAACAGATCCTGCACATCTGTAAAAGATTTCCACATTTCCTCAGTTGTTACTGTCTTCTTTCCCTCCAAAGTTATCTTGTATCTATTTTGATCATATATTGTATATGCCTGATTTATAAATGTTCTTGTTTCCCCATTAGAATGTAAGGCAAATTCCTTAGAATTAGGGTCCTTCTATTTCCCTTCCCCCTCCTCCCCAGCAGTGTTTGCCATTGAGTGCTTAATAAATGAATAGTGATTTTGGACCAAACTGTTAATATATAATTAAAATTTATTTAGGCCACCCAGATTCCTAAAAAGAAAAATATAAAATCCTGTTTTTGTTTACTGACTAGTTGAAACTGAATAAAAATCAACTGTTTAAAATGGATAGCATTTTGTAGCTTACTAAAAGGAGGAAAAGGATTGCAAAAACATTTAGAGAAAAAAAATTGTTCTGAAAAGAATGAAAGTTGGAATTAGGGCTAATTTCTAATTCTAACTTTGCCCCTTACTGTAACTGAACAAAGTCATTTTTGCCTCTCATGACTTGTGCAAAATGAGAGGGAAAGTGCATTGTTTGAAAGAAATGGGGAAAGTTGGACTTGATTACTGGAACTCTCTAGTAGTACCAGGAATCAGCAATACTACACTGAAAAATGAAAACATGAATTTTGTGTACATTTGGAGTTTTAAAAAGGAAGTTGCATTATCTGCATTATTTATATCTATATCTATCTATCTATCTATCTATCTATCTATCTATCTATCTATCTATCTATCTATCTGTATATCATCTGCATTAAGGCAGATAGAGCACTGCCCTTGAGATCAGGAGGATCTGAGTTCAAATCCATCTTCAAACACTTAACACTTACTATCTGTGTGACCCTATCAAAGTCACTTAATCCTTATTGCCTCTAAAAAAGGAAAGTAAAAATGTGTACTTAACTATGTGACTCTGGACAAATCACTTAAACTCTATTTGCCTCAATTTTTCATCCGTAAAGTGGGGATACACTGTGGAGAAAGAAATGCCAAACTAATCCAGTATCATCACATAGGACCAGGAATGACTGAACAATTAAAACACTGAAACATAAAAACATGAATATTGTATACATTTGAAATGTTTTAAAAGGGAGTTGCACTTAGGAAATAAGTTGATTAAAGAAAGCTGCTTAGATATTAAATAATCTTTTGACAATATGGATTTACCCTAAATTTTGTTTATGTACCATCTGGCCTGGAAAGACCTCATTTTAAAGTAAATAATATTTTGCTGAAAACACATATGGATAATTGAAGGGATTCTTTCGTTGAATCATCATATATGAACTTCCTTAACCTTGCCTACTCTTTACCTCAAAACATCTGTATTATCTCACTAATTTTTATATGTTCCCTAACCTACCAAAAAAACCAAACCTGCTAAAATTTTTCCTCTGGTCACTGAAATTTAAAAAGCACCAATTTAACAGAACTTGTTAACATATAGTTAACAAGAGTAGTTAGTTCAAATAAATAGACACCTTTGAGCTAGTAATTGATCCTAATTTCTCTTCTTATTTAACACAATTCACCTTTTTTTTTCTCTCCATATTTTATTTTTGTATCATGAAATACAAAGCAGACGCTATCCCTGTGGTTTTGTTTTGTTTAACTATATTAAATGATGAGGCAAAGTGAAATAAACAGAATCAGGAAAAAAAGAATATTCACTTAATTATTATTTAATTTCCTGTCCAGGTTATTTCTACATTAGAGATGTCCAAATTGTCATGGTCTCTTTTCTCTTCCCCCCATATTACTCTTTGCTCCAAAAAGATTTCAGGTAACATTAATAGCAATCTTAAACAACAACAACAAAAAATTAAAATATAGTTTGGGGTAAACTGTAATTTCTGTAAATTCTGTAAACTTCTCACACTGACTTTTAGAAGTTTCTTCCTGTGGTCCATAGCTTACTCTTAAATTTCAAAAGAGATGATGCTGTCCCCATGTGGGGCCTGGTACCAAATATTTCAGATAGTGTAATAAGACAATAATCACATTCTAGATAAGAGCTAAATTTAATTATCATCTTTACTCCATTTTAGAGGAAGGTTTTTTTTTTTTTTTTTGGTTTTTTTTTTTTGTCTTCCCTTTTGCCCAAGGGAAAATCCCGGAAAGAATTTTAGACTTTTAAAATAGTATTTCTTAATATTTCTAGAGAAACTTAAAAGTTGTTTGTTTTTTAAAATATTTCTACAACACAATGACTACAAACTGTAAAGGATAAGAATAATAGTAACAATGAAGTAACAAAATGTGTGGTACTATTTGAGCAGAGTTTTGAAGAGAGCCCCAAAAGCAAAGAGGCTAAAATAATAACAATAGCTAGCATTTCTTATCATTTTTAAGATCTGCAAGAAATCTTACAAAATATGACCTTATTTGATAATAACCCCACAAAGTGCTATTATCCTCATTTTACAGGTAAAGCAATTTTAGTTTGAGAGATTAATGATTACAGCTAGTAAAGAATTTGAATTTGAATATTTCTACCTCAAAAGCCACTGCTTTATTCATTGTGCCACCTGTTTTTAGATAGAAGGTAGGGGGACAATCAGTGAAAATGTAGGAAGATATTAAGTGTGGTGTCCTGTGTGAGAATGAACAAAGAGTTCAGAATTAGAGCTCAGGAGAAAGATTTGGTGTGAATATATACATCTGGGAATCTGCATAAAGATGGTAATCAAAACATGAGAGCTGGTGAGGTGATCAAGTGAGAGAATGTAGAGAAAGAGCCAGTACAGTATTTTGGGTTTCATCTACAATTAGGGGACTAGATATGGATGATGAAACAAGGAAGAACACTCATGTTCCTCAACTGAAGTGGGGATAATAGTAGCATTTTCCCCCTTAGTTATTGTAAGGATAAAATGAGGTAATATATTTAAAGTGCTATATTATTATTAGTTTTCATATTACAAAAAGCTTTATCAAGCCCATGCAGAAATAGAAACAGAACTATTCTGAGATATGGAGATTAAAAGATAATAGAGAATCATAATGGTACATTTGTAGCCCTGAGATATTAAAAAGAACCAACGGACAGCCTCTAGTGAAGAATATGTATCTAAGAAACTCTGAATAATAAGAACTGCACAAAATAAACATGTATAGAGAGACTGCAATCTATACTAGTAGAAGGGTTTATAATCCCACATTTATAAAATCACAAATCCATTTACAAATATGAATGTGTTCAATGCCTTCTGAATAAAAAAGGTATTTTCATTTTCAGCAAGTCCAAATGTCTATGCAGATGTATTTAAAATATATATTTAATTGATGTATTAGCTTTATATTTGCCAATTCTGGGAGGAAAATCTCTCCTTATTCCAGATTGACCCTTGTCTTGCAACAGAGTAACAATTAAATAAAATACATTACATTGAACGCATCTAACAATGTATACAACTTCTATTACAGCTACTTCCCTTCTTTGACAGAAACATTGTACTTAGATTTTTTTAATTAAAAAAATTTTTTTTTAGCTTCTGGACTTCACAAACATTAAAAAAAAAACTGAACATTTCATTCAGCAAAATAAAATAGAAGAAAAAACAGAGGTTACAAGTAAAATCAATACTCTCTATTATATGTAGCTGCTTCAAAAATTTATAGTAAATTCAACATGTTACTTTCAAAACCGTCCTGCTAGTCTGAGCTGTCTTCTGAACCATTTCCCATTTTTCTTCTTTGTGTTTCTTTCAATGTTTTCTTCTTCTTCTTCTTTTTTTAGCAACCTATTTCCCCCTCTGCTACCTCACATCTTTTGCCCCCAATTCTGCTGCCCTAAAAAAACCAAAAAACAAAAACATAATTCTTAAAATAAGTAAACTTAATCAATAATAAATTCACATTTGTGATGTCCAAAAACATACATTGAGTTATTAATCTTATAGTTTTTTTTCCTTCTGTCATGACATGGAGAAGTAGGTAGTACTGTACAGTACATGTGCTTAATTATCTGTTCTCCAGAGTCATGATTTGTCCCTGATTCATTAAAGTTCTTAAGTCAATGACTCCTAACCTGAGAACATTGAGAATATTAAAAAAAAAAAAAAACTATAACAGTATTTTAAGGTTTAACAAATTTATTTTAATATAATTGATTTCCTTTGTAATCCTATGCATTTTATTTTATTCATTTAAAAACATCATTCTTAGAAGGGGTCTGTAGACTTCACCAAGCTAACAAAGAGGTTCATGAAATAAAAAGTTAAGATTACATCTTTCGTTTTTCAATATAAAATGTTGAAATTTTAAAAACCATTTCTACAGAATATACACAACAGAAGATAGAAGAGACAACTCTAAGAATTGTTTCTGTATTAAATGAAATAGGTCAATATTGTCTCCTATTTAAAAATTCAAAATAAAAAATTTTAATTAAAAAATTGTCTTTTATTTCTCAAGTCTAAAACATAATATTTGTGAGAAAAATGCTGATGCATAATTGCTTGATGGGTTCTCAGCAAATATTATTTGGCAGATGCCAGCTGGTAGCAATATTTTTGTTAGCCTATAATTCTAACCTTTCCCCTTTATGATTTTATGACCCCCTTGTTATTTATATATTTCATAAGTGTTTCATTTTTGTTTAGTCAAGAGTACTCAATAACTTTAAATGGGTCTTGATTTGTGGCTTGAAAATATTATTTGTTTAACATTATATATATATAAAATATTAATGATTTGCTTAACATAAGGGAGTTGAGAGGTGAGAAGTGAAGGAGAAAAATATGAATCACAAGGTTTTGCAAGGGTGAATGTTGAAAATTATCTTTGCATGTATTTTGAAAAATAAAAAGCAAATATTAAAAAAGAAAATATTAACGATTAAAATCAATGAGATTTTTTGAAGAGAGAATAAAGAATTTCACTTCAAAACTCCACTGTAAGCAATATTCAATAGATACAGCAGGGGTCAGAATTTCAGAAAACAATGAAATTAGCATGATCAGTACATTTTTTTAAAATGAAGACATCTTCATTCAATTAAATTAAGTTATATAAAATTTCTTACTGATGTTTTGAGACTATCAATTTATTTAGAATTAGTTTTCCACCAAATAAAACAAGCAAGAAAACTCCCATTTCATTTAAAATTTTAACAAATTGCATCATAAAACATTGTTTTTTTTTGTTTTTGTTTTTTTTGTTTTTTAAAGTGACCAGAAGGGGTTTATTCTTTTCTGTTTAGCTTGTATGGGATCTCTTTCTTCCAGTGTTTTTTTTTGTTTGTTTGTTTGTTTTTTTTGGTAGGCTGGCCCTTATTTAGACAGTATATAGTAATGAAACATTTGCAAACATGTATTTTGGAAACTTAAAAGAATAATGGAACACAAAAAGAACTAACTCCTGCAACATAGCCACAAGATGAAAGTTTTTTTTTTTTTATTAAAATAAAACAATGTAAAATATATTACTAAGAAGTCACATGGAATTAGCCAAATTGGAAAAATCCAAAATTCAAATTAAGTACAATTAATGGTTCTGAAAAGAACAAAACCTAAAGATAGGTTTGAATTGAAGGGAAAAAAAACAAAGTTATTTATTCCAGGAAGGGAACCTTATAATTTAGTGTAATAAGGGCTTAACCAATGGTACCCCCATTCTTAAAGTTTGAAGAGGTAGCCAGAATTCTCAAAGCTGGAAGCCAGGAACACTTGATTTGACTTTAAAAACTTGACTTTCAGGACTTGAAGCCTAACCATTCCCAAAGGGGACTGGTCCTGAAAAGTTTCAAAGGGGGATTCTCACCTGAAAAGTCCCAAAAGCAGCATTGGCTTTGAAAAGTCCAGAAGGCAGATTAGCCTTTGAAGAGTCTTAAAGACTTGAGTTCTTTGGCTCTCTCCAACTCCTCCCTGCCCCTCACAGAGAGCAGACCCATCTCCCCTTCCACCAATAAGGAGAGAATCCCATACCAATGAACTTTGGAACAGGGATTATATAGACATTTTTTAAAAAATGTCCATGGCTTAAAAAAATTATCTCATCTATTCTGATGGACATGGCTATTTTTGACACTGAGATGATTGAGGATAGTTCCAATGATGTTGTGATGAAGAGAGCCATCTGCATCCAAAGAAAGGACTGTGGAAACTAAGTGTGGATCACAATATAGCATTTTCATTCTTTTTGTTGTTTGCTTGAATTTTGATTTTTTCTCATTTTTTTCCATTTTTGATCTGATTTTCCTTAGGCAGCATGATAATTGTATAAATATGTGTACATATATTGGATTTAACACATTTTTTAACATGTTTGATATATATTGGATTACTCATCATCTAGGGGAGGGTATGGGGGAAAGGGAGAAATTTGGAACACAAGGTTTTGCAAGGGTCATTGTTGAAAAATTCTCCATGCATGTTTTGAAAATAAAAAGCTTTAAATTGAAAAAAAAAGAAAAAAATTATCTCAGATTATATATTTGAGAAATTAGCAAACAGAAATAGGGCACAAGTTTTCATAAGACAAAATAAGAAAAAATCACTTAATGACTAGAGATAATAAGGACACTGTCTTGCATTGTCCTTTCCAAAAAAAATTTTTTTAACCAGTATTAATATCCCAGCTATTGACTCTGAGGAATCAAAGTATATATTGAGTAGATTTCAGTGGAATGGGGGGAAAAGGGGAATCATATTTGTTAAAAAAAAAAATGTACTAAGTACAAGTCACTGAAGATATGGCACAAACAAGTAGTATAATGTACACAAATAATAGTGATCTTAAAGAAAGTGAGACAAGTAAAAAGAAAGGTCCAGAGTGCCATAGGAAGAAAGGTAGAGGTTGTTGTCTAAGAGTGCTTCAGGGAAGAAATGATAACCAAGTTGAGATTTGAATGGAGGGAGAAATAAGTCAGTTATTAGATTTGTCAATAACTTATTAACTTATTAATACTTTAAAACAAAAGGTAAATCATTTTAATGTAAGTAGTAAATTTGTGCTAAATTAATCACATAATTGCACATAACTATAGACATATCACATATTAAACAATTTCAATTCAATGAAAATTATTTATTATTAAAATATTTGTTAAACATCAATTATGTGCCAAGCACCAAGATTAGAAATATAAATGTAAGATTCTCAGCCTTTAAGGCAATTACATTCTTTTAGGGAAAGAAAACATGATAAATACATACTCAGATAAATACATATAAGATATATACAAAATAAATACAAAGTAATAAGGGCTAGGTGGTAACCACTAAAGGAATCACAAAAGATTTCTTGAAGAAAGGGACACATAAATAAAGCCTTGAAGGGAAGTCTTGAGTTAGAAATGGAGAGGGAGAAGATTTCATAATTAAATCCTTATGATACTTATATATACTTTTACTTGTATATATACAAGCTTATAGGCTTCAAATGAATATTTATTGATAGTAGTGTTTCTTAGGGTTTAGGGTACTAAAAAATTGTTACAAATGGGATTAAAAAGTGTCATAATTTTTCATTAACTTAAAAAATATGATCATAGAACACTCTATTGAAGATTTTTGTTCCCTTTCCTCTATTCTCATCCTTCATGTTCCACATTTATAATGATATTGATTTAGATCAGATTAGTTTTATTGAGTAAATGGGAAGGAATAGAAAAGAGGGGAAAGGGTATATTACTGCCCTAGTGATGTAAATATATCATTTGATAATTAAACTTTTTTTGACATTAATTAAGATTCCTAAGACTCCAAGGTATGGGAATTTTGAGGATATGAAATCACATCTTTGAAATTGGAAAAAATATATAGAGAAAAGAGAGAGAAAGAGAGAGAGAGAGAGAGGGAGAGGGAGAGAGAGAGAGAGAGAGAGAGAGAGAGAGAGAGAGAGAGAGAGAGAGAGAGCGAAAGAAAGCTATAAATCAGAATACAAGAGGGCTGACAGAATGAACTAATTACAAAGTGCAGGGTTTAAATAACATACAATACTAGTAATAGCTCACATTTGTATGTGAAGTATGTGGAAGAGAGGAGAAGAAAGTAAGTAATGTTCACTCAGAATATTTCTTGATTTTGTTGGGTTTAGAAAGATAAAGTTCTCTTCTCTTTAGTGCTTCTCACTTTTATTTTCTTAGTTGGATTTTAATCTTCATCCACTTGGTTCACTATTCACCAAAATAGTGCAAAAGTTAGCATTAACAAGGTGTTTGGTCCTTGTCCCTCTGGATGGCATCAATGACTTCTTTTTAAAAGATACAAATAGTTTTTAAAAAATGCAATCACCATTACTATAATTTTTTGATGATGTTGTGTTGTTTTACAAATGGCTGAATCTTCCAGCTAAAAAGTTTTTATTTCCATGAGAGCTTGTGCTGGCATTTTTTCCTTCACCAGTTTTGGGTGTGGGATCCACTGTAACATACTTGAGTTGAAAACCTCCTGCTGTCACTGAAGCATCTGATAAAAACTTCAAGGTCATGACATTTCCTATGGCAAGAAATCACAAAGATTACTTCTTCATCTGATGAAAATTCCTCAGCTTCAATATTTATTCAGAAATGAGCATTAATAAATGAGATTTAAAATAGTCTCTCCAACTTAAAAAACTTCACTGATAGGGTAAGTTTACCTTACTGGGAGAAAGAAGGAAATACTCTCCAATGAAATTTTATTCTACTGGAAGTCTTATTTGTGTGTGGCTTTTGTCCTATTACATTAAAACAAAAACAGAGGATTTAACTCTAGAAGTAGCTTTCACAGGATTAGGGCATAATTTGGCCAAATTCTTCCAATTAGTGCTAGTCTGCTATTATCTGTCTACAACAATAGTCAATAAATGCAGTGTGTCCCAAAAGTCTCAATGCAGTTTTCAGTTTTAATTGTTGTCTTCTTGACTTGGGAAGCATCAGCAAATTCTAAACTCCTCAAGATTTAAGAACAGGATTTTTGTTGTTTTGCTTTTAATCTTTGCATATCCAGCAGTTGGCATGGTCTTACACATGGTAGACATAATTTGGTTTAATTGGGACCATTAATTGTAGATAATCCTTATAACTGTCATAGAATATTGAAATTGGAAGAGACCCTAGAGACCAACTTAATACTTAAATAAAAATTGTCTTTATAATTTAGGGTAGCTAAGTGGTATACTCTAAAGTCAAGAAGCCTTATCTTCCTGAGTTCAAATCTGACCTCAGACTAGCTGTGTGACATTGAACAAGTCACTTAATCTTTTTTTCTCTCAGTTTCCTCATCTGTAAAATGAGCTATAGAAAGAAATGGCAAACACTTTAGTATCTTTGTCAAGAAAACCTGAAATGAGGTCATGAAGAATTGGATACAACTGAAAGAAGTGAATTTTCCAAGCAAGTTTTGAAGGCCCTACTTAAAGAAGGCCACTATATTTCTAAGGTTGTTTGTTTGCTTTCCGTAAACCAAGCTGAAATCTCCTTTACAGGGACTTTCATGCATTTATTCCAAGTTTTGCCCTCTGAGTCCAAGCAAAATAAGTCTAATTCCTCTTCAATGAGACAGTCTTTTACATACTTAGAGAAAATTAAGTCTCTCCTAAGTCTTCCTTTATCTTTGCTAAATACCTCTAGTTTCTTCAAATGATTCTTATATTACATTTTTCTGCTCTCCTCAGTCAACTTCAGCAATATATTTAGGAATATAAATTTTAATTTATGAACTAATCTTGGAGAAGGCTGATGAGGTCTTCTATATAAATGATTCATATTCCATAATTCCTTGAACAAATACTATGATTCTTTAATGACCTCTGCAAATAGTCCTTTCTTAATGCTGACTATAACTCTTTTAGAATTTAGTAAATGGTCATTAAGAGTCGATGTGGTGGTGGGCCTCAGAATTCTTAGATTGACTGGTTTTAGCTATGTTAATTGAATTGAACCTGTAGGTATCTATGTCCCATTGTTCCACCTGCATAGTCTTTGAGGATTAGGATCACCTGGCCATCCAGTTTTGAATAAGTAGATACTAAACAGTTAATTTTCTCCTCAAAATTCAGAACCTATGAAAAAAAGTCCTAAAACTCAATTTTATCCTATTTCTTGGGCTACACCATAGAGAACCAGAAAGGGTTAGAGAAAGCATCCAGAAACTTGTAAAGCTGATCCTAGGGTAGATTTGGCAGTAACGGCTGGAGTGGATATCTTCCAGTCTCAACTTCAATCAAAGAATTTGCCTACTTCCTTAACTCCTCTTCTTCTCCCTTTTTAGAGTATGTAGCCCAGGAAAATGGACCTAGTTTTTTTGCTTTTTTGTTTGCTCTTTTCAGTTCTAGCTGCTAGATGTATAATTTTCAATTTGTTCCAGAAATATGAGCCATGGGAATCTAAGAATCCAGGCTGGGTGTTAAAGGTAGCCCAGAAGGAACACCCTAAGGAACAAGGGTCCTGGCAAAAGCCTGCATTGATGCTGGCTTTGAGTGTGTGTGTGTGTGTGTGTGTGTGTGTGTGTGTGTGTGTGTGTGTATACTATGTACTTTGCATATTTATTTAATTTTTTTTTTAAACTAGGTGAAAAAGGAGACTCTCTGCCTCAATTGCTACCTAGTATTAGTCAGTGAATGGGTGTGACCTCAGGCAAACTGAGACTAGTTGAAGACTAAGCTTAAAAAGGCCAAGATCTCCTACTGCCTTCAGGCCCATCTCCAGTCATCCTGATCTATATCTGACCACTGGACCCAGATGGTTCTGGAGGGGAAGGTGGTTCTGGAAGGGAAGGTAAGCCAGGTGATCTTGCCCAGCCTCCCTCACTTAAATCCAATTCACTTGCCTGATGTCATGGCTCTCTTTGAAATGAAGGACAAACAACAACATGTTACATACTTTGAACATGAACTAGTGCTATTTAGGAAAAGAGCTAAAAGAGCTAAACTGTAAGCCCAATCTCCTCCCCTCCAACACCCTCCTATTCCAAAATAGTGAAATGGTTCTAAGGGGAATGGTGCTATTCATATGTTGGGCAAAATGTTAGTATTTTTGTTCTTTCTATATTTTTAGGTAAATATTCCTTTGTAAAAGCTAATTCTATGCTTAGCCACTTAAATAGCATTGGAATACTAGTCATTAACCCCCTAAACATAGGGAAAGGAGCAACAGCTTGTAAAACCTGGAGCTAATGTTAGAGAAGAGAGACAATTCCACTCACTTTAGTGTCTGAGGGAAGAAAAAGCAACAGTTCTGGTCCTAAGAGAGTGGATCTATGGCAGCTATATTACAGGTAAGTCTTCCTATAGATTTAAATTGTATCTTTCCCATTTGCAAGAACCTTGGAGAGATTCTCTACCTGAAATTTTAAACACCTTTAAAACATTAAGATGTGAATGTTCAGGTTACAAACACCAACACAAATTTGTATTGGGAAATAAAGAATGAAACAGTATGCATTTTTCATTCCTTAAGTTTCTTCTCCTGCGTCTTTTTCAATATGGAAGTCTCATTTTGTTTTCTTTAACAATCTTCTCCTCCCCTTTCCCCCTCCCCTTTCTCTTCTCCCCCCTCCCATTCCTTTAATTCATTCTAATAGTTGTACTCTTTTTGCAGTTAAAATTTTATGTTCTGTATGTTTTTTATCATTTTGAAATAAAATATTATTCTTCAGAATTTGTATTTTCTTTTGAACTCTGCATGTCCTCTAAGTGACCCGGTTTTTTGGCATTTATAATCAGAGTAGGCTCATAAAACTATGAATACAATAGGCCGCATATTTTTGTTTTTATTTCCATAATGATCATGCCATTTTCTAAGCCTTCTGAAACTGTGCTTAGAAACTTTGTCAACCTTTCCTCTTCTACCTTTCCTCTTCTCACCTTCCCTATCAAAACTTGCTTTTAAAGGATTTAATTACCTTATTCTTTAAAAAGAAATATAGATAACTGAGAAAGTTTAAGCATTATGTTTCCCAGATAGGCAGCAGATAAATCAAGTATAGGATTGCAAAATTTGTCAATTTATTTAGTAATGGTATTTTTCTAGAAGGTCATTAAAGTCATATTTATCTTAAAGTAACAAGGCTCCAACTTCATTTTTTGTGACTTTTAACAAGTCAATTTACCACCCAGGGCCTTAGTTTCTGTATCTGGAAAATATGATGAGCCCTGTTGTTACTAAATCTTAGAATGCTGAACATGAAAGGAGAAAAGAAATATGTAAGATCTCTCAGAAATTAAAAGTACCATATTAATTTAAGATATTGATATTAGTCAGGAAAATGGGGGAAATTTGTTTATGTGATAACCTAGTTCAAGGTTCAACCTAGTTCAAGTATAACCCAATTCATCTTCTGAAAGGCAGCAGTACAAAAGGAGCACACTGAGTCTGGGTTCAAGTCATAACACATTTACATAGCATGGGAAGTGTTTCCTTATAACAGTTATAAGATTGGTAGCACAAATAAAATAATAACTTCCATTTCACAGATGAAGATATTGAGTTTTCAAAGTTATGACTTGTCCAGAGGGCCACTGGAATATGAAACAGAACCAGTGCTAGAATACAAGCTTTCAGTTAATGTTTTTTATTCCCTTGTAAACCTATGCTTGTCATTTCATTTTACCTAGTAGATCTCAAGGTCTTCATGCTTGTCATTTCATTTTACCTAGTAGATCTCAAGGTCTTCATTTACAAAATAAGAGAGTTGTACTACAAGATTTTAAAAATCTCTTCTAGTTCTAAAATTCTGTGACTCAATAATTTAAGAAATTGTATACTGTTCTCAGTGACTCAAACTAGGCCCAAAGACATACATTTATTTCATTCAAAAATACATTTTTTGTCTCAATAATTTACAATTACCTGTACTAATAATATCTTCTGGTAGCTCATCTCCACAATATCTAGGAAAAAAAGAAAATAAATGATTCATGCATTATTAAGTGTTCCTATACTACTAAAAGAAATACCTCATTTTCCTTTAAGCAGTAAATCTTTTTTTTTTTCAGGGTATACCTTCAAATGATTGAATTATTAGGTTTAAAAGTGAGAGATGGGGCAATAAAAGAGAATGTGGCACTTCAACAAATCACCTGTCAAAATAAAGGACAGAAATGAAAAAAAAATTTTGGTATTTCTTAAATTTTTTTTGTAATTGTTTATGTAATGGTAATTAAAAATTCTTTCAAAAAAGCAAATGCAGGTTTCTTCTTTATTGTATACCATAAGTTGCCTTGAACTGGTGTCAGTTAAGGAAAAGTAATATCATTTCCCTTTCTGAAGATATTTTTGCCAACCACAACTATGGGATGATTTTTAAATGGCAAAAGTATCAGAGGCCACATTCAAAGATTTCCCTATCACAAGATGAAAAGAACAACTTGGAACCATATAAAAAGAAGGAATTATGCAAGCCTTTAGGAAATTAATTAATTTAGACAAAACATTACATAATGTAATAACAAAATAGGCTTTTGAAAATTATCTCCTGAATAATATTTTAGATGTTTTTAGTAGATATCTGAAACGGGTTTGAAAGGACAAAAGGGGCTTTTTTTGTGTGTGACTTGAGGATAATGGACTCAGTTTTTTTTTTTTTTTAATCCCATTCCTCTTTGATATATTTCTCCTTCATGTCCTCATAAACATTATTCCAGTGACTTTTTTCCTACCCAATAATTTTTTACCAGATTTAAAAAATATTCCTTTGTTACTATTCTAAAACTATGATTACCTTTATTAGACATTTATTTTAAAGAAATTTTGAATTATTTGACATTGGATTATTCATGCTATGATTTTCCTCCATTCCTATGAAAAATTACTATGGAGATTTGGAATCTGCTGTATTTTAAAGAAGGTAGATATGGAAAAGGATTGATTTACCACAAATGTGAACTTATATAAGATTTGGTGAAGATGAGCTCTGTAGGGTCGGAACAAAAGATTTTTATTGTCATGTTCTTTTGAGAAACAAAAGAGAAAGGATTGCTATCGTTGTGTATAAAGATATCTTTACAAAGAGATAGAAAACACTTTTTTTTTTTTAATAGCAGGACAACCTTAATTATTGAGGAATTGAGATTCCTTGATTATTTAGAATTATTTAAACAAGATGGACAGGAGGGGAAATGATGAGATTGAAACTATAATGGATTTCCCATAAATACATTTTACTTAACCTTGAATCCATGATTAAAAGGTCAACACTTGAATTTTTAAAAATTGAATATAAAATTAATTCTTAAGAACAAAGAACCACCACAAAATGAGGCTACCAATTATTATATACAATTGTAGCAAGCCAAGATTCTTCATATCAAAGAATCCTTCTTTGTCAAAATAGGATGTTGAATCAAGTAGTATCTCACAAATAGATACAGAAAATTAATACTGAACAAATGAAGAGCCAAAAATAACAAGCTGTTAGCTCTAGATTTAATTAGATATATGAAAAGTCATTTTTACCTTCCTACAAAGCCATGGATATCATCATAGCTGTCATATATTTCTAAATAGTCAGCAAGGCAAGCAATGTCATCTTCAAGATTGAAGTTCAGAAAACTCAGATGAATACGTTGACCATACTTTAAGCGAATATGCCAGTAGCAGATTTGATTGTCTTCATATTCCCTTGGGTATCCTGGAGATTTAATGATCCGTTTTGGGTCTGTGAAGACCCCTCCACACTCTTTTGCTGAAAGAGAAAATAAGTGTCATTTGGTAATAAAACATTAGCACACGTCTTGAATGAGATTTGTTTCTTGGTTCTTTTATATTTATGGCTCCCCCCCACACACACACATAATCTTAAGATGGAAGTGACCACAATGACATCTGGTATGATACATCTTTTAACAAAAATCTTCTCTGTATCATATATAAAAAGGTTATTCAGCCTTTGCTTAAAGATGTTACAAAAAGATATATCCATAACCTTGGGAGGCAATCCATTCTACTGTAAATAATTCTAATTGTTAGGATGTTTTCCATAAAATATTGAGATGGCCCAGTATATCACCCAATATAGTATAGTAGCACCTATGGAATATAAAGTGCATATATTATATAGTTGACTGGATAGATAAAACAGAAAAATTAGCAATTTGATTGCTTGTGCTTCTGTTCATACTTTTTAAAATATTCTTTAACAGAATATAACAGTTTTGATATTTTCCTCCCTACTCTTGAAGCAAAAATTTCAGAAAATCTCCTTGAATGATTGGTAGCTTTATGGTACAATAAATAAAGTGTTGAACCTGGAGTCAGTAAGATCTGAATTTCAATTTGAACTCAGATACTAGCTATGTGACACTGGGTGAGTCACTTAACTGCTGTCTACCTCAATTTTTTCATCTGTAAAATGGGGATAATACCATCTACCTCAAAGAATTGTTGTGAACATAAAATCAGAATATTTGTAAAGCTCTTTTACAAATCTTAAAGTGTTAAGTAAATGGACAAATAGTAAGTATCACTAAATGCTTTCTGATTTATTGACTCTTTGACATTTAAAGATCATCACAATGGTTTTATCATGATTAAATCATTGTACTATGGAACAAGAAGTAATTTTGAAAAAGCTCCTGCTCCTTAGTTAGGTATATCCCAAGGTCTGGTTCTTGCTTTTCTGCTCTGCTCTTTTTACATTCTCTCCCCCTCTTCCTCTCCCCTTTTTCCTCTTCTCCTCTCCCCCTTTTCTTCTCCCCTTCTCTCTTCCCCTCCCTTTCCCTCTCTTCCTCCCTATCTGTCTCTCTCTCTTTTTCTCACTTGGAGACCACATTTATTTTATGTTGTCAAATATTATCATTATTTTAATGATTCACAAATCTACTTCCAATCCTGAACTCTTACTCAAGTATCAACCCTCCATTTCCCATATTCAACATTTTCATTCCATTGCCTGTCACCTCAGAGCCAAACTCAATGTATCTAAAATTAAACATTGATTTTTCTATCATATGTGTGTATAGATAGCTATAGATACCTATATCTATATAAATATATCTTTATGTATCTTTCCACATACACACACGCACAATCACCAATCCCTATCAATCCTTTTGTAAATTAAAAAAAAAAATCTATTGCTTCTCCTTCATTTCCACTATGGCTATCCTAGCCCAGAGAATCATCATTTTATATCTGGATTACTGTTGTAGAATCCTTTAACTGGCTAGTTTCCCAGTCCCAAACACTGGATTATTGAGAGTTGGAGCTGACAGAGATTTCAGTACCACTTAAGCCCTTCAGAGCCGTCCCCTTTCTTCAATTTGTCCTATTTACTACATCCAGACTAATCTACCCTAAACAAAGTTTTCAACATGAGAAAACATCTTATAATGAAAAGAACACTAGATTTGGAGTCAGAGAACTTGGACTCAAGTCTCAGCTCTGCCATTTTACTACATGACTTTTGGCAAGTTATAACCTTTCATCCTCATTTCCCTTATCCATGCAATGGTAATATTATTTCTATTAAATGGAATACATTTATGTAAATTATTAAGTAGGAAGTCAAGCTACTTCTTCTGCAGAGAAATACCATAAAATGTTAGGATAAGAAATACATTTTGTTTAGAGTAATTGTTTTCCAACTACTTGCTGATAGAATGTTTAATATCTTTATATTTAGATATTTGCATTTTCAAGTTATATTGCTGGGCTATATTTTAGCAATTTGTCTTCTGCAGTAACAGGGAATCTAGAGTGTTTGATTCTATTGGTCCAATATCTTGACACTGAGTTCAGATCAAAAGTTTCCTCTTTCATACTTTCTATTTAGCCATATTTTATCATGGGATATATTTTAAATATAATCATATTATGGTGATATGAATAAAGTGACAGACTATGGCGCTATCAATCTCTATGTTTTTGCATGTCTGGGAGACCTGATGAAAAAGTATGGAGAGGTTATTGCAACACAAAACTACGACTATGAAAAAGAATTTAAAGTTCATGTACTATCTGTTACTGCCATTTCATGATTTCATAGATGAAAGATAGCACAAGGGAAACATTGAGCCTCATTGCAAGATTCATGCAGATGAGGTCATTTAAGAAATTGCAGCAAGGAACTCAGTATGCGGTGGGATGGGGGGGGACCATATAGAGGTAATAGAATTACAGAATCTCAGACATAGAAGGAATTTTGGAAGCTATTTCATTTAACCTCAGGATGGTACTAAAGAGTGTACAATGTCTTTTGAATTTTCTTTCCCTATAAGAAAACTCTTTGAAAGATTGTCATAATGGGAAAAGAACTAGAATCTTAAGGATTCAATTTCTTTAATAAAAATGTATTAAAATACTCTCCAATTTAAAAAAAGCATTTTGAGAGCTGCTTTTAAGTTCAGAAGGATAGAAACAGATAAACAGCCTTTCACAGGGAAAAGGCAGCATGCTGGTAAATGTTTAACAAGTGGCTCTCAGGAAAAAAAAATGTAAATACAAGTTTATCTTGCATTATGAACATTTTCTCCATCATTTTCTTAATTCTAGACAATCAACAAAATAATTAAGTCCTGACTTGTAGTTTTCAACCAATTTCAGAACTGAAAACCATCTTAATCCTAGCAAAATTTCTTAGAGTCTCAAGATGTTTATACTAAAGTGCTTCAAATGTTTTCATACTCTCCTTTGCCAAAAAAAATCCATACTTGTGTACCAGACCAAATCACCCGGAAGTAAAGCTAGCTCAAACTGCCTGAGATTTCCAGAACAACTTTTTTGATGGCAACAATCCTTGGTGCTGTGGGAGTGTGAGAGAATTAACTCATGCCTTCCCATTTTCACCAGTCTCCTGGCCTACAACACTTCTACATTTTGTACTCTAAGACCTACTGTTTATTCTGCCTACTTTCTAGTCTTATAGCTACTTCATAGAAATCATAATTCATAAAAAGTGATTATCAAAGATTGCTATATTATGCTTTTTAATTTCTCATATTCATAGGTCTCTCTCCAATACCATTCCAAATCAAGCAATTGTTATCCTACATTCTATTTTAACAAATTAACTTTAGAAACATAATATGATTGGGCATGTTTTGTCCATTTCTCCCCCTCCTCCCTCATCCCAAGCTAATATCTTTTTAAACAATAAGAACATTATATCTAGTTTCAACACATATTGTCATAGTCAGTCCATAATTTGAGATACTCAATCCTCATACTTGATCTGTGATTGAACATGGCCAATGTGGGGAAAAAAAAATTTTTTTTGTTAATGATTTATTACAAGATTTTATTTTTCTATTATCAAACTGTGCATACCCTTTGATCCAGCAGTGTTACTACTGGGCTTATATTGCAAAGCAATCTTAAAGAAGAGAAAGGGACCCACATATGCAAGAATGTTTGTGGCAGCCCTCTTTGTAGTGGCCCAAAACTGGAAACTGAGTGGATGCCCATCAATTGGAGAATGGCTGAATAAACTGTGGTATATGAATGCTATGGAATATTATTGTTCTATAAGAAATGACCAGCAGGATGATTTCAGAAAGGCCTGGAGAGACTTAAACGAACTGATGCTGCGTGAAATGAGCAGGACCAGGAGATCATTATATAATTCAACAACAATACTATATGATGATCAATTCTGATGGACGTGGCTCTTTTCAACAATAAGATGAACCAAATCAGGTCCATTTGTTCAATAATGAATATTTTAGAACCAGCTATACTCAGCAAAAGAACTCTGGGAAATGAGTGTGAAACCACTACATAGCATTTCCAATCCCTCTGTTTTTGTCCACCTGCATTTTTGATTTCCTTCACAGGTTAATTGTACATTATTTCAAAATCTGATTCTTCTTGTGCAGCAAAATAACTGTATGGAAATGTATACATATATTGTATTTAACATATACTTTAATATATTTAACATGTATTAGTCTACCTGCCAGCTGGGGGAGGGAGTGGGGGAAAGGAGAGGAAAAATTGGAACAAAAGGTTTTGCAATTGTCAATGCTGAAAAATTACCCATGCATATATCTTGTAAATAAAAAAGCTATAATAATAAAAAAAAAAGAAAGAAAGAAAAAAGGACATTAAAAGAGTGGAGTTGAAGATCCATTAAGTTTAAAGTGAAAAAAAAATTTATTTTTCTTTATTTTTTTCTAGTGGAGGGAGAAATTGGAAAAAGAGAAAATGCTTATTAATTGAAAAAATTCTTAATAAGGATGATAAATTAGTTGTCTTCTAAGATTATTTCCTGCTCTAAATCTATAAACTGACTTTTGATCATTTAATCCTAATTTGGCCTAATTTTAATAAAAATGAACCTGCAAAATAAGTTCTGAGTAATAACATATATTTAATTTTCAAAATGATACTTTAAAAAGTAGTCTTTTCATTCAAATTGTCCATGATTGACTTGATGCTATTTCAGCAGTATGCTAGTTACACAGCATCCCTATTCTCCCTCAGGGTAACCACTTCCTTTATAATTAAGTAACCCACTAAAACCAAATGTAATCTAAGTACTGAAATTATATTAGAGTAAATTACAATCCAAAAATTCTAAGCCACTTCCAAGAAGAGTGTGCAACTTCTGAAAACACTTTGTTGATGTTCAGTCACTTAAATCATGTCTGTCTCTTCATGACCCCATTTAGAGTTTTCCTGGCAAAGGTACTAGAACAGTTTGCCATTTTTTTCTCTAGCTCATTTGATAGATGAAGATCTGAAGCAAACAGGATTAAGTACGGTACATACTCGAGTATAAGCTGACCCAAATATAAGCCGAGGCCCCTAATTTTAACCCAAAAATCTGGGAAAACTTATTATATCAGTAGGTTTAGGTAGCGCAGAGGAGGAGAGCGGGTGCCGGTATACGTATGTAGAGCGGTTGCCAGCATTAGTATACAGTCCGGTTACCGACTGTGATACTACAGGAACAGCCGCATCACCGTAGCAACAGCCGGCCCTGTAGTATCACAGTCGGCACTCGCGCTGTATACTACACCCAAAAATTGGACAGAAAAACTCGGCTTATACTCGAGTATATACGGTAAATTGCCCAGGGTCACACAACTAGTATGTATCTGAGGCCATATTTGAATTCATGAAGATGAAGCTTACTTTAAGTCCCCTGCTTCAGCCTGGCACTTTGCTCCCTACACTACCATAGCTGCCCACTGAAAATATGACATTCCAATTTGCTAAGGTTTTATTCAAAATATTTTTTGGAACAGTATATTTTTGTCATTGTTGGTAGGGTAAATATAAAAAGCATTTAGCTACTGTCCATATTTTTCATTTAGTCCTAGCCCTATAATTCAAATTTTTCCAGAGTGCTTTTCTCTAGATTCTTTCTTGGTTCTCATGAATTGCAACATACTTATCTGTACATGTTGTATTTCTCAGCCCTCCTTCTCCACACATATCCCACAGTGAGCAGTTACATCATAATGAATCATTTCTGCCTTTATGAACCCAGTGCTTACTTAGCATAGGGTTTTGTATACAGTGAGAACTTGATAAATAGTTGTTGGATTAAGCTGAATTATATCTATGTCTATAGGTGGAGTATATTACATGCAAGTGATTGCCCAAAATAAATTGTTGTAAATCAAGGGTAAAACTAATTCAGGAAATTCTTTCTAGAATGACATATTAAAATGATTTCCAGTATTTGGCTGGTTTGTACTCAAAACTCACTCATAATTTGTTCAATCTCTTAAAGTTGAAATGAATACATGAAGTTCATCATACCATTTCTTGACATTTGTTTTAATGTCTAGTTCTATTCTAAGAGGCATGGGGAGATTTACAATTGGAAGAGATTTACTATTTATTGATAATTATGGAATGGAGTAAGGGATATGTCATCCACCAAAAGCCTGCTCTTTTATAGTACGGAGACAAGACAGTGCTGGGTTATTGTAGAGAATATCAGAGCAGATTGAACTCTAACCCTTCTTACCAAGCTACAAATACTTTGAGGAAGAGCCCACCAATATATTCTGTGACTATCCTCCAAGAGCTAGACTAGATGAGTTTTAAGATTATCAGTAGGATTTAGCTGTTGCATGATTAAGTTTTTTTAGCCATAGAAACTCATAAAGACCATTAGCTATGATATGAATCAAAGATGTAGAAGTGGAAGAATAACAGGGGCATCTTTAAGAGCATCTAGGGCTTAAGTCTAAAAATCCATATTCTATTCCTCAAATGTTTTCTAATTTGACAGAGATCTGAAACATGTTGTCTTCAATTGGTTATGCAAATTAAGGTGCTACAAATCAAGATACAAAGAATTGTGAAACTTGTGAATTATTTAAACCTAATAGCCATAGTGCTATTTTCAAACTAGACAGATAAAATTAAAAATGAAATGGTATATTATTATGCTGTAAGAAAGAGCAAATGGAAATAGTTCAGAGAAACCTAGAAAAGCTCAGATAGATTGATGCAGAATAATGTGAGCAGAACTACAACAATTTGTACAATGACCATATTGTTATACAAACAACCTGGTTTTATTTTGTTTTGTTTTTCCCCTCAGTGAACAAAAACATCTATTTTCTTGCCTTTCCTCCCATCCTCTATTGCAAAAATAATAAATAAATAAATAACTCCTTATAACAAATATGTATGCTCAAACAAAACAAATTCCCACATCAACCATTTTGAAAAAAAAATGTGCAAGACATTTAAAAATACTTAATAATCAATCAAACAATCAATCACAATCCCAGAGAACAAAAAGGAAGCATACAATCTCCTGACAGAGAAGTCATAGACTCAAGACACAGAAATAGATATATATTTTTGGACACAGCTACCTGATTTTTGTGAATCCCATAACATAATTTTATCTGTATCATTATTTTCAAAGATTACTTTTTTATTACTTTCCTCAATAAATGTTTGTTTGCAATCTATGATTGTCTTTCATATTTAGAGTTTGGTGTAAGGAAAAGTAAACTGGAGGAGATCAAGCTAATAATATTCTCATCCTATTTTTAAGAAGGGACTATTTCCTACCTAGAGCAACCAGGAAAAGTGATTTTTATCTTGAACCTTCAAAAGTATTGTATCCCTAAATTTCAAATATGGCATATGTGATAATAAGTTCTAACTCTAGTTCTAATAACTCATTTAAAAATAAGAGAGTAAAGGAGTGATTGATTAATCACAGCTATCTTCTTACTCTCCACGAAGACAGAAAACCCAATCTCTTTTAAAGATAAAAATAATGACAATAGCTAAACATTTTAATGTTTACAAGGCCCTTTAATATATTCTCTAATAAAAACCCTGGAATGTAAATGTCATTATTAGTCCCTTTTTTTACAGATGAGAAAATTGAGGCTGAGAGAAAGTGATTTACTCAAGGCCATGAAACTAATTCTTACATGAGGCAAGATTTGAACTCAGATCTTCCTTACTACACTTCCTTACTACGCTTTATCTACTACCACACCTAGTTGTCTCCTGTAGAATGAAACATTATGGGTCATATATATCTATCTAAGGAAATCCCTGCAACACTGTCCTCTTCAGGTCCCTGTGTTTCCCTTTAAATTACTTTACTATACACAAAGGTATGAAATAACGTTCATTTACAAACCATGAGGATTGTAGCAGTAAGCATCCCATCTTTCACTTCTGTTGAGACGAACTCCATAATCAATAATGCCAACTTTTCCATATCCGCAATTGGGCCCTGGTTTCACAATGGGATAACCAACTCTACCCTTTGCCATCCATCCTGCAGCACACACGTGGAAACCTGCAAGAGAAGGTTGTATTGCATAGACTTAGTTGGCGAATTATATTACATGTTACATATTACCTAATTAAAAACATAACAAAACCTATGATTGCATTCAATTTCATGAGTTTCCCAATTACTTATTTTGTGAAAGCCCTTTTTAGCAAATTGTATCAGTGAAGTAATTCTCTCTTTAAAAAATGAAAAATTTCATATAAAAAATATTACCACTTTTTTTTACAAAAAAAAAGATCATTTTACTCATTTTAATATCAGACACAGGTGGACTATAAATTTCAATACCATGAGTCTATAAAGAATGTAAGTTTAGGCATGGCATTTTCCAAGAAAGTGCCCATCCTCCTCCTCCCTTACCCAATCATAATCAATAATGACCTATACTAAGATAGGTCATCATTCTAGTTTCATAGCTGATATTTTCGAAGCTTCAATTTTAATGCTTAAATTAATATTGGGTATTCTACCAAGATGTATGTAAGGAAAAGCAATGCCTCATCAATCAATCAATAAGCTTTTACTAAGCACCTACATTATGCCAAGCACCATGGATACAAAAAGAGGCAAAAGAGTCCTTGTCCTAAAGGAACAAAATCTAAAATATATAATCAGTTCTATTTTCTATGACATACTTAGGGAAGTCTGCTTTAGGGATATTCAAGCTATTCTAAAATTCAATTCAATAGAAATTTCTTACTTTACTACAAGGATAATGCATATAGCCTCAATACTGGTACATACTAACTCACTGCATCATATATTTCTTTAGAAAAAGGTTCAGTTTAAAAATAAGAAGCAAAGGAGTGAAAGTCATTTACTTGCTTACAATTCTAAAGCAAGAGTATTCCTTTAAAATTATCTAGGCAAATCCCTCAATTTTATAGATGAGGAAGCAGAGGCTAGAGGTGGAAAATAATTTTCCCAATGTCACATAAGTTTGGACCTAACTCTAAGTCCAATGCTCTATCCTCTATATCAGGGAAATCATGACTTGAAACCATAAGTTATTATTGGGCATTGTCTTTTTCAGCAAAGGGTAGTACTTAGACTATCTCCATCCCAGGAGAACAGTTAGGTTATCATCAACTTAACAACAGGGTTACCAAAATGGTACAATTAATTGTAGCATAAAATTGGAAAAAAACCACATGCCTGGTAATTAGCAAATGTCTGAACAAATTATGATATATCAATATAATGGGATATTATTGTTCTCTGGGGACTGTTTGATTTGAAAAATTCAGAGAAAGATGATACTTACATGATGTGATAAATACAGTGTGGGCTTAATCTCTCCAAAGATCAAGGTGGTGGAGGGGAGTCTCATGCCATCAGGTGTTGGGAGGAAATGTTTTGTGATATCTGTTCTTGCTATATATTTTTGCAAGAAACAATTTCTATAAAAGCTAAGTGATGTTAAATAGTCAAAATAAAAACTGGAATAATATCCACTGATGGTTAAGAGTGGAGGGAACATATCAGAATGGGGGTCCAAGTGTATAGTATTTGAGAAAGATACCTTCCACTATCTCCTATGTGTATGTAGCCTAGCATCTCAAGGGGATGATGTAGTGAGCTTAGCTTTAAGCACCAGACCATGTACATGAGCTGGGAGAGTAGTAAGTTACTACATTTAGTTTTGCTGAATTTCTTTCCTTTTCTTTTAAAATTTGCTTTAATAGTGTTACTACTGGGCTTGATTCCCACAGAGATTTTAAAGAAGGGAAAGGGACCTGTATGTGCAAGAATGTTTGTGGCAGCCCTCTTTGTAGTAGCCAGAAACTGGAAACTGAGTGGATACCCATCAATTGGAGAATGGCTGAGTAAATTGTGGTATATGAATATTATGGAATATTATTGTTCTGTAAGAAATGACCAGCAGGATGATTTTAGAAAGGCCTGGAGAGACTTATATGAACTGATGCTGAGTGAAATGAGCAGGACCAGTAGGTCATTATATACCTCAACAACAATACTATATGATGATCAATTCTGATGGACATGGCCCTCTTCAACAATGAGATGAACCAAATCAGTTCCAATAGAGCAGCAATAAACTCAACCAGCTACACCCAGGGAAAGAACTCTGGGAGATGACTATGAACCACTATATAGAATTCCCAATCCTTCTATTTTTGTCCACCTGCATGTTTGATTTCCTTCACAGGCTAATTGTACACTATTTCAAAGTCCGACTCTTTTTGTACAGCAAAATAACTGTTTGGACATGTATACTTATATTGTATTTAATTTATACTTTAACATATTTAGCCTGTATTGATCAACCTGCCATCTGGGGGAAGGGGTGGGGGGAGGAGTGAAAAAGTTGGAACAAAAGGATTTACAACTGTCAATGCTGAAAAATTACCCATGCATATATCTTGTAAATAAAAAAGCTATAATAAAAAAAAAAATACAATTTGCTTTAATGGGTTGGTGGAAAGCAGATGGAGAGTGTATGTGTGTTTGTATATATATATGTATGTATTTAAATTTGTTTTAATGACTTGGTGGATAGCAGATGCATAGAATGTATACATATGTATATATATATATATGTGCATATGTATGTGTGTGTATGTGCATATTTAGAAATAAATGTGATGTAACAACAAAATGCATCAAGAAAATAAGATTAAATGAAAAACAGAGGGAACTAACTCACTGCATCATATATTTCTTTAGAAAAAGGTTCAGTTTAAAAATAAGAAGCAAAGGAGTGAAAGTCATTTACTTGCTTACAATTCTAAAGCAAGAGTGTTCCTTTAAAATTATCTAGGCAAATCCCTCAATTTTATAGATGAGGAAGCAGAGGCTAGAGGTGGAAAATAATTCTCCTCTCCCCTCCAAATAACATAACTGGCAAACAGTCTCATGGCACCACCAATCCTATTTCCCCTCCTCTTAAAACCAATATCTTTGCTTTCTTTTAGAATTGGAATATAACATGCTGCTATATTTGCCCTACCTTAATTATTTCTCCAAATATAATGGTATATAATGTTAATTGTTACCATAGGATTTGGGGGGAAAAGTAGCTCAAAGATAAAATGAATAAAGGAAAATTTAATTCTATAATTCAGATTACTTCAATAGATAATGCACTCCATAAATTTGAACTAATATTTGTTTGTTCTTTTTAAATAGGCAAAGAAATATACTTAGAGAGATTAATAATACTGAGAAGGAAAGATATTTCAAGAATTAGTCCCAGCTGGAATATTAAGGGAAAATCCAAAACATGCAATAAATAAGTTGGGACTTATACTTTCTTCTCTCCATGGTACCTTTTGTTTCACAAAGGCACATGCCTTCATATTCACATAGTGCCCTTGCTTATATCCTGGAATCAGAGGAAGTTGCCTGAGCAGAAAGTAGCTTAGGGGTTATGTCCAAGCTGACATAAAGGAAGAAGACCTCTACTGTATTTCTGCTCTTCTCTCTCTAAAACTGAACTGGGATAAGTCTTCTCTAGGCAAGATTTGAAAATAACCTCCTTGTTTATTGCTGTTCATCAGAAGCTTTTGGAGGGATTCATAACACAACTCATTGTGAAATGAACACCTATATTCTATGAAGAAAGGAATTTTCTGCCACTGAAAATGTTCAAATAATTTAACAAAAGTGACACAAAGAAATGTCCCCATCTCACCTCCATTGCATGGTATTACACTAAACAACTTCCTATTTTATCTGTATCTGTGCTCAATTCTGCTTCAACTTTTTATGAGTGTACAGAAATTAGAGAAACCTTAAAAGAAGTTTGTTGAGAGAAATGCAGAGGGGAAGATTTGCTTTTGACAGCACTTCAGGATAGAATTTTTTTTTTCCCCCTTAAAGAACCAAACTCTAAAATTTCACACTTAACAAGGAAATCACATACCTATTTTTCTGGCTGCCTCCAGTTGTTTATAGGTAGCAAGATGCCCTCCTTCATATTCACATACTGCCTTTGCTTCTGCGTAAGTAAGCTGATATTTGCCAGCACGTGCTTCTCTGTGATAGACACCTGCTGCTTGTTCTGTGAAGTGACAAAATTTCAAAAAATCAGTATAATGGATGACATCCAAAGGAAGAACTGATTATATTTTTCCACAGGGCTCTGGAACTTAAAGATGAGCTTGAATGAATTTCCCAGGACTCCATTTCCTATGAGCTTATGTTATCACTGATACAGGTATATTGCATCCCCCCATATTTGAGGGAAAAGGACAGGAAGGCACGTGGAAAAATTCATGGCAGTTCCTGGTACAGAAATAGCAAATAAATAGAAGCAACATAGTCTGATAACTGTTTAAGTTAAAAAAGAAGACCTTCCATGGTAGAAAGTGGCAGGTGCTAGGGGCAGAGATTCAGATTCTGTATTACTGAATCTTCAGTTCAGTTAAGTTATTACAATGACTTTAATATACCCTGCCCAGAGAGAAGTCTTCAGGATTGTTTTCCAAAATTTCCCCACAATTTCTATAGGGATCAAATCCCAGGAAATTTTATGTCTGATGTTACAACATTACATCAGCTACTTTAACTGCCAATTTGTTTTCCAGAATGGTTCATTTTGGGCAGCTGAATTTCATTTGTTTGAAAGTTTTGGGGAAAAATATCAGTGAGGGAAATTTTAGAGAGAGAGGCAAAAATTGTAAAATGAATATTTTTGAATTATCAATCTAAAAGTAAAATAAAATAGTGATATACTTAGAACATCTAACTCAGAATAACACACTAATAATGTGCATAAATGTTTGTAGATACAAAGTAAAAGAGTTGATACATTTTATCAACTAGAAACTCCTATTTACATATCATTACAGTATAGCTGATGTTGGAAATAATGATGTTCTGATACCATGAGACCCTGAAGCATTATTTGAATTATCAAAGAATAGTAACTTGTCTTCAATATAGATTTACTATTAAATAGAATTGCTTTTGTACTAATTCTTTTACAATGAATAAGGCAGCATGGAATATATACTTGACAACAGAGACTTTTCTGTTCATTGAAAATAAAATTGTCATATAAGAAAGTCTGGGGGTGTCACTGGGAAGAATTTTTGGTCCATTGTTTACTTTTGAAAATCGGGTTTCTTTCCTATATCGAAATCTATGTCACTTCAATGACTAAATAGAAAGGTAGTTGATGTGGGTTTTAATAAAATTATTTTAGCAATAGAATTATATTGAATATATAGCTGATATGATTGATTATATAAAAAATTAGTCATCAGTATTCACATAAAAAAAGTTTAACTAAAAATATAATTTTCAGTGACCTTTAGGGGAAAAGAACACAACCTGAATTGAGAATGATTGGTTTTATCTATAAATAAGAAAGAAAATTATATGTGAAATTATCAGGTGTTGTAAATTTCACATTAGTAAATGTGAGAATAGTATATGCTATAAAGAAACAAGTTTAATAATTGTGGGAAATTAATGTGATTTTAACCACATTGCTCTATCATTGTGATCCTACCTTTTGGAAAAGAAATGTGAGATGCATAAATTTAGAGACACCTCCATTTCAAAGGTTCATATGGACTATTTATGCCTGACCTGTGGTACCATTTTCTGAGTACCACACTTAGACACATTGTACCTTGCCCTCAACATAGTGATATCATTTTGGTCTTTGAGAGTAAAGGACAACCAACTGTTGCAGTGATTCTTCTCAGGAGTCCTTACAAGATTAGCATCCATTTCTTTTCCTGTATATGCAGGTGTGCCCCAGAATCCCAGACTTTTCTTTTCTTCTATCTCTATATACTTTGTCTTGATGAGCTGATCAGTTGTCATGGATTCAAGTGTCATTTCTATATAATAAGTTCTAAACAGCTCCCATGGATTCAAACATAGTTTCAATATGGATAACTCCTAAACTTATATATTCAACTATTCTTTTGTTCTTTCTGCATCCACAATCCAGAATGTTCAATTGAACATTAGCAGGTAATTACCTGCTAGGAAGAACTACCTGGATATCCCAGTGTCATCTCAAACTCAATCTAATTCCCTGAAGCAGTACAATTATAGATTTTCAATAAATAGAAAAATAGGGACTTTCTTTGGACTTTGATTTTACTTGTGAAATATAGAGAGGGAAGCAAACAAAAAGAAATCATGAAGGCAAAAGAAAGTAATGAAAATTGATCTATCCTGTTGACTTACTTGGAAAAATATCAGACTTTTGATGAGAATGACTAACAGTATCTGAAAGTTCAATAAACAAATTAAAATTTGGGCAAAGCCTTAAAGATATCTAAAAGAAACAAATCATTGAAACAAAAATGCATTCTTTATATATTAAGAGATAAGGAAAGCATAAAATGAGAGGCAGTGAGAGATAATGAAAAGAATATTGAATAGAAAATCAATGATTTGAATTCTGACTATCTAACTATTTTTTCACTCTCCTAACACTAGTCCAGAATGTTTGACTGGCTATTAAGCATATTTACACAGAAATCCCATAAGCCTTTCACTTAATCCATCTTTAATTGAATTCTTCATCTTAATTTCTAAATCTATCCCTTTCTCCTAATTTTCTGAATTCTATTGAGTGGCAGCCCCAGTCTGCTGATCCTACAGATTCAAAACCTGGGGCTCATCTGTGACTCTTCACTCTTACTGAGGCCTAAGAGTTGACTAGTTTCAAATATCCTCAATTCTGCCTCTGTAATATGTCTATAACCATTTCCTCCTCTTGACTTAGGAAACATCTACCCTAGTTTAGGTCTTAATCACTTCTATTGCAAACTTATATACTTACAAAAGTTATATCTCCTCTATATAAATTTCACTCAATATAATTTTATATCTAATTCAGTTCTTTATTCCCCATCATTCCCTTAGACTTGTATTCTTCATTCCCTGCTGCCCTAACCTCCACCCCCATTTTCTAAATTTTCTTTTGTGTTTTGTCTTAGCCTTTCTATTCCTATCTTCACATAGTAGGTATTTGACAAACATTATTTAAGAAACATTTATTGACATTAACTGAATTTAAGCTTCTTGGAGATAATAGCATTTTGTTTCTGTTGCTCTAATATCTAGCACATACTGTGGTAAGAATTTAATAAATGCCTGTTAATTGATTAATGAGTTTCTCAATTTTAAACGTATAATTTCAAGATTTTTTTCTTCCTCTTTTACAAGGCTCATAAAATCATAATAATATCTCAAACATATAATGTCTTAAAGGTTGCAAAGCATTTTTCTCACAATGATTTCATGAGGGAAGTAGCACAAATATTACTATCCCTATTTCAGTGATGAGGAAATTGAGTCTGAGAAGTTGAGTGACATGTCTGTGACCAGACAATTAATCAGTCTATAAGGCAATAGTAATTGAATCCAGTTCTCCAAACTTTAGGTCTGAATCTCTTTCTATTACTATAACATTGCCCCTTCAATCATCATCATCCTTCATGTTATGTCATATGACTCTCCTTACTTCTCTTTCCTTCTCTCCACCACAATGAGCATCAAGTGTGAGATCTCCTATACTTTCTTTTCTTTTTCTTCTCTTCTCTTTTTCTAAAAAGGACTTCAGAGGTCATTTACTCCAACCCCTTCACTTTATAGATGTGGAATCTAGGACCTAAAAAGACAAAGTGACTTGGCCACAGCCACACAGTAAATGGCACAGAAGAGATTCCAGTGTAGGGTGTTCCCTACTTCAAATATAGAGCTAATATTTTATTTATCTACTTTCAAAAATGCTATTTGTCAGTTAAATCATATTTATCCAGAGTTCATGAATGTGGAATATACCATAATTTGAAGATTTCAAATAAAGGGTTTGGCAAGTAAATGAATAGTTCATACAAAATTATAAGAAGCATGTTTAACCAATTTGTGTTGTGCTTACAAAATTCTTCTGCTAGTTATAGATTAGATTTATCCTTTCAGGATGCTTCCTGCAGAACTTAGAAAAACTGTTAGTAGTTCAAGTGACTGTTGGTATTTGACTTCTTAGTTCCTTTATTTAAATTTTAAATTTGTAAATAAAAAATTTAGAATTTTCATACATTGAGACTGGTCTTCAGGCAGTCTTAAAATATTATATAATAATAGCCAACATTTTATATAACTTTAAGATTTGCAAAGCTTTTTGTAAATGTTTTTATTTGATCTTCATGGAAATCCTAGGAAGTAGATCCTATTATTATCCTCATTTTACAGATGAGAAAATTGACACAGAGATTAAATCACTCATCTAAGTTACACAGCTAGTACATAGCTAAGGAAGTATTTGAACTCAGATTTTCACGATTCCAGGTCTATCATTCTATTCGCTCTGCTACTTAGCTGTATATTATTGTTATCATCATTATCATTTATCTATCTCTTTGTCTATTTATTTATAAAAGATAAATAAGATTTCTCTGAATGGATCACCTATGTCTTTAGATGCTCCCTATCTTAAAAAAGGTTATGATAGAAAGATCAGAGAATTGAATTCCAGAGATAGAGTTTTAATTTTATTTCAATAATTACTTCTATGCTTGATTTTGGGCAAATCACTTAACCTCCCTTTGTAAAATATAGTTTGGATTAGATTACTCTCCCATCTTTTGATTCTAGTATGGAACCATTCCATAAGATGACTGAAATGAATTGGGTTCTGTTTGTGTAATGGTAAAATCTTTATTTTTTTTTTTTACCCCCTTCAGTTTTCAGGCCACTATTCTTAAGAAGGTATTCCAATCATATTAGTCTAATCCAGGAGTCAGCAAATTATGGCTCATGGGCCAAATTCAGCTTATTGTTTGTTTTTGTATTATTTACAAACTAAAAATGGTTTTTACATTTTAAAATAAAGTTTATTATATTTAATTGTTGATTGGACTCTAATCAATCCTAAATAATTTATACTAGGTTAATTCATTAACCATTGGCCTCAGATTTAAGTGATAATTAAATCATGGGAATTAAAAAAAATTACAGTTCAAATACAAATATAGTAAGTCAAAACACTGAGGGGATTTTAATGCCACAATGGCAGAGTTAGTATTTTTTTTTTCCTGTGGGACATAGTCATTACCATCTACCCATATGAAATCTCTGTAAAGCATAAAATAACATTCACTACCTTTAAACAGTGTGTATTCTAAAGCACAGGAAGAATATTGGAGAATTTGATAATACTGCAAAGTAAGTTTCTGCTGTATTTGTTACTATCAACTATTCTGCTTCTAGATAAAGAAAGAAAGAAAGAAACATACACATATTCTAGAAGGAGCCTTGATGACACAAAATACAACTAAATGCATTTATTTGCTGACTTTCTGCCAATAAATATCAGCCCAACTTCTTCAAAAGAATAGCATTTGTTCAGAAAGAAAATGGTTCATAAGAGTAAGATAAAAACGAAGAGAAAACTCTCCTTTATAAGTCAACCTCATTGAGGCTCTTATTACAAGCACCACACATGCTGAAAAGGAAAAATGATCTGGATCCAGCTTAGCTAGTATGATACTAAGATCCAAGCAGACCTTATATTTCATGACCATTGTTATTTCTGTATTTACAGAACTGTTCTGTCCAGTTTCCTTTCTGTACTTCAAAAAAACCCTTTCCATTATGACAAAGTAGACATAAAGTAATAAAAATCTATTTACATTTGAAAATTAGGCAGAATGTTATCTAAAAGTTAATATTTGAAGTGGTTGAAGAATTTGAGATATTTTCTTTGTTCTGTTTTGGGTTAGTTTTTTGTTTTTTGGCTTGTTTTTGTTTTTTTTTGTTTTTGGTGGGAGGGACTTTTGTTAATATTTTGTGCCACTCCACCTTTAGTTTTTACATTTATTTTGCTAACATCTTCTTTTTTTTTTAAACTGAGATAAAAATCTCAGAAGATGTGTATCAAGAGGGGAAAAAAAGGAATGAAACAGAATATTGTCAGAAAGAGATCTTTTTCTTTGTTTCCATATACTATGTGTGAATTTTGCTAAAGCTCAATAAAAATTGAATGAAATATAAATATTTCACAATAAATATGAATATAAAACTTATCTGTATTATCACTATAGAGAACACTTTGAAGATTTTTATATCTTACAGTTTGGAGTCTTAACTGCATTTTCTATTTACACTAGAAGTTCAGATACAGAGAAAAGATTAGGCATTGTGAAAACAAAAGATATTGCTACAAATTAATTTTTAAAATACCAGATAATAATTCTCCTTACCTCGTTCAATGTCTTCTAGGAACTTCTATTGAATCTATAATATACATACTCATATAAAAAAGAAAATAATCAAAACATTTATGTTAAATGTATTCCGAAGTCAACTATTTTCTTCTCTAGAAAATACATTCCTTTAAAACCACTTCTCGGCTATAAAAGAGGGAAATAAAGCTTTAAAAATGTCACTGACTAGTAGTTTCAGAATATAAAACCCTTTGAGAACTTTTTTTTTTTTAAATAGCGTTTTCTTTTTGCAACATTCACTTATAAATGAATTGGGAGAGAGCTTGCTGGTTTGGCACACTTCTCTACAGTCTGAAAAAATAAGACTTTGTTTTCTTAACAAAAAACATATGAATGAAGTTTCTTACCAAGCCAAATGGAGTTATGAAAGATTCCATCCTTGAATCCCCAGCCTTGAGCCTCATCCCACAGCAAAACAAAGAAATAAATTAAAGCGACCATATCTTCAGTTGTAGAAAATGGATAACAGTCTTTTGGGAGCTACTCAGGGTAAACTCTTCAAGCAGCTGCTGAAATGTGACTGGAACATCTGGTTTCCAGATCTTTTAAATAGTTTTCTCAGCTGTGAGGTCAGCAAGTATGCTCCAATTGCATTCGCAGCTGCATCATAATACAATTAAGACAGTGTCTGAATCTATTAGTATGACTCATTTGCGTTGGAGTACAAAACTGAGAGTATAGAGTAATTGTTTAAATTCTAAAACTGATAGGAAAATTCTTGCCTATCCAGATACGCTTTTGTCCCCACAGCTGACAAATATTTTATTACTATTAAGAAGTTTATTTAAGTTGGTAAAATATAGTAGATATAATTTTTGTGAATTAAGATTCAGGGTTGGTAACAAATCTTTCAAAGCAAAGCTCCAATGTCATTTTCAGTGCATCTGTCTTGGTATCAGGTAGTTACTTCAAAACTGGAATATCTCATGTCAAAGAAATTTTAAAGTATTCAAACCAAAATCATGTGAATTAGGCACAGCTTAATTTTAAGATTGTGATGAGCTCCAGTGATGGGCTTGATAAGGGAATAAACATTTATTTATATAATGTCTACTATGTGCCAGGTACTGCGCTAAATAATCTTTTATAATATTATTTTATTTGATCCTCACAATAATTCTAGGAGTTAGATGGTATCTTTTTTGTTTGTTTGTTTCACTGCCTCCAGTCTGTCTTTTCTTCTTCTTTTCTCTCTCTCTCTCTCTCTCTCTCTCTCTCTCTCTCTCTCTCTCTCTCTCTCTCTCTTCTCTCTCTCTCTCTCTCTCTCTCTCTCTCTTTTTTATTATTATAGCTTTTTATTTACAAGATATATGTATGGGTAATTTTTCAGCATTGACAATTGGAAGACCTTTTGTTCCAACTTTTCCCCTCCTTCCTCCAACCCCTTCCCCCAGATGGCAGGTTGACCAATACATGTTAAATATGTTAAAATATAAGTTAAAACAATACATGTCCATACAGTTCTTTTGCTGTACAAAAAAAAACCGGACTTTGAAATAGCCTGTGAAGGAAATCAAAAATGCAGGTGGACAAAAATAGAGGGATTGGGAAGTCTATGTAGTAGTTCATAGTCATCTTCCAGAGTTCTTTCCCTAGGTAGCTGGTTCAATTCATTACTGCTCTATTGGAACTGATTTGGTTCATCTCATTGTTGAAGAGAGCCACATCCATCAGAATTGATCATTATATAGTATTGTTGTTGAAGTATATAATGATCTCCTGGTCCTGCTCATTTCACTTAGCATCAGTTCATGTAAGTCTCTCCAGGCTTCTCTGAAATCATCCTGCTGGTCATTTCTTACAGAAAAATAATATTCTATAATATTCATATACCACAATTTATTCAGCCATTCTCCAATTGATGGGCATCCACTCAGTTTCCAGTTTCTGGCTACTACAAAGAGGGCTGCCACAAACATTCTTGCACATACAGGTCCCTTTCCCTTCTTTAAAATCTCTTTGGGATATAAGCCCAATAGTAACACTTCTGGATCAAAGGATATGCACAATTTGATAACTTTTTGAGCATAGTTCCAAATCATTCTCCAGAATGACTGGATGTATTCACAATTCCACCAACAATGTATCAGTGTCTCAGTTTTCCCACATCCCTTCCAACATTTGCAATATCTTTCCCTGTCATTCTAGCCAATCTGACAGGTGTGTAGTGGTATCTCAGAGCTGCCTTAATTTGCATTTCTCTGGTTAATAATGACTTGGAGCATTTTTTCATATGGCTAGAAATAGTTTCAATTTCTTTGTCTGAGAATTGTCTGTTCATATCCTTTGACCATTTATCAATTGGAGAATGACTTAATTTCTTATAAATGAGAGTCAATTCTCTATATATTTTGGAAATGATGCCTTTATAAGAACCTTTGACTGTAAAAATGTTTTCCCATTTTATTGCTTCCCTTCTAATCTTGTCCACATTAGTTTTATTTGTACAAAAACTTGTCAATTTGATATAATCAAATTTTTTTAATTTTGTGATCAATAATGATCTCTAGTAAAAAGAAAACTTAAAAAATGATGTCTAGTTCCTCTTTGGTCATAAATTCCTTCCTCTTCCATAGGTCTAAGAGGTAAACAATCCTATGTTCTTCTAATTTATTTATAATCTCATTCTTTATGCCTAGGTCATGAACTCATGTTGACCTTATCTTGGTGTATAGTGTTAAGTGTGGGTCAATGCTTAGTTTCTGCCATATTAATTTCCAATTTTCCCAAAATTTTTTGTCAAATAGTGAGTTCTTATCCCAAAAGCTAGGGTCTTTGGGTTTGTCAAATACTAGATTATTAAAGTTATTGACTGTTTTGTCCTTTGAACCTAATCTATTCCACTGATCAAGTAGTCTATTTCTTAGCCAATACCAAATAGTTTTGGTAACCGCTGCTTTATAATCTGGTACAGCTAAGCCACCTTCATTTGATTTTTTTTTTCCATTAATTCTCTTGAGATTCTTGACCTTTTGTTTTTCCATATGACCTTTGTTGTTATTTTTTCTAGGTCATTAAATAGTTTTTTTGAGTGTCTGATTGGTATAGCGCTAAATAAATAGATTAGTTTAGGTAGTATTTTCATCTTTATTATATTTGCTCACTCTATCCATGAGCATTTAATATTTTTCCAATTGGTTATATCTGACTTTATTTGTGTGGAAAGTGTTTTGTAGTTTTGCTCACATAGTTTCTGATTTTCCCTTGGCAGATAGAGTCCTAAATATTTTATACTATTGGTAGTTACTTTAAATGGAATTTCTCTTTGTAACTCTAACTGTTGGATTTTGTTAGTGATATATAAGAATGCTGATGACTTATGTGAGTTTATTTTGAATCTTGCAACTTTGCTAAAGGTGTGGATTATTTCTAATAGCTTTTTAGTAGAATCTCCGGGATACTCTAAGTATACCATCGTATCATCAGCAAAGAGTGATAATTTGGTTTCCTTATTACCTACTTTAATTCCTTTAATCTCTTTCTCAACTTTTATTGCCAAAGCTATCATTTCTAATACAATATTGAATAGTAATGGTGATAGTGGGCAACATTGTTTTCACTCCTGATCTTATTGGGAATAGTTCCGGTTTATCTTGGGTGTTATTTTTAATCCCTGTTTTTATAGATGAGGAACCTGAGGCTAATTAATTGGTTAATTAATTGGCCAGAGTCACAGTAAGAATCTGAAGGGCTGAATTTGAACTCAGTTTTTTTTTTTTTTTTAAATTCCAGGCCACTCTATCCAATGTGCTTCCCCCTGTCTCTATCAGACTTAAAGTGAGGAAGGGATCAGTTTGTTTATTCCATTTTTCAGTAAAGATAGGGGGATCATAGAATTTCCCTGCCTCAAATCTTTCTCTTCTCCAAATAATTTTTGATATAGCTTCTCAAGGCAATATTCCTTTTTTTTTTCTTTTGCTGAGTCAATTGGGATTAAGTGATTTACCCAGGGTCACACAGCTAGGAAGCATTAAATGTCTGAGGTCAGATTTGAACTCAGATCCTCCTGACTTTAGGGCTGGTGCTCAATCCACTGCACCACTTAATTGACCCTCAAGGAAATATTCCTGATGTACAATTCCAATTATGTCACTCTTTTATTAAAGAAATTATGCTGGCTCCCCACTTTTTGGATAAAATACACATCCTTCTGCTTGGCATTTGAAGCCCATCACAATGTAAACTCCTCTTTTCCTTTTAGGCTTTCAAAATACGTGATTTGCTGTTCAACTCCAGAACATTTCCACACTTGCCTCTCTTTGCCAGTTATCTGCTTAAAATGCCTTCCCTTCTCACCCTTGACTCTTAATACTCACAATTTTCTTTGAGATTCAATTCAAATGCTGCAAATGCTTAGATGCTCCAACAACATGCTTATCTTGATTCTCAAGTTGTTAGTGCATATTACTTTAGCTTTATTTTTTATATATCTTGTAAGTATCTATATATATGTTGTTCATTCTCCTATAACAAATTGTAAACTCCTTGTGTTCAAGGGCTTTTTTACTTTTTTCTGTTATTCCCAATGCCTGGTGCATTGCAGGCAAATGATACATGCCTATTGAGTGAACTTTTTAGTGAATACCTGATGTTAGTTTTTTGGAGGCTGGTTTAGTTCAAGGCTTCATTTCTCTCCTGACTACCTTTCACCTACTAATTATAATGAAATCTACAGGTAAGCTCCTGAACTAAGTTACTTTCTTAGTAACTGGTGCCAATGAGAAAAATGTTTATTTCGCTTTTATATTAATAACTAATTGTATTGAGATCTAGGTTATTTCCCTTTTCTAATTCTTCATTTAGAAAACAACCAGAAAACAACAGCCTTTGAGAAGGCTCTCTCAAAATTTTACCCAGGCCAAGACCTAATCATAAAATAAAAAAATTCTAAATTAAGGCTTATGTATGCTTCCTGCTCATTGTGTCTGCTCAGAAAGGTCCTGCGGAAATGTGAATCCTTCCTTTTGTCAGAGAGGTAATATGGAAATTGATAAATCTCTTTGACAAAATTTGGATGATCCAAGTCATGTACTCTAAGACTCTCATTGTAATATAGCCCAGCATTTCATTGTAATATTCATTTTTCTCATTAATTGTTAGTCAATCAGAATTGATTGCCACCCTCAGGAACATCTACTCTTATAAGAGCATATAAACTGTGAGCCTCCCACCCACAAGGGATCTTTGGTCTAAGAAAAATATAGCCAAATGACTATCTTTTTATTAACACACATGTTGGCATTCTTAATAAAATGATTATATTAACCAGAAATTATGTCCTTTGAACTTTTTAAATGTCACATCACTTTAGGATTGGAACACTTCCCACATTTTTGAAAACCAGATTCCTTAGTCTTACACAGATTTAATCCCATATTTCCAGAGCTGTTATCACTTCATTAATTCTCAATGATAGATAATCCTTACCATTTGTCTTATCCCCACCTATCCCTGAATTGCTGAGTATTCCTGGAAACATCAACAAAACTGTGCTGACTAAGTCTACTATAAATTTTTGTCATCAGACCTCAACTGGGAACTTACTGTTGTAATAATCCTTTTACTCATTTTTTTTTTATTGACTTCTTAGACTCACCACAGAAATTACTCCAAGCTTTCTCTATTCTTAAAAAAAAAAAAAGGTTTAACTTCATTCTCTAATTCCTAGAAAACTGAAGAAAAGATGGATTATCTGCTCTGCATTCCTTCAACTCCTATCTTTTATATATCAGAATAATAACCCAAACTTAAAATACTACCTTAATGGGCTGCAAAAAGTTCTGTCTTTACTTGTTCTTTTTTTTCATTCCTTTAATCTTGGAGAAGAAAGCAATTTTTTCCTTGCCAAAACTCTTTATTATTTTCCTGCTTAAGTGGGATGTTATCTTATTATTAGTCATTTTGCTCTGTCCAAAGCCAATCTAAAGATATAAGTAAAAATTAAGAAACATGATATCTTTACAACTCAAGGAAACCAAATTTAAAGTTATGATGCAAAGATAAATAAAAATCATAGGTTAGCCAGGAAAAAAAAAAAGAAGAAATAAAAATTTCTGAGGAACATATTTCAGAAAATTTCTTAGATTTCTGAATTCTGAATTACAAAATTACTTAGAAATATGGAAAATAGAAAGTAAAGTACAGATAGACAGACTTCATAGAATGAAGACAGAGAAAAGCCCAAAGTTTAACTCATTAGGAAACATTTTTGGTTAGTGTTCAAAAATTTCAAAAAAAAATCAAACAAAACATTTATCAGACATTTAGGTACATATATAGGCCCTTTATATACCAGGGGAAATCAATCTGAATTGCTTGCTATATGATAAATGATAATTTTACAAGACAACAAAAGACAAATTATAATATATTTAAAAAGCAAAGAAGATCAATTTAAACTCCAAAATTACATAACCTGTGTTTACTTATCAAAGAAAAAGGTGGCCTTTTAGTGAAAGGGAAAAGTTGAACCATTTTCAAAGGAAATTAGAGAAGGGCAGTTGATATGCAGAACCATCAAAAGCAGTAGACTGCAGTGGTTCTCAAACTTTTGTTTTCAGTATCTTCATTTGTTAAAAAATTATCGAGGATATGTTCAAAGAGGTTTTGTTCACATGGGTTATATTTATAGCTATTTACTATATTAGAAATAAAAAATGATTTTGAATTTGTAGACCCTCTGAAAGGGTTTCAGAGACCCCAACAATTCTTTGGACTACACTTTGAGGACCACTGCAGTAGAGTAAATTGTAGTGATAAATAGGTAATAACTAATAAGAATTCTTTCATGATTCTTTAGTGAGATAGGGCTATTAAAAAACTCAACATTCAAAAATAAAAAAAAAAAACAACCCTCATTGCTTGAAGGTTATTTAAACAAAAAAGAATAAATATGCATGGGTGAACTTCAAAGAAAGCAAATGAATTGGTAAGAAGAATGGTATATGAATGTTATAGAATATTATTGTTTTATAAAAAACAATCAGCAGAATGATTTCTGAAAGGGCTGGAGAGACTTACATGAACTGATGCTAAATGAAGTAAGTAGAACCAAGAGAACATTGTATACAATAACAAGAAGATTATATGATGATCAATTCTGATGGACTTGGCTCTTTTCAATAGTGTGGTAGTTCAGGCCAGTTCCTATATTCTTCTGATGGAGAGAGCCATCTTCATCCAGAGAGAGGACTGTTGGGACTGAGTGGATAACAGCATAGTACTGTCACTTTTTTCTTGTTATTTGCTTGAATTTTTTTTCTCATTTTTTTCCCCACTTTTGATCTGATTTTTCTTGTGCAGCATGATAATTGTGGAAATACGTATAGGAGAATTGCATATGGTTAACATATATTGGATTACTTGCCATCTAGGGGAGACGGTGGGGGAAAGAGAGGGAGAAACAAAATTGAAACACAAAGTTTTGCAAGGGTGAATGTTGAAAACTATGCATATGTTTTGAAAATAAAAAGCTATACATGTTTTAAAAAAAGAATTGTTAAGAAGAAAGGGAAAAGAACTGATTCATATATTTATGCTAGAACTTATTTCCTCATTAGTAAATCAGTACTTTTGGGACAGGGAAAGAGTAAAATTTTTTGGATTGGAAGAATGGATAAAAATGACCAGGCAGATCATGAAAACTATTTTTCCCTGGCCTGGGCATTGGAAATCAGGGAAAGGATTTTGAGAATAAATAGGAATCTTTTCTAAAGTTGTGTAGGTTCTGAGTTTAACAAACTCAACAAACATTGGGCTGCTGAATTCAATCATTTGTGTTTCTTATTTATCTACACATTATACTGACTTTTACATATTTTCTCATTAATATCAAATAATTTTCTTTTTTAAAACAATATTACTGTATATACCATAATTTGTAGCCTCAAAGTGCCATCTCCCTTTTCTACTTTCCCCCCCGCTCTTACTTTTAAAATTCGAGATCATTTGTTCCTGCAAAATGAATTTTATCATTATTTTGTTTAGGCCTTTAAAATAGCTCCTAGATTGGTATAGCACTAATTCTGTAAATTAATTAAGGTAATATTTTTCTTTTATTGGCATTTAACCAGAGCTGAATATATTGATTTGTGCCGGAAATGAATATCATTACAATTATTTAAGTATCATTTTATTTTTGAAGAGAAAATTTTGTATTTGTATTTATACTTTAATGTATCTTAGCAGATTAACCTCCATGTATTTTATGAAATATGTGGAATTTTTAATGACATCTTTCTTCTCATTTCTTTTAGAACTTTGAGATTGATACATAGAAATGTTAATAATTTCGGAGATATCTTTTGTATCCTTCTGTTTTGCTGAAGTTTCTCTATACCTTGCAATATTCCTCACATATACTTTCTTAATCTCCTTTGACACTGTTACTACCTTGATGAAGACCCTAATCACCTCTCACCTAGACTATTCCAAAGTTGGTTGGGTTCCCGACTCAAGTCTTTTTCCACTCCAATTCATTCTCTATTCAGCTGCCAAATGATAGTTGGTTGACTTGACTTGATTTGCTAGGTACACACTTTATTTTCCAGTTCATTTGCTTCTACAAAAACTTTTGCTATGAATATTTTGGCATATGTGGTACTTTTCCTCCTGTAATTAATCTCCTTGGGATGTATGCCCAGTAGTGAGTTTGAGAATATAAACAGTTTGTTTAGTGACTTTTCTCATATGTCAAATTGTTTTCTATATTCCAATTTACAGCTCTCCCAAAACTGTTAGTGTCCATTTTTCTCTCAGGCTGAAAAATGTACTGAGATCCTGAGTTCAAATCCTAGGTTTTCCCACTAATTACGTGTGAGTAATAGCAATTTAAGGGAAATGGATTAGATGATTTCTAGGGTCCTTTTTGGCTTTATCTCTATTATCTTACTAAACATAACAGTTCATTTCCTTGGAGTTTGTGAAGTAAATCATTATGCAAAGTACAATTGAGAATAAGTTTGTCTCTTTTATTTCAGTGTCTTTCATTTCTTTGTTTTCTTTCCTACTGTTGAGTTTTCAGAACTGTTAAAAAAAACTAGAAACAAACTTGGTAAAAAATAGTTTTAGTTTAGAACCTTATATTATATGACACAATAAATTCCAAAGGGATCAGTCAACTAAACATTAATTGTTACTTTATTAAAGAATTTATAGGACTACTGAATAAAAGTAATTTTTATACCTCTATTTAGGGTAAGATCTCATAAACAATGGAGAAGTTTGCAAAAGACAAGAAAGGCAGTTTTAATTACATGAAACTGTCAAGCTTCTATATAAATAATACAGTGCAGGTAGGACAAAAAGGAAACTTGCCAATCGGGAAGAGAATGTTTACATAAAAGATTTCTGGTAAATGTCTGATAACTAAGATATGTAGGAAATTGATGGAAATATATAAGATTAAGAACTATTTTTCTGTGGAAAAGTTCATTTCAAAGGAAATGAACACATCTTAGAAGAATTAAAAGTTCATAATAACCATATGAAAGATTAAGCCACATCACTATGAGGAATGTAAATTAAGACAACTCTGAAGTTTCACCTAATACAGAATTGACAAAGAAGACAAAAGATGGACATGATTAATATCAGAGGAGCTATAGAAAGACATGCATCCTGATATTCCATTAGTGGAGATATGAATTATTTTAAGCATTCTGAAAAAAAAAAGTGCAATTATGAAAAAAGTGACTAAAATACAACTATACTAATTGACATAGAAGTACTACTGTTTAGCACACATTCCAAGGGGAAAACACATACATACATATGTACATACATACATACAAACATGGGTGTTACATATACACACACAGGTAGAGTTAATGACATAATGGCATTGACCTCATATGTCCCTTCCTATTAAGGAGCCTCTTAGGTCCTAAACCCAGATTCAACTCTGGAGAAAACTGCCCTCTAAAAAGAAGGATCAGATTTTTTCTTGTTCTTTCTGGCTTTTTATACTCTTATTCCTGAAACCTGAGGGAAAAAATGACATAATATTTACATTTAGCAAAAGTCTGGCAGGGGTCCTCAAACTAAGGCCCGCAGGACAGATGCAACATCTGAGGACGTTTATCCCCCTCACCCAGGGCTATGAAGTTTCTTTATTTAAAGGCCCACAAAACAAAGTTTTTGTTTTTACTATAGTACGGCCCTCCAACAGTCTGAGGGACAGTGAACTATTTAAAAAGTCTGAGGACTCCTGGCTAGGCTCTCAAAAGGTATCTGAAAGATACTCAATATACAATGTAGATCAGGTATAAGATGGCTATTTATTTCCTGCACACAAAAGAAGTATCTCAAACAGAAATGATTCATGAGGATAAGTTGACAAAGATTTTAAAAACACAAACCAATAACCGAACTTATAACTCATAGCTCCTTTAGTATTTTCCTGGGTTGCTAATATTTTAAACATCAAAATAAGCAACATTTAGTGGGACTGTTAAGCAGCCATTCATTTTTCCTTATCTCTATACCAGCTGAATAACTCTTTTAATGTCTGTATCTTAATAGTAGTCATTCTTTCTTGTCAAAGGTCATATTTGGGGGAGAAAAAAACAATCCTCCTTTAATGAGTTTTGGCTAAATCTTGTTTCAACTCCAAATAAGAATCCTGATTACAATTATATAAATAAATATCAGAATATGGTGGGCATAATAAGAATTTGACTAAGAGGGGTTAGGAAAACAAAGTTGTAAAATAGAGTTCAGTGGAAATAGCCAAATAAACAAATCTGTCAAACCGTGTTAGAACTTGTTTGACAATTGCTGGAATTTTGACAATTGCTGGAATGATGCAGTAGTGAGCACTGGAAAATAAAAGCAATCGCAGGAAATAGGGTCATGGTTTCTCTGGTATGGTAAAGTCCTCAACTCCCTTTGGCTGTTATGACTGAGACCTAAGAAAAGTTACACTATGGTGGACAGAGGGAATCATAATAAATGCATTAGCTAACTACAATTGCTGTTGGGACCAAGTGGCATCATGTATTCACCCTTATGTCTGAAGACTGTGTCCTTACAAATAAAATAAAGATATTCTTATGTACCCCTTACTTGTGTGAGGTCAGTCATTCCTGAAGTTAGCTCAGCTGCCAGAAATTGCCTACTACATTATGATGATATAGATACTTTTAATTATTGCTAGAATAAAAGTAGAAAAAAACTTTTCATTTATAGTAAATGTTAGTTTTTATTATCCATTAGATTATAAACTCCTTGAGGCCAGGAACAATCTTTTGCCTCTTTTTGTATGTCCAGCACTTAGCGCAATGTCTGGCATATAAGTAGATACTTAATAAATATTGATAGATAACTTGTTAAAATTTGAAGGTATGGAAGTGCCCTTCTTTAATATGATAAAAAAAATACACATATCCAGAAGCAATAGTAATTTTTTTTTGCAATGAGAAACATTGGAAGCTTTACAGTAAGTTCAAATTAAAAGTATGTTTTCTTCTTCCCATTGTCATTTGACATAGGATTAGTAATGCTAGCTATAGAAATAAAACAATGTAAAAATTAAAGGAACACAGAAAGAAGAAGAAAAAATATTCCTATTTGCAGATAATATGAGAAAGGTAGTATGATGTAATGGAATTAATTGATGGAGTCTAAAGACCTCAGTTTAAATTCCAATTCTTCCACTTGTTACTCGAAGTGACCGTGGGGAAGTATATTATCCTTTCTCTAAAATGAAGGAGTTGGGCTGTTTAGATGACTACAGAGATCAATTCAAATTCTAATGATATAACCCCTTACATATGATAAAAGACCAAGTATATAAAGTACTTTCAAAGTAAATGTAACGACCAATATCGGTCCCAAAGGACTGATGTTGAAACATTCTTCCTTTCTTCATAAACACAAGTGGTGAAAATCACAGTCACTCACTTGATGTTATTCTATCAAATAGTACTTTATTTTTTCTTTTCCTATGAGAAAGCATACTATGAGGGATGTTTCTGGGAAGTTATTGTGGTGTAAAAAAACAATCAAAAAACCCAACCAATAAAACCAAATAAATTTTTTAAAGTTTCTGTTGTAAGAAAAAAAAATAAAGGAAAAATTGAGAAGCTATATCTCTTTCCCATTTTCTGCTATTCATGGTCACTTTAGGTAACCTGAAGAAGGGGCCTACCTCTCTTTTGATCATCCTCTTATCGCCACTTAAAGATACAACTAATATGAAGTGACAGGGACTTTTCTGATATCTATTAGTTAGGGCACATTGGTTTCAATGTTCAGATACTTCCTTGTTACCAGAAAACTTCCACCATTTTCATACCTCTTCCTTGAGGCTTGACTTCCCCTAGTGCCATGTAGATGCAAATATATCCAAGTTAGGTGAATTGCACTCCTTTTATCACTGGACCTCAATAGTTACATTGGGCAGGACATCTAAGATCATTAGCAATTAGTGTCCTGGGTTTCTGCTCTCTACCCTATCTCAGTTTAATTTCTTCTAGTAAAAAGCCTTTTTGTTTTTCTTGACCTTCTGAACTTGTTCTGAGTTTTTACCATTCCTTACTTTATTCTCACTTCTTGCAATTTAGCTTCAATACTTATTAATCTAATGAAACAACAAATTCAATGGTCAATTCTCTTTGATTTTTCTAAAATACTTGTCATTTTGACCATTGTTGATGCCCTTTCTATAGATTTTAAAATATTGAACAATCACGTCTGTTTCATCTGCCTTGGATTTGAATATATTTGTTTGGATATTGTCTCCTCCTTTAGATTATAGGCTCTTTGAGAACAGAAACTGTCTTTTGCTTATTTTTACTTTTTTTATTTTTTGGTATCCCCAGTGGTTAGCACAGTGCCTGGCGTGTATGCTTAATGAATATTTATTGAATGTCAGTCAAATTAGATTTCATAAAAAAAATTTTGTAAAGTTTTAAAGTGCTATATATGTTAGCAATTACCTGTCTAATCTGATAATCCTTTTATGTTTCTTTTGGATTTTACATTTCCACTAATTATTGGTATTCTTCAAGGCTCTGTCCTTAACTTTTCTCTCTACTTTCTTGCTTTACTAGATTGTCTATTCAATTCTCACCTCTATGCTGGTGTAGAATGAGAACACATCAGACCTCCCCACAAGAAAACAAATAAAAAGTAGATATCTATAAGACAATGTGTATGACCCAGATATTTTCTCTGACCTTTTTTTTGTTTGTTTGTTTTACCTTCATTTGCATACTAATGAATTAGAATTTTGTCAGAAGTTTTCTAGAAATTGGAATTCTTGTAAATTGAGCAAAGAACTGAAACTTAACAGATAGTAGGAAACTTCCAGTAAAAAAAAGGTATTGGAGAATTGACTTAAAGCATTATAGAGAATATTATTTTTAGGTCATGCGAGAACAGTGACAGTTCTATAGTGTAGAAATACAAATTATGGTGGACACACATTCACCCTGGCTAAACATGCACTATGTGTATGTTGCTTTTTTGCATAGTCCCAGGTCACACATGTTCTCTAAACATGTGCCTTCTATATATGAATGTTATGAATGAGTATTCTTTTTGTGTTATTACACATGGTGATATAACCTAGGAATGCATAGTAATCCAGGTAGGTATAGGGGATTGTTTTTTTTTTTTTGTCACTTATTTGTTTTGTTACTTGTTTTATTTAAAATTGATGTGTCCTCTGGCTGACTGTTAAAGTCAGAACCTAGATGAGGGCTTATGGGTTATAGTTTTGAGTGGGTGCTGACCCATACAGTGCCTTGAACCTGAAGTAACTTTTCTAGTGATTCATGCATGAGGTGCTACCTAGGAACTTCCCATATGTCAGCAAAGTACAAAAAAATGGCAGATCTTGAAAAAATTAGAGTACAGGGTCAATGCTGATGGTACCTCTTTTGTTTGAGGACCAGCCTAATTAAATTTGGAGAGACTCACCATTATATAAAATCAACCACTAAAATAATTAAAATTTTAAGCATAGCAAGTCAAGAAAATCATCAGCTCAAAAGAGCGTTAATAATTTCCTTCAGTGGAAAAATTCAGTGAAGTAGTCTTTAAGATATTGATTTATGAAGGTCTCTTAGCTGAAGGTCTGTATACTTAAAAAAAAAGATAACTGCATATCAATAATTGATTTTTTGGTAATACTATGTATTTTATTTTATGCATTCAAAATATTGTTCTGCAAATGAACCCATAGGCTTAACAAAATTGTCAAAGGGGTCCATGATATAAAAAAGTCCAAGAATCCTTGCCCTAACCTAATGCTCAACTCATCATTCTCTAGCACCTTCTATCTACTGTCAGTGCATGAAATATGTTCTCCATCTCTAGCAAAGGCAATATAAAATAATAAATAGTACCTATAAAGTTACTTTTGTAACATAGCCTGCCCTAACTCTCACTGCCCAAAATATAGGTATATTATATTTCACTGTAGTATCAACACCCTTACTCCATATTTTACAATATATCTAAGAATGTCTGGGATGTCTAGACTATCTAATAATGGATTCAGACTCCACCAATGATGTTTCCTTAATTTGGTGGGGAGGTAATTCCCCTATACTTCAGTATCAGCCACTCACAATTTGATTTACTTTTACAAAAGAATATTTATTTTAAAAGGTACGATCACAAACAAACAAATTTATTCTTCCTACACCTGGAATGCATAATCTTCCTTCCCACTCCCACCAATTCTATGAGGGAAAGGTTTTTAGGTTCATAGATTAGTCCAGTTTCTAAATATCACAGTCAAAGCGCCAACTGGAAACCCTCAGCAGCTCTCTTCCTCCCCTTTGTTCAAGTACTCAGGCTTCTCAGAGAGTCCATGCCAGGCTGGCATTTTCATTATTTTTTATAGCACAATAATGAAATGATCAGATTGATTCTGTGTGTTTTTAATAGATGTTATTTATAGTTGATTATGTCCTGTAACTGCCAAAGCCATGGTTCTTTATCTTTGAATTTAATCCAGAAACTCAGCTGGCTTGTAATGAGTTGAGAAATTAATTTCCCTTTTTAATCCCTGTTCTATTCTTGCTTCAAAGAAATATTATTCTTGGGGGACTCAAATGGATACCAAGGATTCTGGTCTATTATTTTAAACTAAGCCATCCTTCAAAGATGTCTGTTTTGCTATCCAAAGAAGTTTGGTCTACTATCTTTAACTTTGCAGGTGGACTAAAACAATGAACAATTCTTAGTCCCAGGAGGAAAGGGATTGTTGCTAGTCTCTCACTCCCAGTTTCCAACTAATCATATTGTTTCCTATCTCAACTCTGTAACTAATCATATTAACTTTGCCATTCATGATTTTGAGCTTTTAACCAATCCTATCTTGTTCCCCACTAATGAAGTCCCATTCTTTGACCTGTACTCCCCCAAATTATAAAGTTATCTTTTTTTAGAGTTTAACTTTGCTAAGGAAGCAAAAATTCTTTTGGTAATTTCACATTTTACTAATAAATTAGTCATGCTCAGAACTTTGTGCCTGAGTTTATCTCATTTTGACTGTTATAGTAATATTCTGTTATATTATCACAATATATTTAGTCAGTCCCCAATTGATTAGAATTTAGTTCTCTTTTCCAATTTTTTGCTTTCAAAAAAAAACACATCCATAAATATTCTGAGGTATTTGGAAACTTTCTTATCATCACTGTGATAAATAATTCATTCAGACTTCTATTTTATTCCAATCAATATTAATCAACTTGATAAAATTATATAAAAATTCTATATATAAGGCCCCAAAGCTATAAGCTACAGATTTTAAGTTCACTTACTTTATTATAAAAGTTAACTAAAAACCCTCCATCTTTGTTTTGCCTTGTCATAGTGATCAAGTTTAACATGGTAGAAGTGACTATATAGAAAGTCCCCCAAAATATTTTTGTAACTCTAGACCAATTTCTTGTCCAATAGAAGCAAGTGACCATCTTATGACCACTTAGGTCACTGTGATAACTTGTACCATTTTTTCTGCCTAACCCAAGGAGCTTATTCTTGTATGTAGATATTCCTTGCTTCACCCAACTTGTGACTGTGCTGACCTTATTTTGCTTATTTTAGTTTATGCATCATATTTTCAATCAGTGGGATTATTCTGTATTTGATATAGCTGTTCTTGAATGTCTGGATATACAGACCTATTAAAATAGGTCCTGGAAGAAAGAGGCATTTCAGATTATGAGGGATGTCTAGGGTTCACTTCATTAGAGGGAATCATGGATCCTTTAATAAAGTACCATTGACTCAGAGCTCTGCCTCAGTCTCTTATTGTAGGTGAGATAATTTTAAACCTCTCATCAGCCTCCTTGGGATCTAAACCTAGCAATGGATTTCTGGGACATTTATTTACTTTATTTGCACAGTTACAAAATGCTTTCCAAAATAGCTATATTGATTGTAACTCAACCAAAAATACACTGATGAATCTATTTACTCACCTTTCCAACATTAACTATTCCCATCTTTTATCATTTTTGCCAGTTTTTAGAGAGGGGTGTGTATGTGAAACTTTAGGGTTATTTTGGTATTGATTTGGAACATTCATTTCATAGTGCTGTTAATAGTTCACAGTTCTACTGGGATGTGTTTGTTCATATCTTTTAATAATTTATCTATTGGGGTGGATCTTTTGATTGCATAGAATGTGTGTGCATATATTAATACATTATTGTTTAAATATCTTGAGTATCAAAACTTCATCACAGAAATTTGATATAAAGTCCCCCACACACACACACACACATACATTCTGCCATTTCCCTTCTTAATCTAAATGTAGTAATTTTGTCTGTGCAGAAGTGATTCAGTAATAGTGATTAGTATGGCTTGTACTACTTGTAGATCAAACATGTAAAAGAAAGTTAACTATTTTATCTTCTGTAATTGCCTATTTCCCTTGTTTGCTTATGCACTCATTTCCTACCCTGGCTGTGAGAGATATAATCTCCTTTGCTTCTAATTTCTTTTTATACTATAAACTTTAATGTTAAGGTGCTATGTATCCATTTAGAATATTTTGTGGAATATGATATATAAGATGTCGGTCTAAGCTTTATTTCAGTCAGACGACTTTCCTGTTTTCTCAGGAGTTTTTTAAATCTTTAAATTTTCTTTAAAAGAAAGTTAAAGAAATTTCTATTCTACCAAATAGAAATTTCTTTCCTAAGTAATTTATGTTTTCTGCTTTATGCAACATTGGATTATTGAGATCCATTATTTCTAATTCTCCCTTTATTAGTTTAGTCCATTAATTTACCTTTATTTTTAGCATCACCATATGGTTTTGTTAACTACTTCATTATAATATAGTTTGAGTTCTAGAAATTTTCCTCCTGTCCCTATCTCTTTTCATGATTACTCATTTTCTAGAACTTTTATTTTTCCAAATGAATTTAATTATTATTTTATCAAATTCTATAAAGTAGTCCTTTGATAATGTTTCACAAAGTATTAAAAGTGTCTGTTTAAACCATTTGCATGGAAACTATTTTAAATGGCAATACCTGTGAAATATTCAAATTTGAAGTACTATTTCTTAGCAGCCTCTATTTCTCAGTTCTATCTACAATTTTCTTTAGGAAATAGGAAGAAATTGTTTATGTTGAAGAAAAGGAAAGTAGGAAGAAATGGAGGATTAAGAATAGGGGAGCTATCAATGGTAATTTTTCAGAAGTGAATTTTCGTGTTTCTGTGGAATAGGGATCATGAAAGCTTGTACTCTCTGTCTTTAAGATATTTGGGGACCATTTAATTATTACACAATTCTGGACTGTTTTAGAATTTGGAAGTCTGAGCATAAATGACAGGATCTATTCTGGCAACTAAATTTGGTTAATTACATCATTTTACATGAAATCTGCTATGTCCTTGAAAATGAGAACACAGATTCCCACCTACCCTTGTGGTTTTTCCTGACATTTCCACGTCATTATGATGACATATATATATTGATGTCACATTTTAAAAGTTGATTCTTCTTTAATGTGGTATTTTCCTTATTTCTTCTCCTCCTATGTTTGGAAATTTTGTTTGATAGATGTCAGGCGTGGCTCTTTTCAACAGTGAGGTGATTCAGGCCAGTTCCAATGGTCTTGTGATGAAGAAAGCCATTTGCCACTCAGAGAGAGGACTATGGGGACTGAGTATGCAGCACAACATAGTATTTTCACATTTTTTATTTTGTTTGCGTGCATCTTGTTTTCTTTCTCAATTTTTCCCTTTTTAATTATTTTTCTTGTACACCATGATAATTGTAGAAATAGATAAAGAATTTCACATGTTTAAAGTTGAATTACTTGCAGTGTAAGAGGAAATGGAGGAAAGGGAGGGGAAAAAATTCTAACACAAGGTTTTGCCAAGGTGAATATTGAAAATATGCATGTTTTGAAAATTAAAATTCTAATTTTAAAAAACAAAAAAGATAAATGATATCAGACTGATTTGTTTGCCCTAACCCCTCTTTACATCTCATCTTTCTTCCTTTTAAAAATTACTGTTTCAATTAATAAGAATTTATTTTCTCTCCTTCTTACCTCTCCTCCCACTAGAAAAAAAAAGAAAAACAGAAATATGCATAATAGAGAAAAACAAATCCTCTCACAGGCCATGTCAAATAATGTGTTTTTCATTCAGCACGTTTAGTTCAACACTTTTCTATCAAAATGTCTTCCTTATTTATTTTCTCTTAAAAAATACATTTCTATTGATATCTCTTGTTTTTACATCTCCTAAATTTCTCCCAGTGTTCTTCTTCCTCCCCACTCCTAGAGTGTGATCCTATATAGTAAAGAATACATATTTTAAAGAAACAAAGAGAAAAAGAAAAAATTAAGATATCAACAAAGTTTGAAAAATATATGCAATGTTCTACATCTAAGATCCTCTACAAAAGATTGGGGAAGCATCTTCTCATATCTCTTCTTTGGGGCCATATTGGTTTTGTGTAATTCTGCAACTTTCACTTTCCACTGTTTGGTGATTGTTGTTGTTATTGTACATACTGTTCCCTTGGTTCTGCTTACTTCACTCTGCATCAGTTTGTGCTTACATATATTCTTCCTCCCACCTCCCTAAGGCAATTGGGGTTAAATGACTTGCCCAGGTCATACAGCTAGGACGTGTTAAGTGTCTGAGGCCAGATTTGAACTCAAGTCCTTCTGTCTTCAGGGCTAGTGCTCTATCCACTGTGCCAGCTAGTTGCCCCCTTACATATATTCTTAGAAGATGTAAGTACAATCTACTTATTCTACCAAGAAAGACCTAGAAGTAGAAAGATGAAATCCATTTTTCCAAGTTGGCACAGGTTGCTTGTTATTAGCATAGTCAGAATTTGAACAAGCCCAGAGAAGTAACTCATAGCAAATGTGGCAGAACATGCATCTAGTTTGTTTGTTTGTTTGACTTTAAAAACTATTGTTCTTTCAAGTTTACCACATTGCTGCCTATCATTGTGTTCATTTGTCTTTTCTTCCAATTTAATAGAGCACACATTTTTGTTAATCTAGAATAGATTAAAATCTGTGATTTATTTAATGTAGGAAATCCTTCCTGAAGTGTTGGTGGCACAGTAGATAGAGCATCAGGTCTGGATTAAGGAAGACTCATCTTTCTGAGTTCAAATCTGGTTTTAGAAACTTAACTAGCTGTGACCCTAGACAAGTCACTTAACCCCATTTGCTTCAGTAAATGAGCTGAAGAAGGAAATGGCAAACCATGGGTTCATGAAGAGCCAGACATGACTGAGATGACAAGCAACAAAGGATGTCAAAGACATTTTGTCCTTAATTTTGTACTAGAATATTAGGACTTTATTAGGATTTTGTTTGTGAATAAGTCTAGAGAATTGCTTGAGGCAAATAGAAGTGAAGTTCCTTGTTCAAGATCACAAATGTAAGCAGCTTGTATACTGAAGTCTTCCTGACTCTAATTTTATCCATCAAGCAGACCACTGACTCAGGTTTAGCTAGAAAAAGAGAAAATCTTGCTTAAAGAACTCTCCTGGAATGATTATCAGCAGTAGAAATAGATGAGTATTCCAACTTAGTGTAATGTGTGTGGCTTGGACCTTAATGGAATGGAGCATGAGTACAGCTGAGTAGAAGTCCCCAGGGTATTTCCATGACTGTGGGAATGCTGAAGGATTTACAATTTGAAATGACCAGGCAATCCATTTATTGCTCACTAGGCAAGAAGAGCTGCTCGCTCAATAGACTTGAAAAAAAAAAATTATTAGCTACTCATAAGTAAAGCCTGTTCTACCTAGGGGATCCAGAACCTGGCCCTTGGGCACTTAGGCTCTTGGATGCTTCTTCTGCTTTGTGCTTCTTTCACTAAGCAAAGGCTACCAAACAACTCTCATATGAAATAAACTTTGTGAAAATGGCCAGGGAAATAGAGTTCAGCATCAGTAGGCTCTATCTGTTATGCCCCGATGAACCACTACTACATAATTAAAAATAAGTTGGCTATCTTTTTCCTCAGGCCTAAGTGGTAACATAGTCTAGGACTTTTCTCTCCTCCAAACCTCAATCCATTTGGAAGGAATCTTTGAGATAATGTAGTCAAAGGTCTTTCTTCTATAAATAAAGTAGAAAAGTGAGCTCTAGAGGAAGGAATGCCTTGTATAGGTCAGAGCTAGTGCTAGAAGGAAGGAAAGAAAGCAATGATATTAAGAAACACCTAGTATTTGCCAGGTATTGTGCTAAGCACAATTGAACATTATCTTATTTGATCCTCACAACAATCCTGGAAGATGGGTGCTAGTATTATCTCCATTTTACAATTGAGAAAACTGAGACAGAAAGAAGTTAAATGACTTGCCCAGGATCACATAGCTAGTAAGTGTCTGAAGCTGGGTTTGAATTCTAGTCTTCCTGACTTCAGGTCCAACACTCTGTCCTCTGAATCACCTCTGAATTGCCACAGGCATCTTGATTCCCCACACAATAATTTATTCATCATACCTTTTTTTCCAATCCCATATCATCAAAGAGGTCATGGGATCATAAGATATAGGATGTTTTTTGCTGTTATTCATAAGTAATATATATCACATCATGATGTCATATGGAATAAGTTAAGTCCAGTCAACTAATGGTTATTAAATGCCTATTTGTGCTAATCTCTAGGGTTACAAAAAAAAGGCAAAACAAAACAAAAAAATTAGTCCACATCCTCAAGGAATTCATAGTCTAGTAGAAGAGAAAAACAGGCAAGCTATTATGTTATATATATATATATATATATATATATATGATAAATGGAATATAATTTTAAAGCAAAGGTAGTAGCAATAAGAGTCTTAGAGAATGACTTAGTTTATTGAAGAAAGTCGGATTTTTAGCTGCAACCTAAAGTAAACCAGAGAAACTAGGAAGCAGAGATGAGGAGGGTGGGGATTCTAGGAATGGGGGAATGGCTGATGGAACATAATAAAAAGAATCTGGCAATGGAATATCTTATTTGAGGAATAGAAAAAAAGCCATCCTTACTGTATTTTAGAGGAATAAAAAAGAATCCTGGAAAAGGAGGAGGGGGCAAGATGAACATAGCAAGAATATAGGTAACTTGAGAGTGATTTTTTATTCTGATCTTAGTGAAAACCAGATGCAAGAAAGCTTGGGTATTATTCCCGCTCTAACACATACCCTGTCTGTCTCCTTTATCCTTCCAGAAAATTCATGGAACTTTTCTCAATATTTCTTGGATTACAGTTGTTTCTTTATATTTATTGTTATATTATTCTGATTTTCTGCCAAAAAAAAAAAAAAACAGAGTTTGGTTCCAATTCTAAATGGCATCTGCTATATTATTTTTATTATATTATTTTCTTTCAAATGTCCCTTTTGTAATTTTTGTTGTAGCATGTTCCAAAAAGAAATTCCTAAGCACCTTAACTAAGTCTAAAGACTTTTAAGATACTAAAAAGTTACAACTTTTTCACAGAAGTGAAGTAAATCCATTTTGACTCATGAAAAATGATTAATTCACAACTGTGAATGGAAAACTGTAATTTTCTATCCTTTCCTGTCTGTTCCATAGCAATATGTTCAAATAAAAATTTTTCTCTCTCAGACTGTTTTAATAAACTAAAACTTCCTAACAAGTGAGAAGCTGTATATCTTGGACTCATGCCAAATAACATGTTGTCATGAGTCAGTACTACATTGAGTTCTGGAGATGGTGACCTAATTAGGGCTTTTCCATTTTAAGTGAATCAGTTTATATTCAGAGGACATTTATTCATGACAAAAGAACTGTCTAGGTCAAAGTAATTAGTATAGTTTTAATATTCTCTTTTTACTCTATGCTAGACATGAATCATACTTCTACTCTTAATGCTTACCAAACCATAGAAATTAGTGGCAAGTGGGATTTATTAGATCATCTAGTACCTGGAAATTTTTCAAAACTTGAATTTTTCTAGATCTACATCATAATTATTTGAGGGTTTTTGTTGTTATTGTTGTTTTGTTTACATAATGGTATAATGTTAGAGCAAGAAGGATCTTGGAGATCTGCTAATATTTTCCCATATTTTACAGGTGAGGAAATGAGGACACAAAGAATTTAAGTGATTTATCCAGTGTCATACAGAAACTCAGAGGCAGAGATGCAGATGTAATGAGCAGAGCAGAGCAGAGATGTAATCCTACTACAAGCCCAACAGATTTTTCTAATATGTCATACTGTTGAACAATAATTGAGCTGCCAATAATTGAATTAAACTTGAGTCCTCATTCAGAAGTAATGGAATATAAAAAGAAGATTGGATACTCCTTCCTCTCCATTTTCCCAAGCAATGGGCATCAGTCACTTACTAAAACACTCACTATGTATGGTACTGTGGACACAATCACAAGCAAAAAAAAAAAAAAACAAAACAAAAAAAGGTAGTTCTTGTCTTCAAAGAATTTGCATTCTAATCAGTGACAACACACAAATGGGAGCTTAAAATTGTTTGTGTAGGGTGAAAGTGCTGAAGTGTGGATATGATGCTGAAGTCCAGAAAGTTAAAGGAGAGGGGAATGCAATCTGACTGACCTGATCATCTCTCCAAAAGGTAGGTCTCAGGGAAATCACCAATGAGAGAAGAATGTTGGCATGGCAAAAGAATGCAGTAAGATGAGAAGGGTACAGGAGAGGATGGATGTTCCATAAAGAATGTAGGATAGAGTAGCCATGGAGGACCAATTGACCATTTATAATTTCAAAAGTATCAAAAAAAAAAAAAAAACTTGATTCAACTTTTTTTTTTTATTTTCTTCTTACAGCTATTGAAATGTGTAGAAAGCAAATTATTACCAAAAAGGAATGATATTTAGCAGACAGGTAGTTATTAAGTAATTGCTACATAGAAGATAGTGTGCTTAGTTTTGTGGAAGTAGATTTTTCTGGCTAAAAATCAGGAATTCCATTTTTTTTCATTATTTCATAATTTAGTTTTTTTTAATTTTTCCCCAATTACATGGAAAATTATTTTTAACATTTGTTTTTAAAACTTTGAGTTCCAGCTTCTCTCCCTTCCTCCCTTTCCACCCTCCTATAATTGAGAAAGTACATGTGATGTCATGCAATTTATTTCCATAAAAGTCATGCTGTGAAAGAAAACAGATACCGCCCCCCCAAAAAAAAATCCTTAAGAAAAATAAAGTAAAAGAGTATGTTTCAATCTGTATTCAGACACAACCAGTTCTTTCTCTGGGTATAAATAGGATTTTTCATCATAAGACCTCCAGAGTTGTCTTGGATCATTGTATTGCTGAGAATAGCCAAGTCATTCACAACTGATCATCTTACAATATTGTTGTTGTTTTGTACTTAATATATTTCATTTTGTATGAGCCCATGGGAGTCATTCCATGTTTTTCTGAGAATATCCTGTTCATCATTTCTTATAGAATGATAATATTCCTTCATAATTATTTATAATTTGTATGACTATCCCCCAATTGATGGGTATCCCCTTTTTTAAAAATCTATTTTGGGATACATATCTAATGGTGGTATTGCTGGGTGAAAACGTATGCATGGTTTTATAGCCCTTTGGGCCTAGTTCAAAATTGCTCTACAGAATTGTTGAATCACTTCACAATTCTGCCTACAATGCATTTATGTCTCATTTCCCTACATTCTATCCAACATGTCATTTTCCTTTTCTAACCTACTGGCCAGTCTGATGGATATGAAATAGTACTTCAGAATTGCATTTCTCCAGCTAATGGTGAATTAGAGTATTTTTTTGTGGTTATATAGCTTTGATTACTTCATCTGAAAACTGTTCATTTCTTTTGATTATTTATCAATTGGGGAAATGGCTCTCATTTTCATAAATTTGACTTAAGTTTCCCTATATCTTTGAGAAATGAGGCCTTTGTCAAAATTCTGCTCACAATTACTATTGCTAATTGTATTCCCCCCTGTTTATAATATTCTTTTTCTACTTTCATCCTGTCCCTTCTCAAAAGTGTTTGGCTTCTGACTACCCCTCCCCCAACCCGTTCTCCCTTTTATCACCCTCCCCTCTTCTTGTATTCCCTTTCCTTCTACTTTTCTGTAGATTTTTATACTTAATTGAGTGTATGTTGTTTTCTCTGTGAGCTAATTCTGATGAGAATAAGATTCACTCATTCCCCCTCCCTTCTCCCTCTTGCCCTCTACTGTAAAAGCTTTTTCTTACCTCTTTTATGGCAGACAATTTATGCTTTTCTACCTCTTCCTTTTCTTTTCTCCTAGTACATGCCTCTCTCATGCCTTAATTTTTTTTTAGATATTATCCTTTTATATTCAACTCATATCTGTTGATGAGTTCAACTCATCGTCTTTTAACTGCCCTAATGAGAAAGTTCTTATGAATTACAAGTATCATCTTCCCATCTAGGAGTGTAAATAGACTAACCTTGTTAAGTCCCTTATGATTCTGATACCTTTTATATGCTTCTCTTGAGTTTTGTACATGAAAGTTAAATTTTCTATTCAGCTTTAGTTTTTCATCAAGAATGCTTGAAAGTCTTCTTTTTTTATTGAATATCAATTTTTCCCCCAGAAGAATTATACTAATTTGGTGGCATAGGAATATTACTCTTATTTTTTGAAAAGTTCTTTAGTCTTTGGATCATATATGAAGGCCACAAGTGGCCTTTATATTGTCTTTAAGGACCAGCTCAAGCAGCACCTCCTATATGAAACCTTTCTTGATCCCTCTATGTACCCCAATCTCTAGTGTAATTGTTGACACTAGATCTCTAACACTTTATTGTATTTAACTATTTTGTGGATGTTAATATTTTTTCACCATATAGTTATTTTATTTATAGTTTTATATGAATTTTTTTCTCCTACTGGAATTTATATTCTTTATGAGTAGGAATAATTTCATTCTTTGCATTTATATCAGTAGCACCTAATACAATGCCTGGCACATATAAAGTGTTTAGTAAATATTTATGAGTTAATCAATGTGTAATCATTAGTTCTCAGTTTAAACTCTGGCGCTATCATATACAACATTTGTAATCCTGGGCAACCAACAATGACCAACCAAAATACCAGGAAGTCCATGGTGAAGCATCCTACCTCCTTCCTGACAAAGGAGGGGTGACAGAATAAGCTCTATATATTTGTAACAAAGTCTTTGTTTTCATTTTTCTTTTCCAATGAAAGGTAGAAAGGAAAAAGGGTTGCAAGAAGAAAAAAGAAAGTAATAAGGGTCACTGAAGCATCTTTTAAAAGTATAGAGAATAGAAGAAGGAAGGTCAGAAAGAACCGATAATCAGCATAATTTTGAAAACTATCTGTTTAATTTATTATGTACTTAAAAAGTAAAAAAAAAAAATTGCACCTAATAACAAACACTTGTGATCTTGTGCACAACTTTCTAATTTTCCTGTCCTAGTGTTCATATGGAAATAACTATTTTAGGTAGGAAGGAAAGAAGATAACAATTATTTATAAGCATTTACTATGTGCTAGGAACTATTATAAGCATTAAGAATACAAACATGAACAGAAAAAGGAACCTATATTCTCATGGGAAAAAACAATACATAAATGGGGACCTGAAAAAAGTTGGCATGTGGATAGGGGCACTTTTGAGGGACTAAGTTGACAACGTCCAAAGAGTCAAAAGCATAGCCAGGAGGGGAATGAACATGACCAGCCTAGGCCCCATCCCCAAAATTGAGGCCCCCCAAGAAACTCACTAATATGAGAAGACCAGAAAAAAGGAAGGATATCTCAGAATGAAAAGACTCCTGGCACTAAAAGAATTTTCAAGGTGAGAGGGTAATTAAGTTGTGGGCACAGATTACATAGTGTTTAGAAGTACATTTAGGGGCAGGCAGGAAGAAAGAGTGGATTTTATCTAGTATTTGTTAAGCTTGATAATAATACATTTTTAAAAAGGTGAAAGGATTATTCACATATGGAATCATTATCAGGAAAAATTGATCAGATACATTAGTTATAAGGAAGGGTCCTGTGGCAACTGAACTTATCATCTCAAAAGTTTTTTTCCCCACCCAATATTGGCTTACCTTTAATGTAATGAGTACTGTACAGTCAGAAACAAATGTCTTTGATTTGGTATGTCTCACATTTTTAATTGCTTAATTAGAAACACAATTTTTATGCTCAACAGGAAAATTGCAGAATGTACAAAACCGTTCCCTACAAACCTGTGTTAAGAACCCAAAGTCCTGGGGTGAGAGGGATGTTTCTTCACTTACTTTCCATTAGCCATAAATACAAACTGTAAGATGATTTTAAAAGAGTAATTCAGATAAATCTAATCATATTAATTTTTTTATTCCTAAGAATACTGGATTAAAGCAAAATATACTTTCTTAGATTAATTCCTAAGGCCAACCTTTTCCCAAGTACAAATATTTGCTATGTAATCTCATCATGCATTCATCTAAACTTTCAAAAAGCTATGTTCATAAGGTAAATTACATCTTTCTGAAACTTACCCAAAGAATTCCTACACAAGATTGCTATCAGAAATACTTTTTATTACATAATATTTAATCATGCTCAATTGCCTATTCAATAGAAATTGGTTAACAGTTTGCTACATTGCCTTCCACTATAGAATTTTTTCTGTTGTCATATTAAAATAATCCTTGTGTCCTTTATTGATACAATGTTCACAACTGGGGAGTAAATACACACACGCACAAAGAATTTTTTCCTTTTCTTAGAGCAGGGGAGAGTAAAAGAGCCTACTTTATTATCTGCTGCTAAGTCCAATATGGAACCTGGCTCTAAACCTATCTAAACCAGGGTAATAAATGATTTAAGTAGTCAGAAAACTAGATTAGACATTTTCTTGGATATGGTTTATCTATTGAAAGTGATCTTTTTTTAAAATGGTAAATTGGAATAACATCATCTCAAAGTTTTGATAAGTAAAAGAAAATGTCCAACAAGGGATAGGAAATCGTTTGGAAACAAAAGCCACAGGGAGGTGCCATAATGTTGGTTCTGAAAAGCTAACAATATCATCAAGACATGGTGTGTCTATAAACCAATTGGGAATGGGGTGAAAATCCAAAGAGATGTCATGGAAAACAAAGGGTTCTTTAAAAACAGAATGCTATCCTTTAATATCTGTAGTTTAAATTACTTTAAGAATTTTTGTGGACTTGGAGAAGGCAGACCAGGATAGGTTGCTTTCTTATTCACATATTATAAAGGCAATGTGGCTCTGAGAATTGTACTGGAGTTAGATAGAAATACCAAGCTTCAAACTAATCTTTGGCAAATCAGTTAACTTAATGTCTGAAGTGATTTCCCCATCTATTAAATCATTTATTGTCTTTGGGGTGAGATTTGCTTCAGCTCAAGAGAGACATCAGATAAAGCCAAGTTTTTTTTAATAGGGATTTCAGTTTTTTTGACTATAACTCGGTAGGAAATTTGGAGGAATGGTATGTGTGTAAAGGAAAGTAAATGTAGTGAGCAGGGACTTTACTGGTCAGAGGCACAGGGGAGGTGCAGAAGGGGGGATTTTCTGAAGCGACTGGATGGTCATTCTAGAAGCCGATTTGGTTTAGGTGAAATGTTGCCTAATATTATTTTAGGGAATTTCTCACTACACTAGGTAATGGATGAGATTCAGAATTTTGGTTGAGGATTCAAGGCAGGAACTAAGGGAAGCCTGAGAACTTTGGTGGAAGGCAAATATATGTGTATGTATGTATATAGATTGTGTTTGTGTGTGTGTGAAGGAGGCAGCATATTGAAGCTTCAGTGGACTTAGTGGAGGGTGACACTGTGATTAATTTCTAATGATTTCTTTTATCTTTATTTTAAGACATGGATGTTATCTGCTTTAATGGAGGGATTGACCCTAGAATCACAGATCCTTCTTTTATCCACTTTTTACTGCCTCTCATTCTACTTCATATTGAGGCTAACCTTGTCAATCTTATTGCCCTGCTTTTATCCTAACCTCTCAACAACTTTGCACCTTGTTCTGTATCTCTTCTCCTGATGCACTTTCCCAGTGATTGTCCAATCAATTCACTTGAATGAGAACTTGTATTTACAAGGAAAGTCTTGCTCTTTAACAAAATCTTTTATTTTGAACTATATGGGTAGTAAAATAATTAGTCAACATTCCATACAGAATTGGGTTTTATTTTTAATTAATTAAATATCTCGCTAGAACAAAAGATAAGAATATGCTTTTGTGGGGAATTTTTTATTTGTTTGGGAGAGGGAGAAGCTCATTTAGGGGCTGGATTTTACTGACTGGCAATTTAGTGACGCCTAGGGACTCTAAGAATTGAACAATGCGCTCTTAAAACATCAAATAAGTGACTGGGAACACAAGTGTGTTACTAGGGAGATGTTTCACCTCACCTGAAATCATATGAAGTTACAGATATAAGGGAGAGAAACAGACATAAAGCAAATCACTGAGGGCAACATCATTATCTTCCCTCACTCTTCATGCTTGTCACTGTCTCAACTTTCACAATTTTTTGTTGTATTCCTTTATTTATTGAAATGTTCATGTTTATTGATATTTATTAAGTTCATAATAAAAAATAAATTTTTATATAACTGTTCTGTCCACTAAGTTGGGCAGTTTTCCTACATACATAGAGGATGGCATGGCTGGTAAATGCACAGGATTTGGTGAATGTTATAAAAATTGACTGATGGACTCAGATGAGAGTCAACACAAGAGGGAATTCTTGATTTCAATGAAGCCTTTGAATAATTTTCCATTTCTAATCCCAGTAATAATTGAATGAGAAAATGCTAGACTGCAATGCTGCATAAGGGAGAAAGAATTCAAGCCTTGAGTTTTGAATGGCAGAGAAAAGGTCTCCCCAGAGTCACAGAAATGGAGGGAGTCAGCTCCAAACATGTCCCTTGACTCTCAGCATTTGCTGCCCCAGAGATGGCAAAGAGCAGACTCCCTACAGTGAGATCATTTCCTTTCCAGAGACCTTATGTTGCTCCTAGCCAAGAACTCATTTACTATTGTATATTCTTTAATTTATTCTAACTTGAATAACTTCTCTGATTTCTGTTTACTGTTTACTTTGATAAAGAAGCAAATTAACTCTTCACAATAGGGCCATCTGGATGGCTTAGTGGTTAGAGCTACAAGGTTTGGAGTCAGAAAAATTGAATTCAAGTCCAGATTAGACAGACATTTACTATTTGACCCCGGGCAAGTCTTTAATTTAGTTTGCCTTAGTTTCTTAATCTGTAAAATGAGCTGGAGAAGGAAATGATAAACTATTCCAGTATCTTTTCCAAGAAAATTCCAAAAGGGTCCTGAAGAATGAGACATAATTGAAAACGATTAAAACCAACAAAAATCTGTTCACAATAATCTTTTGTATTATCAGTGTTTGTGGGGAGGGAACTAAACTGTTAATAGTAAACTAAGTATTATTATCTCCTTGGTAATGATCAGTGAAAGTGGCATTAATCCAGGACCCCAAAATGTTATACTCCTTATCAATGTTTGAGATGTAGTGGCTATAATTCTAGCCAGTACCCCTTTTCAAGATTCCTAGTGGAAGGAACAAGCTACATAAAAGCAACCCTGTGGCACAGTGGAGAGAATATTGTACTCAGAGTGAGGAAACCTGGGTTCAAATCTGTCCTCTGTTAGCATCTGAGACTATTTGAATTCAGCTTTTCCTGACTTTAGGCCCTGTCCTCTATTTATTATTGTACCATAAAAGCCCTCTTTGTAGCAAGGGTAGCTAAGCAAATGAATTTGTGTTGCATTGATCATATCTGAAAAATTTGTCTGATTCTGTACCTTTATTCATCATTTCTTTGCCTAGGCATTGTATAATAATAATAATTCACATACTTGTTTCATCATCAGTCTACTTGGCTTTTCTATTTCATATTTTTAATTATATGGTTTGAATCTAATTAAAATAAACCCAAAAAAACTTTTACAGCCAAAGATTCAAACAAAGAAACCAGGGCACACAAAAGTCTATGTACTTAAAATATCCCAATCCCAATACAGCTCTCTATGGTTGATTTTTGGAGCCCTATTCTCTGTTTTTTATTACTAGGAGCTAAGGATTATTTTCATGACTAAACCATGAACTGTAACTTTAAATTTTTTTAAAAAACACTTCATTATCATTAAACAATTCACTCAATGACCCTTTTAAAACAGTTTCAGCAAGTGAAATGAGTTGAACCAGGAGATCATTATATACTTCAACAATAACACTGTATGAGGATGTATTCTGATGGAAGTGGATAGCTTCAAGAAAGAGAAGATTTAATTCAGTTTCAATTGATCAATGATGGACAGAAGCAGCTACACCCAAAGAAAGAATACTGGAAAATGAGTGTAAACTGTTTGCATTTTTGTTTTTCTTCCCAGGTTATTTTTATCTTCCGAATCCAATTCTTCTGTGCAACAAGAGAACTGTTCGATTCTGCACACATATATTGTATCTAGGGGGTGAAGGAAGGGAAGGGAAAAATCTGAACAGAAGTAAGTGCAAGGGATAATGTAAAAAATTCCCCATGCATACGTATTGTCAATAAAAAGTTATAATTATTTTTAAAAAATAGTTTCAGCAAAATTACTTGCTTTGCTCTTGGATGTGGGATTTGGTGACTTATTGAAGTTATACCTTGAGTCATTGTCTCAAATAAGAATCAACACAAGAAGAAACTCTTGATTACAGTTAGACTTTTAGGGAAGTTATTTTTTCTTTTTTGATTTGTATATTATTTCCTAATCCCAATTGTCACACTTTTTTTTTTTAACTCTTTACACACATTGTAGAATAATAATTCACATTCATATAGTGCTTTATAATTTACAAAATCTTTATCTGACATTTCATTTGACCCTCATAACATGAGGATTTTATGATTTTAGCTTATATTTATAGTTTGCAAAGTGTTTAATTAACCTTGGGGTCAGAGAGCCTTGCTTTAAATTCTGGTTTTGGATTTACTACCTTAATATAATACTTAATATGACCTAGAGAAATTACTTAATCCCTAGCTTTTTCATATATAAAATGATAGAACTAGATAACTTTTACCTGCTCTAAATTTATGATTCTATGAATTTGATATATCATTAGTCCCAGTCTACAGAAGAAATTGAGGCTGAGTCATAAAGCTAAGTAACTTACTCAAAGTCACTTGGCTAATGCATAGCTTTTGATTATAAGTACCTCCATGTCCATTTGGACCCTGACATTTCTCTGATCTATGTTCTTGCTTGTGTGTGAAGGAGTCCCGGTCAACATAGATGCCAGTTTTGTCTCCTCTCTCCTACCAGTTATTGCTTCTGTAAGAATCCTTAGAAGTCAAAAGTCATAAGAAATTGGAGAAATTTGGGTATTGTCTAGTCCTTTGCATATAGACACTTCTAGCCCACCAACTTTCCATGTTATACCCTAAGGGAGAGGTAGTTTGCTTTATGAGGACTACATTTTAAAACAATAACAATAATAATTATAATTATTGTTGAGTAGTGTCCAACTCTTCATGATCCTAAGAACTATAGTATGATGATAATGTCCTTTCAGTTTTCTTGCCAAAAATACTGGAATGGTTTGCCATTTCCTTGTCTAGCAGATTAAGGGAAACAAAAATTAGATGGACTTTTCCAAGGTGTTTGAAGCAAGTTTTGAACTCAGGTCTTCCTGATTGCAGACTCAGGGCTATTGGCAATAATTAGTGCTTTGTGGTTTGCAAAATGCTTACCTCACAACAACATTCGAAGGTAGGTGCAACTATTATTCTAATTTTACAGATTAAAGAAACTGAGACAGATAACTTGTGCACATAGGCCCACAGCTGATTACTTATCTGAGGGCTGGATTTCTTCTCAAGACTTCCTAATACCTTGGAGAGCAATTTGGAATTATGTCCCAAAGGCTTATAAAATTGTGCAAATCCTTTGACTGGCAGTGACACTACTAGATTTGTACCCCAAAGAAATCATCAAAGTGGGAAAAGCACCCACATATGCAAAAATATTTGTAACAGTCCTTTTTGCAGTAGCAAGGAACTGGAAATTGAGTGGATGCCCGTCATTTGGGGAATGGCTAAATAAGTTATGGTATAGGAATTGTTCTATAAGAAATGATGAGCAGGCTGATATCAAAAAAAGCCTGGAAAGACTTACATGAGCTAATGCTGAGTGAAACAAGAAGAAGGAAAATGCTATAGACAGTAGCAACAAAGTTATGTGATGATCAACTATGATGAATTTGGCTCTTTCAACAATGAGGTGATTTGAAGCAATTCCAATAGACTTGGGATGAAAAATGCCATCTGCATCGAGAGAGACAACTGTGGAAATTGAATATGAATCAAAGAATAGTTTTTTTACTTTTTTTGTTTGCTTCTTTCTCCAGGCTTTTTTTTTTTTTTTTTTACTTTGTGGTCTGGTTTTTCTTGTACAACATAATAAATATGGAAATATGCTTCTAAGAATTGCACATGTTTAACCTATATCAGATTGCTTGCTTTTTGGGAGGGGGGAGGTGACAGAAAGAGAGAATAATTTGGAACACAAAATCTGACAAAAATGAATGTTGAAAATTATCTTTACATGTATTTGGAAAATAAAATGCTATTTAAAAAAAAAATGCTTCCTAATACCAGATTCAGAGCTCTAACTTCTGTACCATTTACTTGCTAATATAAGTTATGTTCCCCAATTTTAAAGTTTATAATTTAGTTTGGAAGATCAAAGATATACTCATAAAGTGAGAATATAGTTACAAAAAACATACCAAAAAATTAAGATAGAGATTAGAGATCAAATATAGAAGTGCCAAAAGTAAAGAAAGTGATCAGACTGAAAACTCTGAGAACAAAAACTATGTCTTCTAATACTTTTGTATAAATGCTACCCCTAGGCTAAAATAGGAAATCTTCACCCTGGCATTTAAACAGTTCTCAGCATTATTTTCATCTACACTTTGTCTTATTTCCTAGCCCTTCTCTTTAGTTGCAGTCAAAATGACCTACTGGATACTTTCCATGTATGACATTTGGTCTTTAAATCTGTGTCTCTGTGCAGAGGTCCCTTATGTCTGGAATTAATTTTCTCTTCAATTCTAGCCTTTAGTACCCCTAAGTTTCTTGAGAGCATGGCTCAAAGAGCACCTCTTTTTCCTGATATTTTTAATTGTTATGTCTCATTTGAAATAACTTTATATACATAGTAAAAATATATAGTAGAGTGTGGGTTGAGGGAGGAGGGAAGATGATAGAGTTAGCAGTTTTTCACTTATTTATTTTGCTTTAAAATCTTTTCTCTACCTTCCCTTCCAACTGCTCCCTCCCGCCAATCCTCTACTGACTCTGACTCATTGACTAGTTGGAGTTTGCTGAAACAAACTATGCCCTGGGAAGTTGAACCAAAAATGTATAATTTTTTTTTTCTCTCTCTCTCTTGCTTTCTTTTGTGCTCCTTCTCTCTCTTTCTCTCTGCCTCCCTCCCCCCCCCCTTTTTTTTATTAAAGCGGTTTATTTTCAAAACATATGCATGATTTTCAACATTAGCCTTTGAAAAACCTTGTGTTCTAATTCCTCCCCCCCCTTTCTTTTCTCCTCATCCCCTCCCCTACATGGATTACCAATATGTTAAATATGTGCAATTCATCTACACATATTTCCACAATTATCAAACTGCGCAAGAAAAATCAGATCACAAAAAAAAAAAAAAATGAAAAAGAAAACAAAATGCAAGCAAACAGTAATTAAAAGGGTGAAAAATACTGGTTGTGATCACCTGTACCCAGTCTTCTCTCAGGGTACAGAATGCTCTCTCCATCAAACACCATTGGGAACTGTCTGCCTCTCTCAATCTGTATCTCTCTCTCTCTCTCTCTCTCTCTCTCTCTCTCTCTCTCTCTCTCTCTCTCTCTCTCTCTCTCTCTCTCTGTATCTTTGTCTTTCTCACTCAGTCTGAGCCCCAAGTAAGAGGCCATTATCCAGCAAATAACCTCTGTGTTACTACTCTTTCTGTCTCCTTTGGGAATTCTATTCCCTGAATTGCCTCCTCCCAACTGCATTTTCAGTAAATACATGTGCCTGTGGCAAATATACTTTATAAAGAAAAAGTCTATATTTAAAACAAGAAAGTTAAAGATTTTATTTGTGGCCAAAGGGAAGGACTTCACGTTTCCATAAAGAAGCTCTAGAGGGAGAAAGGAAATATAAATTTAGTGCCTTGAGGCATGTAGTTGGAAGGGTGGGATTAAGAAAGGGTTTCAGCATTATAGCAACTGTGCCAATATTTCTCATGACCAATCAGCTTAACCACAGCCTCACTCCTGCATTCCCGGTTCTATTATTTATAACAATTCCTTCTGTCTGTAGCTTCTATTGACTTTCTCTTCTATATTCTCTGTATTGCTCTCCCTGGATTTACTAAATGGCATTGCCTGGGATCACAACCAATCATTGCTCAACCTATAATATTTCTCCCTTTCTAATTCACTTTAGGGACCAGTTTATACCTCATTAAGAAATAGCTTGGCCTGACCATATTTTTGCAATGCATTTCTGGGTTTGTAAAGACCAATACCCTTTTATTTTTACACACACAAACACATTTACATATACATTGTAATGCATGGTGTAAATATAAAACAGATTTACCATTATGTATGCTTACTAAAGCTGACATACACAGATAATACTTAGTCTCATCAATGCATGCAAAGTTTATTGACTATTCAATAGTACAAACATCAACCCTTCTTAGGAACAGAACAGAACACTTACCTGATTTCTAAAAGTCCTAGAAATGTCTTAATGAAGCTCCCTTTCTGCTGATCTGTAAGCCAAGATAAGGTGCCAAGTCACATGTCATCAACATTGCTCTCCAGCAAACATAAAGTCCTAGAAATTTTCCTAATGCAAGAAACATGGGAGTCTGCCCTCGTCTTGACTCAAGAGCAGTTTATTGCCTGGACATCTGATGGATTTTTATAATTGTGACGTAGAATGTTAAGTTACATCTAAGTTCTAAGTACTGATAAATTACTTAAGATTATGATGAAAAGAAACTATCAATCTAAGCTTTAGGTTTTAGCTTTATTAACACATGTTTATCAGTTTTTTTATTTCAGATATACATACATCATTAGCAGGTTCTTATCCTTTTAGACAGGCACACACATTATCTTTTTTTTTTTTTTTAAATAACTTTTTATTGACAGAACCCATGCCAGGGTAATTTTTTACAGCATTATCCTTTGCACTCACTTCTGAAATAGCCCAGGCAATAAAATTCAAGACAGCCGCAATGAGGAAGATTTAGAATTTATTTGGTACCGAGCTTGGGACGGAATGGTCGAATTCCGTCCCTTACAGAACTAAAGACAACCTTATAAGCATTTTTTGTTCGGCTTGTTACATTTTAATCTGTGATTCGCATTTTACAACAGGAAGATGGGGGTTTTACAGGATAAGAAGAGAATCGCACCTGGGCAGATATTTTAACATAGATAGATCGGTTTTGACTACCACCCTCCCGGTACCACCCTCCTGGAACAGATACCCTTAAGAGCATTGTTGAGCCGGCGCTTTGAAATGCAAAAGAAGTCCCCCAGTCTAGCTGAGCAAACTTTCTTCTGCTGGCCCAAGGTGGAAAGGAGGGTCATTTGTCCATTTCACTCCTTCCCCTTTTCACGTTCATAGTTGTGACTCATCCAAGGCCAACAGGGAATAAGTCATCCGGAGAGCAGAAACTTTCAGGGCTTGTATGCGATCCTGAATGTAAGAGCTAAGGCACTTAATTATGCAGGGAGCTATGAGGAGGAGGAGGAGAAACAGGAGGATTGGGCCTGCGAGTCCCGAAAGGAGAGTGGTCAGCCAGGGGGACCTGTCATAGAGTGACTCATACCAGGATTGGGAAGCCTTACGACTGGTCTCCCGAGAGGCCAGCGATTCCCTAATGACCCCCGATCGATTTGCATAGAAACAGCATAACTGCCCCAGGGCCATGCACAATCCCCCTTGCTTCATGAACAACAAATCTAACCTACGACGGTTCTGTAACACAACCTCTGCTAGGGAGCCCACTGATTTTTCTAAATGAGTGATGAGATTCTCCAGCGTTCTGATGTCTACATCTACCTGAGAGCTCAAGAGGTTAAAACCTGCATTTCCCTTATCCAGGGCTGCTGTTCCCACTGCCGCTGAGCCTGCCACACCTATCCCTACGAGCAACGGAACCAACATGGGTACTGCTCCAGTCGAGCGAATCAATCCAAAATGTTCCTCTGCTCCTTCAGCAGAGTAAAGGAACACCTGGGGCAGTACATGCACCAGGATGCAGAGTTCAGTATTCTGACGGAACCTGAGCTCCGAGATGCAAGGGGTCAGTCCTGTGGTACAGGCAAACCATGTAGCCTCAGGGGCAAAAAGCCAATTGGGGGAGTGGTCCGTAGGAGAAACCTGTAATCGAAACTGACATATCTCTTTATATGGGGATAGACTCCACTGAAAATCAGGGGAGGCCAGGCAAGTGGCACTGCCTTCCACATCTTGCAGGGTCAGGACAGGCTGATGATGGTTTCCGCGACAACGCGGGTCAGGGCCGAGATATGTATCTGACAGACTTTGCTTCCGGATGGAGCTGTCGTTATTGCCCAAGACCGCCGTGGTCCCTAGCCCCACAAAGAATGGTGGTGCTGGGCTCAGACACAGCCAACAAGAGGAAGTTAAGTTAGGGCTAGTTTGATTTAAGAAAGCAAAGACAGCGTCCAGGGTGTTTAACGTGGGAGAAATGGCCTGGCCTCCAGGATGTAGGGCTTGTGGATTGTCCTTCCTCCCAGACACATTGTAACTAGACACCTCAGGGGGGCCATATGGTGCTGGCAGTGGTGAAGGGGAAGCCTGTTTCCCTTCAAGGACATGCTCGTTAAGCACAGGGTTAGGTCCTATTGAAAGGTGGGGGGTCAATATGAGGGTCTTTTGTAAGGTGAAATAGCCCCCATTATCGTATCCTTTCAAATAGACCCTGAGTCCCCATGATTTACCTGTCCGCCAGTAGTCTGCGGTCCAAGTTTTGACATGCAGGATCATCGGATTACAAGAACCCACTGTACAGGTTGGGTTTCCAGGGTACCTTCGTATCAGATTGATATTCGGATCCTTGCTCTCTCCTCCCTGCCAACTTGCAATAGTTTCACAACCCCAGGTCCCACAATGGAATCGATCTTTTCCCTGACAATTTGAAGGCCCTTCTGAGGGACATACGTAGAAACCCTGACCCCTGAGGGCCCGCTCATGTTCAGCAGGTGCTGGCACTCCTTCCCCACACCCTGGGTTCGCATTCCACCTCCTATCATCTTCAGACCAAGTCATTGTATTCTTGCTCCCCCAATTGTTTGCTATATTCCAGCCAGGGCCTAGCAGGGAGCATAAATCAAAATATAGAACAGGCTGGCCATATGTGGCATTGTGGGCCACCACTGTCCCATCATTTGTTCGAGTCAATGTCCAGTTATATCGGGTAGGGAGGTAAGGGTTATTCCCTAAAGCTAGAGGTAACAAGACAGAGAGTAGGAGGAGCATTATTGCTTAGCTAGGCACAGTCTCAGGTCACCGGTAGGGGTGGATGTCCAGATGGCTGGGGCCACTGTTCTCTTAATATGCGACCGATGAATCCAGGCCTTTCCTCCTGCCACTTTCACAGCCGAAGGGTTGCTAAGTATCACTTGGTAGGGGCCAGTCCACCTAGCCTCCAGGGAAGATCCTCGGGGCAGCTTCCTGGTGAGGACCCAGTCCCCCGGTGCGATGTCCAGATTGGCCAGCGACCCAGGAGACACAGGTTTGGCTGCAGCGCGGTACAGGCTTTTTAGAGCACTCTGGACTTCTGACAGGGCCTGTAAGGACTTAAGCCAAGATTTGTTAGTGAGATGGAGAGGGGGTTGTTCCCCTACACGGGAACGATGGGAGGAGGCGCCCCAAACAGAATTTCAAAAGGAGAAAGAGAGAGAGTAGATGGATTAGGAGAGCACTGGGCCCGGAGCAGGGCAAAGGGAAGGAGGCTCACCCAGGACTCGCCAGTTTCAAGCTTAAGTTTAGTAATGTATTCCTTGAGAGTTCTATTCATTCTTTCTGCCTGTCCTGGACTCTGGGGTCTGTAAGCACAGTGGAGTTTCCACTTAATTCCCAGCAATCTAGATAAGGCCTGGATTATCTGGGAAACAGATGCCGGACCATTATCTGATCCTATGGAGTTAGGTAGCCCGAATCTAGGAGCTATTTCAAAGAAAAACTTCTTAGCCACCACTGTTGCGGTTTCAGATTTTACAGGAAATGCCTCTGGCCACCCAGTGACAGTGTCTATAAACACCAGGAGGTCTCGGTATCCCCCAACTCCTGTCTCCATTTCAGTGAAATCCACTTCCCAATGCTCACCAGGAAGGGTACCCCTGGGCCTGTTTGCAGGGACAGGCTGGTGGGGGGCTGGGTTAACCTTGGCACACTCCAGGCATCTCTTTGCCACTGATTCTGCCACTTGCTTCATTCCAGGACTGTAAAAGTACGACGCAAGAGTTCATGGAGCCGAGAGCCCCCCAGGTGTGTAAGGTCGTGCATACTCATTAGAAAAGGCCACAGCATTGTTCTTGGAAGCATCACTTGGCCTTGGGCGTTCTTCTCCACCCGTCTGGTCCAATCCTCCCATCTGCATCACCCTCCTGATACACTGGTCGTGGGGGTAGAATTCCCGTGGAGTTCTGGACTGTGGGTGTGGAGACCATAGCAAGGACATCTCTGGTCGCGGCCGCCCGGGCTGCTGCGTCTGCAGCTTCGGTCCCTTTTGAAATAGAGTCCTGCTGCAATAGAGCGGAGGCAAGGGGGCCACCCGGACGCCACAGGGTCGAGCTGCTTAGATAGATAAGCCACAGGCCGAGGCCAGGGCTCCAGGGATTGAGTCAAAACCCCCTTGGCGATGCCAGCAGATTCTGCCACAAAGAGTCAGAAAGGCTTGGATAGGTCTGGGAGCACTAACGCAGGAGAACTGGAAAGAGCTCGGCAGGGCATCGAAAGCATCCTGCTGGGCTTCTCCCCAGACAAAATCGGCCTCCGGGTGGGCTAAGGCGGCATAGAGTGGCTTGGCTAGCTCTGCAAACCCAAGTATCCAAAGGCGGCAGTACCCTGCCATGCCCAGGAACTCCCGGAGCTCCTGCCGAGTCTTAGGAGGATGCATGCCAAGGATGGCAGCCACTCTGCCCTGTGATAATAAGCGTTCCCCCTTCGAAACAGTGAAACCCAAACAGACAACGGTTTGTAAACATAAACACAGCTGAGCCTTTTTTTTTTTTTACCAGAGACACGGTACCCTGTCCACCCTAGGAGCTGGAGCAGGTGGAAGGTAGCGGCACAGCACAAGTCCCGAGTTGGAGCAGCCAGGAGAAGATCATCAACATATTGGAGGAGGGTCGCTGAGGGAAATTCCGTACGGAATGGGACTAGGTCGGATGCCAAAGCTGCCCCAAAGAGAGTGGGGAAGTTCTTGAAACCCTGTGGCAACCTGGTCCATGTAAGTTGTGACGCGATCCCTGTATCAGGGTCTGTCCAGGTGAAAGCGAAAAGAGGCTGACTCACAGGTGCCAGGGGAACAGAGAAGAAAGCATCTTTCAGATCTAAAACTGTATACCATACGTGGCTGGGGTCGAGAGAGGAGAGCAGCGTATAAGGGTTTGGGACCGTGGGGTGCACAGTCTCAACCCTGGCGTTGACTTCCCGAAGGTCCTGCACAGGCCGCAGGTCCCCCGATCCAGGCTTACGTACCGGCATTAAGGGGGTGTTCCAGGGACTCTGACAGGGTTGGAGAACTCCAGCCCTGAGCAGACGATCAATGTGGGGGTTTATGCCCCTCAAAGTCGGTTGCCCCAGAGGATACTGGGCCACACGTACTGGGGTTGCAGTGGCCAGTAGTTACACCACCACTGGGATTTGATGAGACGCAAAACCAAAGGGATTGAACTCAGCCCAAACCTCAGGAACCGCCTGTTGAAACTCAGCAAGGAGTGAGGACTGCTGTACCGCCTGGTCACCAGACTTAGCAAGTGTAAACAAGCGAGATTCCTCGGCTATAGGACAAGTCACTGTCAGCTGTGGGAGGTTCAGAGTTACTGAGGGGAGAGGCCCCTCCAAGGAGATAGTAGCATGCAGTTTGTGCAGGAGGTCTCTCCCGAGAAGGGGATAGGGACAGTCCGGCATGACGAGGAAGGAATGTGTCACTGTCCCTTTCCCAAGGTTTATGGTTCGGGAAGTAGTCTGGGACTTTCCCGTGGCTCCCTGAACTTGGATGGAATGAGAACTTAAAGGACCATAAGGCTTCTGGAATACCGAGGCAGCTGCCCCCGAATCAACCAGAAAGGAAACAGGATGACCCCCCACATCTAGTAGAACTCTTGGCTCTTGGGGGTTAAAAGACACTGTCGTTGTGGAGTCAGGGCCTCCCTCTTGGGGATCCAGGGAAAACAGAGGCTCGCAGGGCCATCAGTTCGGGCATACATTCTCCCAATGACCTGATTGTTTGCAGTATGCACATTGGTCACGATTCAGGGGTTGTCTAGTTGTGCCCCTTCCCCGCTTCCGGGTGAATCTGGAACTCCCGTTTCCTCTGGGTCCCTTGAGACTGGGGACCTGGGCCTGAATTTCTGCCAATGCAGCAACCACCATCCTGGCGACAGTCTTGGTTTGTGTGTCAGAGCTGTCTTCCCTATTGTCAAAAACTCTCTTGGCCACCTCTAAGAGTTCTGTCAGCGTCTCTCCCTCAAACCTATCCAATTTCTGAATTTTCTTCCGAATATCAGGGGCCGAATTGGACACGAAATCTATAACGATTGCCCACCGATTGTTGGGGTCCTCTGGGTCAATAGGGGTGTAAGTTCGGTAGGCTTCCATGAGGCGTTCTAAGTACCCTGCAGGGGACTCATCCTTTCCCTGCCTAACCTCACTAACTTTAGACATGTTAGTCGGTTTCTTGGCTGCCACCCGCAACCCTTCTAACAGAAGCTGGCGATATCTGTCAAGAGCCTCCTTACCTCTTAGGTGTTGGGGGCCCAATCAGGACGGGATACGGGAAGGAGGTGTAGGCGTCGTGCTAAATCTGTCGTAGGGTGGCCATCCAGGCCTAGAACCCGCTTCCGTGCCTCCCCCAGAATCCTTTCCCTCTCCTCAGTTGTGAAGAGAACATGGAGAAGTTGCTGGCAATCTTCCCAAGTGGCTGATGGGTATAAAATACAGCTTCCAATAAAGAAATGAGGGGTTGAGGTTTCTCAGAGAAGGGAGGGTTCTGCTGCTTCCAGTTATAGAGATCATTGGTGGAGAAGGGAATGTACACCATGAAGGGGCCGGGGTGCTTCCCACCAGGAGGAACCTGTTGTAAGGGAAAAAGTGTGGACGGGCCTGCAGGGGGAGTGGAACCAGCGGAGAGGTGATCAGAGATGGAATCTACGCCCCCCAACAATCCATACGTGGAGCCTCCCCTAGTATGGGGAGGGGATGGGAGGGGGGGAGCAGAAGAGGAGACCACAGCTGGTGCGAAGGTGAGGAATCAGGAGCGGATAGAGAAAGCGGATCCACTGGGTCTAGAGTCTCTGAAGGGGAAGGCAAGACAGGATACAGGGTGTTTTGGGGTGCTAGAGTGTCCACACCACCTGGATTCTCAGATTTCTTTACAGTTTTCTTAGACCCTGAACCCCCGGGACCAGGACGGTCCAGGACTTGTATCTGGACTCTGCCAGAAGAGGGTTTGAACTCTAACCAAACCAATATGTATGGGATTTGATCAGGATAACCCGGTTCCCCAAAGATAGTTTGCTTTACACGCCTTCCGACTGATAAATTGAAGGTTCCTTCAGGGGGCCATCCTACCGCAAATGTGGGCCACTTCTTACAGCAGAGTGTCTGTAGTCTACCTGAACTGACTTTCAATCCATACCCCCGAGCTATAGCACGAAATTGTTTAAAATTTGCAAGAACCTCCTGGAGGGGAGTCGGGGTTTTAGAGGCTCTTTGACCCATTAGGGTAGAACAAAAAGAACGAAACACAGACCAACAAGGCACGGATGCTAGATAAAAGCCGCAAAGAAACAGTCAAGACTGTCTCTCGGTGTTTGGTAAGAGTTGTTAGTAAGAGTGGCTGCCCACTCATCTTATGAATTAACTACAACAGACAATGAATCACACAGGACACACAGGTCAAGGACTACATCCAACAGTATAAACAGACAACACACAGAGCGCACAGAACCTCACAATTTTAAACTAAACACCATTGCAATGTTGTTAACAGAGCTTTTAGACAGACAAATCACACAGAACACACAGAACATACAGACTAGTCTTCCAGAACCAGGTCAGGACTCTTACGATGGCGTCCCATGAAGAGCCAGCAAGGGTTACCGTCAAACACTGCGTCCAGCTAGGCCCCACTTGCACCAAAACAGGAGTACTCAACAGACCGGACAGGCAGCTGCCGGATCAGCTGCAGCTGCAGGGGCCCCTCAAAATAACCAGTACTGGCTTTTAGAATGCTTTATACCACTTTTGGACCAAATTCAAAATTTGGGTCTCACTCTCCTGATTCGCAGAAGAGAGATTACTGGACACCAGGGACCGAGGAAGATCTCTCGGTGGACACCCGCTAGGATCCATAATCCCCTTCGCCCTCCAAGGAGAGGGACTGGCTGTCAGACCGAGACAAAGGCTTATCTCGGGGGACCTCCAAATGAAATAGCCTAGGCAATAAAATTCAAGACAGCTGCAATGAGTAAAATTTAGAATTTATTTGGTACCGAGCTCGGGATGGAGTTCTGATCGAATTCCGTACCTCATAGAACTAAAGACAGCCTTATAAGCATTTTTTTTTTCGGCTTGTTACATTTTAATCTGTGATTTGCATTTTACAACAGGAAGATGGGGGTTTTACAGGATAAGAAGAGAATCGCACCTGGGCAGATGTTTTAACATAGATAGATCAGTTTAACATAGATAGATAATACCTCCCGGTACCACCCTCCCGGAACAGATACCCTTAAGAGCATTGTTGAGCCGGCACTTTGAAGTGCAAAAGAAGTCCCCCAATCTAGGTGAGCAAACTTTTTTCTGCTGGCCCAAGGTGGAAAGGAGGGCCATTTGTCCATTTCACTTCTCTTCCGATTTTTCCCTTCCCTCCCTCCATCCCCTCCCCAAGATGGCAAGCAGTCCTATACATGTTAAATAGGATACAGTATATCCTAGATACAATATATGTGTGCAGAACCGAACAGTTCCCTTGTTGCACAGGGAGAATTAGATTTAGAAGGTAAAAATAACCCGGGAAGAAAAACAAAAATGCAAACAGTTTATATTCATTTCCCAATGTTCTTTCTTTGGGTGTAGCTGCTTCTGCCCATCTTTGGTCAATTGAAACTGAATTAGCTCTCTTTATCGAAGAGATCCCTTCCATCAGAATACATCCTCATACAGTATCCTTGTTGAGGTATATAATGATCTCCTGGTTCTGCTCATTTCACTCAGCATCAGTTCATGTAAGTCTCGCCAGTCCTCTCTGTATTCATCCCGCTGGTCATTCCTTACAGAACAATAATATTCCATAACGTTCATATACCACAGTGTACTCAACCATGCTCCAATTGATGGGCATCCATTCATTTTCCAGCTTCTAGCCACTACAAACAGGGCTGCCACAAACATTTTGGCACATACAGGTCCCTTTCCCTTCTTTAGTATCTCTTTGGGGTATAAGCCCAGTAGAAACACTGCTGGATCAAAGGGTATGCACAGTTTGATAACTTTTTGAGCATAGTTCCAAATTGCTCTCCAGAATGGCTGGATGTGTTCACAATTCCACCAACAATGTATCAGTGTCCCAGTTTTCCCACATCCCCTCCAACATTCCACATTATCTTTCCCTGTCATTCTAGCCAATCTGACAGGTGTGTAGTGGTATCTCAGAATTGTCTTAATTTGCATTTCTCTGATTAATAATGATTTGGAGCATCTTTTTATATGTCTATAAATAGTTTCAATTTCTTCGTCTGAGAATTGTCTGTTCATATCCTTTGACCATTTATCAATTGGAGAATGGTTTGATTTCTTATAAATTAGAGTCAATTTTCTATATATTTTGGAAATGAGGCCTTTATTAGAACCTTTGACTGTAAAAATGTTTTCCCAGTTTATTGTTTCCCTTCTAATCTTGTCTGCATTTGTTTTGTTTGTACAAAAACTTTTCAATTTGATATAATCAAATTTTTCTATTTTGTAGTCAATAGCGATCTCTGGTTCTTCTTTGATCATAAATTCCTCCCTCTTCCACAGGTCTGAGAGGTAAACTATCCTATGTTCTTCCAATTTATTTATAATCTCATTCTTTATGCCTGGGTCATGAACTCATTTTGACCTTATCTTGGTGTACGGTGTTAAGTGTGGGTCAATGCCTAGTTTCTGCCATACTAATTTCCAATTTTCCCAGCAATTTTTGTCAAATAATGCATTCTTATCCCCAAAATTGGGGTCTTTGGGTTTGTCAAACACTATATTATTAAAGTTATTGGCTGATACCTAACCTATTCCATTGATCAACTAGTCTATTTCTTAGCCAATACCAGATGGTTTTAGTAACTGCAGGCACACACATTATCAATAGTTGTTTACTCTAAGGGTCTTTCCCTCCACTCCAGATTGTTTTGTTTTGCCTTTTTTTTAAGTAGATAAAAGAGGCCATTTTTTTTTATTTGTTTGTTTCCCTCTTTTCTTACCTAGCCTTAATCTCTGAATAGCTTTTGCTTCTTACAAACCCAGGAAAGACCCTTAGCTTAAAAAGGCCAGGTCTTCTATGGCATCTAGGGCCATTTCTAGTCATCCTGATCACTAGACCCAGTTGGTTGTGGAGGAGAGAATGAGGCTAAAGACTGAACATTAAATCCATTTCACTTGCAAATCAAGACATTACCTTGATGTCATTGACCCTCTATAAGAGCAAAGACCAACAACAAGCTGTTTACCAGATTGGGGGGCACACTATGTCACTGTGCAAGTATATCACTCAAGATTTTTTTTTTTTAACAGAAAACCAGCTTATATGACAACTATTTAGTCATAAAATGGAGTTGCTCATCCTAAACTCAACCTAAACGATGCTACTAGGAAAATAAAAAAGACCATGTTTGTTCCCTGGGTTTTGCTTTTTAATTACGCCTTCTTTTCTCTATGTCGCTGTGTTCACTTCGAGAGAGCCTAAAGGATTTGAGAATGAAAAAGCAGGGTTAAGACCAGTGTTTTTGGCATAGCTGACAATCATTAGATTATGACTAATCCTAAAAATAAATAAATAAATGAGATTATCACTAATTCTATTGATAAAGTCCTGAATGGTGTTTTGGATCGAGAGAAACTAAAGAATTGATCCCTGAGGCAAGCAGGCAAAAGGCTCCACTAGAGATCAGTTTAGCTCCCCTGTCCCATCCTGAAATTCAAGTTACATCAAATTTCTGAGACCCACCTTCTGTGCCCTGTCAAGCATTTCAACAATGTCCTTGAAGTTAAATTTTCCCTATAAAATCTACTTATGGGCTATCCCATGGTTACTGCTTTCCTTTGGGTCAATCTGCCATGGCACTCTGTCTTATGTTGTCTTTCTCCTTACCTCTTCTCCCCCATGCCATGTGGTATCTCCTATAAATCCACTATGCTTCCCAAACCCACTTCTCCTCCTTACAATTAACTCTTTTAAGGGGCTAAGTCCTTTTCAGGATTTAGTCTGCCAGCTAAGATCATACCCCAACCTCATTAGATGCTCCCTTTCTACTGTAATTTTAAGTTCCACTGAGGAACTTATCTTTCATATGCTCTCCCACTCTATTTCATATTTACCATCTGATGCTACATTACCTACATCATTTTGGTCCTCAAACCATCCTAGATAATGACTAAATATATTCTAGATTTCAGATATTAATGTTATGAAGGACAGATATGGAAGAAACAATATTCTAATTCTTCCCCTAATGAAAGTTAAATGTTTGGGTTTTTTTTCACTCAAAAATTGATTGAGTTAGGGAACAAACAGCTCACAGTACTGATACTAAATCCTAGTTCCTGGAAGGAAAAGAAGCCCCAAGGAACACCAGGGCTGTTATCATTGATTACTCAGGTGAGGAACCTTTGATCAGTTTAATTAGAAATGACCTTCTAAAGAGTCTGAGAAATAGAAATACCATTCCATAAAGAAAAATGTTAAGGATTGTTTTTTATCTAATGGGTTCTGTTGGTTTCAAGGCTGGATGAGTAGGGGCAGCTGCCTTTCTGAATGACATATAAGCAAGTCTCTGATTTTCTAAGTAGAGCCCATTCTTCCAGACAGAGGCAGAAGCCAGAAGCAGAGGAAAGCTTTAGTCATATACTGAATGGGGTTGTGGCTGCAGCATCCAACAGAAACTACATACACACAGAGCATTTTCCTTCAGAGAAATTGCTCCAGCAGAGACTGCATCTACTTACTGTACAACAAAGCAGTGACTAATTAATATGTGTAAGGTGCAAGTCTATGGGGTAGTTAGTAAGACCAGAATGAAAAACTTGTAATGAATATACCAAAGACTTTTAATTTTTTTTAACATCATATAATTCATAATGGAGAAAACCTCTTTGAAGTTAATGAATGTGGTGAAGTCTTTAGCCAGAGCACACACCCTTAATGGTTCCCTATTAGGTCATTGAGTCAAAGATTTAAAGTTGGAAAAAAGGCCATCAAGGTCAGTTCCTTCTTTTTACAGATGAGGAAACTGAGGTTAAGAAAGGTTAAATGACTTGCCCATGGGTTCTCTACTAACAAGGGTAGAGCTGGCATTTAAATTCTAAGACTTTCTGACTACAGGCTTAGCACTCTATCTGCTGTACAACTGAGGTGAATAAGTTCATCAAACTTACACAGGTATTAAGCATAAAAAGCAGGATTTGAATCAACTATCCTTCCCCAAATCCAAAGCTGATGTGCATTCCATGTCTTATTGCTTCCTTAACCTAATTTGATGTGAGGTAATTCATACTGGAGAGAAACTTTTCATAAATAATGAATATGATAAAAGCCATGAGTCAGATACCAGGGAACATATCAGATAATTCCTAATGGTGAGAAACAGTTGAATGTAATGAAATAGGAAAAACCTTTATTCATAGCTCTAAGTGATTCACTGTTAGAAAATACATATTATAGGAAAGAATGCAATCACTGGAGGAAAGCCTTTCATCAAAGTTCAAGTTTGTGACATCAGACAATTGAAATGAGAAAATTTTATGAAAGTAATTAATATGGGGGAGGTTCTGGGAAGATGGTAGCATAAGTTTGTAAATTTCAAGCTCTCCAGATTTTCCCCACATATAGAACAAATTTGTGCCTCAGGGTGAACATAGACTGGTAAAAATCAAGAAGACTTGGGGTAGAATAGGGGTCCTCCAAGTACAACCAAAAAGATCTGAAGAAAGACCCAGGGTCAAGATTAACCCCTATGAAGTGCAAACACTTCCAGGCTAGCTCCAAAGAAACACCAAGTGGTCAGCTGGGGCTAGCTGGATAAGGTTGGAGCCTCAGGAGAAACCACGGAAACTTTCACCTCCTGTACGAGTCTGATTAGGAATTCCAGGTCCAGCTGTGCTGTAGGAACATGGCCCTGGGTGAGAGGGAACCATCAGTTCTCTGATGTGCAGAGACAGCAATGCTGTTGTCTGTGGACACTTGCTGGAGAAGGGAACTCTTGGTTTGGAGTTCCTGGTCAGAAGAGACAGCTGAGGTGAAGCCAGAAGCACCATCACCCACTATCCCAGGATTAGAGATACTTACACGAATACTTCTTATTTAAAAAAAAGAAAGGAAAAGAAAAGGCAAAGAAAGAACCCTATCACAGAAACATACTATGGGAATAGGGAAGATCAAGCTGAATCTTCAGAGGAGGACACCGAAGTAAAATGAGAGACATTGAGGAAAAAACAAAAGAAAGAAAGAAAAACGATTCAAGAAAAAACAGGAAGATAATGGAAAAAAAGGTTTACCAACTACAAAAGGAGATACATACAGTCTCTCAAAAATGAAAATAATTCTTTGAAAATTAGAGTTGGGCAAGGGGAAGCCAGTGAAGCTATGAGAGTACAAAAAATAGCAAAACAGATTATAAAGTATGAAAAATTAGATCAGAATGTAAAACATCTTATAAGAAAAGCAACAGATATGGAGAAGAGATAAAGAAGAAAAAATATAAGAATAATTGGACTACCTGAAAGTTGTGACCAAAAAAAGAACCTTTACACAATAATGAAAGGAGTAATGCAAAAAAATTGTTCAGAAGTGATAGAACATGAGGAGAGAGTAGCAATAGAAAAATTCACCCATTATCACTTCAACAAGATCCTTTGTGAAAAGCACATAAGAATATTATTGCCAAATTTTGAAATTCCCAGATCAAAGAGAAAATTTTGCATGGAACAAGGGGGAAAAAAGCAATTCAAATATACTGGCGCTATAATTAGAATTGTATAGGACTTATCAACAGTCACAATAAAAAACTACAGCTCCTGAAATCATCTCTACTGACAATCAAAAGAATTTAGCCTGCAGCCAAAAACATATCCAACAAAATTTATAACATATAATATTAAATGAGAAAAAATGAACATTGAACAAACTTGCAGATTTTCAAGACTTTCTATCAACCAAATCCAAACTTAATAGGGTAGCTCAAAAGATTGATTGGATTTAACATGTATTTCAACATATTTAACAGGTATTGCCAGTTAGGGTAGGGGGTGGGGGAAAGGAGGGTAAAATTTGCAAGGGTCAATATTGGAAAAATTACCCATACGAATGCTTTGTAAATAAAAAAAACTTTAACTAATAAATTAATTAATTAAAAAATTAAAAATTAAAAAAAATTAAAAATCAATCTTTTTTGATTGGGCAGAATTCAAATAAAAATTGTAATCATGTTATAAATAAATTATAAATAAATTGGAAGAGGATAGGATAGTTTACCTCTCAGACCTGTGGAAGAGGGAGGAATTTATGACCAAAGAAGAACTTGAGATCACTATTGACCACAAAATAGAAAATTTTGATTATATCAAATTGAAAAGTTTTTGTACAAACAAAACAAATGCAGACAAGATTAGAAGGTTAACAAACTGGGAAAACATTTTTACAGTCAAAGGTTCTAATAAAGTCCTCATTTCCAAAATATATAGAGAATTGACTCTAATTTATAAGAAATCAAACCATTCTCCAATTGATAAATGGTCAAAGGATATGAACAGACAATTTTCAGACAAAGAAATTGTAACTATTTATAGACATATGAAAATATACTCCAAATCACTATTAATCAGAGAAATGCAAATTAAGACAACTCTGAGATACCACTACACACCTGTCAGATTGGCTAGAGTGACAGGGAAAGATAATGTGGAATGTTGGAGGGGATGTGGGAAAACAGGGACACTATTACATTGTTGGTGGAATTGTGAACACATCCAGCCATTCTGGAGAGCAATTTGGAACTATGCTCAAAAAGTTATCAAACTGTGCATACCCTTTGATCCAGCAGTGTTTCTACTGGGCTTATACCCCAAAGAGATACTAAAGAAGGGAAAGGGACCTGTATGTGCCAAAATGTTTGTGGCAGCCCTGTTTGTAGTGGCTAGAAGCTGGAAAATGAATGGATGCCCATCAACTGGAGCATGGTTGAGTAAATTGTGGTATATGAACGTTATGGAATATTATTGTTCTGTAAGGAATGACCAGCAGGATGAATACAGAGAGGCTTGGAGAGACTTACATGAACTGATGCTAAGTGAAATCAGCAGAACCAGGAGATCATTATGTACCTCAACAACAATACTGTATGAGGATGTATTCTGATGGAAGTGGATCTCTTCAATAAAGAGAGCTAATTCAGTTTCAATTGATCAAGGATGGACAGAAACAGCTACACCCAAAGAAAGAACACTGGGAAATGAATGTAAACTGTTTGCATTTTTGTTTTTCTTCCCGGGTTATTTATACCTTCTGAATCCAATTCTCTCTGTGCAACAAGAGAACTGTTCGGTTCTGCACACATATATTGTATCTAGGATATACTGTAACCTACTTAACATGTAAAGGACTGCTTGCCATCTAGGGGAGAGAAAAAAATTGGAACAGAAGTGAGTGCAAGGGATAATGTTGTTAAAAAAATTACGCTGGCATGGGGAGAAGAATAAAATACAAAAAAGTATATAGCAGAGAACAAAAAGAACAATTTACAAGGAAGTAAAGAAAAAATGAACACTCATGAATATAATTTCTTCTACTAAAATTTATACTTTCTTGATCTGGTAATTTGTTGTTATATTCCATCCTGATGTTTTGCTGGGCATGTGACAATATTCTCTTTTGTTTTGTATTCTGTTTCTATTTTTCTTTTTTTTTATTTAAAAAAATAAATAAATTTAACTCAGAAAAGTAATATGAAAATTTTCACATAAATCTTATTTGACACTAAATAATTTGCATTAAAATGAAGTTCATGAGCTTAATAAATGTGGGAAAGTCTTGCCCAAGGTTATATACCATTTTTGAATATCTGAAAATCTATACCTAATGTAATAAATGTAGAAAATCTTTAGAGAAAGTTCTACAAAGTTCCTACTAGAGAGAAGCCCTATGAATGTAACCAATGTGGGAAAACCTTTGGTCACAGTTCAAATTTTAGAAAATATCAACTAATTCACCATACGTAATACTAACAATGCAACTAGTCATTGTATTAATATGGAAGAATTTCAAGTCAAATTTTTACCTTAGGTTATAACTGGATAGTCATTGTATGGGGCATGACCACTTCAAAGACTTAAGGGCATAGCCAGTATTACACTTAACTGGCAATATGAGCCATTTGCACATACAAAAAGCATCTGTAGCATGTGGGAGAAACACAACCTGGAGTCAGAAGTATCAGGATTGAATCCTAGAATCTTTTTGCTAGATGTGTGATCCTGAATAAGTTACTTAACTCTGATTGCCTTAAGGAAAAAAAAAAAATCCTGGTCCTTAAACTCACAATTTAATGGGGAGACAACATGTAAACAATGATGTACAAACATGCTAGCTACAGAATACCTTGAGATAATCGAGACCAGAATTAAATGGGATCAGAAAAGGCTTCTTATAGAAACTAAGGTTTAATCCAGGATTAAAGAAAGTCAGGAAGCCAAGAGGTGTAGAGAATGAAGGAGAGAATTCTAGGCATGAGGGATAGCCAATGAAAACACATACAAGTCAGGGGATGGATCATATTGTACAAAGCAAAGAATTGGATTGCAGAGTAAGGTGTGAGGTTAGAAAGGCAGAAGGAGGTCAAATTATGAAGGGCTTTCTTTGCCAGTTTATTGATCCGAGTTGGGGTGTGTATGTGACATAGATGTTCATTTTAGGAATATCAATTTGACAGCTGAATGGAGGATGTCCTGGAATGAAGAGAGACTTGTGGCAGGAAGACTAATCAGCAAGCATTTGGAATAGTTTAAATGTAAAGTGATGAGAGCCTTCACTAGGGTGATGGTACTATCAATTGAAAAGGGGGCATGTATGAGAATTGTTAAGAAGGTAAAAGCCACAGGGATTGGCAATAGATTGGATGGGGCATTTGGAATAGTTTAAATGTAAAGTGATGAGAGCCTTCACTAGGGTGATGGTACTATCAATTGAAAAGGGGGCATGTATGAGAATTGTTAAGAAGGTAAAAGCCACAGGGATTGGCAATAGATTGGATGGGGGGAGTGAGCCTGAGAAGTCCAGTATGATATCTAGGTTTTGATTCTGGATGATTAGGAAGATGACAATATCCTCAACACTAATAAGTGAGTTAAGAAGGGAAGATGTGGGAGAAAACATAATGAGGTCTGTTTTGAACATATTGAAATTCAGATGAATATGGGACATCCAGTTTGAGATGTCTAGTAGGCAGTTGGAGACTGGACATCAGGTGAGAGGTGAGAGAGCCTGATAACATTTAATTATCATCAGCATAGAGATTGACCATGGAATCTCTGGGCTCTGATGGGATCACCTAGTGAAACAGTATATAAGGAGAAGAGAGGATGGCCCAAGAAACCCAGGGTTAGTAGGTATGCAAAACTCTATCAAGGCTGATTAAGGAGGGGTCATATAGGGAGAGAAACAAGAGAAAGAGGATGATCAATTGTATCCAAGGCTTCGAAAGATTAAGAAAATTGAGAATGGGGGGAGGGGGAGAAGAAGGAGGGAAGAAGAGCATTAGTTTTGGGAATTAAGAGCATTTTTGAGGTTAGAAGCCAGACTCCAGAGAGTTAAGAAGTGAGAAGAAAGGAAGTGAAAGCTTTCTATACTCCTACAATGGAGAAGAATACTGGGAAATTTTCAATAAAGTTTTGGTATGGCTTTAGGATCTCCTTGAAAGGGTCTGTTCTAGAAAGGTACTCAAAATGCAAAGGGAATATCACAATAGCCCTGTATTATAAATCTGTTATTTCTACTCTTACTTTGTATAAATGCTAAACAGATATTTTACTTTCATCTCAGATATACCAGCCTGAGCAACTCCAGATTTCCTGGCCAGAGAGTACAACACTTCAGTTTTCTTAATCTTGTTAGTATTTTCTTCCTGACATAATCTTAGGCTCAGAAAAATGTTATATGTGTGCAGGGAATCATGTTCTTGGGAAGCTGGCACTGACTCAGAATCCCAGTAAATCTAAATTCAGAAAGTAGCTCCTGTGGCTCTCAAGATTTCTGTTTGGTCATTGGTGCTCAGGAATAGGAAAGCAAAAAGTAGAATCAGTAGAAACTTGATCTATTGCAGGATCATCTAGGCAATTCATATTTTTTGCTGTTATATGCTTGTAATTCATATTTGTCATGGCTGATGGGGACATCTCCCCCTATCCTCTTTTGGAAATTCAAGTGAAAATTAGTGCTGTGTCTGTTCCAATCAGAATTGTACAACAGAAGGAGAATCTTTTCTCTTCTCTCTTTTTATATAGCTTCTAAAGATGCAGTTCTTAGTTCAAGTGACAAGACAGTTACCTAACCACAGGAATATATAGGTGTCAATAAGCACTGACAGAGTTTTTGCTTTATCTTAGCAAAGTGAAATGTCTGTTACTCACTCAATACACATATCCATCTTAATGAACCCAGAGTACATATCTGTATTCTTTTACAATAATTCAGACTAAAACATGTGATGCTTTTAAGCTCATAAATCTAACCTTACCCTTCAAAACTATTAGAATACAAACTTCTAGAAAATAATTACAATTTTTGTACCTACTTTTTCTCTCCCTGTCTATCCTCTACCTCAGAACTAAGAGGTTGCAGATTGGGTCTCCACAGAGGACTGAATCCTGAGGTTCAGAATTTTCTGTGAACTTGAATGGCTAAAAATGGTTCTTAAGTCCCTGCTTCTGTGCTTACCTTTAAAAGTAAACACCATTATTATCAAAGCAGAATAGTTTCTCTTTTGAGCAGTTCACTCAAGTGGACTTAGGTCTGCTTCTTTCTGAAGTTCTACTCCCAACTGGAAGGCTAATTCTTCCTTCATTCCATGTTTGGATCTGTTTTCAATTGTCAGACTTCGTGGTCTTTTCAGCTGCTGCTCCTAATGTCTATCTGTCTGTTTATTTGTTTCAACTGTTTCCTGCTGGATGTGGTTCATTCTATTGAATGAATACCTCTGCTACAAGACATGGGGAGGGTGGGAAGAGAATCCCTCCTGTTGCCTGTTGCCCTCTAATAAAAGGTTAGATAGAGATCTCATTCCATAAAATTGCTTCCTATTTTTCCTATGTTTTTGATCATTTGCAGGACTGGAACCTTAGCTTTTAAGTCATCATATATATATAGTTAATCTTTGGCCTTCTAATGACAAATTGTCCTTCCAGTTCCATCAAAGAAACTGCTTCACACTTCCTAAAGGGATAAATAGGACATTGATGCATGATAAGTTTTAATGTCCCCTTTATGAGATTGTCTATTGGATTGAAATTAATTTCCCACTATTCCCTATTTTCTTTACTCACCATTCTCTTCCTCTTTCCCCCTACCATCTGCCACTCTATTCCATTAAAGTTTTGCCCATTCAGTTTCTTCTATATAAAAATTCAGTCAATACAAGAGCCCTGATTGTATCAAATCACCAGGGGTTATAATAAAGTTCTCCCCTCAGTTCACCTCTTTTGGGGCTTGACATTATTTCTCTGTAAAATAAAGAAATTATAATGAACCAATGCTTCCGAATTCTCCTTGGCAACAGAATATTTCTGAGACTTGAAATATATTGACAGAACTCATAAATAGTTAGAGAAATATCAGCACAATATAGAGACAATGAAAACTATTTTTTTTACACAAAAGTGTTGCATGTAGTAAATGCTTTTGGGATATGAATAATTTCATATTTAATAATTTAGAGAGGAAAATATTGCCAGTATTGACATTTTCACAAAACTCTAATTCATAGCACATGGAATATACCAGCATTCAGCACTGTTGGAAGGACTCATTACTAGATATGGGCCAAGGCTGCTTCCAGCTGGAAAACTTGGACTCTGTTTCAACACAAATAATGGTCTGTCCTACCACAAGGGTAGTTTGAAAGAGAAGTAAAAAGTTTTTAACTGTGGTGGTGAGATTGTAGAGACAATTTCTCAGAGCGGTCAACTTTATCCTTTAAAAAATTGAGAAATAAAATGAGAAGTGAATCAGTTTCCTCAAATCTTATTAATAATATTTTATCTCCATTGACTTATTATTCTCTCAAGTATACAAAGGAATTTGTGCTTTTAAATCTTAATGATAATACCCCTTCATTCTAGCTGTTGAATAATCTGCTTTTTCAACTTGGCTCTCCTGAGTATTAAGGGAAGTGGGAGTTTTTGAAATGGACCAGCTGTTTTTATAAGCACAGTAAATGTTCACACCTAGTGAAGTATTTATTTACTATCTTCACAACAAAACAAAATCAGTTTGCCAAGAAAAGCTTAAGTTGTTGTGACTTTGTACATAGAAACAAATAAAACATTACAGCTTTCTCATTTCCACAATTCCTTAGGGAAATTGCAAAAGACATAAAATAAAGTGTTTGTCTCATTTCCAAACTTCTCCCTCCTGCTAAATGCATAAGGATGATACAAACTTGTACATTACAGAGATTTCCCAAAATTTGAATTCTTGCTTATTTGGAGTTTCCACCCTACCATTGTTTGATGGATATTCTGCTCTCCCCAGGCACATTGTGTACTTTAAAAAAAGTACATTGGGTGAATTGAAATTGTATAGTCAGTCATTTTTAATTGGCACCCATCTCAATTCTTCTCCAAAATCTCATATTTTTGCACTTAAAAAATTTATGGGAATTTGGTTTTCTTGCTTTTTTTTTTTTTAGGGGAGGGGGAGAAGATAAGAATTTCCTTACATTAGGTTAACTGGAACATGATAGAATAGAAACTCTAAGCTTGGAAGATTCTGGGCTAGTCTTAACATTTTTGAATGAATGAGTGGATGAGTAAATAAATAAACATGTAGGCTCATCTCCCCAATCCTTACCCTTGTTTGATGGGATTTCATTGTTCATGTTGATGATCCCTCAAATATCTTAAACTTCCAATTCTTTAATCTCCTCAAACCTCAAGACCTATTTCTCTAGTCCATCTCAAACACAGTCTTATACTGGATCTCACCCATTACCAATATTCTACTTCCACTTTCAAAAATTCTGACATAGAGCTCAAGATACTACCCAGGATTACCTACTCTGCAAATGTGAACTTAAGCAAATGCGAAAAAAGATGGACATTCACTAATAAAAAGTTTGAAACGTTTTTAGAAAGAAAACTAGAACTGAAAAGATTATTTACCTCTTAAACACACTAAACAACAGAAATGCAAGAGAAATGAATTAAATACAAACAGGCAAAGACAGTAACTACTACAGTGAAAATAGAAAGTAAAAAGACCGCTTTCTAAATGAACAGGAGAGAAGAGTGAAGGTAGAAATCTGGCAGAAACAGTGAAAAGGTTGTTGCCTTTGTTTATTTGTGTCCAACTCTTTGTGACTCATTTGGGATTTTCTTGGCAGATACAAGAGTGGTGATTTGCCATTTCCTTCTCCAGCTCATTTTACAGATGAGGAAACTGAGACCTATAGGATTTGCCCATGTTCATACATTAAAGTTCGGATTTGAATTCGGGAGGAATTCCTGATTTCAGGCTCCTCACTCGACTCATTACGCCACCTAGCTGACCAAGATCTCATTAACGCCCTTCAAGTAAATCAAGTTCTTTTTTGGGGGGAGGGAACTGTGGGGGAAGAACACATGAAACTAAAGGAGGGGATCAGGTAATGGAGAGGAGTGTGTGATGAGGCAGCGTCAAATCAAGGACTAATAATGAGAGCAAAATGATCTCTGTGATCTCAGAAATGAAGAGTCTACAAAGGAGTGGGTGAGGGAGTTTGAAAAAAGGGAAGGGAAGAAAGAAATACTTCTTTGAGTAAAGAGAGATAGTAAACTAGGTGAGATATGGGGGACTTTATGCTTGAAAAAATCTCTTCCAAAAAAGGAAGGAAATTGGAACTTTTGGCGTCAACTACTTACACGGTGAGTAGGAGATCGTGAATTTAGGGAGGAGTCTTTAAAGCAAAAGTGGGAGGGTAACGAAGGTAAATCGGACATCAGGGATGGTGGGGGAGGCACCCTATCAGCACTCTTTCTGACACCTGAGTAAATTGTCTTTATTTGAGCAATGTGGCACAATGGAAAAGGGAAATCTATGAGGCAAAGTGCCTAGCGGAAGAGTCTAAAATTGCTATTTAGGAAACTTTTGACTAAATGAGGAATCCAGAGAAAAAAGATTATTATAAGATTCATCAGTAAGGGAATAGGAGTCTAGAACAGCGAGAAAAAAAGGATGGTAATGAAGATAGGGAGAAAAATCCTTTTTGGAAAAAAAGGAAATTAAAAAAAACCCTAATGAATAGGACTAGCTAAAGGGGAAGAGAGAAAGGGGGAACCTACTTGGCTAAAGCCGAGGAAAAGGATGAGGAGGGAATAAGTAAGAAACAAAATATCTTACCAAGAACTCCTCTGATTCACAAGCTTGCAGAAAAGATTTATTTTATATTCCGGCAGAAATAGGTGCTAAGTTAGCTGACTTTGGAACTCCAAAGGCAGTATTTTATTTGCTATCCTGAAGCAGAAGTCTGGATTCCCATTAATCAGAAGTAGCTGGAAGCAAATCTCCACTCCTCATTATATAGCCAGTCCCTGCCCTCAAGGAACTTAACGTCGTGAAGGGTGAAAATTAACTGTGGAGGGCTAGGGACAAAGAACAAAAAATCCTTTTCAAATCTCAGGTGACCACTACTAATTACTAAACCCTGCCCACAAGGGGTTTACATTCTTACATTCTTTTGGGACAGATAACCTCCACCCTTGGTTATTCTTTGTTGTCCTTGAGAGTTTCAATTTTCTTAAATTTCGTTTCTCCAATTTAATTTTCATAATTGTGGAAATCAGATCAATGTCCATCCATTTTTTTGCAGAATATAACCAGAAAAAAAAAAAAAAACTAGAGAGAAAAACCAACTAACAAAACCCCAAAGGAAAAGGAGTAACAAATGAGAAAAGAGGATTAGGAATGAGGGGAGAGCCAGTAGGAGCAGCTTTCCTTTGGAAAAGAAAAAAATTAAAGTAGCTAAAGGAACATTATACTGTGTTAATAGCAAAAGAAAAAAAAATGCAACAACAGTTTCTAGTTTTGTATTAATTGTTTTCCTGATTAATTCTCTTTACTCTGTCAATTCCTACTATTTAGGAGCCTCTTTGGTCATTTTTTTTTTTTACCCCACAACAGTATACCATTTCATTTATATACTATCATTTAAAAAGATTCCCAACTATCTAAAAGGCAATCTAACAGTCTCATTATTAGATTGCTTCCCATCTTGCATTTTACAATCCACTCAAATTGCCCTTTTCTCTATTTCTTGTACTCAGCAGTCCATTTGCAATAGTTCTGCCTTGGCTGGTATAGTGCTCATTCTGCTTTCTCTCAACTTCATAGAATCCCTTATTTTCTTCAAAACTCAACAAATATCACTTTCTCCAGAAAGCCTTTTCTGATTCCTCCTAAGTGGCAGTCTCCACCCTCTACCCCTTCCCCTCAATGTGTAGACACACTCACACACTTATGTGTGCATATAGAATGTACATATATGCAGACATAGATGTATACATTTATATATTATATTCACATTATGTGGGATAAAGACCACCAGGTCAAATAAATCAAATAAATTAAGCAGATTTCTCAAGGTAAATCATGAGAGAAAGGGTGTTTCCCTCCAAAAAGCAGTCATACAAGGAGAGGTGGGGCCCTGTTAACAGCCAAGAATTATATAGGGGGCCTCGGCTAACACTCCCAATAGCTGGTTCTTTGCCCTGATTAGCCAGGACAAATGACCTCACATTCTAATCATAAATGAGAAAAAAGTTCTAACCCAACCACATTTTTAGGATTGCTAAATTACCTTACATGGGAGTTTTAATGCCAAGATGATCCTAATTTAGTCTCACAAAGAAAAGGGCTACATGGTCCTATTCCTTGGAAACCACTTGATCTCTGGAGGATAAAAAATCAGGCCTTGGGGCCTAGCCAACCTTCACTCAATGCTTAGAACACTGTCTCCATCTTAGCTTTCACAATTCACTTTATTCAATTTGTACATTATTTCTGCTAATAGTTTGGATGTTCCTTGAGAGCAAGAACTGTTTCATTTTTTATTTGCATACATAGTATCACTCACCAGTAGGTGTTCAATAAATCTATGCTGACTATTCTTTTTTTCTTTTGCCCTCTATACTTTTTATTTTATTTTTATTGGTAGCTTTTGTTAATATTACAATCTTTAATTCTGTATATATTCTTCTCTTTTACCTTACCCAAGGAGTCATTCCTTCTATCCAAGATTTAAAAAGAAAAGAAGAAAAAAACCATTTTAGTACAACTGAACAGCATATTAGTACTATCTATGTATCATACATCAGTGGTTCTTAAAGAGTGTGTATGAGGGGGTGGGAGAACACACTAATGTGCTACCAATTTTATTTGTTATAAATAATGTGGAACTCACACTTGCAACTACATGCATATGCTTGATTCTCCCCAGCATATCATGAATAAAAGTCTGAGAACACTAGTTTGTGTTTTTAAATAATTCAAAGTTTAGTAGAAATATATTAGCAGTCCTGATGGAACTGTGATCTGGTCCAACCATTCAATTGGTTGCAATTATTGTAATTTCATCTATTTTGACCTAGCAGTCCTATCTTTGTAATCCCATCATAATAATAGACAGCAAGAAAAGATCCACACACAGGAAAAGTCACAAAAGTAGCAATATTTATTATAGGAAATAAATCTTTCAATGACAAGCAAATGGCTAAACAAATTGTGGCATCGAGAAGCAAATATGAACAATTCAAAGAAATATGTATATTTTTGTATGAAGTGATACTAAGTGAAGAGCCAAAGAAACATTGTATGCGTTGACTATAACTATTTCAATAAAGGTACATTAGATGGCAGCAAAACTCTAATCAAATGAAATGTATAATAATGGTACCAAATCATTAAAGTTATAGCAGCCCTTCTGTTCACAAATAGTAAACTGCTACAGGACTTACATGTACCATCTGTTGCCATCATACATACAGAAAGTTTTATTTAACAATTGTTTGGGAATGTAATTAATTCAATCTTCTCCATTTTCTCACTAATCTTTAACTGCTTCCTGTCAATTGGCTTTTTCTTATGCCAATAAACATGCCCATATCTCCCTCATTTTCAAAACTCCTTACTTGATATGTCCATCTCTGATAATTATTGTTCTATATCTCTTTTTCATGGCTAATCTCTCTGAGATAGTCATCTACAATGAGCACCTCCACTTCTTTTCTTCTAACTCTTCCAAATTATTTCCACTTTGACTTCCCACCTCATCATTCAACCAAAAATATTCTCTTCTAAGTTACAACAAGCTACTAACTGTCCAATTTAGCAGTCTTTTCTCAATCTTTGACTTTCTTGATTGTCCTGCAGCCTTTGCCATGGTTAATTAGTCTTCTCTTTTCTCTCTAAGTTTCCTCAACACTGCTCCTTCTTGGTTTCTTTTTCATTTAGGTCATGCCAGATGATGAGTGTCCCCCAGGGCTTTTTCCTGGTAATCCCATCAGCACCCATGGATTTAATTATCATCTCTACAATGGATTCTCAATTTATCTTGTCCTAACTACTCTGATGACCAACATTTTAGCATGTCCAAATGCCTATTTGCTATCTCAAACTGGATGGGCCATAGATATTTTAAAGTTAAAATTTCCACCATGGAATCATTATCTTTTTCCCCCAATTTCAATTTTCTTCTCAACTTTCTTATCACTGTCAAGGGCACTACCAGCCTCCCAATCACCTAGACCTTTAATTTAGGAGTCATGCTTGAGTTCTCCTTCTTTCTTACTCCCCGACTCCTATGTCTAATCTGTTGCTAAATCCTATTGATTCTACCTTTGAAATATCTCTCCTATACAATCTTTGCTTTGCTTTGACCCTGCCAACACACTGGTGCAAACCCTTATTACCTTATATCTGAACTAATGCAATACCTTCTGGTTGAGTTTTCTGCCTTAAGTCTTTCCCTATTGTAGTCACTCTTCTATTCAATTAACAAATTGATCCTTCTACAACTCAGATCTGATCAAATGACTCCCTATTTGATAAATGCTAATGGTTCTCCATGACTTCCAGGATCAAATAGGAAATCCTGTTTGGTTTTCAAAGTGATTCTAATTTGGATCCTTCCTACAGATGTTGTTTGAGGATCAAAATGATGTGGTTGATGTAGACACCAAATGATGGTAGGCAGCAAAAGTTAGAGTTCAGTCATGTGAAGAATTCACAATGGCCATTCTCTTTGGCCAGATTTATTTAAGCAAAAGGTTAGAGATGAAATGAAAGGATACAATAGACACCAGGAATGGTAAAAATAAAATAGAGAGGGAGATCATAGAAAGGGGTTTTCCTGAAAGGGACATAACACCCTGAAAGTTAGCTATAAGAAGGAAAAATGGGGTTGGGAAACGTAATGGAAAGAGAGGAGATACCATGAGGCATAGGGGAAGGAAAAAGACATCTTAAGACAGAATGCTTGCTGTAATGCCAGAGAAACTGAGGCAAGATAGAGATTAGAGGGTTTTTAATATTTTATTTGAGAGGGAGAGATTGTGCTGGGGGCATGTTGCCCCCAGGGCTAATGTCTCAAAGCATCCAGCAAATGTGAGTTTCCCATGGAATATATATGGCTCTAAGCTAGGGTAGACAAGGGCAGGGGTGGAGGGGAGTTCAAACTCTGGTGAGTGGGAATCTCCAGGAAGGGACCATCTATCAATCCAGTTCTGACAAGTTGGGGATAGGACCATAAATTCTAACAAATTGGGAGGACTTAGGAAGTGTCCAATTAGAGCCAGGAAGTCTGGGACTTAGAGATACCAATTAGGTATGTGAGATAGGAGTTTTATCATTTGGAATGCCAGATATCCACAGCCCTAATTATCTCAGTTCTGATGAGCAGCAGGGGAAAGTGTTGCAACTAGAGGGATTTAGGCAGAACAATAAAAGGAACTGAGGCAGAACAGTTCAGGGAAACTGAGGCAGGACAATTAGAGGGAACTGTGGCACAACACTGCCATGACAAACTGACTCAAAGAAAGGCAGCAGTCATGGGATGGCCCATAAATAGATTTTATAGAGAAAATTTAAGCTTAGGGACATGACTGGGATTTCTGTTCAGGACTTCTATAGAGGATGTGACAGGGGTGTGAAATTGTGTTCCCTTTAATCTGTAAAATTAACACTCTAAACTTGTGTACCCTTTGATCTGTAAAGAAGGGAGATTCGAATCTCAGGCCCTCTTGGGAAACATATCTCCCCAGACTCCAGAGAATCTATGAGACAGCATATCTTCATGGCTGACATTTTCTAAGGCAAATCATCCTACTGATAATCTTTTAAGGAAATTCCAAATTCCATAAGCCTTCAAAAGTCATTTCCCATTCAATTGGAGATCTAGGCCTGGGGACTTTGGTTTTCTTTTCAACCTGAAACTGGAGCCTCAAGATTCCCTATTAAAAGGCAATTCTAAACTCACTTCTTTGCAGAATGTTCAAAGCAGGACTATGCCTTGTCCCTTGGTATAGCTGCCTGTCAGGACCCTGCCTGTTGAGAAGACATTCTCTTCTCAATGCCAGCCTCCATTTCCCTAATAAGACTTTGCCACTATGAAGTCAGTCTCTTAGCAAAGCTGACTTCTCATCCAACAATAAACTTCCATTTTTGCCACCTAAAACTCTTCGGGTTTGTGAATTCTTTCATGAAGAACCTGTGCCTCTGATCAAAAGGGGATTTCTATAACTCTCTGATGGTCACTAGAACTCCATCAGATGCATCTCAAGGGTTTGATATAACTTGGATTTCAGAATGGACAACCCACAGAAGATGGAACCATGAAGATAAACTGATCTCTATCAGTGCCTTCTTCCTGCTTGCCTCAAGGATCAATTCTTAATTTCTCTGTGTTCAAAACACCATTGAGAACCTCACCCCTATGTAACCAGTCTTATACTTTACTCTCCTCCATAAACTTTATAATAGTTACCTGGGCCTCCTTAATGTTCCTCTCATATACATTTCATCTTCTTGACTCCTATACATTTTCACTAGTGGTATCCCATACATTGAATACTCTACTTCCTCATCTCATTATCCTATTTCCCTGACTTCCTTCAAGTATCAGTTAAAGTCTCACCTTCAGAAAGAAGTTTTTCCTGATACTTCTAAATCCTAGTGATATATATATATATATATATATATATACATACATATACATATATGTATATATATACATATACATATATGTATATATATATGTATATGTATATATATATATATATATCGTCTTCTTCATTAGAATATGAATTCCTTGAAGGCAGGAGCCATTTTTGCCTTTCTGTATCTAGGGTTTAGGCTTAGTATAGTATCTGGCACATAGTATATGCTTAATATATGATTGTCCACTGACTAATATTTCTTGATTCAGAAAGAGCACTGTCTTAAGTCAAGAGGACCAGTATGCAAATCCTGACTCTGCTGCTTACTGTCTATTTGATCTTGGGCACATCACATAGTGACTCTTGATTTCCTAATCAGTAATATGAAAGTTGAATAAATGAAAAACATTTATTAAGAATTTACTAAATGCTAGATATTGTTCTAAATACTGTATATACAAATAGAAAAGTGAGAGTCCCAGGTTTTAGGAATTTATTTTTAATAAGGAGAGACAATACTTATATGGAAGAGGAGCCTGGAATAGGTGTTCCAATATAGGAACACTTACAGTCAAATGATTTATAAGGCAGCCAATTAATAGCCTTTTCCTGTGAAAATGCTAATATTGTAGTATTGATTTGATTACTGAGCCTAGATAGAAAGGGAAAGTGCCATTACTCTTTTGAGTAATGTGAAGCATAGTCTGATTTGGGATCAACTAACTATAGCATAGCTTCTTATATGGGAATATGAGGTCACATAATTGAATGTGGGGTTCATGAAAAATTTGACAACTAAAGTTATCAAATATTCTGGCCAGACTTAATTCTTTATCTAAAATTAAATAAGCACATCCATCTCATTAGTATGCAAATTTGTTTTTATCTTTAATAAATGGTAAAATTATATCTATATCAAAGAATTGTTTTAAAATAAGTTTTTTAAAATGATTTTTATCAATAAATGTTTGATTTGTATACTTATTTTATATACCTATATATCCAGAGTTGCATGAAATTTTTTTGATAAAAAAAGGTCACAAGTGGAAAAAGTTATTAAGTTCCTGAACTATAGTGGGAATTGGACTAGATAATTTTTGTGGTCTCCTCCAGTTTCTAAACCAATGGCTTGACTTCGAAGTTTCTTTCTATATTTGCTTGTAAGAAATGCTGAAAAGTTAGGTTTCCACAGTGTTACAAACTTTCAGATAGTGTGGGGATAGTAAGTACTACTCATCAGGAAGTTTTCAGAATATGAGAGGTTAAGAAAGATTAGTATTCACAGAACAAAGTGATCAATAGAAGCCTTGAGCAAACAAGGAATTGGGGTGGGGGGTGGGGGTAGGAAGGCAGGCTGGGAAGGCACAGGTGGATTCAGCCAATCAGAAAAAGTCTTGTGGTTTTGAGAAAACCACAAACTTAAGATGATATCTGATTTAGCCCAAACTAGTTGGGATCAATGACCTGACTTGACCAAATCACTACTGTCCTGCTTAATAGGCTAATTGAATATTAAACAACACACCCCAGAGGAGGAGTTTTCAGCCATTTTTGAACATAGGATGTTCAAATGTTGGGAGGAGGCATATTTTATACATATTGAGAGGAAACATGTAGTGGACAAATCAGAAAGACTGTAACCTGGATAAAACAAACCAATGCCTTATTTGAAGGAAGGAACTCCATCACAAGAGGAAGTATAAACGTTCCCCCATTTCTGTACTCAGTGCTCCCTCTTCCCAAAGAGGAGTGGGGCCTGCTTTTGGCCAGAAGACAATTCCTTAAGATTCTTTTTTAATAAATTTTCCTTGATATCTGATTTTCAGTATCAAGAGTGTTATTTCTAACATACTGATATAAAAGGTATCATTTTTCTTTTTTTAAAGGAAATATTGGGTAACATATAACTCTCTCCTAAGAACTTGGACAAGCCATCATTACAGGAGAGTAATGATAAATAATGCTGCCCACATCTGATAATGTGCCACAGTCTTCTTTAATTGTCCTGCCTCAGTTTCCCTGAATTATTCTGCCTCAGTTTCCTTGAATTATTCTGCCTCAATTCCCCTGGTTGCAACCCCCCTTTTCTATTCATTAGAACTGAGATAATTAGGACTGTGGAGATTTGGCATTCCAAAAGATAAGAATTTATGATCCTACCCCCAACCTGTCAGAACTGGATTGATGGTGGTCCTTGCCTGGAGATTCTTGCTCACCAGAGTTTGGACCTTCCCCTCCTTCTCTGCCCCTCTCTTCCCCTAGCTCTCCCAGCCTCAGCTTTTGTGTATCTACCCAAGATTAAAGCCATATATATGTCACTGAGAACTCACTGGATGCTTTGAGACATCAGCACTAGGGGCAACATGTCCCCAACACAATCTCTCCCTCTCAAATAAAATATTAAAAACTCTCTAGTTTCTATCTTGCCTCATTTTCTCTGGGATTATCATAAAGAGATAATGAACTATATATCCAGAATGAGAGACATTTTTTTGATATAGTCAAAATGGGAATTTATTTTGTTTGACTAGGAATCTTTGTTACAAAAAGTTTTGCTCTTTTTGTCTTTTTCAATGGGAAGGTGGAGAGAAAGAGAAAAATAAATACTAATTGAAAAAGATTTAATTTTTAAAACGATGAAGTTCAGCACATTAAAGTAACAATATTCCCTGTGGCCACATCCAACTCATTAAAACAAACTAACAAAAACCAAAAGAAAATCTGCTAAGTAAAGAGAATGCTCAATGCAATTCTGAAAGCAAAAAAACAAGCAAAAAATCCCCAAATCCTGGTTGTTCTCCTTCCCTTCCACCACTAGCTTCTCAACCTGGGTGCTTCCTTTTGGGCAATGAGAATCCCCACAGTGAACTAACAGAATTACAAACTCTTTTGGGAAACTCCGTTAGTTCTTTAAGTCCCTCTGGGAAGGAGCTGGCTAGAGAACTACACAACTATCTGCCACTGGGTATTTTCTCTTCTTTTCCCTTCCCCTTTCCCTCCCACAGATCTTCACGTGATTTCCAGGAAAAGGAGAAAGGCTGTTTGGTGCCAATAGCCCCGCCCAAACTTTGGGGTACGTCCTACTTTCTCAGTATGATTGCTTCCAGAGGGACTTGTGTGGCCTGAGTTGCTGTTGCTGCTACTGCTGTCAACTGCCCTGTTCTTCGTTCTCAAGCTGTAGAACTCAGACTGGGAGGTACGGGGCAGGCAGCTAATGGGGGAATCTTTTGGGAACCTGAGGAACCTGACGTTTCTCACTTGAAGGGATGAAAGGTGTAAATCTTTTGCTCTCTGCAAGGATTGTCATGCAAAGCTTTGGCACAGTAACTTCCAAGTTACTGGCAGATCAGCCAGGCTTTTTCAGTTGGACACTAATTGACAATAAGAATATGGAAAACAAATCTGTCTGAAAGACACTTTGCTAAATGACCTGTTTGCTAAAATGCCCCTTTTCTCAGCGCCCCCTTTCCTCTTCATGGCTCTGAAACAGCTGAACAGTTTTTGTTTCACTTCTGAAAGTGAAACCAAAAGAGATTCTCTCCATGATTCTTCTGTCTTTCAAAATTTGTTATCTTAGTGGAGAATTGCATAAATCTTTTTATTGGAATCCTTGTGGAAACCTAGAGCAAGTGAACATTTCTTTCTAATAGGCTGAACAATTGCTGATCTGTGGCAATAGCAGGAAGAAGTAGGTTCGGAGGCTTCTTGTGATACATAATGACAGTGTGATCCTGGTCAATTCACTTAACCTCTCAAGCCTGAGGAAATTCTCCAAAATCAAAATTCTTAATATTTTAAAAATGCCATATGACCCTCTTTCACAGTCTGGTGAAACTTATGAACTTTTTCTTAGACTACAGTATTTAAATGCATAAAACAAAATGTACATTATTGGAAAGGAAATGAATTATTTTGAAATGTGGTTGTTATAAAGATATATATATATATATAAAATTTCCCAGATTAAGAATTCTCACTCTAAAACTATAAATTGCAAAGTAGATGCGTATCAGAAAAGAAAGTTCTTCCATCAAAACTTCCTATATCAATAAAATGAAATCACCATTCCCATCAAAAAGAAGGAAGGAAAGGATACTAATAACATGTACTATGAGGTATCATAAATGTTAATTTTACTGACTGGATTAAGACAATTTTATTAAGTGGAATGGGAGATTGCTGATCAATAGCTCTGCCACTATATATCTGTACTCATTGGACCTTTTAAAATATTACATTTCTTGAAAATTATTTAAGAAAACTATTTCATTAAAAATTTTCTTAAAGATGGGAATAGCCAAAGTAGGCCCCATATAATTCTTGGCTCTTTTTATTTTATTATATTTGTAATAATTATTGCACAGGTATTTGAAAAGAAAAGTTTATAAAAGTGAAATGTCCCTTCCCCAACATGTTTTTTTAATCAAATTGCCTTTTTTTAATTGGTGAAGGATAGAATAGGATTTGGATATTGGAAAGGATTTAAAGATTATTTTTACAGATAGGAAGCTGTGATCCATAGAGGAAAAGTGACATGCAAAATTATATGATAGGAGTTTTATAAGAAAGCTCTTTAAATTTTTTAAATTGTTAATTTAACAAATATCAAATAGCAAGGGCATTTGCATCATATGTAATAGAAGAGAAAAAGAAAATTGCATGTGAAATGCTTTATTATAAATAGCTTGCTTTTACTTTATAAATATATAAATAAATTCAATCTGTAGCTTTCAAAACTGTCCCATAGTTTCTCTGTACTTCTCTTTGGTCTTACTTCAGTTCTTTTCTTGCTATTAAAATAATACCTTAACAATCTTGCTTTGCTCCCCCTCACCCCTCATCTCGTTGCCTCTTCCCCCACCTCCATTTTCCACCACTGAGAAGAAAAAAGCAAAGCAAAGTTTTTGTAACACATAAATAAAGCCAAGTAAAACAAGTTTCCACATTGGCTGTGTCCAAAAAATGAAGGAATTATTCAGCATCTAGAATCTGCCAGTTGTCTGTTAAGAGATAAGAAACAAGTTGCTTCATTGTATCTATCAGTTCTCAAGTCTTTCAAAGTTGTGGTCTTTATTATGTTGTTACTCTATGTGTGTATTGTTCTCTTGGCTCCAGTTCAATCTATATCAGTTCATAGAAATTGTCCCAGGTTTCTCTGAAACCAACTCTTTTGTCATATGTTATGATAGAATATTATTCCTTTACAGTCATATGCCCACAAAAGAATAATCTCAAAATACTATTTTTATAAAGTCAATCCCTTTAAACACCTACAATGTACAAAGAATGAAACAATCCTGTTTGTAATAAATGAGATGAATCCATAAATATAAGGTGACCTGATATAACTATAGGTTAAAGTAGTGAAATCGAACAATTTTGGAGAACCTAGCACTCATTGGAAGGCAAGAGAAAGATCATGAAAAGCTATGCTTAGAACATGGTGTTTGAGCTGCCCCTTGGTAAAGAGGAACAATAAGAAGTGAGGTGCAGAGGAAATGCATTCCAGACATGGGGAACACTCTCTCACCGTGAACTCTGGTTTAGAAGCTTTTAAGTAAAAAATTATAGCTATAATCATGGAATTTTAGAATTGCCTGGTCCAGAAGTTCTTTATCTTTTTTAAGTCAATGACTCTTGGCAATCTGATGAAGCCTTTTTTTTTTTTTTTTTTAACAAGCATTTATCTCTCTCCTTCCACTGTTGCTGCCTGCATTTAACAGATAGGAAAAAAAGAAAACAGGAAAGCCCCTCAAACAGATCTATAAATAAAATAGCAAAACACATTTCTACATTGGCCATGCCCCTCCAAAAATATGTGCCTTATTGTACCTTTAAGGCCATATACTCTGGCAGGAGGTATCCAACCTTTCATTTTATGAGACAAATTTTTTTTTTTTTTATCCATGGTCTCACAGGTAGGAAGCATAAGAGCTAGAATTCAAAATCTAAACTTTCTTACTCTAAGCCCTGAACAATTTCTCCAAATTAATCCAAGTACAACTCTGAGCTAGGACTAGAAACCAAATTTCCACTACTCTACTTTATGTGCCTCACCAGAGAGCAACTAATGGGACTTTAACATAATGCACCTAGAGAAGGCATTCCATTAGTAGAATAAAGACATTAAATTAAGAAATTAATATGAAAACATACCTCAAAATTTTTGAGATAATGCTCAATGCAATTGAGCCTATTAAATGCCTATTAAGAATAAATTCATTTTAGAGCACAAAGTTAGAGGAGGGAGGGAATAAACCCAACACCAAATATTTAGAGTTGAAAGTAACTTTAATGGTCATCTAGTTACATCCCTTCCTATTTTGCAGATGAAGAAACTGAAGTCCAGAGAAGTAAAATCATCTAACCAGTGTCACATGAGTGTTTCATATCTAGATTGGGCAGAATAAAGGTTAGATAATTCAATTCAACAATCATTGAATAAGAAGAGAAGGCAATAAAAAAGACTCAATTAGACTTAGTCTTTATTCCCAAGGAGCTCATAAAAAATAAGATTCATGCACTAATTGCTCCAGGAGAAAATTAAAATTTCATTTTTGCATTCTTTCAAAAATCATTTAGTAAGCCCCTACTTTATGTAAGATACTATGATAAGTGCTGAGATTTCAGTCAAAACAAAAAATAATCCTTGTTTTCAAGTTTACATTCTATTGGGGGATGTAATAACAATTAATTAGACAAATGTGAAATAATATAAGGGAGGAGGGATCAGTAATGGAAAATCAGGAAACATAAGAAAGTGATGGCTGGGGTAAGCTTTGAAGTCATTAGAGATAATTTGAAGAAGCATAGAAAGATAGGAGATGGAATGCTGAGTTCCAGGAACAGCCTGTAGGACAATTTGGACAGAAATAAAGAACATATAAAAATGAGTAAGATTAAGTATGCCTAGAAGGGTAGATGGAGACCATAGTATGAAGGGCTTTATATTCCCGGTTGTCAGAATGATAGACTTGGAATCAGGAATACCAAGTTCAAGTATTGATTTAGATGCCAATTTGCAGTGTTACTTTAAGCAAGTCACTTAACACTTCCAGCACTCAATTTTTTTCCATTTATAAAATAAGGATAATAATAGCATTCACTTTACTGGGGTGTTGTAAGATTCAACCAAGAGGATATATGTAAAGTGCTCTATATAAATGTTAACTGTTTGATGATGATGATGATAATGATGGCAGAAGAAGCAGGTTCATATTTCATCCTAAAGGCAGGAAGGGGCTGCTTGAAAATCTTAAAGAGAAGGTGGCATGGTCTGACCACATCACATCTATAGTTTGGAAAGGTTATTTTGGTAGCTTGTTGGAGGGTGGATTTGAGAGAGGAGAGGCTAGAATGGGAGTCCAGTTAAATAAGGAGACTATTACAATAGGTTACTCAAATAGTGATAAAGCCTTAAGACTAGTAGAGTAGACATGTGAAGAGGAAGAAGTTGATGAATGCAAGAGGTTTTGTGGAATTGAACTGACATGACTGTTAATATAAATAAATTTGAAGGGAAAGCCTGTGACTATGAAGTCTAATTCCTTCATTTTGATGAGGCCCAGAGAGAGGAAAAGATTTTTCCATTGCCACGTAGCCATTAAATAGTAGAATTGGGATTAATAATGATTACTAATAATGAACATCTTTTTGTTTTTTTAGGGTCAAAAGTTTTTTTTGTCACAGTAATTCTATAAAGTAGTTAGAACCCAGGTGGATTGGTAGCCAGTTGATTATTCTTTCCAATACATGAGCAGATAGTTGGTTTTTAATATTCACTTTTTGCTTTGTTTTTTGATGTACCTTTTAAAAGTAAGATGATAGAAAATAAATAAAGAGAGAAGTAGAGCATCATAGATCAAGATCTTGGAATGACCTGAGTATTATCTGGTCCAAAGACTCATTGTGTCTAATCTCTTTGTTTTGTAGATAAAGAAACTGAAGCTCTTTAAGGACAAACTTTAGTCTCCAAAGCATCCTAGTCACTTGTCTCTGAATGTTCTCCATTTTATTAAGGCCTTTCTAAAATGTGTAGTGCCCACAGTGGAACACAGTAATCCAGATATTGCCTGACCAGCACAGAGTAACAGGTTTTTCATCTTTCTCTCCTCCTTCAGTTCTGAACATTATGCTTTCTAAAAAAATGCAGCCTCTCAGATCTGTGGAAATGCAGTTTACCTCTCAGATCTGTGGAAAAGGAAGGAATTTGTGGCCAAAGAAGAACTGGAGTTCATTGTTGAACACAAAATAGATGATTTTGATTATATTAAGTTAAAAAGGTTTGGTATAAACAAAACTAATGCAGACAAGATTAGAAGGGAAGCGATATACCAGGAAAACATTTTTATATCCAAAGGACCTGATAAAGACCTCATTTCTAAAATATATAGAGAATGGACTCAAATTTATAATAGTTTAAGCCATTTTCCAATTGATAAATGATATGAACAGACAATTTTCAGATGAAGACATTGAAACTATTGATGAAACTGAACTGATCCAACCATTTTGGAGAACAGTTTGGAATTATGTTTAAAAAGTTATCAAACTGCATGCCCTTTGATCCAGCAGTGTTTCTACTGGGCTTATATCCCAAAGATATCATAAAGGAGAGAAAGGGACCCACATGTTCAAAATTGTTTGTGGTAGCCCTTTTTGTTGCGGCAAGAAACTGGAAACTGAGTGGATGCCCATCAGTTGGAGAATGACTGAATAAGTCATGGTATGTGACTTTTTAAATGGAATTTTATGGAATATTATTATTCTATAAGAAACAATAGCAGGGTGATTCAGAGAGACCTAGAGAGACTTTCATAAACTGATACTAAATGAAATGAGCATAACCAGAATGGTAACAACAAGATATATGATGATCAGTTCTGATGGACATGGCTTTTTTCAACAATGAGATGATTCAGGCCAGTTCCAATGATCTTGTGATGAAGAAAGCCATCTACACCCAGAGAGAGGAACTGAATGTAGATCACAACGTAGCATTTTCACTCTTTTTGTTGTTTGCTTGCACTTTATTTTCTTTCTAATTTTTTTTCTCTTTTTGATTTGATTTTTCTGGTGCAGCAAGATAATTGTATAAATATGTATGCAGATATTGTATTTAACATATGTATAACCATATTTAACACATATTAGATTATTTGCCATCTAGGAGAGGGAGTGAGGAGAAGGCGTGGGGTGGAATTGGAACACAAGGTTTTGCATGGTATGATGAAAAATTATCCATGCATATGTTTTGAAAATAAAAAGCTTTAATAAAAAAAAAAAAGCAGCCTAAGATTTCCTTAACTTCCTGTGGAATGGAAGCTCTTTAAGAGCCTACTTGCTTTACATCTTATTTTTGTTTCCATAGTGCTATGCACATGCTTTACAAATACTTGAACTGAGTTAGTTTGACTTCTGTATACATTGTTGATTCATATTGAATCCACAAGCAAACAAACAAATAAACAAAAAAACCCAACTCATACTTAGTTTGAATTTCCATCAAGTCATTATTGAGGCTATCTGTATCTTTTTCTTTTTTTTTTCCCTTAATGTCCTTGAGATTATGAGAATCCTTATAAAATCTTAGTTGAACCAGATGGAGTGTCCCATGGCTACTTTAATTCAAATGCTTTGTCCCCCCACCCAAACCTCCATTCTTTCCAACTTCTCTTTATATTAGAAAAACCACAGTTGGAATTATTTTAAACTCTTCTCTATCTTTCTTGTACAAATAGTTGCTGAAGTTTATATCTTGCAGTATATATCCACAATATATCTAGCATCTGACCAAGTCTCTGCATCCATAAGACCACCAGCTTAGTTCCGGCCTTATCACCTCTTTACTGGGTTATTGTACAAAAATCCTAATTGGTGTTTCCTTATTTAGTCCAACCTTTCTCCACTCTATCCTCTGAACATAATTGCCAAATGGATACCACCAGTGTCCACTTCTTTTCTTAAGAAATTTTAGTGGTTCTCTTTTGCTTCTGATCTAAGATGCTAACTCTTTTGTTGTTATTGTTTTATTTTGTTTTTGTTTTTAAAGCTTTTTTCAATTGGTTACTAGCCTACCTTTTTAGGCTTTTCCCCAATATTACCTTATGGGTACTCTATGTGTATTTTGCAGAAATCTATTTATATTTTATTTGTCCCAATAGAATATGTCTTTTGAGGACAGGGATTTTTGTTGCTTTCTTTGTATCCCTCCTGCTTAACAAAGTACTATAGTAAGTGCTTACAGTAAGTACTTATAAATGCATTTTAATTGGGTGATTGACATTGTTCTTTGTTTTCTCTTTTGTACATTACAATCTAGCAAAGTAGCCCATTTTTGCCATTTTCCCTGTAGGACATTTCATCTTCTGGTGAGTCTCTGTGTTTTTGTGACCATTTCCCCATTCCTGGAATATACTCCTTCCTTGAAATTAAAACATTTTTATTTCTTCAATCAGAAAAAAAATTGTCTTCTGATTCTCTTCCCTTTCCTCCTCCCCCCCAATGAGAATGAAAGAAAAGTAAAATCACTGTTATAAACATGTAGAGTCAAACAAAATAAATGTCTACATTGACAGTGTCTAAACAGGGGTCCTCAAACTACGTCCAGTGGGCTGATGCAGCAGCTGAGGACGATTATCCTCCTCATCCAGAGCTATGAAGTTTCTTTATTTAAAGGCCCACAAAACAAAGTTTTTATTTTTTACTGTAGTCCAGTCCTCCAACAGTCTGAGGGACAGTGAACTGGCCCCTATTTAAAAAGTTTGAGGACTCCTGGGACTCTAAAACATAATATGTCTTCTGTACTCTTATCACTTTACATGTTTAATCATTTGTCTTCTGGAATTGTTTTTGGTTATTACACTGAACAGAATCTCTTATTCTTTTGATGTTATTTTCTTTGCTATGTTACTGATGAGGTTCATTGCAAGGCAGAGAGTTGTAGGAACCCCTTCTGGTCAGCTTTGTAAAAGAATTTAAGAACCAAAAGTTAGACGGGCAAAAAGAAGTTTATTGTTGGAACTGAGAAATCAGCTTTTGCTAGGAAGACTAACTTCCTCAGTGGCAAGATAAAGTTCCTAGAAGAGAAATCCTAATAGAGAGGTAAAGAAGGATATAGTCCTGTTAGGAAAATAGGTGAGAGAGATAAAGAAGGGTTAACACTGAAAAGAGAATGTCTTCTCAGCAGGCAGAGGGTCCTCGCAGGCAGCAATGCCCAGGAGAGTTCCCTTGGCCATGCATGATTCCTGCATAATTCATCTGCAAAGAAGTGCCCTAAGTTGCCCCTTTTTATAATTTGAAACTTTGGATAGGGACTGGGGGCAGTTTGAGTTGAAATCAGACCCAGATCTTAGTGAATTGAATAGAAAATTTCCAATTGAATGAGTACTCTTAGACTAATCTCCAATTCAATAAAGGATATAATCAGTAGTTATCAGTGGGGGGGGGGGGGAGGAGAAGGGAGGGGAGGTGTGGTGGGTCTCCTCCAGGATAACAGAATGAAACTTCTTGATTCTCTAGGGAGGGTCTTTCTCAGGGGATTGCTTCTTGAAGGGTTCATGGAGTTTCTCAAGGGTTCCCTCCAAAGTCAGAGAGAGAGACAGTTTCAGGTTCCCCTGTCATTACTGTTATTGTTTTGTTTTGTTTTTTAATTTTATTTAATAATAACTTTACATTGACAGAATCTATGCCAAAATCTATAATTGTTTTACAACATTATCCCTTGCACTCGCTTCTGTTCCGAATTTTTCCCCTCCCTCCCTCCACTCCCTCCCCTAGATGACAAGCAGTCCTATATATGTTATATATGTTGCAGTATATCCTAGATACAATATATGTTTGCAGAACCGAACAGTTCTCTTGTTGCACAAGGAGAATTGGATTCAGAAGGTAAAAATAATCCGGGAAGAAAAACAAAAATGCAAATAGTTCACATTCATTTCCCAGTGTTCTTTCTTTGGGTGTAGCTGCTTCTGTCCATCATTTATCAATTGAAACTCAGTTAGGTCTCTTTGTCAAAGAAATCCACTTCCATCAGAATACATCCTCATACAATATCGTTGTCGAAGTGTATAATGATCTCCTGGTTCTGCTCATTTCACTTAGCGTCAGTTCATATAAGTCTCTCCAAGCCTCTCTGTATTCCTCCTGCTGGTCATTTCTTACAGAACAATAATATTCCATAATATTCATATACCACAATTTACCCAGCCATTCTTCAATTGATGAGCATCCATTCAATTTCCAGTTTCTAGCCACTACAAACAGGGCTGCCACAAATATTTTGGCACATACAGATCCTTTTCCCTTCTTTAATATCTCTTTGAGGTATAAGCCCAGTAGTAGCACTGCTGGATCAAAGGATATGCACAGTTTGATAACTTTTTGGGCATAATTCCAGATTGCTCTCCAGAATGGTTGGATCTGTTCACAACTCCACCAACAATGCATCAGTGTCCCAGTTTTCCCGCATCCCCTCCAACATTCATCATTATTTTTTCCTGTCATCTTAGCCAATCTGACAGGTGTGTAGTGGTAGCTCAGAGTTGTCTTAATTTGCATTTCTCTGATCAATAGTGATTTGGAACACTTTTTCATATGAGTGGTAATAGTTTCAATTTCATCATCTGAAAATTGTCTGTTCATATCCTTTGACCATTTATCAATTGGAGAATGGCTTGATTTCTTATAAATTAGAGTAAGTTCTCTATATATTTTGGACATGAAGCCTTTATCAGAACCTTTAACTGTAAAGATGTTTTCCCAGTTTGTTGCTTCTCTTCTAATCTTGTTTGCATTAGTTTTGTTTGTACAAAGGCTTTTTAATTTGATATAATCAAAATTTTCTATTTTGTGATCAGTAATGGTCTCTAGTTCATCTTTGGTCACAAATTTCTTTCTCCTCCATAAGTCTGAGAGATAAACTATCCAATGTTCCTCTAATTTATTTATAATCTCGTTCTTTATGCTTAGGTCATGGACCCATTGTGATCTTATCTTGGTATATGGTGTTAAGTGTGGGTCCATGCCTAATTTCTGCCATACTAATTTCCAGTTATCCCAGCAATTTTTATCAAATAATGAATTCTTATCCCCAAAATTTGGATCTTTGGGTTTGTCAAACACTAGATTGCTATAGTTAACTATTCTGTCTTGTGAACCTAACCTTTTCCACTTATCAACTAATCTATTTCTTAGCCAATACCAAATGGTTTTGGTGACTGCTGCTTTATAATATAATTTTAGGTCTGGTACAGCTAGGCCACCTTCATTTGATTTTTTTTTTCATTAATTCCCTTGAGATTCTTGACTTTTTATTGTTCCATATGAATTTTGTTGTTATTTTTTCTAGATCATTAAAATATTTTCTTGGAAGTCTGATTGGTATAGCACTAAATAAATAGATTAGTTTAGGGAGTATTGTCATCTTTATTATATTCGCTGGGCCTATCCAAGAGCACTTAATATTTTTTCCAGTTATTTAAGTCTGACTTTATTTGTATGGAAACTTTTTTGTAATTTTGCTCATATAATTCCTGACTTTCCTTTCATTACTGTTATTGTATATATTGTTCTCCGATTTTGTTCACTTCACTTAGCATCAGTTTATTTAAGTTTCCCTAGGTTTCTTTGAAACTATTCACTTCATTATTTCATACTCATAATTTTTTCAGTTATTTCTCAATTTGTGGGTACTCCCTCCGATTCCCAGTCTTTACCAGATCAAAAAGTTATAAATATTTGTGTGTTTTTATGAAATTTACTTTGCTTAGGACTAGTGTCCAGTATTCTCTCCCTCTGATTCTCCCTTCTTCCTTTTATTTCTCTATGCCTCTTTGTGTGTTTGTATGTGTGTATTCTTTCCTCTTTGACCAGTTTAGATGAGGGTGAGGTTCAAATGTCATCAATTTCCCCATAGACCCCTCCTCCTTGATGGTATAGATGTTTATTTGCATACACTTATGTGAAAAAATTTCTCCTTACTTTTCCTTTTCCCCATCTCCATTGTATTAGTTTACTCTTATTTTCATAGCTTTCTTACGATAATCAAAAAATAATAGAAACACTCCCAAACTTTGTTTAATTAGATTTTCACTTTAATATTTGATGATGATTAAGGTTCATATGTTTCTTCCAAGTTCACCAACACTTTATGATAATGGCTGCCAAATTGTGTGTAATATTACTTGTGATTTCTTAATACTTGAATTCTTTCTTTCTGGCTGTTTGTGGCATTTTTATTTTTATCTGGAAGCCCTGGGTTTTGGATACAATGTTGTTGGGAGGTTTCATTTGTTTTTTTCCCCCCCCAGAAATTCTTTCTCTTTTCACTTTGGTCTTTGGTCCTAAGAAATCTGGACAATTGTCTTTTAATTTATCTTGAAATGTGATATCTAGGCTAGAAAATATTATCACATGCCCAGCAGAACATTAGGGACAATTCAAAATATATAACAACAAATACCAGTTCAAGAAAGTTTTTATATTAGTAATTTATATTTTGAATCTATATTAATAGAAGAAATTATATTAATGAGAATCCATCTTTTCTTAACTTCCTTGTAAATTATTCTTTTGTTTGCTATTGCACACCTTTTTAAAATTTTATTTTTCCCCCCACCCCCTCCTTTTTATCCCCCCTACCACTCCCAAGCAGACTATAGTTTGGAAAGGATATGTTTATGTATACATATGTAGATATATACATACACATACATACATACATACACACATACTCCTACACATAGATACACAAATATCTTTCATATCCCTGCTAACCTTTTGCTTTAACTCTGGTCCTAACTTCCCTTGCTATTACTTAAACACTCCCCACCTATGGATCTCTCACTTCCCTCATCCTTTGCTTCCCTTCCCTCTTATTTCCTTTATAGATTTTAGAGGGTACTATACCCTTCATAATATATATGTAGTGCTACTTATTTAACCATTCCTGATATGAATAGGTTTTTAGAACTATGAGCTCTCCTTCCCACTCTAAAAAACCTGTGACTCATCTTTCTTTGCACCTCATTTTGTATGGCATAATTACTATTTTTACTTTTTTTTTTTTTTTTTTTTTGCTGAGACAGTTGGGATTATGTGATTTGCCCATTGTCACACAGCCAGGAAGTGTTAAGTGTCTAAGGTCAAATTTGAACTCAGGTCCTCCTGACTTCAGGGTTGGTGCTCTATCCACTGCACCAACTAGCTGTCCCTATTATTTTTACTTTAACTCTGCCCCAATTTTTGTTTTGAGCTACCCTATTGTTGGCGTCAATCCTAAACATATGCTATAAATTTCCCAGGGGGAAAAAACAAAACAAAACAATTTATCCACATTGAGTTCTTTGAAATTGATCTTTGATACTGGTTCTTATATGTTACATTTCTATTAAGTTCAAATTTGGTTGATAGAAAGTCCTGAAAATCTGCAAGTTCATTGAATATCCATTTTTTCCTCATTCAATATTATAGATAATTTTACTGGATATGATATTTTTGGCCTCAGGCCTAGTTTTTTTTTTTTTTTTTTGATATGATATGATTCTAGAATCTGCAGTTTTTTTATTGTGGCAGCTAATAAGTCCTGTACAATTCTAATTGCAGCTCCAGCATATTTGAATTATTATTTTTCTTGTTTCTTGCAAAATTTTCTCTTTGGTCTGGGGTTTTTGAAACTTGGCAATAATGTTCCTATGTATTTTCTACAAAAGATCTCAGTGAGGTGATAATGGGTAGATTTTTTTCTATTTCTACTTTCCTTTTATGGTCTATCATTCCAGAACAATTTTCTTAGATTATTTCTTGCATTGTTATGTTATGGTCCTTTTTTTTTTTTTTTTTTTTTTTGTCACAATTTTCAGGCAGTCCAGTTATTCTTATATTTTCTTTTCTTGCTCTGTTGTCCAGATCTGTCATTTTTCTTATAAGATGTATCACAATTTTGTTCTACTTTTTAATTTTTTCTAATCTATTTTGTTATGTTTTGGTTTCTTATAGTTTCACTGACTTCCCCTTGCCCAATTCTAATTTTCTTTTTTTTGTAAATTTTTTTTTCCATTTTATTTTTTTTTAAAGCTTTTTATTTTCAAAACATATGCATGGATACTTTTCAAAATTCATATTTGCAAAACTTTGTGTTCCCAATTATTTCTCTCTTCCTTGGCCCCGCAATCTTTCCTAAACAGTGAGTAATCCTAAACAAATATTTGTTAAACATGTGCAATTTTTGTATGCATATTTCCACAATTATCATGCTGCACAAGAAAAATCAGATCATAAAGGGAAAAAATGAAAAAAAAATGCAAGCAAGTAACAACAACAAAAAAAGTGAAAATACTATGCTGTGATCTACACTCAGTCCCCACAGTCCTCACTCTGGGTGGCAGATGGCTCTCTTCATCAGAAGACCATTGGAACTGATGTGAATCTTCTCACTTTTGAAAAGAGCCATGCCCATCAGCCAATTCTAATTTTTAAAGTGTTATTTTCATCTTTGAGACTCTGTATCTCCTTTTCTAATTGGTTAATTTTTTTAAATTATCTTTTTATTTTTCTTGGATAGTTTTTATTTTTATTTTTTATTTTTTACTGTCTTTGATTTGATTTTAAAATTCTTTTTAAAGTTCTATAAATTCTCTCTGGACAGGAAGCCATTTCTATTACTCTTTGAAGTAGAAGCTTTTTTTTTACTTCATTGTCCTCCTCTGAAAATGAACCTTGGTCTTCCCTGTTCCTATAGTATGTTTCTATGGTAGGGTTCTTTCTTCTTTGCTGGGTCTTTTTTTTTTTTTTTTTTTTTTAAATAAGAGGTATTTGTGTAAGCACCTGTAATATGGTGCCTCTGGCTTCACTTCAGCTATCCCCTCTGACCAGGAATCCCAAACCAAGCAAGTGCCCCAAACCAGCAGCCTCCTTGTCCCATTGCTTCTGCTCTCACTTGGTGGTTCTCTTTCAACCAGAGCCATGTTCCTACAGCACAGCTGGGCCTGACATTCCTAATCAAATAAGATTCCCTCAATCTTCCTGGACTCAGAACCAGATTCCACAATCAGTCTAGCAGGTGAAAGTTTCTGTGGTTTCTGCTGAGGCTCCAGCCACACCCCTCTAGCCCTAAGGCTCCCCACTTGGTGTTTCTATGGAGTTAGCCTGAAGGTGTTTGCACTTCACAGGGCCCTAGATTTTTCTCTAGATCTTCTCCAGTTGGACCTGGAGGACCACTGTTCTGCCTCAAGTCTTCTTGATTTTTCACCATCTATGTTCACCCTAAGATGCAAATATGTTCTATTTGTGGGGAAATCTGGAGAGCTTGACATTTATCAATTTACTTCCACATCTTCCCAGAATCCTCTCTTTACTTCTTACTTCTTCTTTTCTAGGAATTCTAGTTTAATTTTTTCCCAAGCTTTGTTTTGAGTCTTTACTTGTCCGTATTTAGGACTCATTATTTTCTTCTTGTTTGTGTTTTGAGCATCTCTTTCATCACAACAGCTTTTTATATTGTGATTCTTCTTTGTTGTGATTGTTTACTTTTTTCCTTACCCTACATCCTGACTTCAGACTCCTATAAAATGAATTAATAATTGTAAAACACTTAGCACAGTGCCTGGCAAACAGTATTATAGAAATGCAATTATTATTATTATTATTGTTATCTTTCTCACAGAGGTCTCTTTAACATCCCTTGGTTTTTTTTTTTTTTTCAATATCATTGTCTTCTATAGGAAACCAATCCTGATCCCTACAATTGTCAGTATTCTCTGCCACCCTAAAATGAGGCATTTTATATTTGTATTTAATAGTAGCTCTGATATCCTATAGATAGTAATATCTTCATTTTAAGAAGAAGAAACTGATGTTAAGTGGTTAAGTTAATTGTATAGGGTCACAAAGATAGTAGTTAAGATTTGAATTTGTTTTCCTGATTTCAAGTCTAAAATTCTACCTATTCCTTTTTCCACCCCCTCACCCCAATTTGATTTAATTCCCTGTACATTATCTGACATACAGTGATACTTAGCCAATGAACAAAAATGTATTATGTGCCAGATGTTGTGCTAAGTCCAGGAAGTGTTCCAAAAACAAATCCAAAAAGTGTAAATGATTTTTTAAAAATTGAATTTAATTGAATTAGCAAAATATAGGCTATGAAAAAATATTAGTAGTTCCTTTTACTATTTGTGATGTTATCTGTGCATTTAGTCACTAAAAGAAGTGACTAATTTTTCTAAACTTCAGTTTCATTTGTACCTCTCCATTCCTTTCCACAGGAGAAAATTGAGAAAATTAGACAAAGTCTCCAGAGAGTTTAATATTTGGCCTAGTTACCAAATATGCCTCTGTGACCAAAAAAAAAAAAAAAAAAAGAAAAAGAAACCCAAAACTTTCGTTCCTTTATTATTTTCTTTGATCAGGAAAGCTAATATAGAATTCACTTGTATTAAATAATCATTTGTCAAGGATCCTTTCTTGGCTAGGCACTGTACTTTAAGTGCTGGGAATAGGAAGACAAGAATCAGTTCAGATCTTCAGGGGAAAATATAAATAGTGAGCAGAAAAGTCTCATTTATTCACATGTTTAAGAAAATATTGGACACAATATTCTTGGACACAAAAGAGAAGACTGAACAGAAGTTTCCTTAAAAAAAAATTCCTACTTAAATCTCAAACTGTGAAGATAATACTATAAGACTATAATGTCTTACATTTGGATAGTACTCTGCAGTCCTCTCATTTGGACCTTCTTAATCCTATGCAATAGAGAGGGTAGCTATTTCTTTTCTCCATCTTATAAATAGATGTTGAGACTGGGATCTCAAATGATTTCATTCTAGGACACTCATCATATAGCAATTTGTCACTTGTGCTAAAGAATTCAGAGAAATTGTTCCATTGTAGGAATGCTAGCTGTCATATGTATTCTTTTTTTTGCTGCTATAATTTCATTACATTAAGCAGAGAATTCGGAACATTGGGACTTAATTGTTATTTTAATCCTGCAACTAACTTGAGAAATTTACTTTGTTTTGTCTGGGATGTAGAAGGAAATGCATGTTTGATAAAGAAAAATCCAGGGAAATAGAAGATTTAGGAAGGAAGCATTATATTCTTAAAAGTATATTTATCTTTCATTAAAAGGTTGAATAATTGTGAATATTCAAAGGATGATTATTTTCTAGAGGAAAACATGATAGCAAGTCAGGAAGAGGACTTGAAGCTGCTTCTTGAGGTGTTTCTTGAAGATAAAAATAACAAGAAAATAGAAGAAGAATTGAAACAACTAATAGAAGACCCCCGAAATGACATAGAAAAGGTAAAAGTATTAATTTAGAAAATTTATATAAGATAAGTGGTTTGGCTTTAGGTCCAATTTTGCATCTATTTTCTAATAATTTATCCTTTCAGAAATGTGATAATTTATAATACATGGTCATGTTAAAAAAAAAAAAACCTTTAAAATGTTATCTTTAGTTTTTAAACATACATCAGTTTAATAAGATTCAACCAAAATTTAGTAAGCAGATTTAGTAAGTAGAGAACATTGGTATTCCTTGCCTTATGGAGCTTACAAATAGGTATAATGCTAAATAGAGCATGATAAATCCATTAGAAACACCAACTGCTATGCAAAACCCAAAGGAAGAGAATTTCCAATAGCAAATTCTCCAGGTTAGAACCATGCTTGAAACTCTATGATGGTAAGCATTTTGCTTAATGTGAAAAATTGATTGTATTTGTTCTTTCTACCAATTTTCAGACAATTAATGAAATGACAAAAACAAATGTTGAGTTAGCAATGGAGAATGAAAAGCTTGAAACAGAGTTGCTACAATCTTCATCATCTTATCTGGTAACTTTGTATTTTAATGTTTTATGTACTTTTTTGGTCAATACTTTCTTAAAAAAAGAAAATTATTTTATGTTTATTATACAAAGACCCCACCTTAAAACACACTAATTATTGTTTTAAGTTTCAATATGTGCTAAATGATTTTTGATGAAATATTGAAATTTCATGATAACTGACTTTTTAAAGTAAGTTCATGCAGTGAGTTCATTCATTTATAAATTGTAGCTTAAATTTCGTTTTATAAAAAAGCAGTGAGCACATATTTAACTAGGTTGAAACATAGATGCAATTTTAATCTTTAGTATTTATATTTTCTCAATGGATCCTCTATTAATAAGGAAAAAAATCTTTACCTGAAACATTAGCTTAATAATCAGAACTATTTAATTCTGGTTTCCTGTATATTGGAGAATATTGACTATTATAGCAAGACAAGTTTAATGTTTGAGGTACTCTTGTGAATGTATTTAAACAGCTGTTTTGGTCAAGCCATTCAAAGAAGGATCTCCTTTTTTCCTTCCTTCCTCCCTCTCTTCCTTCCTTCCTCCCTCTCTTCCTTCCTTCCTCCCTTTTTTCTTCCCTCCCTCCCTACCTCCCTCCTTGTCTTCCTTCCTTCCTCCCTCTCTCCCTTCTTCTATTCCTTCCTTCCTCCCTTCTTTCTTTCCTTTCCTTCCTTCCCTCCTCGTTTCATAATTAAGAACTTTAAAAATAACCAATAAAATATAGTCTTAAGTACAAATTAGAACAGAAGTAGAGGATTGGCTATGGAACTGTGACTCTAATTATAGGTTGCTTTTCTTTTTTAAGTAAATTCAACATGTAACTTTCAAAGCTGTCTTGCTCAACATATAACTTTAACTTTGTTCGGTTTATTTCTAACTTTTCTTCTTTAAAAGAAGTTTTGGGGCAGCTGGATGGTATAGTGGCTAGAGAATGAGCCCTGAATTCAGGAAGACCTGAATTAAAATACCTCCTCAGACAGTTAATACTTCTTAGCTGTGTAATCCTGAGCAAGAGATTTAATCTCATTTGTCTCACCAAAAAGAAGTTTCAATAATCTTTCTTTTTTTCTTTCATTTTTTTTTTTTTAAACAACTCCATAGTGTTTTGTAATACTCAAATTCCCTAATGGGGGAAGAAAAAAAGAAAAGCAAACACCTTATAACAAGTGTGCACATATAAGCAAAACACACTGTCACATTGTCCATATCTAAATGCCTGTCACTTCCATGTGAGGAGGTGGGTATCATGCTTCCTCATTAGTCTTCTGAAATTGTGGTTGGCCATATAACTGATGAAAATTCTTAAGTCTTTCAAAGTTGTTTTTCTTTACAGTGTTATTATCAATGTGGAAACTATTTTCTGGAAAAGGGGATCTTATAGTTATTTAAAGCTGCATAGGAACTGAATTCAGTTACCTTATTTTAAAGATGAGAGATTACATGATATGCTCAAGGTCCCAAGAGATAATTATTTACAAATCATGGAATTCCAGGACCCAGCTTCTCTGATTTGTAGTGAGACTTATTTTTCTATCATTCTGAAGCTTCAGAAATTTCTGTGTTATTCATTCATTTTTTTGCTCATTCATTAATTCCAGGCTTATAGGGACCTTAAATAACATTTCATTCTATAGAGAACAATTTGAGCATTATACAAAATAAGCAACTTGCTCTTGGTCGCATGGATAGTTAAATTGCCAAGCCAAAAACAGAACTCATATTATCAGATTCCTAATTTATCACTCTTCTGTTCCACAATGCCTCACTTTGCTTCTTCTGAAGTACTTGAGCCTATTATTGCAAAGTCAATCTCATAATCCATAGAAATCCCATTTGGGCTTAATGATAATCTTTATCACAAATTTGTAATTGAAAATAGGCCCAAATTATTTTTTTAATGAATAATAGAAAATTATATTCACTATTAAGGTATAAAATTAAATTCTGATACTTAGGTAGTAAAATTATATTTACTACTAAGCAGTATTTCTTTGAGATAGTAGCATGCAATGTAAAAATGGAAAACAGATATACAAAGATTTTAATGATTTTGTTATTATATCGACATTTCCTATTGATGATCATCTCATAGCATAATTTCTAATAGTGATGATTAGAAGCTATTGGGTTAGTAATGAGAAGGTATTGCATCAATCATTTAGTTACTTCACTGAGACTGAAAAGTGAATCTGGTAGAAAATGGCAGACTTGTGGATCTGACACCAATTGGCAATTCCCTGTTCATTCCTACTAGCTCTGAAGTGGTAGTCCCATTCAACATAACAGAATCTGGATTTGATACTCTTTTCACTTGGAAGTATGTTTTATGTTTCACAAATATTAGCTATGCTATTCTCTCTCAAGGACTACTGGAGAAATACCAGTTTGTTCAAATTTTTTTTTTGATATTTTTGGTTAGTCTCCAAGACCCTTTTGTCCTTGGCTAAGTGCCCCTCTTATAATTCCATGTTAGGCCTATCTTGGGCATGTGCAACCATCCCTTCACCAGTGAGGAAAATTATGTCTCTTCCTCACTTTGTTTTGGGCAGCTAGATGAGTATACAAATCAATACATTCTGGTATTACTGATGAACAGTATGTGAGATGAATTTAGGAAAGGGAATCAGTATTTATACACATCACTTATCATCCCAAATAAGCAAAATCCAGGCTTTAGTGCTAATTAATCTGCTTTCAGACTGAGTATGTGATTTGTCTTTCCTGAGATGGCTTTGGATAGAGTATCTTTGTAGTGGAGTCAGGGAATATGGCAAGTGGTTTGTAGGAATCTTATCTCTTTGAAAGTGGGGGTAGTAACTTGAGGAAGCTGGTTCTTGAGAAGCGGGGATCAAAGCTAAAAATCAAAGTTCAAGATATGAGTATTCCATTATTATACATATAGTCAGCAAAATCAATGATATGTACTCTCCATCATGGTACAACAAAATATAATAAGGCAATATTATATATTCTCAATAAATTTTAAAGCTTAATCTGCATTAATAATATTTTCTCTATCACCTTTTCAGTCTGGGCAAACCCCAAGCAACAAATCAAAAACTGATTTGTAACATTTGTTGATTTCCAAGGTGTAAATGGGCAGCTAGGTGGTACTATGGATAGAGTTCTAGGTTTAAAATCAGGAAGAGAAAATCTGTATTAAAATCTGGCCTCAGCCATTTACTGGCTGTGTGATCCTGAACAAATTACTTAACCCTTCCTGCCTCAATTTTTTCATCTGTAAAATCAGCTGAAGAAGGAAATGGCAAAACACTCTAGTATCTTTGCCAACCAAACCCCAAATGGTGACCCAAAGAGTCAGATGAGACTGATATGAATGAACAACAAACAACAAAATTGTAAATGTTTACACTGAAAATTTAACAGTTGTCTCGAGTCTTTTTGAGCTGACTTTGGGATACCTCTCATAGGGAACCATGTTACAGTAAAGGTAGATCAATTTCATGGCTTAATAAATAGACCCAACATGGGATAGTTTAAAAAGAACTACTCTTATCTGGAAAACCCAGTTTTAAGTTTCGCTTCTGATACATACTAGTTTTGTGACTCTGGACCAATCACTTAACTTCTTGGTGCTAGAAGGCAATTCTTTCAGGCTAGAATTTACTGATGAATTGCTCAGTTGCACCAGTGGAAGCATTTTCCAAACTTGGTGTTTGCTAATTTTTTTGAAAACCACTGTTAGAACTGGAAAGACTAGAGAACTAGCTTGTCTTGTCCTTAATAAAATATTTCTGTTTAAATTAGATTAAAAAGAATATTCCTAAAAAGAAAATGAAGTTCACATCGGTGGAGAACCCAAAGGATGACAGCCAATATTTAAATATCTCTTGTTCATTTCAAGTAACTACACAATTTGAATATGAATTGCAGCAAGGACAAGCACTTATCACTTTTGAAGATGAACAAGGTATTGCTAATAATTTAATCAAAAACATTTATGAGTATTATGTGCCAACTGGGAATACAAAGAAGGGTAAAAAACGAAATCCCAGCATTCATGGTGTATAAATTCTAATTCAAGAGTCAATATGCAAAAAACTATGTACATTCAAGATGCTTGCAGCTTAGATGAGAGGTCCCCTCCTTGGGAAGTCACCAGAGAGAGAACACCAGAAAAGCTTTCCATCAGAAAGTGGCATTTGAAAAATAATGATATTCCAGTAGAACCAACATGTATAATCAAGACACATATTTTGTTTCATGTTCCTTTAGCACAGCTCTGGAGGCTTCTTAGAACATATCAGTAGTAGTGATCAAGGCAGTAGCAGCTATGACAGTGGCAACTGGGATAGAACAGTAATTGGAAGAAGAAAGTGGAGAACTGAAAAGTCAAGCAGGTTGTGTAGTAAGTAGAGTATTGGCATGGAGTCAATAAGACCTAAGTTCAAATTCTATCTCAAGATACTTACTAGTTGAGTGACTCTGAATAGGTCACTCATCCCAGTTAGCTTTGATTTCCTCATCTGTAAAATGGGGATAATCAGCTTCTATCTAATATGATAGTTATGAGGATAAAAAGAGATAATATATGCAAAGCAACTTGACAATCTTAAAGTTATATATAAATGCTAGTAGTAAAAATGATTATTGACCATTAGGGAAGTTCTGAATTGGAAAATGTAAGATTTGGCTGGGAGCAGGGTCAGGTACTTGTTCAACAGCCAGCAGTGACTATTCTACTTCACTCACTCCATCCTGAAGTCCATCTCCTCTGAGACTACTTTAAGTTCAAACAACCAAACATTGGCTCTGGACAGTCAGTAGTAACATAAAATGAAGAAAAATGATCTCTACCCAATTGCAACGAAAGACCAGATGTTTTACAAAACCATATTATTTCAAGAATCTGACTTCACTATATTTTCCCTTTTGTTACTCTTCTCCCCTAGAGAAAAACAAATTAGAAATCAATGTTCTATTGAACAGGACATTGAGATGTCAATGTTTCCTTTCATCTTGATCCTTGAAGCTGTAGTAAGGATATTTAGATGTTAGATTGCTATGAATTCTCCCTCACAAAGGGTTAATTTGCTTCCTTGAATTTTTAATATAAATTTGGCCCCTGGACCTAAGATATAGAATGGCTCAGGCATGAACTACAACTGGGCATTTTTTTTTTTTTTAGATAGCAGCTACTTATCTATAGTTCTAATAAATAGATTAATTTTGATAAGTTTATTGAATTAATCACTATTAATTTTTTTATTAATCCATTAAAAACTTATTTCTTCACTTAAAAACTGCCAAATCAGTAGCTTTGTTATTCAGCAAACTTATCTTTCCCAAAGCAACAGCCTGGAGCAGTGGATAGAACACTGGATCTGGGAGCTTAGCTCCACTCCTAGATTCTTCTTCAATATGTGATCTTGAGCAAGTCACTTAATATTTTCTCATTTATAAAATGGGGATAATAATAGTATCTACCACAGAATTTTTGTGAGAATCAAATAAAATGATATTTGCAAAGCATTTAGCACATTGCTTAGTTTGTAGTAGGCACTTACTAAATGCTTATTCCCTTTTCTTTCTCCCCTCAAAATGATTTAAAAGAAAATCCAGGTTTGATAGGGTAGAATGAGGAGGGAAAGCTAATTTAGCTATGTTTAAAAATACACTTACGTCAAACTAAATACAGTTGCATCTATTGCCTAAGTAGCCTAAGTTTACTTTTTTACTTAGTGGTGTTTGCAGACCAATTAGAAGCATTTTAAAATATAGAATATAATTATATCCTCCAACCTGGAGAATATCCTACGGACTTGTAATTTTGTCTCAGGTAAAGCAATGGTGGATAAGGACTAATGGAAAGCATAACTGAGGATATCAACCCTTTTTCTCCACACTCTGTAATGCAATGTGGCCAGGGTACATACATATTCCGGATCCTAGGACGCCTCAGTTTCCAATTGCCTACGATCTGTGGGGGAAACCTATGATGGCTGGTTCTCTTAAGAAACCCAAGTATAAGTCAGTGTCTTTGGGAATACAAGTTATTTCAGGGAGAGTGGTCTTCCCAACTGAGAATAACCTTGACCAAAATTACTGATAATCTAGAAGTGTGTGGAGGTAGTGAGAGGGAGAGGGAGAGGGAGAGGGGAAGTTTTTTACAGAAGTTAAAAGTAGAAAAAAAATCCCACCAAACTTGTTTGTAATCCAAACATTAAAGAAACCTATATATCAAAGAAACCTATTAATCCTTTAACATACCAGAAAAAAAAAAGATTATAAACAACTGTCCTTAGTAGGAAAGTTTCTTCTCTTTAGTAAAGGAGTCTTACAAAATTATTTTTTTTTAAAATAAAAGAGATTACACTTGCAGGATCGTATGTAATAATGCATTATCATGTATCATTGTATTAACTATCATCACAATAGCAGTGAAATCAATAATGACAGTTTAATCCACCACTTACATTTCATTTTTATTTTAGGTAGAAATAGATATATTATTAGTAGCAATTCAAATTATGAAATTGATTACAACAGTCAAAATAAGGCACTGGGTATTGAAAAAAAGGACCCTTCTCCATGTTCACACAGCTTATATATGTCAGAGATAGGACTTAAAACCCTGATTTTTTATTATTCCAAGCAAAGAAATCTAACCAATACACTACACTGTTCATCCCCTAAAAATTAGGAACGACAAGTAGAACAGCTCATGCCAGTTTAGTACCTTAGAGATAAAAATGGTTTGTTAAGTACACCTAGGAATGGCTCTGAGGAAGAAAACAGATTTAGGGAACTGGTCAACTTTACAACTGCTCCTCAATTAGTGCCAATGTAGAAAGCACCTTCCTCCCACCTATTCCCACCCATTCTAAAAGTTATTGTCTTTTTGATGCCTACAGGATCAAATATAATTTTCTCTTGTTTAAAGTCCTGTCTCTTTGATGCCTACAGAATCAAATATAATTTTCTCTTGTTTAAAGTCTTCCATAACCTAAACCCTTCCTAGGCTTGTTACACTTAGGCCCTCTCAGTATATGCTGTTATCATAATTCTTCACACAAGAACCTATATTTCCTGACTTCCTATAATTTTACTGGCTATTCTCTATGCCTGAACTTTCTTCCTCTTCCTCTCCCCTTTGTAGTCTTTCTGTTTTCCTTCATGTCTCATCTAAAATCCTTCCTTATGCAAAAAATCTTTCCCAGACTTCCTAAGCTTACTGCTTTCCTTTTAGAATTATCTTCATTTTTTCCTGTATATATCTTATTTGTATATAGTTGTATATATTTTCCCAATATATTATGAACTGCTTTAGCAGAAGCTATTTTTCCCTTGCTATGTATCCCCCTCATTTGGCATAGTATATGGAGCATAGTTAGGTGCTTATTAAATGTTTGTTGACTTGATGGTCATTAAGTAAATACCAAAAAAGGAATAGAGAGATAATAAAAGACAATTTCAATTTTACATGAAATTGGAAAGCTTTTGAATGAAAACTTGGATGAAAAACTTGGATGATAAAGAGAAATGATTGATTTGCATCAGATATGTTTGATAAAGCCTCAATAGCCAACGTAACAGTGGGACTACTTCTCTCTTACCTGGCAACCCCAGAATAGCTATCTTAATTTCAAGACCTTCTGTGGGTTTACATCTACTCCAATCCACAAATCACTATCTTCTACCAATGTAATTTAGCTTTTCTTCAACTCCCTAAAAGGCACAATTAGTTCTAAACAACACTTAATCATATCAAATGGCATAGCAAGAAGATTTTTCCATGGAACATTTTCCTCATAAATCTAGGGTACATTTGCTAAAAGACACTTACTATCAATGGAGATAGTGAGCAAACATAAGGATAACATATTCCAGGATACATGTGGAATGCCTATTTTCAAGGGACATGAAAGGCAACTCACAGCCAGGGCATATGTATTGAGGAGCAATGAACACTACAAATACTGCAAGACCATGGATCTCTTTTCACTGGGCATACTTTCTGCATGGGGTAACGTCTCTTGGATGTGTTCTTTCTTGAGGCTTATGGTGATTGCTAGGCAATTAGTCTCTGTTCCTTCTTGTTGGTTTTGTAGTAACTACTGTAAAACAGTCTCCACAAGTTATTGCTCCTTATTGTTAGCTTCTGGGATAATCTTTTTTTTAGATCATTCAAGACTTCACAGCTTTAGTCTACTGAAAATAGTTCTTGGAAACCTTCTTTGATAAAGGATAGATGACAACTCTTTAGTCATAGCCACTGCACCCAGACAGACTATCCCCAGGCTAAGTAAGTAAGTCTTTTCAACCTCTCTAAGTTGATCAAAGTTCTCTATTGTAAATAACTCCAATATAGGACTTCTTAAGATTCTTTTTGGTGTAGCATGCAAATGAAATTTGAACTAGAACTAAAAATAATGAAAGAAGCAAAGTAATTGTTTTTTAAGCCTTTTTATTGTACACATCTGTCAGGATCAAAGCCTGAGTATTTTGATGTGTTTTGGACAACAAAAATTCTCAGTCTTCCTACACCAAAATATATAAGGAATTAACACAATATATAAGATTGAGAATATGAAGTAAAAGAATAGGAAGTTCTTAAAAGATATGATGTTTGGAGGAGGGAATCATAGGTAATGAATGTAGAGTTTGAAGGGACTCTAGAGGTCTAGAATTCAATCCCTCAGATTTACAAATGAGAAAATTGAGGCCCATTAGAGTTGTGATTTGCTTGAGATTATGAAATAGAAATCATATACGAGATAGGATTTTTACCTGGGTCTTCTCTTGCTGACTTTAATTCCACTATTGTGTGGATGGGTTAGGAGATAAGGAGGAAAGAGAGGAAAAAGTATATTAAAAATCAATATAATATAAAAAATGAAAAATAAAACAAAAAAATTCTGAATATAAGTTTGTTCATGTTTCATCTTTAGTACTTTGGGACTTTGATAGACTTTCCTTCCAATAGTTCAGATCAAAACTCATGCTTTATTTATAATTCCTCATGAGTGTAAACCTTATATTTCATAAGAAGGATTTACATTGAATGCAATTTGTGAATTAAGTTTAAAGTTTTAAATGAAATAATTTAAAAGAATAATAAAAGTGTTATTAACCATAAATTTCCTCAGATCTCTCAACTAGAAAGAATTTCTATTTTGCCCAGTTAGTGGAAATAATGTTGCATTGTTGGAAACAGTAAAAACTTTGTGACAGCTTAGTAATGAACAGATGGGTGTTTTGAAGTCCTTCCAAACCTCTTAGTAAAAAACATAAGTAAGTAATTTTGAACTTGATGAGAATTTTCTAAGTGTGATCATTGCAAAAATATTTTAAAGGGAACTACATCCTAATCTAATGTTAATGTTTTATACTTAGGAAATTATGGCTTCACTGGGAAGAATGCAAATAATTAATAATCATATGAAAGAAAGTTCCAAATCACTAATAAGAGAAATGGAAATAAAAACAATCTTGAAGTTTCACTTCATATACAGTAAGTTAGCAAAGATGACAAAAGATGGGAATAGTGACTTTTGGACAAAATATGGAAAGATAGACAGGTACATTAATATATTGTCAGTGGAGTTGTGAATTAGTATATCCATTCTGGAAAGCATTTTAAATTAGGCAAATAAAGTGACTAAAATGTTCATACCTACCAGCCCAAAGATTTTGCTGCTAGGCCTGTACCCCAAATATATAATTGACAAAAAGAAAGGCTCTAAATACATAAAAATATTTATAACAACCCTTTTTACTCAAAGAACTACAAATAAGAAGAAAATCTATATGATCTAAAAAAAAGTCAATAAAAATCAATTTTAAAACAAAACAAAAAAAAAATCATAAGATTCAGGATGATACATTCAGAGTTAGAAGATTCTTGGGAGCCATCTTGTCCAGCCTCTTCATTTTATAGATGAAGAAAGTGAGGTAAATTGGCTTATCCCATGTTACACGGGTAAGTGGCAGAGAAGATGTGAATGTGGGTCCTCTGGCTTTGAATCCAAAGCATTCAGATTTTTTTTTTATATCAAAACCATATCCAAATTTTGAAATAAAGGAACTTAATGTTTTTTTTTTTTTCAAATTTCTTTTCAGTTGCACAGAACGTGATAAAAAGAGGAAAACATTTTGTGAAACTTGAGAATAAGGAGGTGCAGCTGATGGCCAAAGCTGTCCCACTAAAAACAGGTGTAAGTCTTCAGGTAAATGAATAACTAGTATTTTGAAGAAATCTGTGAATCCCAGAAATATTTCATTTTTAAAATAGTATTTTATTTTCCCAAATACATGTAAAGGTAGTTTTCAACATTCATGTTTGTAAAACTTTGTATTCCAAATTTTTCTCCCTCTCTGTAATAAATAAATATGTGTAATTCTTTTAAATATATTTCCATATTTGTCATGTTGTACAAGAAAAATCAGATCAAAAGGGAGAAAAAACCATAAGGAAAAAAAAAAACCCAACCAACAAATAACAACAACAAAAGGTGAAAATATTATGCTTCAATCTACATTCAGTCTCCATAGTTCTCTCTCTGGATGCAGATGGCATTTTCCATCCCAGGTCTATTGGAATTAACTTGCATTACCACATTGTTGAAAAGAGCTAAGTCTATCACATTTGATCATCATTTAGCCTTGTTGTTAATGTATACAATCTTCTCTTGGTTTTGCTTGTTTCACTCAGCATCAATCCAAAGAAGCATTTCTAGGCTTTTCTGAAATCAGCCAGCTCATCATTTCTTATAGAACAATAATATTCCATTACATTCATATACCATAACTTTTTCAGCCATTCTCCAAATGATGGGTTATTCAGTCAATTTCTAGTTCCAGGAATATTTCTTAGCTTCCACCATATGTAGGTGGAAATGTATAGATGCAAAGATAGGTGATTAAATAAATGAGGAGGTCTATTCTGATATTCCATTTATTTCTAAGATTCTCCAAAATATGACTATTATTTACTTAATCAAGAAGCTTCAGTATCTCTCAGGCTGTAGGAGAAAAAACAAATTCTTCTGCTTGACATTTAAAGTATTTCACTATCTATATTTTTGGGCTAATAGCACATTACTCACAAATGAATAACAAACAAATAAGCAAACAAACAAATGAACAAACAAATAAATTCTTTCTTCACATCAGTACTTTTGAACATCAGTCCTTTCCTCCAATCAGAACACCTCCTAGCAGCACAAAGCTTACCGATTTCCCTTCATTTAGCTGTTCGTGGCTGGCCAGTTGGGAACAGATTATCCTCTCTTCTTTCTCTGTTCTGTTTCAAGCTGTTCTGCTTGTTTCCTCTCTCTTCTCCCTTGGCTTCTTCTATTTTCTCTGTTTCTTTGGTCTCTGACTTGACTGCTGATTGACTCTCTTTCTCTCTCTCTCTCTCCCATTCTCTCTCTTTCTCCCTCTCCCCCCCTCTCTGTCCATCCCTTCCCCTTCCCCTTCCCCTTCCCTCTCCTCCTTCTCCTTCTCCTTCTCCTTCTCCTTCTCCTTCTCCTTCTCCTTCTCCTTCTCTCTCTCTCTTTTTTCTTTTTTACACAAATTATTCTGAATGACTGGAACACTACCTCACCTCTACCTCTCAGAAGCACTTTTTCAAGGATAAACTAAGGAGACACATCCTCTGTAGGACTTTTTTGATTCCCTAGCTGTCTTTCTCTTCTCTCTTATAATATTTCAAACTCCTCCCCCCATTGCTTTGTATTTATTTTGACTATATCCTTCATTTACTTATTTTAGTATGTATTAAATCTCTTTAATAAAATATAAATTGCTCTTTGAGGGAAAGGGCTGTTTCCTGTTTATTTCTGTGTTATCAGTACTTAGCACATAGCAGGCACCTAATGAATACATATTGATTTAATGAAATAATTTCCACCTCTAGGTTCACACAAAAATTTCTAAGAAAAAGATTGATGTTTCTGAAATACCTGATGAGTTACCTGAAGAACAGATGAGAGACAAATTAGCACTGAATTTCAGTAAATCTCAGTATGGTGGTGGAGAAGTAGAACATGTGGAGTATGACAAAAAATCCCAAACAGCTGTTATTACATTCCTTGAGAATGGAGGTATGTATGGTTAGAGTCATTTGGAAAGTTCATAATTGTTTTTTCTTTCAGAATACCTCAGTCTATGAAAAAAAATTCCTTTTATATCTTTAATTTAGCATTTATTAAGCTAAACATTGAAGCCAGCTTGGTATTATGTAGAGGTGATTTGTCTTGAAATCAGAGAGATCTTGGCCTCTAACACAGACTAGCAGTGACGCCAGATAGCTTTCAAAGGAAATAGTTTATGGAAGCTTGCTGATCTATACAAGTGTGTTTACTAACAAGCTTAGAAGTATAAATAGGTCAAAGATAAAATGTCTTTTGAAATTGCCTTCTTCATCATAGTAACAGAGATTTAAAATAATCACTCCATGATAAGCAGAGTGGTACAGTGGAAATTGTAATTGGATTTCAAGGATACAGATTGAAATCCTGGGTCTGCCACATACTTGCTGCTTGACCTTTAAAAATTGTTTTGTTCCTCATCTTTAAAATGAGAGGATTGAACTGCATGACTTTTAAGAGTCTCTTTTAGCCCTAGACATATGATTAAAGGTAATATAGGACAAAGACTGAATGTTTTTAATGGTGCTGTGTATCCAATGTACAAATCCATTAGGTTAATATCCAATCTGGACAATTTTTACTTTAACAGTTTAATCTGGACAATAGAAATTCTTTATTCAATCTCTATTCATGTATATAATTGGATTGAATTATTATAAATCTCACTTAGATTATCTATCAGTGTCCTTAGAGTTTGATATAATCACCCAAATGGCATCCATAAACCAGAGGATCCAGAGAATTTTACTACTTCTAGCAAATTTCTTTTTGATTTGGAATCTAAGCTCAACTTCCTCCATGACAGTTGCAAATGTATTTGTTGAACATGTCTTCCTGTTTTATGCCTTAATAAATAGCTCTCAACAAAATTATTTCTGTTGGTATATCTTTTAAAAATCTCATATGATTTCATCATGTGTGTAGGAGATATGTTGGGGAAAAATCTTCAAGGTATCATTTTGCTCTATGAAATTAAATGGTTTTTAATAGTGCATAGCAAGCACAATTGGATCTTTTATTCTTTATTCTTTTTTTTTTTTCATTTTGTGACTTAGTGTTACAGATATGCTTAAAATTTCTTTATAAGGTAGCTTATTCCTTTCTTATACCTTATTTCAATGATGTACTAAACATGTGTGTTATCATTGCTATATTGTTATTTGTTATCACTAATTGTAATCATATAATATTATCATAAGATTAACTGTATAAGAATTTTGTGTAAAGGAAAAAGCAGAAATATAGGTCAGTAGTTATTGATATTTTTTACTGATATTTTTGAGTTTAGTGTATTTTGAATCAATTATAGAATAATTTAGATAATTTAATTTTAGAGGTAGAAGGGAACTTAAAGATCATCAAGTGTAACCCCCTCATTTTATAGATTAGGAAACTGAGTGAAGCCCAGAGAGATTAAATTATTTACTTAAGGACACAAAGCTCCTTCTGCTTCTCCTTCTCCTTCTCCTTCTCCTTCTCCTTCTCCTTCTCCTTCTCCTCCTTCCTTCTCCGTCTCCTCCTCCTTTTCTCTCTCTCTCTCTCTCTCTCTCTCTCTCTCTCTCTCTCTCTCTCTCTTTCTCTTTTACACAAATTATTCTGAATGACTAGAACACTACCTCACCTCTACCTCTCAGAAGCACTTTTTCAAGGATAAACTAAGGAGACCCATCCTCTGTAGGACTTTTTTGATTCCCTAGCTGTCTTTCTCTTCTCCCTTATAATAGTCTGAAGTGGGTCTTCCTTACTTCAAATTGGAAACTCTACCATGACATTATTCTTGCTCATGATTTCCTCAAAACTGAGTTACTTTAGCATGAACTACCCTTTGACCTAGTCTAGTTGCTTTTGTCATTTTTATTCTCTTTTATGCCATCTCTATTTAATAATAAAGCACATTAGTGCCTATGATGTTGTCTAATTGTCATATTATCACTGCCATTGATGGGAAAAAAAAGAGTTGTTTATAGAAATAATAACATATCTTTTTATTTTATATCAACTTCTTATCCTCCCTTTTTCATTCTTAAATGTCCAGGGGTTGGGGTGGTGGTTATCTGTCTCGAATGAGTTTCTTGCTTAGCTGCTTATGAAACTATTTTTCCCTCCGATTCTTTTTGCTGATCCAATATCTTCCTCAATGACGCATTACAAATGAATCTATATTCTAAATTAGTATTGCCTTATATTTTCACTTGGCAAAGAAATATGTGTTTGCCAGCTTAAGCTCTTTTGGTGTTGACACCAAATTGACAACACCAATGAATAGTTCCTTAACAAATGGTGATGACATTGATTGCTGTTATTTTACATATTTTCCAGTTTTTTGACATCAAAAGTTTGCTTAAATGGTATGCCATACTTTCATTTTTCTTCTCTTAATTTATTATTGGTTTTTTTTTTTTGCTCTAACTAGCCAGTGATTTGATTGTATACAGAAAGATGTTTTGGAAATTACTTCCATAGAGGCAGCCTATTATTTTCTGCTTGTGAGAATAATACGTTTATTTCTTTGTTGTGTGATGTTGTGATGTTACTTAGTGCTCCTGATTAGTCTTATAAAGAATATATTTAGAATCTACGTGAGATTTCTGGGAAGCCTATATTTTTGGAGGTAGTCATCCATTTTACTTAGGTTATCAAATTTATTGGCATAAAGTTGGGCAAAGTAACCCCTTATTATTTCTTTAATTTTTTCTTCATTGGTGGAAAGTTCTACCTTTTCATTTTTAAGACTACTAATTTGATTTCCCTCTCTCCTTTTTCTAGTCAGATTTACCAAAGGTTTATCAATTTTATTGTTTTTTTCATAAAACCAACTCTTAGTTTTATTTATTAGTTCAATAGTTTTTTTACTTTCTATATTATTAATTTCTCCTTTTAATTTTAAAATTTCAAGTTTAGTAATTGATTGGGGGTTTTTAATTTGGTCTATTTCTAGCTTTTTAAGTTGCAGGCCCAATCTACGTGAGATTTCTTAACAATCTATAAGATTTTGGCTTTTCCAATTTCTCTCATCAGAACCATTTTTTAAAATTCATTTTTGTCTAACTTTTGTCAAATTTTGAATATCAAACTATATTTTGATTTAATTTGAAAATCTTGTTGAATTTTTGGGTGAATTACTTCCCTAAACTCCTCTGTAGGAAGTATTGGCCTATAGACTAGCATTATCTTGAAGTGGTCTTTTTTCAACTTTTTTTTTTTTTTTATTACTACTGAAATGTGATATGGCTAGGTGTCTCATGAAATCATGAGTTTATCATTCATAGACACAAGATAAGTCATCCACCTCTCTTTTTGCCTTTCCAAGAAAAACTTGTAAGCCATCCTTTAATTTATAGTAAAAATGTTAAGTATGATATAAAGTTTAAAGATAATTTCAAAGCTTTGTTTAGCATGCTCTCCTCTCTTTATTGACCATTCTGAGGTTCTCTGAAAAAGCAAAAGGTAGGAGAGAGAAGAGAGAGATGAAACAGTTTTCTCTGTTTACCTTATGTTGCCAAGAAATTCTTCAAGAAACCAATGTCAACTTTTAGGCTCATTTATACAAGATGTTGTTGAAGACTTTTTACTTAGTAGCTTGTTGATTTGAATTGGGTTACCAATTTTTTGAAATCTCCATGATAATATCTTTTTTTTCCTCATTTATCTCCATTGAAACAAGTACTTTATTATTTTTTGAAATTTATTTTATTTTCTATTATTATGAACTTAGAAAACCAACAAATGTGGTTTTTCCACAATGTGAAATTTCCTATTTAAGGAATAAAAAAATAAAAGAATTACATATGCTATTATCAATATCTATTCCTGTTTTTTCAAGTAAATATTAAACTTAACATGATAAGAGGCATGCTACTTACTTTTTGACATGATATTGGTAGACTCAGGGTTCAAATTGAGAAATAAAGTTTTTGGATCTGGCCAATGAAGATATTGTTTGGCATGGCTATGCATATTTATCATAAAGGTTTTGTTTTCTTTCTTTTTTTCCTAATGGAAATTATAGGAGAAAGAGAAAATTGATTTGTGTTCATTTAAAAATAATCTAATTAACAAAATTTAATATGGTAATACCAATACTGCATTGCTTGTGTTTGCTTCTTAGCTTCTTTCTGTTGTCTTCTATGTTATCTTTCTAAGTTCTTTCATTAATGTTCTATTCTTTCTTTTTTCCCTGTTTTTGTATCACTTGATTATTCTTCCTTTGTCCTCTCTTGCCCTTTCTCTCAAAAATAAAAGCCTTTCTCTGTAACAAATAAGTATAGTCAAGCAAAATAAATTTATGCATTGATCATGCCTGGAAATATACATTTGCTTCTGAACCTCACTTCTAAGACAACTGCCAGGTACTTCAAAATATTAATAAACTTCTAAAGTTTCAACTAGCAGTAATATTCTGAATAATTTCTTTAGAATAAGTTTAATCTTTTTGTGTTAATTCTCATCTAATAAAGAAAAACCTTTTAAAATTATTTTCTAGTTGCCGATTCTATTCTCAAACACAAGAAATATCCTCTTTTTACAAATACCAACCGCCATCAAGTTGTTGTTTCCCCACATATGGAAAAACACATAGACAAGCTCCAGGTAAAGAAATCTTAAAAAAAAAAAAGCAAAAAAAAAACTCATTTTATGTAATCAGGTAGTACATTATAAAACTTAGCAGTGATAAATAGCTCTTTCTGGTTGGTTTTTGATATTTTGTTAAAACAAAATTAAGTTCTTTTGAATTAATTTTAAGTTTTTCAATCATTCATCTCATTAATCCCCTTATTAGGTAACAAATTAAGGCTTATTTTTCTTTCCTGAATTATTCAAAAAATTATACCAGTCTTCACTTAAATGAATGGACTTTGATTACATTTGTTATTTTCACTAAGTGTTGTGAACTTGGACAAATCATGCAGCCCCAATATTAGTTTTTTTCATCTTTAAAATGGGGGATTATAATAGTCTCCCCATTTATCTCACAGTGAAGCTCAAATGTGATTATGGACAAAAAAATATTTCATAACAATGAAGTGGTTAAGTTGTGATTGTTATAATGATGATGTCACTTTTTTCACATATTATACTATAGATAGGACTTAGAAATCATCTTTCTACTAGCTATTTTTGATCAAGATTTACCTTAAAGCATGACCTTTACTAGAATGATAGTAAATTTCTTTTAAGTTCAGATATACAATTTTATTTATGTCATCTATATAAATGAAATGTGACATATTAAGAGATATACTGACTGAGCCCTTAATTCCATTGATATAGAGAACTCTTGTTTGAGGGAACACCCTCCATTGATGTAAATTGGCATCTTGTTTCCAAAAGAGAGTCTTACAGAATTTCATGGAGTCTTAAGTGGTTGAAATTTGTCAAAGGTCACATAGCTAGGAAGTGTTGGAGGCAGAATATGAACCCATGTCTTCCAGTGTGATAGACCATTTCCCTCTTTCCATTCTGACATGCTATTCTCTTTATGTTGCTATTTTGGGGAAATTATCTCTGTATTAAGTATTAGAAACTATAATTAAGATATTTTCTGAACATACTTTTCAGTGCATAGTGGCTACTCATCAAAGACTTATTATAAGGCTATTTGATGCAAAAACCCGTGGAAAGGGCAAAAATAGGCAAAAATTTCATTATCATTTTGTTCCCAGATAATTTTGGGATAATTCAATAATACCCATGTGTTTTTACACAATTGCATCAAGTTATAAAAATTAAAAAGAAAAGAATGTTATCTCATTAGGAACTGCTCTTTTTTCTTTTTTTTAAATTCAAGCCCATTCAGTCAAGGTCTTCTTAAAAGAGTTTGATCATAGACATCTGATCTCCTAATAAAAGAGAAAGTGAACCATCATTTTTATAGAGCGCATGATTCAAAGTGAACTATGGTAGAAAAACTGGAAATCAAATCCAATTTAATTGCAGAAGTACCTTTTTCTTGCAAATCTGTATGGACTATTAAAAAAGCATATAGTAATACCTCATAGTGTTTTGCTTTTTCCCCTAGGTATTCTCAGGAATTTCTAAGAGGACTGTCCTTCTGATTGGACTTCAAAATATTCAAGAAGATGAAGACAGTGTAGAAGATGACATTGTTATTCATTTTCAGAAAGGGTCAAATGGAGGAGGGGACATAGAAGTAGCTAAATGTGCTCTCAAACAACCTCAAATAGTTTATTTTGAAGCTGATCTAGATCGGGGGAGCCTAATCTGGGAACTATGAGCTTATTAAATTTTTTTTGATAATTATATTTCAATATAATTAATTTCTTTGTTAATCCTATGCATTTAACATTGTTCTGAGGAGTCCATAGACTTTACTAGACTGACAAAGGGGTCTTGTAATCCCCATATACAAAAATGATTATGAATCACTGATTCTTAAAAAAGTCACAAGATATTACTGCTACTGGACACAAATTTAGATTGTGCTATAAATGCTTACATTGCTTTGAAATCCCTTTCTGAAAAATGTCAAAAATAACTTTTTTACTTTGTAGTTTCTACTTGCTCTTAAAATAAAAAAAAAAGTATTCCTTTAATTAAAAAAAAATTCTAACTTGGTTCCAAAGGTGTTGAATACTTCATATCAGATTAGTGTAATGCCAAAAGCATAATTGCAGAGTATGGAAAATGAAGCATAGAATTTACTCCCTATCAGAGACGTTATAGGCTCAAAATTCAGAATAAGACATACATTTTTGGACATGGCAAATTTGAGAATTTGTTTTGCTTTACTGTAAGAGTTGATTGCATGTTTGCTCTGAGGTTTCCTTTCTCTCTCTCTCTTTTTCCTCCTCAGATGGGGAAGAAGCAGTTTGGAGGGAAGAAAAACTAAAAGCTTGTTATTTGAAAAAGATTAAATTGATTTTTAAAAGATGCTGAATAAAAGTTCTTCATTAAAATGTCACTCAAAATGACTGAATATTGCTAGGCATGTGGGAATATACCTGATAATGAATAATCTGGGAAGGGGAGAGCTAAATGACTCTTTGAAGGGGATGGTTTAGAAAGAAATGAGATGGTGACTTTATTATTCAACTATTTTAAAATGTTAATTCAAAACAATTTTTACTTATTGTGATTTTATTTTTCTAGCTTCCAAATGTTACTTTATGAGAGACATGTCAGAGCACATGGGGGTTGGTCTTTTTTCTAAGATAAAAAACATTTGATATTAATGTTTAATTTGAAACTATTCAAGCAGACCTGTGCCTAAAATGCAGAATACTTTATTAACATTGTTCTTAAATAGTCAAATGGCATATGATTCAGATTCTGATGTCTAATGGGAAACCAGGCCAGACTTCTACTCCAAAGATTTCCATAGCTAACTAAATAGAGATGAAGAACTTTTTAAACCTTCTGAGGAAGTTTTTATTTTTTGGAACAGATGAATTAGCCTTGCTGATTTCCAAATCGGCTCATGAAATTTGTTTGAGAAAAAACAAAGTTTTTCACATGAGGCTATTTATGTATTGGTAGCTACCATCTGTATTGAACATAAATTTTTGTTAACATTTTCTTAGCATTGATTGGCCAGCCTATTACCTGAGACTAGTGGCCTGGTTCATGAGCAGAAGTATTATTGTGCCAGTCACGCTGGGAATTTCACAATCCTGTGGTTCATTTTCCAGGGACTCCCAAAGTTATGGGATGGGAATGCTTTAACCTTAAATGCCTTCAGTCTGAACTGCAAAGGCATTAATAGGTTGTGACAGGGCAGAAACTCAGATCAAACATCATACCTCTCCTCCAGAAATAACATAAATAAAGTCTAAAGTCATGAAGTAGGCTGGAAAAATAAGCAAGCCAAAAAAAAAAAAAAAAGAATCTCATAATAAAGAGTTATTCTGGTGACAAAAATGTTCAAGACTGAAACCCAGAGAAAGAAATTGACTCAAAAACATCTATAAACAAAGTTTCAGTAGAAAATGCAGTATGGATACAAGTCAAATAAGAATCCCTAGAAGAATTCAAGTAAAAGTTGTTTTTTTTTTTTTTTTTTTTTTAATTTAGAAAGACTAAAAGTGATATAAAAATCAAATGAGAGTGGTAGAGGAAAAAAGCTAGTGAAGAAATACATTAAAAGATAATTTACAGTTTAAAACTAGAGATTCAAAAGCTTACCAAAGAAAACCAGTTTTTGAAAATTAGAATTGATGAAATATATACTAATGACTTCCACAAGATATCAAAGAGTTACAAAACAAAGCTTAAAAAATTGCTTTTTAGAAAAAAAAACTGATTTGGAAACAAACTGAGGTGATATTATTTTAGTCATTGGATGCCCTGAAAGCTATGAACCAAACATATTTTAAGAAATCATTAAAGAAAAAACTGCACAGAAATCTTTGAAACCTAGGGCAAATGGAAAGAATCCAATAGCCCCTTCCTGAAGGACACCTGAAAATAAAAACTTCATGGAATGTTATAGTTTAAATCCAAACCTTTAGAACTCTAGCATCATCAGAGGCTCATAGACTTAGAATCTGGGAGTGATGGTTATGTTTTGACGATTTCAAAAGAAGAATAGAAAGGATGGGAAAGGGCAACACACTGGGAAGGGTGAGGAGAGGATGAATGAAGGAAATTATCTCATTTAAATGGAATGTACAAGCATAAGTACATTAACATAGCATTAAGTACATAAACGAGGAAGGGACTGCAGGGGGAAGCAAGTGAAACTCGAACCTCATTCTCATTTGATTTAGTTAAAGAAGGGAAGAATCCATCTACATGGTTTTGGGTACAAAAATACATCTTATTCAACTAGGAAAAAAGAGGGAAAGGGGAGGGAGAATAAAAGAAAGGGTTGCTCATAGTCAGAAGCACATCCTTAAAAGAGGGGATAAGAAGAAAGAAAAATAAGGAATAAAATAAGATGATGGAGGGACCCCCCCCAAATAGTGATCATAACTATGTGAATAGGATGAACTTATATAAAGAATGAAAAGTATCTAGGAGATCAGAAACAAGAACTCAACAATAGGTTATTTATAAGAAATACATTTGAAGCAAAAAGGTACATAGTTAAAAGAAGGGGTTGGAAAAGAAACTATTATGGTCAGTGGGAAAAAAAAAAAACCAGAAAATAAGGAGGAGCAATTGTGATCTTGAACAAAGTGATAAAAACAAACTAATTGGGCAAATAGAGAAATTATATTTTGCTAAAAGATATCATAGACAATAAAATATCAATTATAAATAAATATGATGTAGCACACCAAATGAATGGCATGAGATATAAATTCTTAAAGAAAATATTAAATAAGTTATAGGGAGACATAGTAAAACTGCTTATCTATAATATTTCTTCTTTCTTTCTTTTTTTTTTTTTTTTGCTGAGGCAATTGAGGTTAAGTGACTTGCCCAGAATCACACAGCTAGGAAGTGTTAAGCATCTGAGACCAGATTTGAACTCAGGTCCTCCTGAATTCAGGACTGGTGCTCTATCTACTATACCACCTAGGTGCCCCTGCTTATCTATAATAAAAGTATAATAATGAAAGACCTCAATTAACTCCTTTCAAACTAGATAAATCTAACCAAAAAAATAGAAAAGTTAGATATGATAGACCGGTATTGGATATTGAATTGGAATAGGAAAGAATACATACATCTTCAATTGTGATGGCATCTTCAAAAAAATTATGTATTAGGGTATAAAAAACCCTCATAAATATAGCAATGCAGAAATATTAAATGTATCATTTACTGACTACAATATAGTAATATCATATTTACTAAGGAGACTTTAATATCATAGAAGATAGAATACCAAGGAAAAAAAAATGAAGACATAAATAAACTCCCAAAAGGAGAGGGGAAAAGCCCAAGTAGATTGATTTGTAAGTGAACCCTATCAAACATTTGAAGAACAATTAATTCCAATACTAAACTGTTTGAAAAATAGGTAAAGAAGAGTTGCTACCAAATTCTTTCTATGAACAAATGTAGTCTTACTACTCAAACATTTGTTTCTAAATAAAGAAAACTTTAGATATCTCTAATGAATATTGATGTAAAAATTTTGAATAAATTATCATTAAGGTGAATACAACAATTTGTCACACAGAGGCAAATGAGCATAGTAATCTAGTGTTTGATAAACCCTAAGGTCCCAGCTACTGGGGAAAGAGCTCACTATTTGACAAAAACCATGGAAAATATTGGGAAATGGCAGAAACTAGGCACAAACTATCAACTCATGCTTTCTACTAAGATAAATTCTAAAAAAGTCTATGATTTAGGCATAAAAAATGACATTATAAGCAAATCAGAGGAGCATGGAAGAAATTATCAGTCAGATCTATGACTAGTGTAAAAGTTCATGACCAAACATGAAGATAAAGAGGTGAAATAGACATTTTTAATTCTATAAAATTAAAAGGTTTTTTTGTACAGACAAAACCAGTGTGTCTAAAATTAGATGGGAATTAGGAAATTTGGGGGGAAATCTTTGCAGCAAGTTTCTCTGATAAAGATCTTAGTTATAAATTATATACGGAACTAAGTCACATTTATAAGAATAAGACATTCCACCACTGATAAATGGCCAAAGGTTATGAATAGGCAATTATTAGAGGAAAAAACCCAAAGTATAAGTAGCCACATCGGAGGAAAAGGCTCTAAATCACTAATGATTAGAGAAATGCAAAATAAAAAAATTCTGAGGAATCACTTAATATCCATTAGAGGGAAAAAGTTTAGAAAAAGGAAAGTGACAAATGCTGGTGGGGTTATCAGAAAACATACTTCAATACACTATAATTGGAGCTGTGAATTTGTCCAGAAATTCTGGGAAGCAGTTTCAAAGTATGCCCCTAAAACTATTAAATTCTGCACATTGTTGACCCAGCAATACATCTACTATATCCTTAGCTCAAAAAGATTAACAAATAAAGGACCCACAAAAATATTTAAAGCAGTTCTTTTTATGATAGTAAAGAACTGAAAACTGAGGAGCTGCCCATCAATATATATGGCTAAACAAGTTATGGTAAATGCAAGTGATGAAATACTATTGTGAAATAAGAAATGATGAAAGGGATGGTTGCAGAAATGGGTAGTAAGTAAGACTTGTGTGAACTGATGCAAAATAAAGTGAGAGAGCCAGGAGAACAATTTATACAATAATTACAATGCAAGTATAGTCATTTCTGAATTTTCAAGTTGGGAAAAGTTATAGGAATCTTAAAATGAAGAACATATAGAACATAAAAATATCTTTGCCCCAGGAAAAGCCCACATTTATCATTTTTCCACTAGAATAATGATACACGCAAACTCTTAGAATAAATTGACAAAATCTTAAATGATCCTTTAATCTACGATGTATTTCTGATTGTATGAATTTATGTTACCACAATGGGAATGTATATTCATATTTTTTTTTCTGAGTCTGTTTTGATAGACTATTCAATAAAGGGGTGCTCCATCCTTAAGAACTAACTGTAGTTTAAAATTTTTGAATTTTCTAGTAACATCAGAAGTTGGAGAAAGATAAAAAAAAATTGGAAGTTTCCTCATCTAAAGCCTTGTCTGGTAATTTTAGGAACTAGGTATGCAAATAGCCTAAATTTTCTTTTCTCCAATTTGGAAAGGAGGCTTGTTTACATTGTCTCAAGCAAGCTCCTGCCTTTCTGTAGAATAAGGTAAATACTTTTGAATGAAAAAAAAATCATAATTTCATTTAAGAATTTTGTTTACATGAATATGATGGATTTCTCTGAATGATTTGACAGAATCCAATTGTCTGGTAATTAGAGCGAAATCATCAAAAGTAATAAGATTATACCATGCATTTGCAAGTTCACAAAAAAGAAACCAAATTTATAGGACAAAAAGAGGTATAGGTTTAAGAAATTAAAAGGTTTAATAACAGAGAGAAATATTGACTCAATATGAAGACAAATGCAATCTATGATTTGCAATGATCAATTTGGTATTAGTCAATAGCTAATTTGGTAATTAGTCAATAGGAGGGAACATTAGGGAAACAAAAGTTTTTTTTTAAATTAGATAGTTTATATGGTTATACTGTAAACATGAAGCTTAATTAAAAAGTAACATAAAAGTACTCTTAAAAGTAAAGAATTCTAAAATAAAACTGCATGAGTGAGTTCAATTTTTGGCTTCCCCTCAGAAGGAAAATAGAACTAGTGACTCTTCACTTAATCAGGAACTATATAAGGCCTTCTTTGTTGCCAGTGATCAGTATTTCCAGCATGGGTCAACTTAGAAAAAATGACAGAGAAAAATAAAATCCTAGTATTGTAGAAAGTTTAAGGAAGTTTTAGATATCATGAGGAGACATTAACATGCTTCCTAAACTATGAACTCTATCTAAAGAAATGCTTAGGGAGTTAACAGTTACTTTTAATGTTTCTCATTGTTTATAAGTATGATTTCACAATTTCTAATATTTTCATGGATGTGGAAAAATAGCTGAAATTTCATAGCAATTAAAATTTTTGATTTACATTGGGCTTGATAGATTAATTGAAAAAAATTATAATTCACAGCATAGTTGATCTGTGTTCTGAATAGTAACTTCTGGCGCCATATTTTGTGGTTGAAAATTTAAAAAATGATAATTACTGTTTACTATACAAGTACAGAATGTCAGAATTGGTAAATACATTTTCTGCATTGTTAATTTAGAGATGTATTCTACTAGGTTAATGTCCTTTGGCTGGCAATCAGTTTTGTTTGTATTTTGTGTTTGAAGTATATGATATCCATGAGATTATTTTATATTAGTACTGAGTTTATAACTTTTCCACATTATCATCTTGGAAATCATTGTTTGAAAGTTCTGTTGAATTTGGAATGATATCTAGTATCACTCTATTTTTTACTTTTTAATAAAATTTTTGCAATTGAGAAAAATGAATTCTTTTGCTCTTTCATCTCCCTTTCATCATTAGGAAACAAAAGACATATAAAACACTCCTATAAACTCTTAAAATCAAGTAACAAAAAAATTCTCACATTGGCCATGTCCAAAAGTATTTGCCTCAGTCTTCACCTTGAATCTATTACCTTCCTGTCAGGAGCTGGATTGAATGTTTTCATGTTTTATCATGAATCTTTTGGAATTATTGTTGATCACTGAGTCTTGTTGAGTAATTATATTATTGTTAATTACTGAATCAATGTTGCTCTTATTGAATCAATTGTTCTCCGGGTTCTATTTATTCCACCCTGAATCAGTTCGATTTTTTCAGGTTTGTCTTTTAAATTTTTTAACTTAAATTACTTTTGAAGATTGCATCTCCTTTTCTTTTCCTAACTGGAGGGCTACTGAAGCATCTTATAGCAAGCACTCTGCAAGTCAGGAGGGACTCTGATCCATTTTCTTTCTTAGCAGGGCTGGTACTTATGGGGTCGGTTGGGGGTGGAGATATTACCACATTAAATACAAACTTTTTTCAGATACCCCCAAAGCTTTTCTCACAGCAGCTCAGAACCCCTAAGCTCCAGATTTTTTTAGCTTTATTTAGCCTTTTCAGTATAACTGAGACCAGGGGTTGGCAAACTATACAATCTGTGGTCTATTGCCCATTTTTGTTTTTGTTCTTAAAGGCCCCAAAGTTAAGCATGATTTTTTTTTAAAAATAAAATTAATTTTTAATTTTTTTAATTTTAAAATTTTAAAAATAAAGCTTAATGGAAACACAGTCATACTCAGTCATTAACATTTTGTCTTTGACTATTTTCAAGTCAAAAAAGCAGAGTTGAGTAGTTATGTTAGGGAACAAGGAGTGCTCCCTTACCTTGGCACTGCTGTTTATAACAATCCAAAATTATTGTGATGCAATTATAATTCATTAAGACTTGGTGTGCTAATACAGACTGCTGTGCTATGATTTTTTTTTTATTACTAGAACATATCCATAATACCAAAACAAGGCAAAAAATAATTTTATTACGACTTTTTGACAAGGTGAGATTGAAATATTTTTGGATGAGAACCAAATTCAATCACTAATCACTATTATTGATTACTGAATGACTTTGGAAATTAGTTTGCTTTAGAATAGACAAGGATTCTTAATGAATCCAGCCAAAAATTATGAGACAAAACAGAGCTTAAATGCAAAGCTTATACTGTGATAAAGTCAGTTCAATAACAGCCAATATTATTTGAATAATGAATAACGTCAAGCTGCCTGATTCACTTCCCATGCTGTCAAAAATTAAAACAAGAAATGAGATGAATGCTTCCCCACAAATTTATTATAGATAGATTTTTTTCCCCAAGTTCAAACTTGAGTGTTTTCTGTGCCCCTCTGGACTTTCAAAAGAAATTTCCGTGTTTCAAAAGCCATTTAACTGGGTAATTGAGAAGCTTCCATCTAACCTTCAAATGGAAATGATGAATCTGCAATGTAATGACTTGCTAAAAGGCAAATATAAAGAGAAGAACTTAATAGAATTCTACAAATGTCTTCCAAGTCATGCTCAATTAAATGTAGATTTATACATTGATATCAATATTTGATAGGACCTATATGTGTGAAAATACATTATTATATATATGAAATTTCATCATAGATTAGCATTAACACATGAACATTTGCATTCAATTTTGTTTATAGAGAACATTAGCTTTGAATCCTAATAAAATGAAATATTATTTGACTCCTGTAATGCCGGAGAAACTGAGGCAAGATATATTACTCCAAGCTACCCTGGGGTAGACTGAGGCAGGGGTAGAGTCAGAGTACTGAGAGTGGGAACAGACTATTAATCAGGTTCTGACATGTTGGGGGAGGCATCTGACATTATGATAAGTTGGGATCAAGAAGAACAATGACAGAATGGGAGGAGGCATTGGACATTTTGATAAATAGGGAGGATCTAGGGTCATTATATCTAAGAAGTTCTTTCTTCTTATCAAACATCCTAATGATTAGGAGGGAAAGAGTGGTATTGCAATCTGGGGATTGGGCAGAATAACTGAGGTAGGACAATTCAAGGAGACTGTGGCATAACATTCCATTCAGAGGGGCAACCCACTCCTGGGGAGAAGGGTGAGGTTTGGAGTAGTTTCACCTGTTCCTCTAGAGGAACAGACAGGGATGCCACTAGGATACAGAAAGGATCCAGACTTCTGAGCAGAGATATCAGAGTATGTAGTTAGACCATCAAGGTAGGCAAACCCCGAACTTTTAGAGGCCTTATACAAAACTGCAAGGTCCTTTGAGAATGCTGAAATGCTAATTAAGAAACTGGAATTACAGGACAGAAGACTGCCAAGTCTCAAGGTACCTGATTTCTGGTTGTTCCTAAAAAGCAGGTAATCAGAAAATAGTCTACTAGGGCAATTCCAACAGAATAAGGGGTTCCAAAGCTAAAGCATAATAAAAATGAAAAAAGGACTGTTGAAAGGACTTCCAATTCAATCTGAACTAGTAAGATAGGGGGCGAGGCAGAAGTGCCTAAGATAAAGTGAATAGGAATTAGGGTTTCCATTCTTTCAGGTATTTTGAGAAAAATCCACCAGTTTCCTCACTTTCCTATCTCTTCCTCCCTTTTTTTTTTTTTTTTTCTTATGGAAAGGAATGATCAAATAATCATTCCACATATAAATCCCAAGAGTGAATCAAAATTCCTATATATAACAGATTAGTAGAGAAGGATTTCCTAAAAATCCCTCGAACATAACAGCAATAGTTACACAATTTTAACAATTTCCATCCCAAATTTTAAAACACATAGTAATACAGTTTCTTTCTTTTTTTAAAATACTTTTTATTGATAGAACCCATACCAGGGTAATTTTTTACAGCATTATCCCTTGCATTCACTTCTGTTCCGATTTTTCCCCTTTCTCCTCCCCCTCCCCCCTCCGATGGCAAGCAGTCCTTTACATGTTGAATAGGTTACAGTATATCCTAGATACAATATATGTGTGCAGAACCAAACAGTTTTCTTGTTGCACAGGGAGAATTGAATTCAGAAGGTATAAATAACCCAGGAAGAAAAACAAAAATGCAAGCAGTTTATATTCATTTCTCAATGTTCTTTCTTTGGGTGTAGCTGCTTCTGTCCATCCTTGATCAATTGAAACTGAATTAGCTCTCTTTATCGAAGAGATTCACTTCCATCAGAATATATCCTCAAACAGTATCATTGTTGAGGTATATAATGATCTTCTGGTTCTGCTCATTTCACTTAGCATCAGTTCATGTAAGTCTCGCCAGTCCTCTCTGTATTCATCCTGCTGGTCATTCCTTACAGAACAATAATATTCCATAACGTTCATATACCACAATTTACTCAACCATTCTTCAATTGATGGGCATCCATTCATTTTCCAGCTTCTAGCCGCTACAAATAGGACTGTCACAAACATTTTGGCACATACAGGTCCCTTTCCCTTCTTTAGTATCTCTTTGGAGTACAAGCCCATGTTTCTACTGGGCTTGTAGAAACACTGCTGGATCAAGGGATATGAACAGTTTGATCATTTTTTGAGCATAGTTCCAAATTGCTCTCCAGAATGGCTGGATGTGTTCACAATTCCACCAACAATGTATCAGTGTCCCTGTTTTCCCACATCCCCTCCAACATTCCACATTATCTTTCCCTGTCACTCTAGCCAATCTGACAGGTGTGTAGTGGTATCTCAGAGTTGTCTTAATTTGCATTTCTCTGATTAATAATGATTTGGAGCATATTTTCATATGTCTATAAATAGTTTCAACTTCTTCATCTGAGAATTGTCTGTTCATATCCTTTGACCATTTATCAATTGGAGAATGGTTTGATTTCTTATAAATTAGAGTCAATTCTCTATATATTTTGGAAATGAGGCCTTTATCAGAACCTTTCATTGTAAAAATGTTTTCCCAGTTTATTGTTTCCCTTCTAATCTTGTCTGCATTTGTTTTGTTTGTACAAAAACTTTTCAATTTGATATAATCAAAATTTTCTATTTTGTGGTCAATAGTGATCTCTAGTTCTTCTTTGGTCATAAATTCCTCCTTCTTCTACAGGTCTGAGAGGCAAACTATCCTATGCTCTTCCAATTTATTTATAATCTCATTCTTTATGCCTAGGTCATGAACCCATTTTGACCTTATCTTGGTGTACGGTGTTAAGTGTGGGTCAATGTCTAGTTTCTGTCATACTAATTTCCAATTTTCCCAGCAATTTTTGTCAAATAATGCATTCTTATCCCAGAAACTGGGGTTTTTGGGTTTGTCAAACACTAGATTATTAAAGTTATTGGCTGTTTTGTCCTTTGAACTTAACCTATTCCATTGATCAACTAGTCTAGTAATACAGTTTCATCCTTAATTTTAAACATAGAATAATAGATGACTTAGTCAGAGTTTAACAGTCCTTCATCAACCATTCCTAAATTCCCATATCAGTTCATTGAGGGCAGGAAACAAAAGTCTCATTCAGAACTACTTCATGCTGATAAGGGGCCATGGTCTCCATCCAAGCTGCTTCAGCCTGAGAATGGGTAGAGAACTGGCTCTCATTCCAAGCAGGGGGATAGGTGTGGTATGCTGAGAATAATCCCAGAAGCAATTCAATATATTTGTAATTTGACCAAAATCTAGAACAAGAAAACAAATTTAACAAATAAAGATTGGAGCAGTCTGAGATAGAAAGGTTGCTCCACAAAGACTGCTATAAAATGTGGGGAGGTCAAAATAGATTAGTCAGCAGCTTCCTATGTGAAGAGATGCTTATCTCACAGGACAGGCTAACAATTGTCAGATGTAGTCCCAATTAAAAAAACAACAACAACAACAACAACAACAAAAAAACAACAGTTAGGTCTCACAGACCACAGGGCAAATTGTCCTCTCATTATTTAGAAACTTTTTAAAAACTTGAATATCTACAGACATAAATATCTAGTAACAGATAGATGACTAGGCTAAATACTTATTTGCCCAAGTATTTAGGATATAATGATTATATATAACCAGATTGGAAACAGCAATTGAATTGCATTAACAATTTCTGTTGGCCATCGCTTCGATTATAGAAATCAGTCACAGGAGGAAAAAAAATGTAGGGACATAACTATAACATAACACAAGCAGTTAAAACTCAACCTTCAGCACATACAAGATAAAATAGCCTTAACCCAGTTTTATTTCAGCTAATTGTCCCAACAGAGCTTTTAAATTCCCAAATAATATTAACTTCAAGCCCAAGAAATTTTACCTCCAATAACAAATCCCATTAAACAAAGTTTCAGATAAATTCCAAACAGGTATTTACCATGACCTTATATTGATAACAAAGATATTGATGTGTTTGTAAGTTCACAACTTAGAACAATTATCTTTCATATCTAAATAGATGTTTCATAAATTGAACATTATACAAATCATTTTGCTTTAAAATACCCAATACATAGAAAAATTCCAAATTACATATTGTCCATAAAAGAAACATTTTCAAAAGGATAAAGAAAAAAAACCTATTATTTTCAGAGGCCCTTTAAATGACCTCAGGATGGCCCAGTACAATCAATTAAAACTTATACAGAATATCCTAATTCCACATAAAAGAATCCAAGAAAATTTAAAAAGTATTAATTAAGCTTTTAGAAATAACCCTACCAAATTATAGATCTCATTTATGATATTCCTTAACCAAGGAAACTATTATGTATCAAAAGAAACAAATATTCAGTCAATTAACTTAAAAGCAGGCCTTAAAATCACTTGCAAGAGCCAAGTCTCTGCAGAAAGTGTCTGGAACACACTTGGGGGGTGAGAGGTGGGGGTGTGGCTACTCTTCTATAACAAGATTGAGAGAAGGGGATTTCACATGGCCTCCCTTCTCCCCTGCCCCTATTCCACATCCCTACTAAACATTTATCCATCCTTCCATTAAAAACTTTCCTCTTTCTTTTCCTACTTAACTCTTCTCTTTCCCTTAGTTACATACTTTAAACATTTCCCAACCCTACGGTTGTATGTTTTTCTAATTAGATGCTCCATTGCTAAAGTAGCAGAGAGCAGTGGGGAGGAGAGTTTAATCTTCACCTTTGAGGACACAAGATCCTGTTTCTCCCTACCCCACCCAACCTCTTTTCCACATGCTAATTTTCCTTCTTATCTTTTCCCTTCAAAACTATTAATATTCACAATACAGTGGATGGCTAAATGACTCCATAAAACAAATCAAATACAGCTTTTTTTTTTTTTTTTAAGTTTTCAGTATCAAATGTTTCAATATTCAAACAAATTCTAAGATCTTATACTCAAGATAACCACATCTAGCATGCACAGACAATATTAAAACCCTTTTAAAACTGTCCCAAAGGATACAATAGTAAAATTATTTTAAAACTGCCTGAAAGGATACGTTTTTTTCCCCCACTTAAGTTTAAACTAGTTCTCCAAAACCTTTCCCCAAGTTTCAAAGCAATTAGCATAAACTCCTTTGTCCTCTAGAGGCCTTCTCTGCCCAGCCCAGCCTAGGCCAGGCTTGACTTTTAATGCTTTTTCCCTCCTCTCTAACTAGAGCAGGCTGCTTCTTTTTGAGGGAAAAACTTTTCTGCCATTCCTAAAATAGTCAAACTTTTTCATTCCTTTTACTTACAGATCAGTGCAACAGGTTAAAAAGTTTAAAATCACAAGCACATTTTATTCTAAGCACAGTTGCAACATTGAAATAACCAATTCTTAATCATTTTTTCTGAAAACTTTAACAGAACTTTTTAACCAACACAACAGACAGACAAGTCACACAGAACCCAGAACACAAATCATACATAGACTGCACAATTACAACATTAAACAAAATATTTAATACACATAACCAGAAAGGCCACAAAAAGGCGCTCAGAATCAGATCAGACCAAATGTGTCTTAGAAGACACCCAAAACAGAGGGCATCATCCAGCGTCCTGCAATGATAACCTTCTCAGAATTTAATGCCTACTGGCACTTTATTATTCTGAGAATCCAGATGCTAGCACAGACAGACAGAAAAGGTAAACAGATCAGATTATGTCCTAAAACATCCAGACTTCCTCTCCTGTGGCCGAAATGGAGTGTCCAATATGGCTGCAGCTGAAAACTGCTCTCTTTCCTGGAGACTGGAAAAATCCAGAAGGCCAGCCTTTGTAGGCCAAGAACCCATATCCTCAACCACCGCAAAGCACAAGGTGTAGACTCAAAGGTCTCTAATCTCTAATCCTGCTCTCATATCTCACTGGGAAGCCTCCAAAATGTAATGCTGGAGAAGTTAAGGCAAGATAGAGATTAGAGAGTTTTTAATAATTTATTTGAAAGGGACAGATTGTTCTGGCGGCATGATGCTCCCAGGGCTGATGTCCAAAGCATCCAGCCATTAATGTGTGCTTCTCATGAAGTATATAATACATGTGGCTCCAAGCTATCGGAGGGTAGACTGAGGCAGGGATGGAGTCAGAACACTGAGAGGAGGAATGGACTATCAATCAGGTTCTGACAGGGTTGGGGAGGCACCACACATTCTAATAAGTTAGGATCAAGAAGAACAATGACAAAATGGGGGGAGGCACCAGACATTTTGATAAGTAGGGAGGGTCTGGGATCATGATGTCTAAAGATAGAAGATCTTTCTCCTTATCAAACATCCTGATGATTAAGAGGGAAGGGTAATGTTGCATCATGTGTAGCACTTTAAGATTCACAAAGTTCTGCACATGTTAACTCATTTGATCCTTATGGCAACTTTGTGAGTTAAGTTGCATTATTAAACCCATTTTAAAGGTGAGGAAACTGAGTATGATTTGAACTCAGATCTTCCTGACTTTAGACTAAGTGCTCTTGCTACTATGCCATTAATGCCATTATGTGTAATTAATAATAATTTTGTCTTCATGAGTCATGTGCCATCTTTCATCCTAAAATTTTTAAAATTAATTTTTATTAAATATTTTAGTTTCTCAATCCTGGCTTATATATAATAAATCTTATTTTATATTTTTGAGTGCCTATGCATTCTTTGTACTGCTGTGTCCTTGAGTCAATCAAGTATTAATCATTTGGACAAATAAAAAGAAAATAGCAAGACTATTAACAAAAGCTCTATAAATACTTTAGAAACATTTAAAAGCATGTTATAGCATCTGTAACCTCTTACTATAATCCTTTAGAACGTCTGATGCTTAGAGTCTATGGATTCTTGTGGAAGAAGTTCCCAAGATTTTCTGAGAGGGTGGAGATACTTCCTAGACCTTCAATTGAAACTACAATTTAAATTGTTACTTGCTTATGGCTTTTTATATTACTCTTTCTTCCATCTATTTAGGATTTGGGGAGATGTCAAATAGCATCAAATATTAAATTAAGCAGAAAGAAATTCTTAGAGTTTTAAAAAGTATTCTCTGGGCAAGGTCCTTAAAGGTTTGAGAGTGAACAAAGTGATCTGTGCTAATTACTTACACATACAAATTAACATTATAATTTACATATACCAAAAACAGAGAAAAGATGTACAGTAAGGATTTTATATCAAATCATATCTTTTTAGTAGATACATAAAAGACATGATACAGTATCTAATATAGTGAACTTAATCTTTCCAAGAACCATTCTTCTACTAATGTGTGTGATTATATCTCCCTCTTGTGGCTTTTTGGTGAATTGCAAAAACTGAAATTTGCAAAATTAAAATCAAAATGTAATTATTAGGTAAACTGAAAAAATGATGATTATAAACTATGGGGAGGGACTACACTCTACAGATCAACCAGATCAACTCTCTTTTCTTAGGGATCCTCATTTCTAATCAGTTTAGACAATTAGAAAACTTTTCTCACATAATGCTCCAGAGTAAATTCTCCAAGTTGCTGAAATAATCAACAATAGGTAAAGTAGTGATGAAGCCTATTATTTATTTATTAATTATTTAAAAATATTTTTTTAGACTTTGAACTTTTTATTGACAGAACCCATGCCAGGGTAATTTTTTACAGCATTATCCCTTGCACTCACTTCTATTCCGATTTTTCCCCTCCCTCCCTCTACCCCTTCCCCCAGATGACAAGCAGTCCTTTATATGTTAAATAGGTTACAGTATATCCTAGATACAATATATGTGTGCAGAACCGAACAGTTCTCTTGTTGCACAGGGAGAATTGGATTCAGAAGGTAAAAATAACCCGAGAAGAAAAACAGAAATGCAAGCAGTTTATATTCATTTCCCAGTGTTCTTTCTTTTGAGTGTAGCTTCTTCTGTCCATCCTTGATCAATTGAAACTGAATTAGCTCTCTTTATCGAAGAAATCCACTTCCATCAGAATACATCCTCAAACAGTATCGTTGTTGAGGTATATAATGATCTTCTGGTTCTGCTCATTTCACTTAGCATCAGTTCATGTAAGTCTCACCAGTCCTCTCTGTATTCATCCTGCTGGTCATTCCTTACAGAACAATAATATTCCATAACGTTCATATACCACAATTTACTCAATCATTCTCCAATTGATGGGCATCCATTCATTTTCCAGCTTCTAGCCACTACAAACAGGGCTGCCACAAACATTTTGGTACATACAGGTCCCTTTCCGTTCTTTAGTATCTCTTTGGGGTATAAAACCAGTAGAAACACTGCTGGATCAAAGGGTATGCACCGTTTGATAACTTTTTGAGCATAGTTCCAAATTGCTCTCCAGAATGGCTGGATGTGTTCACAATTCCAATGTATCAATGTCCCTGTTTTCCCACATCCCCTCCAACATTCCGCATTGTCTTTCCCTTTCATTCTAGCCAATCTGACAGGTGTGTAGTGGTATCTCAGAGTTGTCTTAATTTGCATTTCTCTGATTAATAATAATTTGGAGCATATTTTCATATGGCTATAAATAGTTTTAATTTCTTCATCTGAGAATTGTCTGTTCTTATCCTTTGAGAAACCTATTATTTTAATTGTTATCAATTCTTCAAGAAAAATGCTGTGTAGATTATATGCTATTGGACTTAACAAAATGTACATAGAATTTAACAAAAATGTAGTTCTGTATATACTTTGTATTTCCTCTCTTCTATCATTTGGGATCACCAGATTTCTTAGATGATGCTGAAATTACCCTGATTTTGAATTTAGTGCAAAGTATAACCTAGTAAAAATGGATAAGCATCAATGAAGATGAGTGTTTAACTATTATGAGGGACAATGTGATATAGTCAATAGAAAGTTGATCCAGAGTGAAGAAGATACAGTTTATTTTGCCTCTGACACATGCTGACTATGTGATCCCAAAAAAAAAAAAAAAAATCACATTTTCTCCATGCTATAGGAAGCTCTCTAAGACTACACAAATTATTCAAGTTACAAATGATTAAAGAATGTGAACAGGTGGTTTTCAAAGGAAGAAATCCAATTCATCAATAACCATAGGGAAAATAGTCCAAGTTACTAATATTTAAGAAATGCAAACTAAAATATTTTGGAAGGTCCTTATACCATAGAACTGGAAAAATCAACAAAAAAGAAGAATGACTAATATTGGAGAGGTTCTAGAAAAATAGGCACATTAATGCACTGTTTGCAGAACTGCCAATTGGTATAGTCATTCTGAAAATCAATTTAGTTCCATATCCCTAAAGTTACTAAACTGGGCCTAATTTCTGACCCAGAAAAAATCACTATTCTACATCTCAAAAAGATTTTTTTTTTTTAAAAAAAAGAGGAAAACAACTCACATATGCAAAAAAAAAAAAAATCTGTGCAACTCTTTTCATAAGGTCAAAGAACTGGGGAATGGTTGAACAAATAAATGGTATCTGACTAGAATTGAGTCTACCATGAAATAAGACAGAGAACAGAAGGGATGGGTACAGAAGAACTTGAGAAAACTTGTACAAATTGATGTAGAGTGAAATGAGTAGAATTATATATACAATAATGACCTTGTAAAGATTTACTTCTTTAATTTTTTTATTTTATTAAAGCTTTTTATTTAGAAAACATATGCATGGATAATTTTTCAACATTGACCCTTGCAAAACCTTCTGTTCCAAATTTTTCCCTCCTTCCCCCCAATCCTTCCCCTAGATGGTAGGTAGTCCACTACATGTTAAATATGTTAAAATATATATTAAATACAGTATATGTATACATATTTATATAGTTAAGATCGACTTCTTTGAAATATTTAAGATCTCTGATCAAGGCAATGAATAATCATGATATAAGGGGACAACCATGAATCATGCTACCCATCTCCTGACAAAGAGGTGATAGACTCAAGATGCAGAGTGAGACCTATGTTTGAATATGACTATTATAGATTTTTGTTACAAGGTTTTCATCTTTTTTTTTAATAGAGAAAAGAAAGGAGGCAAGAAAAAGAGAAGATAAATGTTTGCTAATTGGTAATAAAATAAATAATAACTTTTAAAAAGTCTATTAAGTTGCAAAGAAGGTGTTGACATATTGGAAGAGAAAATTTTCTTATCTGAGAATTTCCTGAATCAACAAAGCCACAGTTCAAATTCTTATTCCTTTAAGAACACATTCCTACATTGGTTTATGCTTTTTCCTCCCAAATACAAATTGTTTAAAATATCTGACTATGAGCTTAAATTATCTTTCAATGTATACACATATACAGGAGATTTATAACATCTATAGATAAAACTATATCCATCAGCTTCTCTCTAGTTCCTTTAGGTGTCTGGCTTATATGGGTTGGCCCATATTCAGTTGGATTTATTAATTATTGAAGAGGCACGGAAGTTCCAACAACAAAATCAGCAGAGTCAAACTTAGTTTGCTACTGTATTTGACCAATATTGATTCACAATCTTAAATGAATTTCTTTTTCTTTAATGCTAGAATGAAGATATTACAATTAAATGCCATCAGAACAAGAAAAGATAAGATTAGCAAGAAAAACAGTGCTCTGCAGTGTTTCTATTGGGCTTATACCCCAAAGAGAAACTAAAGAAAGGAAAGGGACCTGTATGTGCCAAAATGTTTGTGGTAGCCCTGTTTGTAGTGGCTAGAAGCTGGAAAATGAAAGGATGCCCATCAATTGGAGAATGGTTGAGTAAATTGTGGTATATGAATGTTATGGAATAGTATTGTTCTGTAAGGAATGACCAGCAGGATGAATACAGAGAGGACTGGCGAGACTTACATGAATTGATGCTAAGTGAAACGAGCAGAACCAGGAAATCATTATATACCTCAACAACGATACTGTTTGAGGATATATTCTGATGGAAGTGGATCTCTTCGATAAAGAGAGTTAATTCAGATCAAAGATAGACAGAAGCAGCTACAGCCAAAGAAAGAACACTGGGAAATGAATATAAACTGCTTGAATTTTTGTTTTTCTTCCCGGGTTATTTCTACCTTCTGAATTCAATTCTCCCTGTGCAACAAGAAAACTGTTTGGTTCTGCACACATATATTGTATCTAGGATATACTGTAACCTATTCAACATGTAAAGGACTGCTTGCCATCTAGGGGAGGGGGTGGAGAGAGGGAGGGGAAAAATCAGAACAGAAGTGAATGCAAGGGATAATGCTGTAAAAAAAATTACCCTGGCATGGGTTCTATCAATAAAAAGTTATTTAAAAAATAAATAAATAAATGAATAAATAAAAAAGAAAAAAAAAAAAAAGAAAAACAGTGCTCTGGAGAAGATGAAGTATCTTACCTATGATCTATTCAGCCCGTTCATCTTAGATGGTTTGAAGTCCAGAGAGAAGAGGATTGCTTAGATTTGGGAGACTACCTAGCTGTCACAGCTGGAGGATGGTAGCATCCTGATTCTCAGTCTGGTCTTTTCCTACTTAGAAAAAGTGAAAGTACTTCTGTTTTTGACTTCCATTATATCTAATTATAAAAACTTTTGTTAGAGGCAAAAAAGCCAAAAACGTTATATTTGAGCTTTATAGAGTTCCTGAAGACACACCAAGACAGAAACCACACCTCCTGTTGGAAGCTCAAACCTTTCCAGTTTTCTCCAGGGTCTTTAATAATAACAATCACCCTTTTGTTCAAGATAACTTTGGGGTGTAAATTAATAACTAAATTACATAGAAACACAAACTAGTTCTTTTAATTTAGAATATCAGGTAAAACATGGAGGACAGACATTCTCTATTTCTTTTTGTACCTTTTTTTTGGTTTCAGTTAGTCTCTTTTTCACTCATTCTTTGTCTTTTTTTCTCTCTTTAAAGAATAGGATGTGTGTGAGAAAGGGTGTGTGTGAGAAAGTGTGTGTGTGTGTGAGGGATGGACAGATACTGAGAGAAGGAGGAAAGGGAACAAGAGAGAGGGAAAAAAAGACAAAGAGGGTCAGAAACAAAAAAAAATTGCAAGATTGAAAGAAATTGAGATTGACAGATTTAATGAGGGAGATTAAACCCTTTATAATGTTTTAATTCAATTCAACCAACTTTCATTAAGTATTTATTATGTATAAGAAACTGGGGGTAAGACAAAAACAAAACCTCTCCCAGTAGTTTACATTAAATGTCTTAGAATACATGTAAAAATATATAAATCAAGAATATAAACTCAAAGTTAATCACTTCTCTTCCCGTTTTTCACCCTAAGGACTTTGTAAACTCTAAAAGTAAATTATTTTTATAACCTTAAGAGTATAAGGTCTAATGTATTGTTTTTCAAACTAGCAGTTGCTTGGCTGGAATAAGTAGCAATTTATGCCAGAATAAAAGAATGCTGGAAAGTGCAGGATGACTTTTGTTTTTTATGGTATTTTTTCAATCTGTCCAGATCATCATTGTCAAATTTAGTTTTCCTAAACTACAGTTCTAAGCATGTCATCCCTCTGCTCAAAGATTTAAGTCAGCTCCTCATTGATCATCCTCGTTAACCTGACATTTTAAGGCTTTCTACAATCTAATTTTTAATTTTACTTTATTTTATTTTTATTTTTTTTGCTGAGGCAATTGGGGTTAAGTGACTTGTCTAGGGTCACACAGCTAAGAAGTATTAAGTGTCTGAGGTCACATTTGAACTCAGGTTCTTCTGACTTCTGGGCTGGTGCTCCAGCCACTGACACCTAGCTGCCCCTCTACAATCTAATTTTAACCAACCTCTCCAAAATTACCTGGGACTGTTTTCCTTCACATATTTCACAGTAGTCATTTTCCCATCACTTCTTGCCCTTTCACTGCTTCTTATGCTTGGGGTTTTCCCTCCTATCCTCTTAGTCCTCATCTTCTTCATCTATTGAAATTCTACTTATCCTTTAAGGCTAAGTTCAAATGCCTTCCGCTAAATCTACACTATGCATGCACTTTATAACATTTTTGTTTCTTCAGCCTCTTTTTAAGAGCATGCCCTATCTTTCTTACTCTTTACTTTTACATTAAATACGTAGTGATTTGCATACATTTCTCTTCTCTTTTATATATTAGAAATTTCTGGGGCATTCCTGTCAGAACTTAGACCATTTATATAGCAAATGCTAGGCGCTTAAAAAAAATATTGAATATAGAATGAGAATACCTGTATATTAGAACCAGAAGACCTAGATGCAAATCCAGTCTCGGTGGGTACTACTTGAGACATTATAATAGGGCCCAATACTATTAGGAAAGGAAGCGGGGAGACAATTCAAAGAAATTCCAATCAAAGTCCCTCTCCATAGATAGAATAAATAAGAATAGGGGAAAAGACAAATTTGAAGTCCTTTCTATTTTTAAAATACTAAGAGAAAGGAAAACATGCATCTGCATGAAGAAGCGGTGTTAAGTTGACATGAGCTCTACCCAGAAAATGGAGAGAAAATTAGTTTCTTCCAAACTCAAATCCCGCCTTTCATTGAATCAATGCACTCTAACTAACATCTCTCTTAGCTAGACTCTCTGCTAGACGCTGGTCTGTTCTTGGCTGAAGAGGTGCCAGAGATTAGAACTTCGGGGCTATCTCCAGGGCGTTAGAACAACAACTTCTGCTGCTGCTGGAGAGACAGGGGCGGAGTTACTCGAGCCGTCAGCCCATTGGCAAACTCTGACCAAATAACCCCTGGAGGGGTGAAGGAAAATGAAACTTAAGTCCTGCGTGATCTCCGCCCCGGACACAGAACTCTTTAGCACCGGCTACTTTTAGTGGAATCCTGGAGTTCAGGAACTAGCATCCTTCTCAAGCCATGGCAAGTCACTTTTCTTTTGGCTTTCTCCTTGCGCATTCTGTCTGTTGTCTTTCTGTCGGTCTCTGTCTCTTCTCCTTCCTCTCTGTCTCTGTCGGTCTCTCTGTCTCTCTCTTTGTCTCTGTCCCTTCCTCCCTCCTTCCCTCTCTCACCTTCCCTCTCCCTCTCCCTTTCCCTCTCCCTCTCCTTCTCTCTCTCTCTCTCTCTCTCTCTCTCTCTCTCTCTCTCTCTCTCTCTTCTCTCTCTCTCTCTCTCTCTCTCTCTCTCTCTTCCTCTCTCTTCCCCTCCCCTCCGCCCCCCCCCCCCCTCCCCTTTATGTGCTACGCTCACTCCTTCCCCGAAAGTTTAAAAGACGAGAGATCTGGGCAAATCTCCTAGGCATACTTTGAGCAAAGCAGAAAAATTAGGTGTCAATTTGGTTCAAAGGGTGGAGGCAAGAGAAGTGCCGCTTTATGGTGTGTAATATGACAGCACATGGACGTGGGCTTGGATCATGGGCCTGTAAGAAGGGCTGGAAGAGACAGGATGCTCTTTCTGAACACCGGCCCCCGCCCCCCAGATACTAAAAGATAGCTGGGAACTCCTCTGAAGTGACCCGGGAGCAATCCTGCTGATTTGTTTAGCAGTCTGACATTTGTAGTTACTACTACTATTCGTGTTCAGAGCTTAAAATTAATGCTCTCTAAAACGAAATTCTCTAGTTGTTAAGATGACGTACACACAACAAAAATGGTAGCTCCTGGAGGAATTTACTTTAGCCTCGAGGCCCCTGATTTGTCATTGCAAAACAAAGCTTCTGATTGGTTTCCTCGTCATTAGTGCCTGAACTATTTTTTTTGTTGTTGTTGTTGATGTTGTTGTTGGGGATGTTGGGGATACCCGGGGCTGCTTTTGATTGGAAAGAGCAGTTATGGCAGAATTGCCATGAGAGCGACCCTGTGATTTGCAATAATATCAAGCAAACCCTATTTCTCATCACAGCGCTCTTGAAAGTCCTTGTTCAAATGCAAAAAAAAAAAAAAAAAAAAAAAAAAATTCAAATAATATATTATTTCATTTCAGATAATAGCTCCTTTTAATGTTTCTCAGATACGAACCTTCTCTGACACGCCTAGGCATTTTTTTCCTCCTTTAATTTTCCTGGAACATTTTGCCTGGATCTTTCTTTTATACTAGTCCCACCCTCCTGTTATACCATGTCTACATTTGAATATGTTATTTATCTCCTTGAGGACAGAGAATATTGGTTTTTTGTTTGTTTGTTTTTGAATTTCTGTCTTCCCCTGGAGGCAGCCTTGAAAATTACTCTCCTTGGCTATTATACATTATTTTAGCCACCCTTTATGGTTTCCTTTTCTCTATCTTTGTTGTTTATAAAGCTCTCAACCTGTGGTTGTTCCTCGAGGCTCTAACCTAGGTCATTTTTTTTATTCTTTGGATTCTTAATCTGGCATCTGTTTACTAATATATAATAATAATATAAATAAATATATTTTTCTTTATAATTCTTTATAATTACTTTTCTTTGTAATATTACGTATTTTATTTTATCAATATAAAACATTCTGAGGAGTGAGTCCTTTGGCGTCTTCAGATTGCTAAAGGGGTGCTTGATAAAAAGCAAAACAAACATACAAAAGTTGATAATCTCTATGTGCTCTCACTACGTGATCCTTACTTGGTGACTTCTACTGTGAAGGTTTTAATTGGCATGTCACTTCCATGAAGGGTTTTTGTTTTTAGTATTATTTATGAACTCACCCTCTTATTTTCCAATTTAAGAGTTATGCTGAAGTGAATTTCCTTTGCAAAGCATTGGGGAAGTCCAATGGATTTCTAAGCTCTGGTTTGTTTTTCTTCTTCACTACTTTCTTTTATTGATACATTTTAACTTCTACTGACCCATACAAGTATTCAAATATATGAATAAGAACCAAAGAAAGATAGTAAAAGAAAAATCACAATGAAGAACAAATATTGATATAACTAGGAAAAAAAACCAAGAAAATCCAAATATATCGAATAAAGGTTCTGAAAAGTGACTGTGAATGATGTTCTTTTACTTGTGCTTTGCTTACTCAGTATTGATTAATAAATATCTTTGCACAATTCTTTGCAGTTTTTCAATTTAGCCTCTCTTACAATGAAATGATATTCAAATAATTTCATGTCACAATTTGCTTAGCATTTCTCAATCCTTGGATACATCATTTGTATTTTGTTTTGTTTTTAAATTTTGCTACTAAAAATAGTTTTGTTATAAATATTTTTGTACTGATGCATTTTATCTTCTTATCTCTAACTATTTTAGGTGAATTAGAATGTTAACAAGCACTTATTAAGAACTAAATGCCAGACACTGTGACAGGGAATACAAATACAAACAAAATGAGTCCTGCTCTTTGGGAGGTAATATTCTAGTGAGGAAGACCACACATAAAAAGAAGCTGAAAAGGAGTAAAGAAAGAAGGGAGTGGGGAAGGGATAGGGAAGACATGATGGAGAATTTCAGAGGAGTTCAGCCAGATTGGAACTGGAGAGATGACTAAATTGGTAACCCTATTTAAATGGAGGTTCTGAAAGAAGGCCCTGAGATCAGAAGGCACTTCCAAGGTATAGTTCCAGGGCTGAAGTGATTTTCAAAGATTTCTGAAGCATAGTAGAGAAGACCAGAGTAGTGTAGTTTGGTAGCAGGGGAAGTTATATATTATACATGTAAACCTTATACACGTGGGATTATTGGGTCAGTGGATATGAATTTTTTTTTTTTTTTTGTGGCTTTAATTTTTGATGGAGAGTTGGGAAACTTCCACCAAGAAAGCATTGAAGATTTTCATAGCAATTTAAGGGACAAGATGAAAAATTGTTACATACTTTATAGTAGTTGTTGTTTGTTTCTGCAGGATAGGTAAATGAGTCATTGTTTCCAATTTCTAGAGTCCATTGGCTGGTAGTCCTTAATCTCCACATGGTTCAGCAAGTATTCCTAAATGACGTAGGGTACCAAAAATGTAATCTCACCAATGGTAAGAGTAGTTGCACTTTCAAGGAATATCTGTTTTTATTATGCAGTTCTTGGCCTACATCATTTATAGAGAATTCAAGGAAGATGTTAAATCTCATTTGAATAAAGCTTGTATTTTTTTTTTAAGACATATTTTCCCTTTTCTTACACAGACATCAATTCAAAATGTTAAGGAACCTGAAGCATATGAAAGAACAATTGTGGTTTCTAATGTTCCAGTTGGAAATGTTACTGATGAAGCCATGGCAGATATTCTGAGGAATTATTTTGAGAAGGCTAATAACAAAGATGGAAAAGTAGAAAATGTAATATATCCAACAGATATCAAAGGAGTTGCATTTGTGACATTCAAGGAAATAAAAGGTATTTCAAGTTTTACTTCTTCCAAATTAAAAAAAATATTTACAGCAAAATGAAAAATCCACTAAAATGCCTTAATGGATTTGGCAACTTATTGACAACTTTCCTTTCATATAATTGTTTAATTAAGTAAAAGAGAATACCAAAGAAATGTAACTTAACCTGGGAGATGGAGAATAAAAATGTGTTTACTCAGGAAATGGAAACTCAACATAAGTGAGGAAATAAGAAGAGAGCATCTAGTTACTTCTGATAAATTCATGTTAGTGGGACCATATGGGCTATATGATTGAATACAGAAATAACCCTCTGCCAGTGATCTTTAAAAATTCTTGGGACTCCTACAGGTTTGTGGGCATGGCAGGTTCAACATAACTTGGAGCAATGGGATATAGAAACTAAAGCAACTCTGGAATATACTACCTTAATTTATAAAATGCAAAACTATTATAATGAAATTATTATTTCTAATTTATTTTGCCTTGGTCAGACCTAACATGTCAGTTGTGAAAATCTCATATTTGAACCCATAGCCTCTGTTTCTAAATTCAGCACTATTTCCATTGTACCACACTTTCTTCAATATGTATCTAAGCTATTGCCAAATCTTGTCATTTCTGCTTTCACATTTCCAAATCCCCACAGCCATGAATAAACCATTCTACCTTCTGGTTTTAGAACATTTAGAACAACCTTCTAATTAATCTTTTAATCTCAACTCATCCCATCCCCCTATTTTATCTGTTAAAAATAATTTTCCTAAAGAGTAGACCTAATTATATTATTTATTTTTAATAAACTTCATTCCCTTGTAAGCTTTCTGAGGGCAAGGACTGCCTTTTGCCTCTTTTTGTATGCTCCCCTTAGTAGGTACTTAATAAATATTAATTGATTGATGGTCTATGGTACAGTCAAATTGGCCTTCTTTTCCATCTCTATGGTTTATTCCTTGGTTATCCTCCAGGCTAGGAGTTTATTTTCTTTCATATCTTAGTATCTCTATTTTCCTTAAAGACTCAGCTTAAGTGATACCTTCTACATGAAGCCTCTTTTCTTACCTACAACTAGTAGTGTTCCCCCTCCAAAAGATACAATGACAAAGTATCTCACCTGCCTAGCACAATACTTGACACATGGCATTTGCTTAACAAATATACATTAACTAGTTACAAGATCTTTCCAATTCAGAAATCCTATGATTTTATGAAATAAAAATAGCTTTTAATTTGGTTTGAAAAGATATTTCAATATTAACATGTTCATTCTTTAAAGTAAAATTTTCCATATAGAGCATATTTTTGGAAGTGAGACTATAAGTTCTACAAAGTTGCTAAAAGTAATGAATGTTTTAGATGTTTATTTTTGAGGGAAAAGGTGAAAATTGGCAAAAAACATGAGAGAAAATTTTTAAAATATGTATTTCCTTTTTAGCTGCTGAGAATGTCCTTAAAAAGGAGAAACACTGTCTAATAGAGGAGACTTGCCTCACTGTATCTCATTTCAGTGAAAATGTGAGTATGTATCTTGTGCTAAGCATATTCCTGAAATTCCATCCCCTCCATGAAGGCTTTCTTAATATGTCCAGGTTAACAACAAAATTTATTTATCTTTCCCCTGAAACCTTTTTTATACTTTCCCAGTCTTGTCCAGGCCACTGCCATCTTCCTAGGCACTCAGGCTTGTAACTTTTGTATCATCATTGCCTTTTCTCTTGCACTCACTTCATATATCCAATATGTTAATTCTTGTCATTTTTACCTTCAGAAGATCTCCTATACATCTCCTTTTTCTACTAATAATGGCCATATCACCTCCTGTCTCTATTATTGCAGTAATCTTTTTATTTCTCTCCTTCCCTCTCCAATCCATTCTCTATTTAGTTCAAGTGCTAAATTCCTTCTTGACTCCATAAGCTCCTATGACTTTCTTTTATTTTTAGAATCAAATATAAAATGGTCTGTTTGATATTTAAAGTTCTTCACAACTTTGCCTTTTCTCATCTTTCCAATATTATGTTTTACTCCCTTCCTTGTATTCTACAATGGAATAACTTTGATCTTGTTTTTCAATTAACAAGACTTCATTTCCCCAACTCTCTGCCTTTTCATTTGATAATCCCATACTTGGAATGTTTCACTCCCCACCTCTACTTGCTGGCTTCCCTGGCTCTCTTCAAGATTCAAATCCTATCTCTTATAAAACTTTTCCAAGTCTCCACACACCCTCCTCCTTCTCCTTTTTCTTCACAGATGATACCTTCCATGTGATACTACCTTGTACTTATTTTTGCTCTTTATCTTATATGAACATAGCCATTTGTCCGTTATCCCCTTGTTGGAATGTAAGCTCCCTGAGGAGAAGAATTGTATGTTGTCATTCTTTATATCACCATCACTAAACACAGTGCCTATTACATATAGAGTGCTTAATAAATGCTTGTTGATTGACTGACAATGCACACAGCCCAAATTCATGTAAGGGACAAGATTTATACAAATTTTCAATCTTTGGAAATTTGGTTTATACTTCTGAGATTTTGTAATATATGCTTTCAAATTATATTGGTTAAAATATAAAAATATGTGGATGAGGGAAGAAGGTCATTTTCTGACATAAGGTGTTATTTTGGAAAAGTTTCAGAAGATCTGGATAAATAAAAGTTAGGATCTTTAAGCAAGAATTTCTAAAACAAGAAAAGGTGACCAAAAGCTTTGGAGGAATTAAGGGAAGTAGAATTTTCAGGGGCAATTTGATTTAAAATGTGGATTCAGAATTTTGGTCTTGATATACAATGCAATAGAAGAAGATTAGAAGCAGGAAGTATGATAAGAACATACTTGCATTACTTCATATGAAAGCTAATTAGGGCCTAGACTATGACTAAATCAATAGATATAAGAAAGAAATGTTACACTTTAAATACAATGCTTTTGAATAATTCAATTTCAATTTCTTTCCTTTTAAATTTTAGGTTATTCGGTGTGTTTTTGTTCACCTTGATTTATCCATTTTTGGAAAGGGAGTTATTCTAGAAAATCTGGTGACTGAACTTAAGGAAAAAATCCCATCCTTGAAATTCTACCCTGTGCAAACTAATGGGATAGTTGGTGTAAAAGGGTCATTTTTAGCAATCAAGAAGCTAAAGGAAGTTCTGTTGTTATGGGCCAATTCTCGTCATAGAAATGACATTAATTGGGTCTGTCTGAGAAAAAAGAAGAAAACGAAACCCCTTCCAGAATGGAGCACATCTGTATCATCAAGCCAGTCTGCAATGCCAAATACCACTGAAAACGAAGAGATAATTGTCATTGATACAGATGTATTTAAATACATGAAGTATGGTAACCAAATGTATGAAAATACTTTAAAAGATTTTAATATTGTGAGTCAAGAGATAGTTGATGATGAAGTCACCACAATATGTTTAAGGTGTTCTGATTCTCGTTCTGAGTATTTGAAAACAGTAAAGAATTTAATTGAGGAATTTTCATATTCTCTTTCTCTTGAGCTTCGAAAAGAGACATTGTCTTTTGATGAAAAGGATATGAATAAGGAGAAGCAGATTAAGTTAGCATGCCAAGTTTTGGAGCCACAGTACCCCCAGATTCTAGTTGAATATAATTCTAAGCAGATTGATATCTTAGGGAATTCTAGTGATATCTATCAATTCAAAAAACTTGTCATAAAGTCTGCAAGGGAAAAAGGTAACTTCAGAAAACACAATTACACTAACTAAAATGTTGAAGGGCCCTCAAATCTTTTCCCACAACCAGTAATTTCATAGGAAAAGATAAATTTAAACCTGTCCTTCAGAACATCTAGTTGGTCATGATTATGATTCTGTCAGTATCATAAATATGTGGAAAAATATGGATTGCTTTCAAATAGAGTGCCAACATAAATCATGCTAGAGTGACACTTAAAGATGTTTTAGAATAAGATCTTCATCAATTAACCATTATCCACTATGGTAAGACTATTTGATATTTAACTTCCTTTATATTTTTGGGCATGTTATTCTTTAGTTTTCTCTCCAAGGACTCTATTTTTTAAAATAATAAATTTTATTGAAATCTTCTGTTTTTATATTTATTACATTTCTTCTTTTATCCTGCCCCCTTGCCCTCTCCCAGAAAGCCATCCTTTTAACAAGTAGAAAAAAATAAAGAGGATGAGAAAAAAAAAATCAGCAAAACAAATCAACATATTGGAAAAACATGACATTGAATGCAATATTGTAAACATATTATTTGTATTTAAAATTTTTGATATCTTATCTCTTCTTGATCCATTCTCCAGATCTTTTAATTTTCTTATGAGATGTTTCACATTCTTTTTTATTTTTTTATTCTTTATATTTTGTTTTATTATTTCTTGGTCTCTTACAACTTCATTAGCTTCTCCTTGCTCAATTCAAATTTTCAAAGAGCCATTTTCTTCCTTAAGACTCTGGATCTCTGGGGAACAAAGATGGCGGAGATGAGACATGTCTTTATCAATACCAAATCAAGCCTCTGAACTGGTTTTGGAGTGACAGAACCCTTATATATTTGGGTGAAACAAATTTCCAGTAGAAGGTATTTTTGAAGAACTTCAGAAAAGGTCTGTTTCAATTGGGCATGGAGGGAGGTGGCTGAGTGCAAGCACAGTATAGAGACCCAGAGTGATGTGGGCACCAAGAGCAGGGGAATATAAGGGAAGGAATCTATAGCAGTGTTGGCTACTCTGTCCTGGTTGCAGGCCAATAGATCAACAGATTAGCTCTCAGAAATCCAACATAAATACAAAAGGCAAATAGTGAGGCCCTGAATCCCAAAATATTGTGGGACCTGGATCTAGCTCTCACCCAGCATCAGAAGTTAGTCAGCACCAACCCAATGCAGCCACTGTTGTTTGTAGAGGAAGCTTGGATAGTCTCCCCTTTGCCCTAAAAGCAGATCTCAACCTTTTATTTTATTTATTTATTTATTTATTTATTTATTTATTTATTTATTTATTTATTTTATCCTCAGCTTTTTAATTTAAATGTGAGATTTTATTTTATTTTTTTAAAATAATTTTTTATTGATAGAACGTATGCCAGGGTAATTTTTTACAGCATTATCCCTTGCATTCACTTCTGTTCCGATTTTTCCCCTCCCTCCCTCCACCCCTTCCCCCAGATGGCAAGCAGTTCTTTACATGTTGAATGGGTTGCAGTATATCCTAGATACAATATATGTGTACAGAACCAAACAGTTTTCTTGTTGCACAGGGAGAATTGAATTCAGAAGGTATAAATAACCCGGGAAGAAAAACATAAATGCAAGCAGTTTATATTCATTTCCAGTGTTCTTTCTCTGGGTGTAGCTGCTTCTGTCCATCTTTGATCAATTAAGGCTCTCTTTATCAAAGAGGTCCACTTCCATCAGAATACATCCTCAAACAGTATCGTTGTTGAGATCTCAACCTTTTAAAAAAATGAACAAAAAAAGATCTGGAAGATTCTTTTGATTCAATGAGACATCGAGTCACTCAAACAAAACCAACCAAAAAAAAAAGAAAAAATAGAAGAAAATTAAAAATACCTCATTGGAAAAACAACTGACCTGGAAAATAGATCTAGGAGAGACAATCTAAGAATTATTGGACTTCCTGAAAACCATGATGAGAAAAAAAGCCTAGACATCATTTTTCAGGATATCATCAAGGAAAACTGCCCTCATGTCTTAGAATCAAAGGGTAAAATAGTCATCGAAATAATTCACTGATCACCTCTTGAAAAGTAACCCCTAAAATGAAAACTCTAAGAAATATTGTATCTAAATTTCAGAATTATCGGATCAAGGAAAAAATATTGCAAGCAACCAGAAAGAAACAATTCAAATATTGAGGATTCACAATCAGGATTACCCAGGTCCTAGCAGCTTCCACCTTAAAGGATTGAAGGGCCTGGAATCTGATATTCCAAAAGACAAAGGAACTTGGATTGGAGTCAAGAATCAACTATCCAGTAAAATTGAGCATTATCTTTCAGGTGATCAACATTCAATGATACAGGTGAATTTCATTTATTTTTGATGAAAATAACCAGAGCTGAACAAAACATTTGATCTCCAAATACAGAACTCAAGAGAAGCATAAAAAAGTAAAAAGGAAAGAACTCTTGAGAACTATATCTCTGTCATAAGTATACTTAAACAATGCAGGTATAATTTGATTTTATTGCGATAATATAAAAAAGAAACTAGAAGTGGAAAGGGGATTGTACTGGAAAAAAAAGAAAGTAAAGGTAAAATGAGGGAAATTGAATCTCATGAAGAGGCAAAGAAGACCTATTATTATTGAGGGGAAAAAGGAAGGGGGATGAACATTGTGTGAATCTTACTCTCATCAGAGTTGGCTCAAAGAGAGAATATCAGACATATTTGGCTTCACAGAGAAACTTATCTCACTCTATAGGAAAGTAGGAGGGGGAAGAGGAAAGGAAAGGGGGAGGCTGATAGAAATGAAAACAGATGTAGTGGGGAAAGGCATAAGAAAGGGGGAGGGACTGCAAAGGGGGTGGGATGTGTATGGGGGGAAACAAGATGGCAGGAAATACACTTAGTAATTTTAACTGTGAATGTGAATGGGATGAACTCTCCCATAAAACTGAAGTGGATAGCAGACTGGATTAAAAGCCAGAATCCCACAATGTTGTTTATAAGAAACACATTTAAAGCAGAGTAATACATATAGAGTAAAGATAAAAGGCTGGAGCAAAATCTTTTATACTTCAGGAAAGTTAAAAAAGCAGGGGTAGCAATCCTGATTTCAGATCAAGCAAAAGCAAAAACAGATCTAATTAAAAGAGATAAGGAAAGAAACTATATCTTGCTAAAAGGTATCATAGATAATAAAGTAATATCAATACTGAACATATATGCACCAACTGTTATATAGCATCCAAATTTCTAGAGAAGTTTAGAGAGCTGCAAGAAATAGACAGCAACTATACTAGTGCGGAATCTCAACCTTGCTTTCTTAGAACTAGAAATTGAACCACAAAATAAATAAGAAAGAAGTTAAGGAGGTAAATAGAATTTTAGAAAATTTTTGTATGTTAAATTTTTGTAGATTATTGGATGGAGACAGAAAAGAGTATACTTTTTTCTTGGTGGTTTATGGAACCAAAATAAAAATTGACCATATTTCAGGCCATAAAAATCTCAAAATCAAATACAGAAAGGCAGAAATAGTAAATGCAACTTTTTCAGATGCAATAAGAATCACATATAATAAAGAATCAGGGGAAAATAGACCAAAAATTGATTGGAAACTAAATAATCTGATCCTAAAGAATGAGTGGGTGAAATAACAAATCATAGACACAATAATTTCATCCAATTCATAAAATTGAATGTAAAAAAACCCCAAAACCCTATTGAACTAATAAATAAAACTAAGATCTGGTTTTATGAAAAAAAAAGCAACAACAAAATAGATAAACCTTTAGTTAATTTGATCAGAAAAAGGAAAGAAGACAATCAAATTGTTAATATCAAAAATGAAAAGGATGAACTTTCCACCAATGAAGAGGAAATTGAAGCAATAACTAGGAGCTATTTTGCTCAAATGCATGTTGATAAGTATGATAATCTAAGTGAAATGGATGAATATTTATAAAAATATAGATTTCCCAGATTAACAGAGGAAACAAATTACTTAAATGGTCCCATTTTAGAAAAAGAAATTGAACAAGCTATTAATCAACTCCCTAAGAAAAAATCTCCAGAGCCAGATGGATTTACATGTGAACTCTACCAAACATTTAAAAGACAATTAATTCCAATATGCAAACTCTTTGGAAAAATGGGGAAAGGAGTTTACCAAATTCTTTCTATGACACAGACCTGTGCTGACAAGTAGGGTCAAAACAGAGAAAGAAAATAATAGACCAATTTCTCTAATGGATATCAAGGCAAAAATCTTAAATAAAATATTAGCAAAGAGATTATTACAGCAAGTTATCCCCAGGATAATACATCATGACCAAATAGGATTTATACCAGGAATGCAGGACTGGTTCAATATTAGGAAAACTATTAGCATAATTGACTACCGGTATATCAATAATTAAAATAACAAAAATCATATGATTATCTCAATAGATGCAGGAAAAGCATTTGACAAAATCCAACAATCATTCCCTTTAAAAACACTAGAAAATATAGGAATAAATGGAGTTTTCTTTAAAATGATCAATACATCTATTTAAAACTATCAGTAAACATTAGATGTAATGGGGATAAACTAGGATCATTCTTAATAAGATCAGGAGTGAAACAAAGTTGCCGATTATCACCATTATTATTCAACATTGTATTAGAAATGTTTTGGCAATAATAGAAGAAAAAGAGATTAAAGGAATTAGAATAGCTAAGGAGGAAACCAAATTACCACTCTTTGCAGATGATATGATGATACACTTAAAAAATCCTAGAGAATGAACTAAAAAACTACTTGAAACAATTCACAGCGTTAACAAAGTTGCAAATTACAAAATAAGTCTACACAAATCATCAGCATTTTAATATATTACCAACAAAATCCAGCAACAAGAGATAAGAAGAGAAATTCCATTTAAAATAATTGTAGATAATATAAAATATTTGGAAGTCTACCTGCCAAGGCAAAATCAAGGACTATGTGAACACAATTATAAAACACTTTCCACACAAATAAAGTCAGATCTAATCTCTTGGAAAATATCAAGTGCTCATGGGTAGGTCGAGCTAATATAATAAAAATGACAATATTACCTAAATTATTCTACTTATTCAGTGCTATATTAATCAGACTCCCAAGAAATTACTTCACAGAGCTAGACAAAATAACAAAAATTCATCTGGAAGAACAAAAGTTCAAGAATTTCAAGAAAATTAATGAAACAAAATGCAAATGAAGGTGGCCTAGTTGTACCAGACCTAAAATTATATTATAAAGCAGCATTCCTCAAAACCCTTTGGTATTGGCCAAGAAATAGTGTAGCCAATCAATAGAATAGATTAGGTTTACAGGACGAAATAGTCAATGATTATAGTAATCCAGTGTTTGACAAACCAAAGACCCCAGCTTTTAGGATAACAACTCACTATTTGGGGGCAGCTAGATGGCACAGTGGATAGAGTTCCAGCTCTGACGTCAGGAGGACCTGAGTTTAAATCAGGCCTCAGATACTTAATACTTCCTAGCTGTGTGACCTGGGGCAAGTCACTTAACCCCAATTACCTCAACAAAACAAAACAAAACCCAAAACAAAAAGGCTAAAAGAAATCCTCCCCAAACTCCCCCCCCCCAAAAAAAAAAAAAACAAAAACAAAAACAAAAAAACAAACCCAAACTCTCACTATTTGATAAAAACTGGTGGGAAAATTGGAAAGTAGTATGGCAGGAACTAAGCATTGACTCACTCCTAACACCATATACCAAGATAAGATTGAAATGGGTTCATGACATAGACATAGAGAGGGATATTACAAGCAAATTAGAAAAACAAAGTATAGTTTTCTTCTCAAATCTATGGAGAAATAAGGAATCTGTGGCCAAAGAAGAATTTGAGTACATTATTGAAGACAAAATAGATAATTTTGATTATATTAAATTTAAAAAGTTTTTATACAAACAAAACCAATGCAGACAAAATTAGAAGGGAAGAAATAAAATGGAAAAAAAAATAGATTCAAGGGTTCTGATAAAGGCCTAATTTCTACAATATATAGAGAATTGACTCAAATTTATAAGAATTCAAGCTATTTTTCAATGGATAAATGGCCAAGGATATGAACAATTTTCAGATAAAGATATTGAAACCATTTCTAATTATATGAAAAAGTGCTCTAAATTATTAATGATCAGAGAAATGCAAATTAAGACCACTCTAAGATTGGCTAAGTCCACACTTCTCAGATTGGCTAAAATAGCAGGAAAAGATAATGATGAATGTTGGAAGGGATGTGGAAAAGCTGGGATACTTAATACATTGCTGGTTGACATTCAACCATTCTGGAGAGCAATTTGGTATTATACCCAAATGACTGTCAAACTCCACATAGCCTTTGATTCAGTAGTGATTCTACTTGGATTGTATCCTAAAGAGATCTTAAAGGAGGAAAGAGCCCACATGTGCAAAAATGTTTGTGGCAGCCTTTTTTGTCATGGCAAGAAACTGAGTGAACGCCTATCAGTTGGAGAATGGCTGAATAAGTTATGATATAATGAATGTTATAGAATATTATTGTTCTATAAGAAACGACCAGAAGGTTGATTTCAGAGAGGCCTGGAGAGACTTACATGAACTGATGCTAAGTGAAATGAATAGAATATTATACACAGCAACAACAAGATAAAAAGATGATCATTTCTGATGGACATGGGTCTCATCAATAATGAGGTGATTCAGACCAGTTGCAATGGTCTTGTGATGAAGAAAGCCATTTGCATGCAGAGACAGGACAATGAGAACTGAATGTAGACCATAGCATAGTATTTTCACTTTTTTTGTTCTTTGCTTGCATATTGTTTCTTTCTAATTTTTTCCTTTTTTGATCTGATTTTTCTTGTGCAGCATGATATTTGTAGAAATATGGATAGAGAAATTGCATGGGGGTTTGTAGGAGTGAATGTTGAAAATTATCCATGTATAAATTTTATTTATTTATTTTTAAATTTTAATAGCTTTTTATTTACAAGTTATATGCATGGGTAATTTTACAGCATTGACAATTGCTAAACCTTTTGTTCCAATTTTTCCCCTCCTTCCCCCCACTCCCTCCCCTAAATGGCAGGATGACCAATACGTGTTAAATATATTAGAGTATAAATTAAATATAAAATAAGTATACCATGTATATAGTTTAAAAATAAAAAGCTTTAATTAAAAAAAAGACTATCTCCTTTTCTAGTTGACTGATTTTCTTTTCATAATCCTGTTTTTCCTGGGCTATTCCTATAGTTTTCTTTAGTTTTTCTTCAATTTCTCTCATTTGATTTTTAAAGTCTTATTTGAGTTCTTCTAATGAATTCTTTTTGGGCAAAACACTATTTAGCTTTACTCTTTGGGGTAGAAGAGGTTTTTTTTATTCCCCTTTAATATCTTCTTCTGAAGAAGGACTCTAGTCTTCCCTTTTCCCAAAGTAACTTTCTATGGTTTGGTTCTTTTTTTAAAATTAAATTTAATTACTTCTAGTGTCTCTCTCTCTCTCTCTCTCTCTCTCTCTCTCTCTCTCTCTCTCTCTCTCTCTCTCGGTGCCTTTGGCTTTATTTCACCTCTCCCCTCTGGCCTGGAAACCCAAATTAAGAACTCCACCCTTCTGTAAGGCGTCACAGCCAGCAGCTTTCTTGCCCCACTGCTTCTATACTCATCAGATATGTGTTTCTTCCATTTCATTAAGCATGGCATTTTAGTAGCACAGATAGGCCTGCTGTTTCTTATCAGCAGAGGTTCCCTCAGTCTTCCCTGTCTTGGAGGTAAAAGTTCCTGTGTCTGTGGCTAAGGCTACCTCTTCACTGAGTTATTGCCAGGGGTCCCCAGCGTGCTGTTTCAATTGAGCTAGCTTGGAGCTGTTTACACTTCACACTGGCCAAATCCCTCCTGAGATCTTTCCTCAAATATTCTCAGATTGTCCTAGGAGGACCATGCTTGTGCCCCAAGTCTTAATTATCTTTGTGTTCTCCTAGAGGTGCAAATATGTTTTGTTTGTGGGGATAATCTGGAGAACTTGGCATTTTCTGGCCTACTCTGCCATTTTCTGACCTACTCTGCCATTTTCCCAGAATCCTCCCAGGTTCTTTTAAAAAAATTATTATATTGGGGGCAGCTCAGTGGTGCAGGGGATAAAGCACCAGCCCTGAAGTCAGGAGGACTTGAGTTCAAAATTGGCTTCAGATGCTACTAACACGTCCTGGCTGTGTGACCCTGGGCAAGTCACTTCAGGTAATATTCTCTTTCAAATGTAATATTCTCTATTGAAGTTTCCTTGGGGTCTCTGGAGGAAGCCTTCATTTCAGTTTAGTAATCACCACAAATGAAGCCAGGAGTTAAAGTCCAAATCCTTTATTGTCTCCTTCAAAGTCGTCTCCTTCACTTGGGGCTCAGCTAGTTTTCTGGAGGCCTTCAGGATCTTGGTTTCAGTGGAGAAGCGAAGGACAGTCTGCCCCCACTTCTCTGGTTTTCCCTAGTTCTGCCTGAGTTTGTCTGAGCTTATATCCTCTCTAATCAAAGGTGTGAATCTTGTAGAACTATAGTAAGTACTAAATACATGTACTGAACTAGAGAACTGTTAAATAAATAGCCATTGTCTCTATCAATCCCACTGACTTAAGTACCTTGTTTCAAATTCTGGCCCATAACAACTTAACCCCAATTACCTCAGCAACACACACACACACACACACACACACACACACACACACACACACACACACACTGTTTATTTTAATGATCATTTAAAATTGTTTTGAATTATAAATTATCTTATTCCCTCTAGTCACTCTTTCACCCACTGACAAGGCAACAATATTTTATCAATTAGACTTGTGAAATTATATGAAATATTTCTAATATTAGCCATGTTAGAAAAAAAACCCCACAGCAATAAAAGAAGAAAGATAAAATAAGTGAAAAAAGTACAGTACTCAGAGTTCATCTTTTCTCTTTAGCGGTGGATAGCATTTTTTTTTTTTTAATCTTGAGTTCTTTGGAATTGTCTTGGATCATTTTATTGATAGAGCAGTCATATCTCAAGTCCTGGGATAGTGGGGATGGTGTCTCTGGCTTTACTACAGTTCTTCCTTCCTTTACCTGGAACCCAAAGCAAGAATTTCACTGTCCTGCAAGTGCCCACAGTGTCTCTGGCTCAGGCATGTGCTGATTCTTGGTGTTCATTATCAGCAGAGGTTCCCTCAGTCTATTTGGACTCAAACCTATTGACTCCCCACAGTGTCTGGGAGATGAGAGTTCTTATAATTGGGGCTGAGATTACTTCTGAACCTAGATAATCCCAGGGGTTGGTCTGTCTGTCTTTGTCTGTTTCTCTCTCTCTCTCTCTCTCTCTCTCTCTCTCTCTCTCTCTCTCTCTCGTCTGCATTCACTCTGAGGTGCAATTTTGTTTTGTTTGTGGGGGAAAACTGAAGAGCTTGGAATTTTCTGATCTATTTTGATATCATTTCAGAATCCTCTCCCCAATATCTATTAATGTTCTTCCCGCTGGTGCATTGTTTATTGTTTATGCAAAGTTGTACGTGTTTTCTCTTCCCAGAAGACTGTAGCTCTTAGAGGGGAACTATTTTTTAAACCCTTTTGTTTTTGTAACCCCAGTGCTTTGTACAGTGCCTGTAATAGCTACTTATTAAATGCTTATTGGTTGACTGACAGAAAAATCTGTTTCTATGGCTTTAAGAAAGTTAATAGATAAATGAAAGAAAACAGGCATATTAATGAATTACTGATGGAATTTACATCCGTCTAACTATTCTGGAAAATTTAAAACTTTGTTCCAAAAAGCACTAAATTGGGCATACCCTTTTATCTAGTGCTACAATTATTAAAGTGATTTCACTGAAGAGATCAAAGAAAGATAAAAAGGATCCATATGTACAAAAATATAATTTTTATAGTGTCAAGGAATTAGAAATTAAGGGACTGCCCATTAAAGGGGAAATGGCTAAATAAATTACAGAATATACATATAATAGAATACTACTATTCTGAAAGGACCAAAGGGATAGGTCAGAGAAATCCAAGAAAATTTGTGTGAACTGATGCATAATATAATAAATATAAATATATTTACATATATTTATATACATATAAATAATAAATATAAAGTAATAGAATATAGAGAACAATTTATATAACAATAATATTATAAAACAGAACAATTTTGAAAGTCTTAAGTCTAGATAATTCCAGTGATCAATCCATAATTCCAGAAGAACTATATTGTCCATCTGCTGACAAAAGGGTGATGGATATAAGATGTAGAATGAGACATACATTTTTGGACATAGTCAGTCATTATGGGAATTTGTTTACTTGACTTCATATTTGAAGTAAAGATTTTACTTTTCTTTTTTTCCTTTGAAATTGGTTGAGGGTGTAGGGAAGGGAGAGAAAGTGAATTTTTCTTAATAGAATTATAAAATTTAAAAACCAATTCAAGAAAGGAATAAGGTAATTATATTTTACTTTAAATTATGTTCTTTAAGAATGAAAATAATCTGGAAATAAGATTAATAAAAATGCCTTTTTTTCTAGAAGTTATCAGGCCATTTCTATTTTGATATAAAATGATGCCCTCCAAATTCTGTCTAATGTTTTGAAAGATATCTTCCCCAAAATAAAGAACAGGTTGAAAAAAATTTTTTTGGAGAAGTGAGAAAATAAAGAACCAGTTGTCTTTTGCCAAGATTAGATTCTTCTCTTCTAAATTGTAATTCTATACTAATTTTAAGGAAGATGGGGATTCCTCAGGAAGACTAATAGTTAAATAAATATTTTTGTTTACATAATTTATTACAAAAGAAACAAATAATGAATGTGTTCACTTAGATTATTTTAAGTAAAACAAAAGCATATTCTGCCTTTCCCCCATTGCTCTAAAAATCTAAATTAGTATGTCATTTTAGATTTATTTTAAGAATTATGTTTTAGTTTGTTGTAAATGGAAAAAAAAAACTTTCAATTTTTTGAATACTCCATCCATTAAAGTTTGAATGAAACATTTTTAGATTAAGGTGGTCTATTTTATCTCTGAATATAAGCCAGAAGTTACCTATGAGTAGATCAAGAAATATTTGTCATAATTGAGATAGGGCTGAGAAAAGATCTATCTTTGTTAATATATTTATCCTTCACAAATAACATAAAATGAATACAGATATTGCACTGCTTTAAAAAAACATACAAATGAAGTTATTTCAATAGTCTGACTAGTGATACATTATAAAAATGATTTGATAAAGTGACTAGTAGGAATTTTTGAGAATGCTTATATAATCATACTTTCCCATGTCTTTGCCCAGTTGAGTTAGATTGTTTGACTTGTTCTTGCCATATACTATATACAATAAGTGCTCAAAAATCTTAACAGGATGGAGCTCTTAAAAAAAAAAGCTTTACATATTTTTCAAAACATAGTTAAACTATGTAACAATGTAATCAATACATTGTTGATGGAGTTGTGAAATGATCCTACCATCTGGAGAAAAATTTGGAACTATGCCCTAAAACTGTGATTCAGCAATGTAACTAGTGAGTCTATATTCCAGAAATTGTTGTTGTTTGTCCTTAGTTCTTAAAGATGACCATGACTTCAGGAGGTGATGTTGTGACATGCAGTGAGTTATATTTAAGTGAGGGAGGACTGTGCAAGGGCATCTACCTTTCTTTCTCCTCCAGTGGTCCAATGATCAGATATAGATTAGGCCAACTGGGGATGGCCCTGGATTCAGTGGAAAACCTTGGCCTTTTTAAGCTAAGCTCTTTAAAAAGTCTCAGTTTGCCTGAATCCACATCCATTCAGTGATTATGGTTAGGTAGCAACTGAGGCAAAGAAAGCCCTCTTTCACCTAGTCCAAAAAAAAAAAAAAAGAATAAATAATAAATAAACCAGCAATGGAAGACCCTCTGGGTTTCTGGCCAGAACTGAAATAATTGCTATTTATATTCACTTTGAGTAAATCTGGACCCAAACAAAGTAAGACCAATTGGGGCTTGTCCTGGGGTTTATTGTTTGTCAATCAACAAGAGCCAGAGTGATTTTTTCTGTTTCTTTGCTTTTTCTTCCTTGTGATTTTTTTCCTTCTTTGGTCTGATTTTTTCTTGCACAATATGACAAATATGGAAATATATTTAAAAGGATTATATATATATATAATTTATATCAGATTGCTTGCTATCTTGGCAAGGGGGAGAGAAGAAAGGGAGAGAGAAAAAAATTTGGAACACAAAATTTTACAAAAATGAATGTTGAAAACTGTCTCTATATGTATTTGGAAAAAATATTATTGGGAAAAAAAACTAAAGCCACATTTAAAATTTAACTAACAGCAAAGAGCCTTCCTTAACTGTTCCTTCTTAGTTAGTGTTTATAAGACTTTTATTCTCAGAACTAAGGCTAGATCCTAGTATCTCAGAAATTTTCATTTTTATTTATGATAATTTGGCAAACATCAACAGTCATAAATCTTTTAACAGTATTGTAGTTTCAATGAAATATAAGATAGCTGTAGGGATGATCTCCAAATTACCTTTACAATATTCAGGTCAGCACATTATGGTATTTTAACTTGCTAAACACAGTTAGTTTTTGTCTTTCATTCTTGAGGACCAAAATAACATCACTATGTTAGAATCAAGTTACAGTGTATCCAATTACAGCTAATCAGTCACAATATCAACTCAGAATGCTCTACCACAGGTTGGACACAAATAGTCCACATGAATATTTGGAGTGAATTTTCTAAATTTGCACATCTTACAGTTTTTTGTTTTACTTCAATTCTGTTTTGTTTATAGAGCACAGAACCTTCTTTGATGACGGTATGCCATACTGGATAGTCCTGTGTCACTGTCTCCTAAGTCATGCAATCAATTCTATAATTCTTAAGAAAGACCTTGAAAGTGATCACTAAAGTTAACCCTGTTAAGCTGGAGTTGCCCAATCAATTTGTGTCAGAGATGTGATTTGAACTTAAATCTTCCTGAATTTGAGTCCATTTACTTCATCCTCTTGCTACTTTTTCTGTCTCTGAGAACACTAGACATATTAATACTACAATTTCCAGGAAAAGATAAGAACATTTTAATCAATAGTACTGTATCTTCAGTCATCATTTTCTCTGACTTCTTTAGCCAAAGCAGTTCTCATTCCAGTATGTGTATTTGTGTGTAATATATATGTATATGTATGTATATATACATATATATGGATATATGGGTACATAATTTCCCTTCTAGAATGTAATTTCCTTGAAGACAGATATTTTATGGATTTTTAAAATATTTGTATCCCAGTACTTAGTGCAGTGCCTATCATATAGTAAGCACTAAATAAATGTTTTGTTCATTTATTTATTCATTCATTCATTCAGACTTTTTGAGGATGAATTATTAAATTTCATTGATTGAATATGAATTCATTGAGTTGGGTTATTGGGAATGTACTGGGATGAATTTGTTGACTCAGAATATTGTGAATTGGAACCACACCTTTATGTTGGGCCTTTCCCACTTTTTTTTGGACAGATCCAGAGAGAGTTGAACATGAGTCAAAGACCAAAGACTTGAGAATAAATTTTAGTATACTGGGGAGAGAGTCAGGGTGCCTGTACATTAGAAGGACTTCCTAGGCACCAATTGAATAAGTACTTGTCAGGCCCAAGAAAGTAGTCTTTCAGACTGAAAGATAGCACCAACTAGGACAGTGTTGGTATGGAAAGAATTCTTAGACTCTTGTCTATGCTATGCTATGGAACAGTAGGGTCAGAGACACATCATAGTTCTATCTGCTTTCAACCACAATATCCTAATGGCTCATGAAAAGGAGAATGATATGGCTTAAGTGATGGAATTCTGGAATCTCAGTTTCCTAGATGAAGACAGGAATGCTCCTGGGAATTATAAGTTTTTAGAGATTTTGAGAACCCAGCCATCTAAAGAGAAAAATGCTGGTTTCTGAGAAGTGAAAAACTTAACATTTGATTCTGTCATGCCCAAGATCAAAAACTCTGGGACTGTTTTCTAGGTATAAGAAAGGAGTTTGCAAACAGATCAAATTCTTTCACTTGGGGAGAAAACAAAAAGGTTATCCCGTGCATCCAAAGTTGCAGGAATATGAAGAAATGAAGCCAGAACAGCAAAAAACTGAGTCATAACAAGAGGAAACAAAGGATAGGGATGTTTTTCATTAACTAATTATTTGAATTGGACAGTTTAAGTTGAATGGAAAGGAATTGCTTCTCTTGCAATACCAAGTTTTCATTCTTTCCAGAGGAAAGCCACATGCCAGAAGCTAGAAGCCTATGAATATCTCAAGAGGACATGTAGAGTTTATCAAAATGGTGTGTGTGTATGTGTGTGTGTGTGTATGTGTGTGTGTGTGTGTGTGTGTGTGTGTGTATGTGTGTGTGTGCATATGTGGGAAGGTGGAAATTTGCTTCTCTAAGATTAATTTTGTCTTTCCAAGAAGATCCCAAAGCACAAAGTAACATTATGAATCTGTAATACTGTGTTTTTCCTTGGAAGAAAAATGGGGCTCAGTTGAAAGGGAAAATTATATCAATTTTTATAAGCCATTGTGACTTCTTTATATGTTTTCCACATTTTTTCAAGAGTGAAATAAAAGCTATCCTGTTTTTCAGTACAAGAATTGTACTTATAGGAGAACTATGTTCCATTTTATACTCATTATGAAGATCCATTCATGAATCCATATTTGGATTTTATTCAATTAATGTTGGGTACAACACAAAATATTTTAAACACTACAATAAGTGGTCTAAGCATTATTCAATTCATAGCATCCTTCCTTACCTTTTCTGCCACTGTGATGTAACTGTGGACCATTATGCATTATTCTTTTTTTCATGGATTCCCATGGTCAAAGAAGTCATTACTAAATTATAGCCTTTTGGTGATTCTAAAGTTAGATCGCTTGATCCTTTGGCAAGAAATATAATTTTTCATAGGGATTTTACTTAAGGCCTTCAATCTTATAGACCATGTTAAAGTATTGGGGCCACTGATATAGCTTTCAATAATTTAATATCAATTTTATTATTTAGCAAAGTATCAGGATAGAGCTTTTGTGGAGCATATTTTTTTTGTGTGTCAGTGGCACAGAGTATTAGATTTGGAGTCAGCAAGAACTGAGTTCAAATTTAGCCTTAGACACTCATCAGCTTTGAAACTGCATGTCACTTAACTTATGTAGACTTTGATTCTCTCATCTTGTAAAATGGGAATAATAATAGCATTGATTGTTTATAGTTATTTATGTTGACGATAAAATGGGATGATATGTCTAAGATACTTCATTGACCTCAAAGTACTATATAAATGCTCACAATTATTATTAATAGAATATATATGTGTGGGGATTTGTACATGTGGTACACATGAATATCAGTATGAATATAGCTGTTAGGTTGATTTGAAAAAATTGATTAACTTGATTTAAAATTGGAAAAATAGATATCTGATTTCATTTGTATATGAATTCGTTGTTTTTAAATTTGATTTTGATTTATTTCTCTCAATTTCTTGTAAAAAATTGCTATTCATTAAAACAATTTTTAAATTCTTTCTTTCCCTTCTTTCCTCCCCTTGAAAAGGCAAATTGAAATAGATTATACATGTTCAGTCATTGTAATATTCCATATTAGCCATTTTGCAAAAGAAAATACAGGACAAAACCCACTAAGAATAATAAAGTAAAAAAAAAAAAGCTTATATCTGTATTTAGACTCTTGTGAATTCTTTTTTTAGAGGTGAATAGTATTTTTCTTTTTTCTTTTCTATTGTATTTTATTTTTCCAATTACATGTAAAGATAGTTTTCAACATTCATTTTTATAAAGTTTTAAGCTCCATTATTTTCCTCCCTCTCTTTTTTATCTCCTCCTTCCCAAGACAGCAAACAATCTGACATAGGTTATACATGCACAATCATTTATTTATTTATTTTTTTTTTTCTGATAAAAACCTCATTTATCAAATTTAACAGTTATATATACAAAAAAACAATCCATTTTAAATGGTCAGAGCATATAAAGTTAGTTTTCTTTTTTCTTTCTTTATTCATTTACTTATTCATTTTAAAGTAAATTTATTTATTTTTAATACTCATGCTTTATGAAACATGTTGGGAAAGAAAAAATAGAGCAAAAGGGAAAAACCATGAGAGAAATAAAAAAAACAGAAAAAAGGAAAAGAACATAGCATGTGCATGCATAATCATTTAAAACATATTTCCATATTTGTCATATTGTGCAAGAAAGATCAGAAGACAAGGGAAAAACCATGAGCAAGAAAAACAAAACAAACAAAAAAGGTGAAAATAGTATGCTTCAATCTACATTCAGTTTCCATATTTCTTTCTCTGGAGGCAGATGGCATATTCTTTCCTAATTCTATTAGAATTGTCTTGGATCACTGTATTGCTGAGAAATGCTGTCTATCATAGTTGATCACTACATAATCTTGCTATTACTATGTACAATGTTCTTCTGTTTCTATTCATTTCACTCAGCAGCAGTTCATGTAAATCTTTCTAGACTTTTCTGAAATCAGCATGCTCATCATTATATATATATATACATACATACATATATACATATATATCTATATCTATATATCTATCTATATACCATAACTTATTCAGCCATTCCCCAATTGATGGGTATGCACTCAATTTTCAGTTCCTTGATACCACAAAAAAAAGCTGTCAAAACATTTTTGCTCATGTGGGTACTTTTCATTTTTAAAAATATCTCTTTGGAACATAGACTCAGTAGTTACACTGTTGGGTCAAAGGATGTGCATACTTTTATAACCCTTTGGACATAACTGCATATTGCTCTATAGAATGGTTAAAGAAGTTCACAACTCTTCCAAACAATGCATTAGTGTCCCAATTTTTCCATACTCCCTTGGCATTTGTAATTTTTCTTATCTGTCATATTAGGCAATCTGATAGATGTAAGATAGTATGTCAGAATTGTTTTAATTTTCATTTCTCTAATCAATAATAATTTAGAGCATTTTTTATGATTATGGATAACTTTGATTCTTCTGAAAATTGCCTGTTTATCATATTTGACCATTTATCAATTGGGGACTGATGTTTTTGGTTTTGTTTTCCTTTTGTGGGTTTGGGGTAATAATGGTAATAATGGACATCCTTGCCTCTCTCCTGATCTTATTGGAAAGGTTTCTAGGTTATCCCCAACACAGATAATGCTTGCTGATAGTTTTAGATAAATATTACTTATCATTTTATGGAAAGATCCATTTATTCCTATGTTCCTGTTTTTTTTAATAGGAATAAGTTTTGTATTTTGTCAAAAGCTTTTTAGGGAGTTCTTTGGGAGAACCCTTCCTCTACCATGGCAGATAGGCAACTGCTATTGAACTTAGAGAATTGTTTGAATAAGTACAAGCTAAGTGACTTGCCTAAAGTTTTACAAACTGTATGTGCCAAGAGTAAGATTTGCCCCCAAGTCTTATTGACTTTAAGGTTTCCTCTCTATTCACCATGCCATATCTCTCATTATTTAATTATGCAGCAACAAACATGTATATATTAGTGTATAAAGCAGGTTTAGAAATGACAACCTCACATGTAACCTAGAGGATAATCACACTTCAAATGTTACTATTTTTCTTTTTTAATACTCATTCTGGGTTTTAAGGCAATAGAGGGATAAATATACTAGCTCTCATTCATTATTAAGTTAGCTCTAAACCCTATCCCTAACATAAACTAGGCATACCTCTTTCTCTCCAAAACTTTCACTTTTCTTTTGATCTCAATGTCAAATTTCAGCCCAATGTATTTTCTAGGTTTAGCCAACATTGTTATTGTTTATAAAACTTATTTTAGCAGTAATTAAAAACAAAGACCTAGAATATTATTTAAAATGTGTCACAATAAATCACTGCTCTGCTTTCAACAATTTTGGTAAGAGGTGTTCAATCAAATAATATCAGCATTGATGCCATTGACTCCTCTTTAACCCTAGAAATACATTCATTTAGGATGTTAATTCAAAATCTCTCAAGAATTCTCTCTAAAATATCTTTTCCAGAGTATTTCTTTTTAAAATTTTAAACTTTTTCATTAAGTAAGTATTTTTATTCTCTATCCCACTTCTCTCAGTGAGAAACAGAACAAAGCAAAATTTTTGTACAACTAAACATAGTCAAGCAAAATAAATCCCACATCGGCCATTTCCAAAAAATGAAAATCTCATTTTCATGACATGTATTCTTCATGTAATATCTCAGTTAAATCAAAATGTCTCTTTAGTATGTCTCAGAGAAAAGATGATAGTTAATTTACCTAATCTATAATGAAACAAGTTCTCTATATGACTTATAGTAGAAGTATCAAACTGCTTCCAATGGAATTGGGAAATGTTTTTTTAAAAAAATGCAATTTTGATAATTTCTTATTTTCCAAGTCAAATGGGACCAGCAGGGATTTATTTCTATTTGAATTTGACACCATTGAGTTACACATTTTTTTCATTCATGACAATCAATACTATTCAGAATGATGGTGAAATTATGACTCCTCTAGATTTTCTTTCCTCTTAAAAATACACTAATAGCACCTATAGCCTCTATAAGAGAGACTACCGAAGCTGGAGACACATATGAAAGAAAGGGTTAAATACAGGGGAAAAACACTGTTGGTAGAGCTCTGAACAGGTTCAACTATTCTGGAAAGCAATTTAGAATTGTACACAAAATATCATTACACAGTGCTTCTCAAGGGAGATATGCCACTATTATGCCTAAATTCTAAGGAGATGAGAAGAGAAGACATGATTCTATATAGAAATATGTTTATTGCACTTCTTTTTTCAGGTAGCAAAACAAAATAAAAAGAAACAAGTGGGATATTTATTATTAATTAGGAGATGACTAAAGAAATTGTGGAAGATAAATATAATGGAATAGTATTATGCTATGAAAGTAAGGGGAAAAGATGATTTAAAAGAGCCATAGAAAGATTATGAACTAAGGTAGAGGGAAGTAAGCAGAAGCAAAAGAATAATTCATACAATATCAGTATTACAAAAATGAATAATTTCAAATATTCACATAAATTGATGAAGAATGAAATGAGCAGAACAGAAAAAAGTCAGACAATATGGCAACAACACTGTAAAACAAACAATCTTGAAATTCTGATCAATGCATAGTCATCTATTGTTGCTCAGTTGTGTACAACTTTTGTGACCTCATTTGGGGTTTCCTTTGTAAAGATGCTGAAGCAGTTTATCATTTCCTTCTCCAAATCATTTCACAATGAGAAAATGGAGGCAAAGAGAGCTAGTGAATCTCTGAGGCTGGATTTGAACTCAATGGGCAATTTGGAGTCAAAGGACAATGATGATGAGTCTTCTTGACCCCAGGTCCAGCAGATTTTTTATCCATTGTATTACCCAACTGCATTTATAATTTCAAAGGATGAATTATGAAACATGTTGTTCACCTTTTGACAGAGAGGTGATGGATTCAGGGTGAAAACAGACATTTTTGGATATGGCCAATGAGGGAATTTGTTTTGCTTAACTATGCATATTTATTATAAGACTTTTGGTTTTGTTTTCCTTTTATAGGTTTGGAGGTAGGAAGAAGAGAAAATAAGAGTTCTGTTAATTAAAGAAGAAAAATTTAATTAAATAGTTATATAATTAAAAAAGAAAATTTGTGTGCTTTATATGACCAGTGCAACTTTGGGTAAATGGGAAGTCATTTTTTTGTAGTCAAAAATTTCAGGCATTAATCCTAATTTTTAAAGGGGTTTTGCTTTTTACAAATTCTAAAAATATGCATTCCTGGAAAGGGAATGAAAACTGAATTAAAATCAAACAAGATCTTGATCTCCATATGCCCAAGTTGTTAATTGAAGCCACTGTTCTTGAATTGTATTAGATAATCATATTACATTTTCCTTTGGTGCCATTGATAAAAAGAAACAAAAAACCAAACCAAACCAAACCAAAAAACTGAAGTTGAATAGCACAGATGAGTAGATTTGGTCTCTGGTACATGTTATATCCATGTGTGAATTATTTACATTAGGGTTCTTGAAATAAGACCAAAGAAATGTTAAATGTGATGCTGCCTCATTTGGATTGTTAATAAAAAATGAATATTCCAAAAAAGAATTGAAATATTAGGTTAATTATAGTCACTAAATTAGGCTACAGACTAGTTTAAGCATGGCAGAAAAGACTGATTTGAACACTTTGCCATTAAAGGAACCATATTTAAGAATGGAATGCAAAATGCTTATAGATCTTATATTTAAAATGTCTTTTAATATTTATTAATTACAATATTGTTTCTTTCCCAAATAGTTTCAGCATATCTTTATTCACTTAACAAAGATAACTGATCCCATCTCTATACCCAGAAACTATTCTCCAGAGTCATAACTATTATTAGAGAATGTGGTCTTTCTTATCCAGTGTACTAGCATATGGAGTGACATACTTCCTTTTCAGGGTGTATGATTCTTGTTCATAGGAGCTGCCATCCCCATGCCTTACTGCTCAGTCTATTGTGCCACAGAGAAAGACTATACCCTGGCCACTAGCTCCAGGATCCTGTTGCTATACTGTCCTTCACTTAAGATCCACCTTTCCCTTTAATTTCCAGTGGATGTAGAAAAATGGGCCATATTCTCTCTCTCTTTTTTTTTTTTTTTTGTGGGAGGGTCAAATTAGTGAGAGTTTTTGTGCTCAAGTTATCTTCTGTGCTACTGTGGCTCTGTTTCATCCCTAACTAAATTTGTCTCATGAAAGCTTCTATTCTTATCTCAATTCAGTTTCAGAGTTGAAACTAAAGTCTGAGATAGTTACAAGTGGTATTTAATAGGTCTCTTAGAATATCTTTTTTTTTTCTTTTTAATGTTTACTTTCCCATATATGATCACTTTGAATTTCTTTGAATACATTCCTTGGGATGTAGGACATTATTATCTTAGATGAGAAGGAAAAAAGCATTTATATGGCACCTATTATGTTTTAGTAATTGTGTTAAACAATTTTTAATCAATATTATTTCATTTGATTCCTGCAACTGACCTGTGAAGCGGATGATTTTATTATCCCCGTTATACAGTTGAGGAAAATGAAGCAAACAGAAATTAAGTGATTTGTTCAGGATCACACACCTTAGTTAGTGATCTTGATTGACTGTGAGTTCAAGTCTTGATGCCAAGCCTAGCACTGTATCCATTGTACAATCAGCTGCCTCACCTGAGAGCTAAGATGGAAAAGTGGATGGATGTGAGGAAAAAAACTGTTAAAAAGAAATGTCTTGATATCTGGAAGAAATAACAAAGGGACCAAGAGGCAGAGCTTGACAAAAGGTAAGAGGCACGGTGATCTTGGGAATAAAAGTGTGTAAAAAGCATTTGCATTGGTCCTCAATTTCAATACCTATAAAATGAGATTTTTCCACTTTCAAATCTCTTCTCCAAAGGTTCCAAATTCTTTGACTCAGATATTACTTTTTTACCAGAATTTGAATGTAATCTGATATCCCCATTGGTCATATGACTTAAGACATATGACTAAAAGAATGAAATATAACATCACTAGGAACATGAAGCTCATTTTTCCTAGGCAAATCTGAACTAATCTGAATCTGCTAAAGAATGAGACACTATAGATACCCATATTGAGGCAGAACTAATGGGAATGTCATCAATTTATTGAGAAACAGATAATTTGGAATGAAAAAGAAAAAACAAGCAAACAAACAGCAACAACAAAAAGGTGAAAATACTATGTTGTGATACACATTCATTTCCCACTGAATGTCCGTATGCAAATGGCTCTCCAATCATAAGTGTATTGGAATTGGCCTGAATCACCTCATTGTTTAAAAGAGCCAAGTCAATCACAGTTGATTACATAATCTTCTTGTTGCTGTGTACAATGTTCTTTTGGTTCTACTCACTTCACTTAGCATCAGTTCATGTAATTCTCTCCAGACCTTTCTGAAATCACCCTGCTGATCATTTCTTATAGAGCAATAATATTCTATTACATTCATATACTCCTATTTATTCCTGATAAGCAATCTACCATGCTTGATAATGACTAATACTTCAGCTCAACACTTCTTAGACAGAGTAAATATAAAGTGGCCCTGGATAGGAAAGAAGAAAGAAATGTAGTTCACAGTTATCTTACAGGGTGTTCCAAAAGTCTTAGTGAAGTTTTAGATTATTAAAGTCTATTGCATATTATTGTCTCATGAGAACCCATGTGGGCTTTGCCTTTGGCAGAGTTGACACCATCACATATGTTTAACTGGGATTAAAAAAAATTTTTTTTAAATCTCATGTGAAAAAGAAAGAATGATGACTTCCTCTGATTGGAATAATACCCTTTATAACCTTAAAAATGTGAAGAAATAATGGTGTGTAGGAAATCTTCAGTCTTGACAAAAGACTTTTACTTTGCATAACTGGCCAACTCAAATCTTTAGAAAGTGGTACAGCAGTGGTGGCAAAAGTTAGGTAGCATTATACCCAGATATTCAGAAAAGACAATTTGGAGTCAGTCTTGGGACATAGAAATTGTTCAGTTTGTGCTTGGCTGGTTGGCTGATATCCCATTGTAGCTATGCATTCAACTAACATGTGGTTTAAAATGCTGTGCTGGAGGATAATTTTGATTTTATTACCCTTCCAAAAATTTGGTAGGATGGTCTCCCATGAGAGGGGACAAGAGATGAGACAATACATATGGAGATTATTGTGTGGGCTAATGGCCAAGAACTGACTTGGGATTTCTGGACCTTGTATTATATCTCTCATTTATTGAATTTGCTTATTTTGTTATTGTACAAAGATGAGATAAACTTACAAATAGCAGAAGCCAGGATGAGGCACTTGAGAGGTGATGCCCTAGACCCAAGGATAGAGCTCTACCTTTTGGATTATTTATCTATCTCCTCCTCCTCCTCTTCTTCTTTTTGTTCTTCTTGTTCTTGTTCTTATTCTTGTTCTTCCTTCTTTCTTCTTTCTTCTTCATCATCATCATTCCTTTAGTCTTCTGTTATATTCCCATTTCCAATCTTGGTTCTTTCCCAGGTCTTCACCGCTGCACCTGTTTTAAGTCTCATCTTCTCTCCATTTGACTCCTTGGTAAAACAGTTCAAATCTCTCCTTTCTTCTTCACTACAGTACCTTGCCACTTTATCCCATTAATTTTATTCTGACAATGCTCAGGCCTTGATTATTCCCACCATCTCCTGCCTCTGATTCTACTCATGTGCTGCTGAATAAAATTGGAGAAAATCATAAAATGATGCTGACTGAATCCACTACAAATTTATATTATTCCTATATCTCCCATATCCTCAAAAAAAAACCCAATCCAAAAACCCTTGTTTGATGATCCTTCCTCTATAGCTATCATCTCATATCTGTGTTTCTCTTTTCTTTTGTGGCCTTTACTTTCTTTCCCTTCAATCTCTTTTTTCTCTGTAGTAATAGGTTTCTCACTTTATTATTCAAAGAAAATGTATCTCCAAATTACAGTATTTTAATTTTATTTCTTAAATTCCAATGGTAATGGCCCCTTTTCATTCTTCATCCCTGTTGACCTCTTTAACACTGTCAATCACTCTCTTCTTGATATTCTTCATTTCAGGCCTAATTTTCAAGCTCTAGTAACTCACTGGCTCCACCTTAGTATGTGTATGGTAGGGAGATGGGGACTTTAGAAGCAGTTTTTATCCTGATTGAAAAGATTTTGGGAAGAAAAAATGCCTAAGGACCATTTTCTCATAAGTGCCAATTCCCACTCACCAAACCTTCTATTAGAAAATTCCCAAGTACTAAATAGTGTGTGTATTCTTCTATTCTTCTCTACAGTGGGGAAACTATATTAATTTGCAGAAAAAAACAAAAATAAAATAAAACTGTTTGGGTTTATCACTAATTGCTAGTAAGTAGTTGTAGAACAGAGAATTTCATTTACTTTTCCTGCATGTAACCAAATATAGCTCCTTCTCATCCACCTTTGAGCAAATTAAATATATATTGTTAAAAAAATCATCCAACAGTGATAGATACTGCTGCCAATCAGACTTAATTAGCACACAGAAATATTTTAATAACTGATTTATTATATTCTCAGAGTGTAGAACTATAGTATACAAAAACTAGCAAGCTTCAAGCTTAGGTTTCAGCAAACATATATAGGTCTTAGTTATATCATCAAGATGAATCAAATGGAATTTTACAGGGCAGAATTTTAGGGTAAAAGGAGAAGGTAAAGATTTATATATCAAGAACAGATAGAAGAAAGAAAATTTTTTTTATTAGATATAATTATAAACTTGTTTCTAAACCTTAGGGAATAAAGATGGAATTTGCAGAATAACCATTAAAACTGCAGCTTTAGCTATTTATTTCACATGTTTATCTTAAGTAAATAGAAATAATAAAGATGAGTCAAAAATTTTCTTATCATTACCTAGTTAAACATGGAGCTAAAGTGTGATATCACTTAAATTCTGTATACTTTACTTAATGCTATGCCTTACTGTCTCAAGCACGTAAGGGCAATAGGGTCAAACCAGGAAAATTCTATTATCACAATATACACCAGTAATTGAGAAAATCACAGTTTTGTCAGACTGAAAATAAAAATAGACAAAAGAAAAAAAAGAAGCTTTGAAATAGATACACGCTCTCTCAGGAGGGACAGGGGTAGAATAGAGATTATGAATGTCTTTATTGTTATTCTTGGTTAACAGTGGTAATTATACTCTTTCTATTTGGCTCTAGATGGCTTTCATCATTCAGCCACAGTCCTTTCCTGACATCTCATCTTCATCATGTAACAGCAGCAGTAGTGGTGATAAACACCTACTTAACATGTAGTTCTTCCATCTTCTCCTCCCTTTAGATAAGTATCATGTACTTTCTTCTGATTTCTGGGTAACTTGCCCTGGTGTTGCTATAAGAATAGACTGCTACTTTTTGTCTCATCCTTCAAAGGTTCATCTCAGCTATACTTTAAATCACTGGATAAAGGGAGATATACAAAGAAAAATTTTTAAATGACCTCAGTTCTGGGCTGTCTTCTACTTCTACAGTGACTGTGGGGGAATAATAAAGAAAGGATTCTGAGGGTTCTAGGAGTCATAGATAATCTGCCAACTTTAGCTTAATTATTAGTTCTCTGAATATGAGTCTGCCCAATGACTACTGAATTAACATATTATTAAACAAAAAGCCCCTTGAATCTTTTTATGATAAAGGAATTGAGAAAGTGAGATGACTGTCTCAAGAAATGTTTCTTATTGCCTTAACTATGTAGGGAAATAAACTCTTATTTGCCTCTTAAAAAAATAGCAACCTAACACAAACTTTATTTACCTGTTAGATAAGAATCTGTGAACTATTCTTCTATTTAGCCGCAACTTTCTTGCATTGTATTCATTTAGTGATAATGTTGACATTGTAAGTTCTACTTGGGAATTTGTCTTTTCCATCATTAATTATTAAAATCCCTTTCCTTGCTATGTTCTTTCCAACTCTATTTCATATTTATCATTCCTAGTGTCTGTAGTATCTTTTCATTTTGTCTGTGATCTTTTCTCCTAAATAAACTTACTTTTTGTCAAAGAGAATGGCTATTGTGGATTCTTCTTATTAGTTCTGAAAAAAAGTGAAGAGCAATAAATTATTACCAACTCATATGCTTACCTTCTTACCACTGTAAAATATTTATGAGAACAATTCACAAAGACTTTATGAAAACAGGAAAAGAAACACTTCTGAAAAGAATATTCTATGGCAGAACCCTTTATAATCACCCAATTTACTAAAAGGTGTAGAGAATTATGAGATCACATAGGAGTGTTTTAATGTAGTAAATATATTTACTTAATAATTTCAAAACATATTAATCATATAGTTTTTGTCTAACTTTTATATGGGCTAGAGTAAACCAGCATAACGTTGCTAAAATTGTTATTTTTCTTTGTATGTATTTTGTTTTTTTTCCCCCTGCTTGCTCTTTTGAGTTTTTCTTTCCTCATTTTTTGTGGTTGCCAAAGCAACCATGAAACTCAATATTGTTTTTCCTTCTTCCTTTTCCTCCTTAGTGTAGAACAAAAGAAAGGAACTATTTTAACAGTTTATTAGGAAGGAAATTTTTTTTTTAAATTGCTTCTGAGTTTATCTCTGGTCACAATACATAGCATGTCATTCTATTACAGGGGTTTCTAAACCATGTATGCGTGTGTGTGTGTGTGTGTGTGTGTGTGTGTGTGTGTGTGTGTGTGAGAGAGAGAGAGAGAGAGAGAGAGAGACGAGACAGAAACAGAGACAGAGACAGAGACAGAGACATACACACACAGAAATAGAGAGAGAGGGGAGAGAGAAAGAAAAAAGATAAAGGAGGAGGGAAAGGGGAGAAAGAGATAGACACTTTTGACAGTTTGTTGATGCCTATGGAACACTTCTCAAAATCATGTTTTTAAATGCAAAAAAAGAACATAGGAATCCAAAGGAAACCAATTACACTGAAATTGTTGTCAATTTTTAAAAGTTCATAGATGCCAAATTAATAACTCTAGTTATATTGTAAAATTTCGGCTTCATTTATAGATAACATGAAAATATCAATACCTATTATTATTCTATTATCAAATTGTTTTGAGAAAGATGAATTTGGTACATTTTAAACACCAGAGGGAGCTAGATACCTTTCTAAACTGACTGCTCTGTGGAGAATTTATGTTGGCTTAGAACTCAAGTGCATATTTAAAAACATAAATTGGGGGTAGTTAGTGCCCAGCCAGAATTCCAGAAGGCCTATTATATATGCCTTAGAAATAAGAATCACAGATTCCAAATAGCAGTTGGTGCTATTTTGTGCAATTTCTTAGGATGTATTCCATCATTATAATTCAAATGTTACCAGCTCAGAAAAACCGTTCTTCAGGAGTTGTATGTATGTATATACAGTATTCTTTCTGGTTAGTATGAAGCTTCTGGCTGATACTAAGTAATAATCTGGGAAAGATTCTGGAACCTACTCCTATCAACAACCTAAAATGTTACTGGCATGACAGACCCTGTTTTGGATTCTGAGGTTAGCCCATTTTTTTTTTTTTTTTTTATGAACAGTAGATAAAAAAGAAACAGAGAAAGGAAAGTCCTAAGGAAAGCTTTGTGTGACAATGGATGAGAATGCAAACTGTTTATAATGAACAAGTGTTCCAGATTGCTTATTGCCAAGACCTCCTGTTTGAAATGAAAAGAAAATCCAAACAAAAAATGATTTTCCAATCCAGGATTGAAACAAACAAACAAACAAGAACCCAAGAGAAGCAAAATATGCAGTTCTGGCTTCTTTACTTCCAAATGGCCTTTGCAGCTGAACAGGAAAGAAAGAAAGACTGCAGCTTGTTTTTCTGGGTGACAATTAATGAACTAATAATCTCTAGTTTTAGGGGCTTTTTACTCTTCCTTGCTTAATATTTTAGTCTATGCTCTCTGGCAGGGATGCAGGACTTTATCATTAATCCCCACCCAGCACTGGGGTGGTAAAGTATGGTTCATGGGAACAAAATATCTAAGTTTAAAGGATATGCTGGCTTTTTATCCAGATGCAGGATATGAACTGACCATGTTATGTTAAATTTTAATGCTTTCCCATCATAAGGCAGGTTTGATGAAGAAATAGAATGAAAATTCACAAATAAAACTCAGTTCATGATAATAGTGCAATTTAGTTATTAACAGGCTTTATTTTAGGTGGGAAAATTTGACTGTCTTTAACAAAAAACTAAAATTTTTAGCATTTCTTATCTGCCAAGACTCCTTGGTATTTATTGTTGTGATGTGTGAATGATTTTTCTGAGATTAGAATCCCTCTGCAATCTAGAGGGGACAATGGTTACAGAGATATTGAAGGAAAGAATAGCCTTGTAGCCCTGACTTCAAGCTCTGGGGAAGTTATAAAATTTTTAGGTCTTCAGGAGCAGTAGTCAACAATGGGTTGAGTCCTCAGGAGCTATGGCCAACCTACAGATTACTTCATGGTCATTTAAAAAAGTTGGTTTGTCACTTCCAGAACATTTCTGTGGTTTTTGATGCAAACAGTATAGTTTATCCCTGATTTCTGAAGGTATCCCTTTCCCTCTTTGATTTGATAATAACACAGGTACTGAGAGTAGCTCAGAACTTCAATGGAATCACCAAAATGATATCTGGACATCTTGGGAACAGAAGAGATTTCTTCAGAGAGTATAGGGAAATTCTCATGTAGTATAGTTAAATGAGTACTGAGTTTGGAATCAGGGGAGCCAGATTTGAACCCCAATTCAGTTACTTCCTATCTGTGTGATCAAGGTAAGTTATTTAACCTCTCTGGGCCTGCCTTATCAGTGAAAAAAAGAGGGTTGGATCACTTTATTTCTGGCGTTCCTATCAGTTCAAATTTTTTATCTTATCACTTAGATCTTCTCTAGGACCCTTATACCTCTGAATTTATTCTTGTTCTATGGGCATAGCACTTGGCAATAAAAGTGCAGATGTAGTGTGAGAGCTGGGAGTAGAGTTAAGGAAGTGAGTCAGTAACTATGCTGTCACCTTGAATGATGCATTTTGCAATATCACTACATCAAAGTTTTTCTTTTGTATCTACACCTAGTCTTCATAATGATTAGAAAGCCAGGTACCTTATGTACCATTATTTTTAGAAATTTATGCCCACCTGGTATGAACACATTAACATGTAACTAGTGTAGCAAATTACCACTGGAGGGCAGTTGAGAACCAAAAATAAGTGTAGAAAACCTTGTGAAATGAGGAACTGGCTGTCAGGATGGAGGAAGTGGGGGATAGCAAATATGACACAGGGAGTGTATTTGAACTATTTGGAGACTCTAAAAGGGACAGGGCAGGACTGCACTATGGAATTACAGGTTTAGAGATTTTCATATCAAAGCCAGAGATAGAAAAGCAGAAATCAGAGAGCAGAATCCAAAGCCAAGATTGGGAAAACTGTCTGAAAGTTTACCTCTTTTTGAAATTGATATGGGAGTTTTATGACTATGGGAAACCTGAAGTTCCAGGACTTTAAGTTCTAGGATTTTTGTAAGGCCCCAAAAGAATGGCTTTGCATCTTTCTGCATAGTTGTACTATATTGTGTACTTGTGTATGTAGTTTTTACTTTTAAATTAAATTAAAATAAAATCTTAAATTCAAATTAAGAGGTTAAATTTGATTAAATGATTAAAAGATCATCCCCTTAGTGTGTTAGAACAAAAGATTTATTAGAGATTCTTTAAATTCTATTAAAAAAATGTTTTGACCTCTTAAATTTTTAATACTAAGTGCAACAAAGTTAAGTAATAAATTGTTCAAGAGATATTGATCTTTGAGATGTGCAGCTTTTTAGCAGGCCCTTTATTCCCCCAATCCCATCTTTCTTTTTCAAGGCTATCAGGGTTAAATGACTTGCCCAGGGTTATTCTAGCAGGTTCTTTTCATTCATTCATTCATTCATTTATTTTAAATACAAAAGAAAAAAATAGAAAAAGAAAAAAAAGACAGAAAAAGGAAAAAAAAACATTATCATACACAGCAGGACATAAAGGAAGATTCAAAATATGTAACAAAAAACAATTTCAACAAAAAAATATGTAATATTTGAAGACATTGTATTCAGAACTGACCATCTTTGCTTCCTTGTAGGATTTCTTTTTGTTCTCTGCTGAGCACTTTTTACTTAATTCTTTTTTTCCCCTTTCTTCTCTCCCACATCTCCCAAGCAGGCTATAGTTAAGTATAGATATTATTATGCTTATACACATATGTACACATATTCATAGACACATACCTCTATATACATATATACATATACACATACGTCTGAAACAATATTAATATGGTTGACATATAATGTAGACTTCTCTTTTGATTGAATCTTTTAAAATTTTATCTTTGAGATCAATGACCCCTACTTTTTTTTCTAACAAATTCTACTCCTGATCATTGTTATTGTGTTTATGTATGTCTCATTTCCCATCCTTACTAACTCTCCTACTTTACATTTATGTGCTACTTGATATTACTTACCTTCCACAAAGGATCCCTCCCTTATCTTCTCCCCCTACTCTTTCCCTCCCTTTTTATGTTATTCCCATTAATCTCTACATCTTATCCCATACCAGCTAACCTGCACAACCTTCTACATCCCATCTTATTTTATTCCCTCCCCCTCTTCATACCCTTCTAGGAATCGCTGTCTCTTTCTCTCTCTCTCTCTTTCTCTCTCTCTCTCTCTCTCTCTCTCTCTCTCTCTCTCTCTCTCTCTCTCTCTGTGTGTGTGTGTGTGTGTGTGTAGGTGTGTATTATTTCCTTTTTAACCCATTCCCTGTGTGAGTAGGATTTCAGAATTATGAGCTCTCTTCCCCTCTCTAATTCCTCTGCAGCAGTTCTTGCTTTTGTACCTCATTCATACTTTCTGGAGTAGCATCATACTTAGCTCTACCTCAATCTTTCTTTTGGACTTCTGTACCAATTGCTAACAACAATCTTAGACATATGGTTTACATTTCCAAGTATAAAACAGTTTGTTCTTACTGAGTTCCTTGAAATTAGTCTTTGATGTTGGCTTTTATGTGTTGAATTTTCTATTGAGTTCAGGTTTGTCTGGAATAAAATCTTGAAAATTTCACAGTTTATTGAATGTTCATTTTGTTTTTCATTCAGTATTATAATTAATTTCGCCAGATATAATATTTTTGGCACAAGCTAATTCTTTTGATTTTCAATATATATATTCCAAGACTTGTGGTCTTTTATGGAAGCTGCTGATATATCTTGTGCAATTCTAATTAAAGCTGTAGCATATTTGAATTTTTGTTGTTGTTCCTTTCTCTTTGATCTGGAGGTTTCAAAATTTATCAGTGATGATGCTGTATATTTTCCTTGTAGGATCTCTTTAAGGACATGATCAGTGAATTTTTTCCCTATTTCTACCTTCCCCTCTTATTCTATCACTTCATGACAATTTTCTTTAATTATTTCTTGTATTACTGTATTAAGGTTCTTTCTTTTTTTTTTTGGTCATAGCTTTCAGGTAGACCAATAACTTTTTATATTTTCTTTTTTTGATTCATTATCTAGATCTATAAGTTTTCTTATAGATGTCTCACCTGCTGTGATATTTTTTCATTTTATATATACACACACACACACACACACACACACACACACACACATATAGTAATTCTTTGGTTTCTTATAACTTCACTGGCTTCCCCTTTTCTAATTTTCAAAGAATAATTTTCTTTTTTAAGACTCCAGATCTCCTTTTCTAGTAGATTGACTTCTTTTCTCTTGATTTTTTTCTTGGAATGTTCTTATTTTTTTCTTTAGTTTTTCCTCAATCTTTCTCATTAATTAAAAAAACTTTTTTTTTTAGTTCTTCTATGAATTCTTTTTGTACAGGTCACCATTTAATGTTACTTTTTTTTTTTTTACTTCAATATCTTCCTCTGAAGAGGAATTTTGGTTTTTCCTATTCTCATAGTAACTTCTATAATTAGGTTCTTTCTTTGAGTCCTTATCAGCAGAGGTTCCTTCATTCTTCTTGAACTCAGACATTCCTCCACTGTCCAAGAGGCAAAAGTTCCTGTAGTTAAGGCTGAGGCTACCTCTGAATTCAGCTAGTCCCAGGGCTCCCTGCTTATTGTTTTAGTGGAACTAGACTGACTCTTTTCAGGATCTTTCCTGAAATCTTCTCAGGCTGTTCAAGGAAGACTACTCCTTTGTTTCAAATCTTATTTGTTTTTTACTGGTCCAGGTTCACTCTGAGGGGCAATTGTGTTTTATTTGTGAGAGAAATCTGGAAAACTTAGAAATTTATGAGCTATTTTGCCACCTTCTCAGAATTCTCCCAGTCTCTTTTAAAATAAATCAGTGTACTTTATTTAGTTTTACATTCATTTAGAAAGTTTTTTGAGTTACAAATTGTCTTCCACCCTCTAGTTGCTCCTTCACCCACCGACAAGACAACAATATGATAGCTATTATAACTGTGAAGGTATGCAAAACATTTCCCTATTAGCCATGTTGCAAAAAAAACAAAAACAAAAACAAAAAAATTAGAAAGATAAAGTAAGTGAAAAAAGTATTCTTCAATATGTACTCAGAATTCATCTTTTCTCTCTAGAGGTGGATGGCTTTTTTGGGGTCACATGCATTTTCTTAAAACAAAACAACAAAAGGTTCTGATAAAGGCCTAATTTCCAAAATATATAGAGAATTGACTCAAATTTATAAGAAATCAGGACTTCCGGTTAAGATGGCGGAGAGGAGGCTCACAGTTGCATAAGCTCCACGCTTTCTCTCACTATCCACTTCGTTACAAGCCTCTGAATTAATGCTTGACTGAAAAAAAACCCACATATAGTTACCAAGAGAAGCCATCCTTAGATTCGCCAAGAAAGGTCTGTCTTTACTTGAGGGCTGGGATGGTTTTAGATCGGGTGCAGGCAGGGGGCAGCGGCAGTGAGAGCATGGGAGCAGACTGGAGAGGGGGTGGGGAGTGATCGCAGCTGTCTCTGCGGGAGAGCTTCGCTACAGGTTTGGATACTTTGCTCCGGCAGCAAGTCAGCAGCCCAGCAGAGAAGCTAAAAACACTGGGGCTGAAGAATACAACCCCAAACAGCTGGAGTCTCCCGGGACCTGGCCGTCCCCCCTTTCCCCCCCACAGTGACTCAGCACGCTCTGGGATCTCAGAGCGCAGGCGCAGCACAGTCGGGCTAGTGCCTCACTGCTGCCCCCCCACAGTCTGGAGAGGAAGCTTGGTAACACACCCAGCCCCTCCCCCAAAGAAAGACTCCAGTTTTTTCTGTTTTTCTTTGCCAGTTTGTCTTTGATTATTAGACAGAATGAGCAAGAAACTGAAGAGGACTTTAACCCTTGACAGCTTCTATACAGATAGAGAGCAGACTCTAAATCCTGAGGAGACTAAAAACAGACAGTCCCCAGGTGAATCCCCAAAGGAGGAGATTATCTGTTCCTCAGCACAGATGAACCTCATAGAAGTGATTAAAAAGGCTCTCACAAGGGAGCTAGAAGAAAAATGGGAAAAGGAGAGGGAGGCTTGGCAAAAGGAGAGGGAAGCTTGGGAAAAGGAGAGGGAGGCTTGGCAAAAGGAGAGGAAAGCTTGGGAAAAGGAGAGGGAGGCTTGGCAAAAGAGCCTGGAGAAAGTTAAAGAGAGAGTGGATAAAGAAGTAAAATCCTTGAAAAATAGGATTGGTGAACTGGAAACAGAAAATAGCTCTCTAAAAAACAAAATTGGCGAAATGGAAATTTATAAGAAATCAAGCTATTCTCCAATTGATAAATGGTCAAAAGATATGAACAGACAATTTTCAGATGATGAAATTGAAACTATTACCACTCATATGAAAGAGTGTTCCAAATCAACCAAATTGATCAGAGAAATGCAAATTAAGACAACTCTGAGATACCACTACACACCTGTCAGATTGGCTAAGATGACAGGAAAAAATAATAACGAATGTTGGAGGGAATGTGGGAAAACTGGGACACTGATGCATTGTTGGTGGAGTTGTGAACGAATCCAACCATTCAGGAGAGCAATCAGGAATTATGCCCCAAAAGTTATCAAACTGTGCATACCCTTTGATCCAGCAGTGTTACTTCTGGGCTTATATCCCAAAGAGATACTAAAGAAAGGAAAAGGACCTGTATGTGCCAAAATGTTTGTGGCAGCCCTGTTTGTAGTGGCCAGAAACTGGAAATTGAATGGATGCCCATCAATTGGAGAATGTCTGGGTAAATTGTGGTATATGAATGTTATGGAATATTATTGTTCTGTAAGAAATGACCAGCAGGATGAATACAGAGAGGCTTGGAGAGACTTACATGAACTGATGCTAAGTGAAATGAGCAGAACCAGGAGATCATTATACACTTCAACAATGATAGTGTATGAGGATGTATTCTGATGGAAGTGGATTTCTTTGAGAAAGAGACCTAACTCAGTTTCAATTGATCAATGATGGACAGAAGCAGCTACACCCAAAGAAAGAACACTGGGAAATGAATGTAAACTATTTGCATTTTTTGTTTCTCTTCCTGGGTTACTTTTACCTTCTGAATCCAATTCTCCCTGTGCAACAAGAAAACTGTTCGGTTCTGCAAACATATATTGTATCTAGGATATATTGCAACATATTTAACATATATAGGACTGCTTGCCATCTAGGGGAGAAGGTGGAGGGAAGGAGGAGAAAAATTGGAACAGAAGTGAGTGCAAGGGATAATGTCAAAAAATCACCCTGGCATGGGTTCTGTCAATAAAAAGTTATTATAAAAACAAAACAAAACAAAACAACAAAGTTTGTTGCACTGATTGACTCTTCCTTTCAGTTGATCATTTAAAAACCCTTACAGGGTTATTAATTCTTATAATTTCAATATTGTTATTTATCAGTAAATAAGAAGGCCCAAGGAAATGGAGAGAAATAAGAAATAGCTGGGCAGTGAACCTTTATGGATTGAGTTTGCTGCTTTATATGGACATACTTCAAGGTACTTTAGGACAATTACAATAGTAATATCAAAGATCACTGAACACAGATCACTATAGCACAAATAATAATAATGAAGTTTGAAATATTGCAAAAATTATCAAAATGTGACAGAGATATGATATGAGTACATGCTATTGAAAAATGGTGCTGATAGACTTACTTGACACAAGACTGGTACAAAGCTTCAATGTGTAAAAACACAATTTTTTTTCCCTTATCTTATTGCTATAACTAGCATTTCAAATGCAATATTAAATAATAGTGATAATAGACACCCTTGCTCCTGATCTTATTGTTAAAACTTCTATTTCATCTCTATTACAGATAATGTTTACAGATTTTGGATAGCTATGGCTTATTATTTTAAGAAAGGTTTATTTCTATGTTTTCAAGTATTTTAAAAATAGTAATGGTATTGTGCTTTGTCAAAAGTCTTCTGACTATATAATTTTTGTTGTTTTAAATTTTTTGTCAATTATGCATGTGGTTTTCTTAATATAGAAACATCTCTGCATTCCTGGTTATAAATCCTACTTGAATGTGGCTCTCTTCAACAATGAGAGGATCGAAATCAGGTCCAATTGATCTGTAATGAACAGAACCAATTTCACCCAGAGAAAGAACCCTGGGAAATGAGTATGGACCACAAAATAACATTTCCACTCTTTCTGTTATTGTTTGCTTGAATTTTTGTTTTTTCTTCTCAGGCTATTTTTACATTCTTTCTAAATCCAATCTTTCTTGTGCAACAAGATAACTGTATAAATATGTATACATATATTGTATTTAACACATATTTTAACATATTTAACATGTATGGGACTACCTGCCATCTAGGGGAAGGGGTGGAGGAAAGGAGGGGAAAAGTTGAAATAGAAGTTTTTGCAAGGGTCAATGTTGAAAAAATTACCCACGCATATGTTTTGTATATAAAAAAGCTATAATAAAAAATAAAAATAATAAATCATACCTGACTTGGTTTAGGTATCAAATCCACATGATTCTTTCTTTACTGAAATAGTTTATCTAATACTGGTATTAAATGCTTGGCAGAATTCATTTAGTCCTGGAGATTTTTCCTTAGGGAGTTCATTGATGGCTTGTTCAATTTCTTTTTTCTAAGACAGGGTTATTTAAGTATTCAATTTTGTATTCTGTTAATCTGCACAATTAACATTTTTATAAATATTCATTCCTTTATCTTATATTGTTAAATTTATTGGCATATAATTAGGTGGGCAAATATATGTCCTAATAACTGCTTTAATTTCATCTTCATTGGTGATATATTCACCATTTTCTTTTTTGGTACTCATCATTTGGTTTTCTTCTTTCTTTTATAAATCAAATTGATCAATAATTTATCTATTTTTTCATGAAACCAGACTCTGGTTTTATTTATTATTTCAATTTTTAAAAACTTTTAATTTTATTTTTCTCTCCTTTTATTGCAAGATTTCAATTTTGTAGTCTAATTGTCAATTTTTAATTTCTTTTTTTCATAACATTTTTATTTGTCTGCCAAATTCATTGATCTAGAATTTCCCTTTTTAATTGATGTACATACATATTTAGATATAAAAAATTTCCTCTATGGACTGCTTTGGTTGCATCCCAATAATTTTGGTATATTGTCTCATTGTTATTTTCTTTAATGAAATGATATTTCCATGATTTGTTGTTTAAGTCTCTAACTTTTTTAGAATTAGTTTTAGTTTCCAAGGCCCTTTGCTGAATTTAACATTATAGTCTGAAAAGCGTACATTTAATATTTCTGCTTTTCTGCATTTATTTGTTAGATTTTTTTTATGCCTTAATATATGACAAATTTTTATGAAGATATGATGGAACGACACTTTCATTAAATACCCATTTCCCCTAGAAGGATTATTCTTAGTTTTACTTTATAGGTTATTCTTAGTTATAATCCTAGCTGCTTTGCTAAAATCATATTGCAAGTTTTTTGCCTCTTTAATATGGTAGCTGCAAGATTGTCTAAGATGACAGAAAAAGATAATGATGACTGTTGGAGAGGATATGGGAAAATTGAAACACTAATATATTGTTGAAGTTGTGAAGTGATTCAACCATTCTGGAGAGCAATTTGGAACTATGTCTAAAGGGTTATCAAAATGTGCATACCTTTTGATCCAGCAGTGTTTCTACTAGGCTTATATCCCAAAGAGATTTTAAAAGAGAGAAAGGGACCCACATGTGCAAAAATGTTTGTGGCAGCCCTTTTCATAGTGGCTAGAAACTGGAAACTGAGTGAATACCCATCAATTGGAAAATGGCTGAATAAATTGTTGTATTTGAATGAGCCTTTTCTTTTTATGGTTCAGCAGCAAGGTGTGGAAAGTGAAAGAGGCGCTTTGTAGGGAAATGAAATATAAATTTAGATAAGTAGAATGGGGCCCGATTGTGGAAGGCCCTAATATCTAGACAGAAGGCTGAGCCTTGACGTGATAGAATAGGGAGCAACAGAAGTTTTTTTTTTTTTTCCCTGATCATTGTGGGATTTTATTTATTTATTTATTTAATAACTTTTTATTGTCAGAACCCATGCCAGGGTAATTTTTTTTACAACACTATCCCTTGTACTCACTTCTGTTCCGATTTTCCCCCTCCCTCCCTCCACCCCCTCTCCCAGATGGCAAGCAGTAACAGAAAAGTTTTTAATGAAGGACAGACACCAAAATTGATGGTTAAAGATTAGTTATGTGTAGCCATTATAGGAATAAGGGAAAGGTTAGTGTCCAGTATCAGTAATGCCTTTTAGAAGAATGTGAGAAAATTATCTAGGATACACATAGAATCTGTGATTTCATTCATTTAAAGAACTCATTCCTCTATGAGAGATTGCAAGTCATCTATGATTTAGGGCATCTTTTTTGTCCTACGGAGGAATTTGAGGCACATAGAAGTAATAGAAATTGCCCAGGAACAATTATGAAGTACTGAAATTGGAATTTTAATTTGAAGTCTTCTTGACTCCAACCTAGCAATCTAACCTATAGTCTATAATACTTCTAAGGTACAGTAATATAGGAATACAATGCACTTAATCTTATACATATCACTACTTTAAATTTTATGTTGCCATTTATTTTTGTCTCTCAACAGATTAAAAATGTATAAAGATCTACTTGTTAAATTTTTAGTCAGATAATCATATTGTCAGAAAAATGTCCTTAACTCTAGCCATAAATTTTGAAAAGACCAGATGGAATCTTATACAAGAATCTGCTGGGATGGATCAAGATGGTGGAGTATAGGAAACACTACAGCTGAGCTTTTCCCACATTCCTCTCCAAACAACTTTAAAAGACAGCTTCAAATAGAATTCTGAAGCAATCAACTGGGTAACTGACAGAAAGTCAGTTGGATGATTTTCCATCCAACCTGAGACAACTGAGATTAGAAGGAGAGATCTATGACACTGGGTTGGAGACCTGAGTATACATGGGTGCAAAACTAAGCATGCTTCTTTGTAGGTGTCTGTAAAAGCAGTAGCAGTCTGTAAAAGCTTTAGGAATATTCCATCTAGATACTTCAAGGGGATTGAAAAACTGATCACAAAGAGATTACAAAGGACACCTATGCTGGCACTGAACTAGGTCCTGTTTGTTAACTCCACTGCCCATATCCAATTTTTTTGGTCACAGTAAAAGGGTAGAGAATACTTGAGGTTACAAGGGAGTATCTACCCTGCTCATATTCTGAAACAAAGAGAAGTGTTGTTATTTGTGGCTGCAAAGGAGCAAGGGTCTTTGTAGGGTAAAAATTGGAACTCAAATAGCAGTACAAACTTTGTCTGAATCACACTTCCTTGGAAGCAATAAAAACATATAACTCCCCAGAAGTAACTGTGAAAACAACATAATGAAAGACTAATGCTTGAAACAATGCTCCCACCCCAGGTGAGGAGAGCCAAACTTTAGCATAAAGTTCAAAATAAAACAATAGGCTGGAAAAATGGGCAAATGACAACAACAAAAGAACATGACCATTAAAATCTGTTATGGTGACTAGAAAAATAAAGATGCACTCACAAGAAGCAATGATATGAAAACAGCTATAAGCAAAAACTTGGGGAAAATGCTAATTGCATAAAAGTTCAAAAAGAATTTCTGGAAGTGTGAAAGAAAGTGTTAAAATTATTTTAAAAATAAAGTCAAAGTGATAGAGGAAAAATGATGCAAGAAAATTATGAAAGAAGAGTTACTATCTTGGTAAAAGACTAATACAAATGCTGAAAAAAATGATATCTTATAAAATACAATTGTCCAAATGGTAAAAAAGGTACAAAAATTCACTAAAGTGAAGAACTTACAAAGCAGAATTGGGCAAATGATACAAAAGATATAGAATATCAGTGAAGAAAATAATTTCTGAAAAATTAGAATTGGGGGAGTGAAGGCTAATGATTCCATAAGACAAAAAACAAAATAGAAATGGAAAGAATCAATCAGTTCCTGAAAGAGATCCTCAAATGAAAATTTCTAGGAATATTGTAACCAAATTCCAGGTTAAAGAGAAAATACTTAAATCATCCAGAAACAAACCATTCAAATACTAAGACGTCATTGTCAGGATCATGCAAGATTAAGCAGCTACCACATTAAAGGAACAGTGGGCTTGAAATACGATTTTCTGGAAGTCAAAGAAAGCAAGATTACAACTAAGAATCATCTATCCAAAAAAACTGATTATAATCCTCTGGGGCAAAATGACTATTTAATGAAATAGAGGACTTTCAAACATAATGAAAAGACCATAGTTGAACAGAAAAATTTACATTTAGACACAAGACTCAAGAGAAACACAAAAATAGAAATATAAAAGAGAAATTACAGGTGAGTTAATAAGATTAAATTGTTTAGATTCCTGTATGGGAAGATGATACATGCGACTTCTAAGAAATTTACCATTATAGAAGGAGTTAGAACAAATATATCTATGTAGACAGATGGCATCCTTTTTGTTGGAATTATCACCAAGAAAATGGAGGAATGAGAAAAAGGGATTCATTGAGAGAAGAGGTTTGGGAAAAAAAGAATAGGGATAATCATCTTACATAAAAGAGGTTCATGAGGAAGATCTTTTGAAGTAAAGTTGCTGGGCAAATCTTGAATCGGATTCTCATCTGAACTGTATTAATGAGGAAAGAATATCTATCTATTTCTCCAACATCTACCTACCTACCTACCTATCTAAAGTTATAAATACCAACTCATAGAAACCAATCTTACTCACCAGGGAAGTAGGAGAGGAAGGGGATAAAGAAAAGGAACAATAATGAGGAGAGCAGCTTAAAGGAGATGGTGATGAGAAGCAAAACAGACTTTTGAAGAGGCATAAACAGAATAAAATAAAATGAAGGGGTAGAATACATGGTAAACATAGTTGTGCATGTGAATGGGGTGACTCATAAAATGTAAGTGGATAGCCAAATAGATAAGAAATAAAAATCCAAGAATATGTTGTTTAATAAGATACACACTTGAAATAGAGTCACACAAAGTTAAAATAAGAGATGAGACATAAATTTATTATGCTTCAGCAGAAGTAAAAAATAAAGCAAGTGCAACAGTCATGATTTTAGACAAAAGCAAAAATAAATATTATTAAAAAGATAATTAGGGAATACATTTTACTAAGTGATACCACAGACATTGAATAATAATATTATTTTAAAACACATAAGGATAGAATTAAACAATTGGAGAAATATTAATTGCTCCTGAGTAGGCTAAGTCAATATGGTAAAAATAACAATTCTACTTAAGTTAACTTACTTTTCAATGCCAGTGGTAATTATCAAAACAATTTAGTACCGGCTAAGAAATGTATAATCCAAGCCTTTGGGACAATAATTCACCATGAGAAAAGTTGCAGTGACAAAAAGAAAGCAGTTCGACAGAAACTGGTAAACATAGGTAAACATCTCATATTATATATCAAAATAAGGTCAAAATGCCTGCGCAATTTTGACATAAGGGATGGTATAAGAAAATTAAGGGTAAATGGAAAAAAAATTACCCATCAGCTTTATGGTTAAGGGAAGGTTTTATGATCAAACAAGAGAAAAGGAGGTTCAAATAAACCAAAATGGGTAATTCTGATTGTATATTAAGGACTTTTTTTTGCACAAACAAAACCAATGCAATCAAAATTAAAAGGAAAGCTAGAAACTGGGGAAAAAATTACAGCAAGTATTTCTGATAAAGTCTTCATTTGTTAAATATATAGGAAGCTGAGGCAAATTTATAAAAATAAGTTCCATTCCTCGATTGATAAGTAGTCAGAGGATACGATCAGATAATTTTCAGAAGACATCAAAGTTCTCTCTAGTCACATGAAAAAAATGCTTTAAATTACAATTAATTAGAGAAATACAGATTTAAACAACTCAGGTACCACTCAGCTATCAGATTAACTAATATGAAAGAAAAAGAAAATTACAAATGTTAGAAGGAATGTGGAAAAATTGGAACACTGTAAAATAATTTGGAACTATTCCCAAAGGGCTATAAAATTATACGTCATTTGACTCAGCAATACCACTATTAGCTGTATGAAAAAAAGGAGAAAGGACCTATTTGTACAAAGATATTTATAGCAGTTCTTTTTGTGGCAGCAAAAAATTGAAAATTGAAGGAATGCCCATCAATTAGATAATGGCTAAACAAGTATATGATTGTAATGAACTATTATTCTATTATAAGAAGTGACAAGTAGAATGATTTCAGAAAAACCTGGGAAGATTTTTATGAACTAATGTGAAGTAAAGAGAGCAGATCCAGAAGAAATTTTACTTTAATAGCAATATTATAAGGATGAGCAAAGGTGAAAGACTTATCTACTTTTATTAATTCAATAATCCAAGATCATTCCTAAAGACTCATGATGAAAAATATCTACTTTCAGAGAGAGAAATGATGAACTCTAAATACAGATTGAAGGATATTTTTTATTTTATTTATATTTCTTGCCTTTTTTTGGCAACATGGCTAATATGGAATGATCTTTTAATAAAATAGTATTTTATTTTTTCCCTAGTTACATGTCAAGAAATTTTTTAACATTCATTTTTACAAGATTTTGAATTCCAAGATTTTGGATTTTTCTCCTGTTTTCACTGCCCACATGTGCTATCATGCAAAGCATATTTCTATATTAATCACAATTGTGACAAAAGAAACAGATCAAAAAGAAAAACAAAACATACAAGAAAGTAAGAAGCTTCAATTTGCATTCAAAGTTGATTAGTTCTTTACTACATAACAGAATTGGTTATGAATAACATTTTCCTTCATAAGTCCCTTGTACTTGGATCATTTGTGTTACTGAGAAGAGCTGATTCAGTCATAGCTGATCATCAAACAATGTTGCTGATGCTGTGCACAATGTTTTTCTGGTTCTATTAATTTCATTTTGCATAGTTTTGTACTAGAATTTCCAATTTTTTCTGAAGTCTACCTGTTTCTCATTTCATATTGCACAACAATATTCCATTACATTCAAGGATTGTCCAGATATTTCCCAAATGATGGGAATCCCCTCAATTTCCAATATTTTGTCATTACAAAAAGAGCTGCTATATATATATATATATTTGCACATGTAGGTCTTTTTCCTTTTTTTTTTTTTTCTCAAGGACCTCTTTAGGATACAGTAGTGAGATTACTGGATCAAAGAATGCACAGTTTAGTTGCCTTTTTAACCTAGTTCTCAATTGCTCTCTAGAATGCTTGGATCAGTTTACAACTCTCCCAACAGTATATTAGTGTCCAAATTTTCCCACATCTTCTCCAACATTTATCTCTCTCTCTCTTTTTTTTTTTTTTGTCATATTGGCCAATCTGATAGGTGTGAAGTGGTATCTCAGAGTTGTTTTAATTAATTAATTTAATTTTCTCTAATCAAAAGTGATTTAGAGCACTTTTTCATATGCCTATAGATAGCTTTTCATTTGAAAATTGCATATTCATATCCTTTGACTATAAGGGGAATGACTTATATTTGTTGCCCAGATTTCTGCTTTTCTTCTAATCTTGGTTGAATTTGTTTTGTTTGAACAAAATCTTTTTAATCTAATGTAGTCAAAATTATATACTTTGCATTTTGTAATGCTTTCTATCTCTTGCCCACAATTTTTTCCCTTTCTCATAGATATGACTGATATACTATTCCTTACTGTTCTAATTTGCTTATGGTATCTAATATTCTATTTACCTCATTAGTTTCTTTGCTGTTTATTTTTTGGTTGGATTTATCTAATTCTGAGAGAGGATAGTTGAGGTCTCCCCCTACTGTATTTTGTTTTCTCTTTCTGAAATTCACTTAATTTCTACTTTGAGAATTTAGATGTTATATTACTTGGTGTGTGTGTGTGTGTGTGTGTGTGTGTGTGTATGTGTGTATAAATATGTGTATATATATACATATATATACACACACCCATGTTTATCACTGATATTGCATCATTGTTTATTATACACAAGATGTATTTTCCTTCCTTATCTCTTTTAATTAGGTCTATTTTAACTTTGCTTTTACTTTGAGATCAGTATTGTTACACTTGCTTTTATTTTATTTTTTGCTTTAGCTGAAGCATAATAGATTCTGCTCCAGGACCTTACATTCTCTCTGTGTGTCTCTCTGCTTGAAGCAAGTTTCTTGTAAACAATATATTGTAGGATTCTGGTTTTTGATCCTCTCCATCTACTTCCATTTTGTGACAGAATTCATCCTATTCCCATTCCCAGTCATAGGTATGATTACTATCTTTATATTTCTCTCCATCCTATTCTTCCTCCAGTTTGTCTCCTCTTTCATTTCACCCTTTTCCTGCTCACTTGTGTTCTGTTTCTATCTACCACCTCCCCTGATTAGTCCCCCAATACCACCCCTTAACTTAATTTCCTCATCTCCTGCTTCCCTTTTGAGTAAGATAGATTTCTATATTCAATTGATTATATATTATTACATTTTGACCCATTACTTATGAAAATAAGTTTCAAGTGATGCTCATTATTCAGACTCTCATCTTCCTCTCCACTGTAATAGGTCTTTTGTATCTCTTCATGTGAAATAATTCCTACCATTCTATCTCTTTCTTCCTTCTGCAACCAGTGTACTCCTCTTTATCATTTTTTATTTTTGTCATCCCCTCAAAGTCACATTATGTACCTACCCTCTGTCTATGTGCCTTCCTTCTGGCTGTAATATTTATTAGTGACACAGTTTTTAAGAATTACAGGTATCACGTTCCCATACATGAATATAAACAATTTATCTCTGTTGGATCCCTTATACTTTCTTTCCCCCTTTTATCTGTTTATACTTCTTTTGGGTCTTAGAGAACAAATTTTTGGTTTAGTTCTGATCATCTTTTGAAAGCTTGAAATCCTTCTATTTTGCTGAATGAGCATTTCCCTACTTAATTTATTATGCTTAATTTTGCTTATAAGTTGTAGTCCTAACTTCTTATTCTCCAGCCACTTGAAGTATTTTTTCTTTGACTTAATAGTTCTGAAGTTTGGTTATAATGTTCCTTGAAGTTTTTATTTTGGGATTTCTTTTCTGAGGTGATTGGTGAATTCTTTCAATGCCTATTTTGTCCTCTGGTTCTAGGACAGCAGGACAGTTTTACTTGATGATTTCTTAAAGGATGCTGTCCAGGTCCTCCTTTTGTTTATGACTTTCAGGTAGTCTAATTTTTCTGTTATTGTCTCTTGTGGATCCAAAAAGGTCAATTGTTTTTCCAATGAAGTGTTTTATATTTTCTTCCATTTTCTTCATTCTTTTTAAAATTTTTTCATTGATTTTTGATGTCTCATAAAATTATTAGCTTCTAGTTGCCCAATTCTGACTTTTAAGGTGTTATTTTCTTCAGTTAGGTTTTGTACTTTCCTATTTGATCAGTTGTACTTTTAAAGGAGTTGTTTTCTTCAGTGAATTTTTGTATTTTCTTTGTATCTTTTACATTTTCCAAACGATTGACTTTTTTTTTTGTACATCTCTTTCATGATTCTCATTTCTTTTCTCATTTTTTTCTTCTATCTCTCTTATATGATTTTAAATTCTTTTTAAAAAAACTCTTCCATGAGTTCTTTCTGGAATCAAGACCATTTCCCATTTGTCTTTGGGGTTTTGCCCCTAGATGTTTTGATTTGGCTATCCTCTTCTGAGCTTGTGTCTTGATCTTTCCTGTCATCATCATAACTTTTTATTGTCAGATTTTGCCTTGTTTTTTGCTCATTGGTCTTTTTCTTTCTTTCTTTCTTTCTTTCTTTCTTTCTTTCTTTCTTTCTTTCTTTCTTTCTTTCTTTCTTTCTTTCTTTTTTTCTTTCTTTCTTTCTTTCTTAAAATTTGAGCTCTGCTCCTTGGATGGAAGGAATACTGTCTCAGGCTTTTTGGGCCAGTGGCTGTAAACTCTGGTGCTGCTCTTATGCTGGTCATGGGGGATCTTTGTTTCTGGTGTGGTGCTGATGGGTTTGGTGGGAGTGGCTGGTGCTGCTGGAGGATATAGCAGTTTGGCAATTTAAATATTGCTGAGCTGTGGTTCTAGTGGTGGTTACTGTTGTGTCAAGGAAACATTTAGTTGCTGCCAGTTTTCTGGGAAGCTTCCTGTTTTGGATGAGCCCCCTCTTATTTGAGTGAGAAGGATCCTTCCTGTAGATCCTCCAAGTTTCTTGGGGTGACAGATTGTTTCATTCCCATCTTTTTGTTGGTTTCACCACTTCAGAACCTATCTTGTGGAGTTATTTCATGATTGTCTGGAGGTGAACATGGGAATTACAATAATTCATAACTTACTCTGCCATATTGGCTTTTGGAAATCCTTCTGGAAATATGTTTTACATGATTTTACATATATAATTAATATCATATTGCTCATCTTCTCAGTGGGTGGAGGAAGGGCTTGAGAGTTGGCAAGAATTTGCAACTCAAAATTTTAAAAATGAATGTTAAAAATAAATAAAAAATAACAGATTAATACAAGGTGATTACAAAAGGGAATCTTACTCTTTCTTGTGTATGATTTTAGGGAAGTGAAGGGAAAAAGCACTTCAAAATCCAGTTGTCAATGGAAGCTTAAATTATTATTATTAATAATAGAATTTCCTAGTATTTTTATAGCACTTTGAAATTTTCAAGAATTTTACATATATTATTTCCTTTGATTTTCACAACTCTGACAGGTTGTAATATTACTGTCTCTCTTTTACAGATGAGGAAACTGAAATAAATAGAGTTTAAGTGGCATGCCCAGCATCGCACAACTAGTAAGTGTCTGAAGCTGAATTTGAACTCAGGTCTTCCTGAATTATGTAAGGTGTGCTCAGAAAAGACTAGTATCTCTGATATGAGGGCTGTTGAGACCTTTTTAGGGCTTCTTTCAACTTTTGATTCACCTCATTCATCTAACTCTCACCTGTGGCTCCAGGAAGCTATAGCATGCACAGTGGCCACACTCCAGTATTTTTGTTAAATGGGCTAAACCAGGTTGAGGGTAACTAAAGGGTCTCATACCCTATGGTGAATTATGATGATATCTATCCCAGTCATGTAAAGATTTCTCTTGGGTGAATGAGAACAATTTGTTTCATTGACCATGAAGGCAGGTGAAGCAGGTGTTACGGAGTGCTTAGAGTTTGGTTAGACATTGAGGATACCAAAGTCATCAACTGCATTTTAAGTCATTCCAATTTTCTTGACTTGACTGGACACTGGTGGCTTTAAAAGAGACAGTGAGGCTGGTGATTTCATGCAACTTTGTCTCACTTAAATCCAATTTATCTATGAATCAAAAAATATCACTTTCCTGACTCAATCCATTATAACACCTAGATGACTAAAATTAGTCTAATTTGGTATCATAATTCACATTCAGCTCCTTCCACACAATTTAACCAAGTTCAACCAGATTCTCAATTCCTTCCTACTGCTGATGTTGAAACAGGATTCATAGACTAGATTTTAAATTGGAAGGGACCTTGGAAGCCATCTTCTTGAAAAAGCCATTTACAATAAGTGCCTCCACTTTCTCTCCTGTCACTCTTCTTTATTCTTTGTAATATGGCTTTTGATCTTATCATTCCACTGATAATGCTTTCCCTAAAGTTACTAATGATCTCTTATTGGATTGCCAAATTTAATGGCCTTTTTCTCAGTACAAATTCTCCTTGCTTTCTCTGTAGCCTTTTACACTTGATCACTCTCTCTTCCCTGACATTCTCTTCTCTCTAAGATTTCTTACTTATTTCACTTTCTGACTATCTGAACATTTTTTTCCTGTTTCCTTTGGTGGATTACTATCTCTAAGTGTAGGTAATCCATGGGCTTCTGTTCTGGTCTTTTTTCTCCTTCTGAAATACCTCACTTGATTAGATCATAAACTGCCTTAAATTTAATTACCATTTCTATGTCAATTATTCTTAAATCTACTTTTCCTGCTCCTATCTGCTGACTTCCAATTTTGCAACTCCAACCACCTTTCAGAAATTTTTGAGTGAATGTCATAAATATGTCAGTAATAAATATAAATAAAAAATGTCAGTAAATATCTAAAACTCATTATGTCCAAAATGGAACTCGTTATTTTCCCTCCTAATCTCTCCCTGACCCCCCAGTTTCTCTGTAACACTATTTTCCTAGTTTCTCAAGCTCTGATCCTCTGAATCTGAGTAAGAATAGTTTTTACTGTGTCTGATGATTGAGGTGTCTATGCACTGTGTAGGGGGTTTCTTGCTTCTTTAGTAAGGCTGATAGGTTCGTATGGAACCAACAGAGAGGAAGTAATCTATGCTTACTTTCTAGTAAAAGCTGACCAAAATTCCAGGCTCTTGGATAAAGCAAATCTGAGATATGGATCTAAAATCAACTGAAGAATTATATCTGACTTTGAAAGTAAAGAGCTAAAGCTGGAGAGACAAATGATGTTGATATCAGTTTTGCCTTGATTCAATTGAATACTCATGTAATGACAAAAAATGCACTTTTTTCTTCTCTACTTCATTCAAAGTTACTCTCAGCAATGTGTATGTGCTCTGAAAACCATGCCTGATTTTCAAAATAAGCATGAATCAGTGCAGTTCCAAAATCTATGAGATGAATGCTGCTACAGATCTTTTTTTTTTTTTTTCAGAATTCTGCTGGTCATATTTTATCCACAGACAGCACTTGGTATTAGCCAAGCAAGCATGAAGTTATTCCTTTGACACAAATGAGAGTCATTCATCTTTCCATATGAATGAGTTTTAATGAACTACTGCCAGCAGCTGACCTTTCACTCAAAAATCCTGACTCTTAGGTTGGAAGAGTTAAAAAAAATTCTACAACTACTGTCATATTTCCAGGTGTTCACATAGTACACGTTGTAAGATTGCTCATTTTACTTCCAAAGTGGTCATCCACCCTGAGCTGAGAGTATATCAATAGGCTGAAAACAAACAGCTCTTTTAATTAATGAGCAGGAGGGGCAATATGCTTTGTTGGGAATGAGTTGAGAAGGGGGGGTATCTGCAATACTAATTTCACTAGGACAAAAATGAAGATTTGGAGATGAGATTCACTATTTCTTAGAGAATTCTTTCTTCCTTTTAGCTGAAAAGCTACTGATGATTTTTGGTTATTTTTACTGTTGGGGGATGATTTCTTTAAAAATATTTACATTGCATAGTTGCTGTGATCCAATTGAGTGAAAACAGGCAAAGTTATTTATTTCAATACAAAATGGTGTACATTTGGACAAATTAACCTGGATCATAGAAGCATCTATTCAGAATGAACTGGGAAGATAATCTAGATCAAGTGCATCATTTAAAGATGAAACAATGGGGGAGCAAAGAATTGAAGTCATTGGGGGAAAATCATTAGGAAATAACTATCAGATGTAGGACTTGACTTCTTAAGCTGCAGAATCCATGCTTTCTTTATTGTCCCATGCTGTAGTAAGTAGTAGAGTATGGATCCAAATGCAGGTCCTTTGATTAAAAAAAGAAATTTTATAAAATTATAGACCAAGAGCTGAAAGGGACCTCAAAGGTCATTGGATCCAACTGTCTTAGTTTATAAATGGAGAAACTGTTCTAAAAAGGTTAATTAATTTGTCTAAGTTTACTTGGCTAGTGTCTGAGGCAGGCTTCAAACCCAAGTTCAACATCTTTCCATTTTATATCACTGTGCTACCTTTCAATTGGTTAAATCTAAGGAAGAGAAAAAAAGAATGAAATACAAATTACAAAAATTTCCAAAGCTATTAAATTAATTAAAGAAAAAAATAAATTTGTATAAATCATAAATAGGTGCTTGGCATTTTTTTCAAATCATAGAAACTGATAAGGAATCATACTATCTGTGACAAGTGTTTATTAATCTTCTCATCCGTTCAGTGATTATTTCTGTGTGTCAACTGCTGGTGAAACATCGTGTGGTGAATGATATAGAGATGAATAAAATGCACAATATGATACTTATTATATATATTTAAATAGCAAAGTAAACTTTACATAATAGAGACCTGTAGTTTCATATGCAATTTTCTATTTCTATTCTACTATGTATATAAAAGTGTCCTTAATTTAATTTAACATTGTAAGATTCAGATTAAAAAAGTTAATTAAAAAAATTAAAAATCCTCTTTCTGGATCATAAACTCCTTGAAGTCATCCAGCATGACTTGCTAACATATATATAAATAATTTTAACACATGATAATGTGTGGTAAATAACACTAGAGAGATGAAGAATGCTAATAGAATTCTAAGAAGGAAGAGGATAATTTCAATTATACTTCTTTTATAAAAATAGAGATCTTGATCAAAATAGCATAAACATTAGCTACTGTCTAATCAATAACATTCATATTACATATTTAAGCCATGATGTAACATAACTCAATTTTAATGGCAATAAAAAATGTTAGTAGCAAAAAGAATAAAGAAACAGCAAAGAATCAGTAAACTACCTTCTCAATAGATTTTAATTGTTTTCAATCATTTCTTAATTCAATTGTGATTTTCCTTTTACTCCAAAGGAAAAAAAAAAGTGCTGTCAGGATTCAGAAACAAAAACTTTGACTGATGTTAATTCTATCAGAATTTGGCTAACAGGTAGCTGAAAGAGACTTGTGTTCTATTTGAACATCTTCTGTATCCCTGAAGGTGACATTCTACCAGAGAGATAATTAGAGAGCAAAGGGTTGTGTCTAAATGTTTCTGTGATCCACAAGCTACATGGCTTACTTTTATAGTGAGGGCTAATATACTTAAAATTGTGATGAAGCTTTAGGAAACAATGCCACATACTCTTTAAGTTGTTTTAGCCTTTGGACCCAAGTATTGTGTGTGTATGTGTGTGTGTGTGTGTGTGTGTGTGTGTGTGTTTGTATATTGTTGAGTCCCTTTGATATAAAAGGAACTCTTTAGGAATTATATAGACTCCAGATCTAGATCTACTACATTTCTCCCTAGGAAGCTTGATTTCAAGAGGGTTTTCTGAGTTTTTAGGTTGCTTAGCCATTAAGCTGATAGTACTGGGTTAGCATGACATAATAGGTGTTGGGCTTGCAATCAACAGAGGTTTGGTATTTCATTGACCAGGGGTTAAGTCTTTCAAAATTGCTTGTCTTTATAATATTATTATTATATAAATTGTTCTGGTTGTAGTAGTTTCACTCTGCAACAATTTACATAGGACTTTCTAAGTTTTTCTAGGATGATCTTTTTCATGATTTCTAAGGAACAATAAATCATATCTCATATATTCATATATATTGCATTAATATACCATAATTTATTTTTCTGCTCATCAATTGTTAGACAATTTGTCATCAAAAGAGAATTGATTTAATATTTTGCATATATAGATTATTTTTCTCTCTTTGATCTTTTTGGGGCCATAGAGCTCATAGTGGTTTTGCAGGATTGAAAGGTGTGACCAATCTAGTAAATTCTGGCATATTTTCAGTTTATTTTCTGAAATGGTTGTATAAATTCATAGCTCCACAAATGGTGTGTGTGAATATTCTTTTTTTCCTGAAGTCCCTCTTCCCCCAATATTTGTCATTTACCCTTTTTTGTCAGCTTTGCCAAACAAATGGGTATGAGGTAGAACTTCAGAGGTGCTTTAATTTTCATTTCTCTAATTATTAGTGATTCAGTACAGTTTTTTCATATGGCTAGATAGATAGCTTGGATTTTTTCTTTTGAAACTTCCTATTGATATCCTTTGATCATTTATCAATTGGGGAATGACTTTTATTCTTATTATTGACAACAACAATAGTCAGTATTTATATAGTGGTTTGAAGATTTTCAAAGTGCTTTATGAATATTACCTCATTTGATCTTCACAAAAGCCCTGAAAGGTAGATACTATTATTATCATAACTTAACTGATGAAGAAATTGAGATAGATGGTGGATAAATGACTTTCTCAGGGTGTCCCAGTGACTGAGTCAGGATTTAAACCTAGATCTTTCTGACTCTACATCTAGCAACCACTATTTGAATAATTTCATTTGTATATGTATGTATATATTAAAGGTGAAACATTTGGACAAATATTTTTTCCTTAGTGTTAATTATTTTCTTTCTAATTTAACTGTATTGGTTTTCTTTGTGCAAAAACTTACATTTTATGTTTTCAAAATATTCTGTTTTAATTTTCAGAACCTATCTATCCCTTCTTTGGTCATGAATGTCTTTCCAATTATAGATTTGCAATGTAATTTCTTCTTTGTTCCACTAATTTATTTATAATGTGATATTTAAGTCATGTATCCATGTGGAATTTATCTTAATATATGGCATATATGATTTAAACTTAATTTCTGTTAGACTACTTTCAATTCTTAAAAACATTTTTTTTTCAATTGAATAGTGAATTTCCAAAAGGTGATATCTTGGGTTTATAGAATATTAAGATATTAATTTTGTTGTTTCTGCATTTTGTATGCTTAATCTATGTTACTATTTTTTCCCCTTTATTTTTTTCTTTCCCATTAGATCATTCTTATTAGTAGTCTGATAAAGGAAGGAAGACATAATTACATTTGTCTTTTCTTCTTCATACCTGGAATCAGCGGTTAAGATTTTAAAGTTCTAGCTAAAAATAAGTTAACTATCATAGAACACTATTTTTAGAATTATAATATGAGAAAATATCAAAGGAATGAGAATTTTAAATTATAAATAACAATTAATGTAAAGGGAAAGCTATGACTTTCTTCTTTATCTCATCTCATTAAGTAGAGTTCATTTGAGTTGGCATGTGGTACACACTGAAACTCCAGAGACCACTGCTCAGCTCTTGGCAGAGGCTCTGCTTCCTTTTGTGATCTTCTTTAGGTGGTAGTAGTTTAGTAGTATTTTCATCAGAAAATCTAGCTGAAGGATTTGGGGTTATGATCTCTCCATCTAAACTCAACATAGACAGTCTCTACTCTAGAGTTACTTTGAAGATGTTTAGATTGCAATATGCCCTGATAATGTGGCTGATTTTTGAAATTGTTTCTTGAATTTTTGATTCAATTACATTGTTGTCCACTAGGTTTTGCTCCCTCTTTGTCAAGAATGATATTTTCAGGATGACTGTTGAGGATAAGTACCTGCTATTCCATGATACTACCTTCCCTAATCACTCTTGGACTACCTTCAGGAATGATCTAGGTTTTTTAGATGAATCTCTGTTTGAGGGATAGGGTAATATCTTACCTGATTTCACTTTCACACATATAGCTGCTTCTAGGGTCAATCTTCACACTTCTTTGGAAAATTCTATTTCATCTTCCTTTACTATTTGGGTAGAAATATCCACAATGTCAGAATGAGGCAGGGCTAACTCCTAATTTCCATATTAAAAAAAAATTATTTCCCCCCAGTAACATTTAAAACAATTTTTTACATTTGTTTTTAAAATTTTGAGTTCCAGTTTCTCTCCCTTATCCTTACTTTCAACCCCCATTAAGAAAACACATAAAGTGATGCAAAACATTTCCATAAAAGTCATGTTGTGAAAAAATATAAATCTCCCTTCCCCCCCAAAAAAAAAACCCTCAAGAAAAATAAAAAAGAGATAAAGAGTATAGTTTAATCTGTATTCAGATACAATCAGTTCTTTCTCTGGGTATGATAAGCTTTTTCATCATAAATTCTTCAGAGTAATTGTGGATCATTGTATTACTTAGAATAGTAAAGTCATTCACAATTGATTATCTCAGAACATTTCTATTACTTTATACACAGTACATTTCACTTTTCTTGAGCTCACGGAGCACTTTTCAGCTTTTTTTCTGATAACATCCTGCTCATCATTTCCCATAGAATAATAATATTCCATCATAGTCATATTCTACAATTTGTTCAGCCATTTCCCCAATTGATGAGTATCCACTTAGTTTTCAATTTTTTGCCCTGAGAAGAGATCTACTATAAGTATTTTTTGTATGTATAGTTTCTTTTTCCTTTTTAAAAGAAGTCTTTTTTTGGGATTCATGCTTAGTAGTGATATTGTTAGGTCAAAGAATATGCATGAATTTATAACCATTTGGGCATAATTTATATCTTTTGATCATTTATCATTTGAGGAATGGCTCTTATTTTTTATTAATTTGACTCAGTTCTCCATAGCAGTTTGAGAAACGAGACCTTAGAGAAACTTACTTCAAAATTCTTTTTACAATTTTTATTAACTGCATTTCCCACAATTTATTCTATTCTCTCTCTCCTTTTACTCTATCCCTTCTCAAAAGTATTTTGCCACTGACCACTCCCTCCCCCACTATGCCTTCTCTTCTATCATCCTCCCCTCTTCCCGTATTTCCTTTCTCTTCTACTTTCCTGCAGGTAAGAGAGAGAGTTCTATACCCCTATTAAGTGTATATGTTATTTCCTCTTTGAGCCACTTCTGATAAGAGTAAGGTTCATTCACTTTTCCTCTCCTCCTCCTGTTCCTCTCTGCTATAAAAACTTTTTCTTGCCTATTTTATGGCAGATAACAGTTTATTTCTCCTTTTCCCTTTCTTCCAGTACATTCTTCTCTCATCCCTCAATTTTTTTAAATAGATATTATCCCTTTATATTCAACTCATAACTCTGCCCTTTGTGTGTGTGTGTGTGTGTGTGTGTGTGTGTGTGTGTGTGTGTGTATTTCTTTTTTTTAACTGCCACAATTATGAGAAAATTCTAATGAGCTACAAATCTCATCTTTCCATATAGAAATGAAAACAGATAAACCTTATCAAGTCCCTTATAATATCACTTTCCTGATTCCTTATGCTTCTCCTGATCCTATATTTGAAAATCAAATTTTCTATTCAGTTCTGGTCTTTTCATCACAAATGCTTTTAAAATCTTCCATTTCATTGAATTTCCACATTTCCCTTAAAGGATTATGCTCAGTTTTGCTGGATAAGTATTTCTTGGTTATAGTCCTAGCTCCTTCATTTTCTGGATTATTACATTCCAAGTTCTCCAGTCCTTTAATGTAGAAGACGCTAAATCATGAGTTATCCCGACTGTGACTCCATTATACTTGAATTGTTTCTTTCTGGATGCTTACAATTTTCTCTCTTTCATCTGGGAGTTCTGGAATTTGGCTTTTATAATGTTTTTGGGAGTTTTCATTTTGGGATCTCTTTCAGGAGGTAATTGGTAGATTCTTTCAATTTCTCTTTTTACCCTTTGGTTCTAGAATATCCAGACAGTTTTCCTTGATCATTTCTTGAAGGATGATAAGTTTTTTTTTTTTTTTTTTTGGAATCATGACTTTCAGATAGACCAATAATTTTTAAATGATCTCTCTTGGATCTATTTTCCAAGTCAGTTGCTTTTCCAATAAGATATTTCATATCTTTTTCTATTTTTTCACTCTTTTGGTTTTGCTTATTTCATCTTGATTTCTCATAAAACCATTAGCTTCCATTTGCTCAATTCTAATTTTTAAGAACTTATTTTCCTCATAGAATTTTTATTTCTCCTTTCCCATTTGGCCAATTATACTGTTTAAGGCATTTTCTTCATGTACTTTTTGTATTTGCATTTGTACCACTCTCAATTCTCTTCCTATTTTTTCCTTTGTCTCTCTTGATTTTCAAAATCCTTTTTGAGTCCTTCTATGGCCTGAGGCAAATTCTTATTTTTCTTGGAGCTTTGACTTTGTTGTCTTCTTCTGAGTGTGTGATTTTTCTTATTACCATAGTAACTTTTTATGGTCAGAATCTTTTTCTATTGTCTGTTCATTTTCCTAGCTTATTACTAGGCTCTTAATTCTTTGTTAAAGTAGGGCTCTGTTTCCAGGGTGTAGGGTACACTGTCCCAAGCTTTGGGGGTTTTGTGCAGCTATTTTTAGAAATCCTTCTAGGGATTTGACCTCTTTTCTACCCTAGAATTATTAGAAGTGTCTCCACCCCTGTTTAGCTATAAGATCTAGTGTACTAAACTTTTTCAGTGCTAATAAAGAGACCTTTAATAAGATGAAGACTTCAGAAGCTGCCACTGCCCACACCCACTCCTGGAATGCTGGTTTTCCAAGGCCTCTCACTCTACTGATAAATCTTCCTTGCAAACCTTTCAAATCATCTTTGGTGTCTCTGGGCTGAGAGGTCTGGAAGCCACCAGTAATGCCACTGATTCAGAGGTCTCTAGACCCGTTCCTGCTTTGCTTGTACTTGGGCCAGGGCCAGGGCTGTGTTGGTGTCATATGCACCAGGATTGCACATGCATTCTCACCCTGATGCCATAGATTTTTCCTGTTGATCTTTTAAAGTTGCCTTTGACTGGAAAATTGTTCTCCTCTCTCTTTTTGCATGTTCTGATGCTCAAAAATCTGTTTAGAGTCACTTAAAGGAATTTGGAGCAGTTTGGGGGAAAGCATCTGTGTTCCTGCCTTTACTTCACCATCTTGGTTCTGCTTGCTCTAGCTGCTATACTTTTAACCAATTCAAATTTATCTTGATGATCACTATTTTGTAAAATAGTTTAAGATCTGGTTTTGCTAGACTCTCTTCCTTCCCATCATTTAAAAAATATTTCCTTTGAGATCCTTGACCTTTCGTTATATCCCCTTATCCCCAGTTTTACAAAGTAAATTTTAGGTAACTTGGTTGTTATGACTTTGCATAAGTAAAACAATTTAGACAGCCAGTACTATGCCATATAGATAATTTATTGTAATTTTTATTATTTTGCTCCCACTAATGAACAATTGATATTTCTTCAATATTTAGGTCTATGTTTTTATATTTTCTAGTTGTAGTTACATAGTTCTAGTGTATGTGTATTCTGGTAGCTCACAAAAACAGTCAATTCTCAACTTTCATTGGGGTAATGTTCCTAAAAATGCCATGAAAGTAAAAAACACAAATACTGAAACATCTAACCTATGGGAAATAGCAGGTTAGGTTCCTGTGCCCAATAAAAACTTTGATCTTTTGCTAGACATTGCTGAAAATACACTTTTATGCATATAATTCTTTATCAGAAAACTAATTTTGATAATATGCATTTTTCTCTCACAGTAACTATGATATAATCTATAAAATACAGTACAAAAAATAAAATTGGTAACATGCAAAACATTTTTCTTGTTAGTAATTCCTTAGAATTCTGTGACTTTTTATGCTAACATTTCAAAAAAATTTGATTTCAGACAATATTCATTTTTCATAGCACATGAAATCTATAATATCATAAATGCTGTATATCAAATAAAATTCTTAAAACTACAACTTTTTAAAAAACCAGAATCTGACATTTCACTGTGTTAGATGGCAATGTGAGGGCATTGTACTGCATACTATACTGCTGTAAGTCTCCAAATAAAAACCTTGGCTGCCCTCTAAAAACCAAGGAAAATTGGGACTACAGTCACTGCTGTTAGAAGATGTTGAAATTGGTGAGGTCTCAATCTCACCTGTGACACTGCCCTTTAAGGCTGACAGATGACATTAGAGATCATAAAGGATAATAGCAACTTGAAATAAACTATCAGCAACATCTGCTTCATTTGCTATTTTAGAATCTTAAAGTTCTCAGAGTATGGGAATGTAGAAGAGGAGAGTTAGATATTTAACTTTGAGGCTGCAATACATGATGGGATTCATAGTTTTGATATCTCTAGCTGGCTGGCCAATTATTCCAAGCCATCCTTCAAACTTGGAAACTGTGAATGGCATAGTCTTTTTTTCTCCATTGTGCAGAATTCTTCTCTATGTGTGCATAGATTGTGCACTTGTTGCCAATGTGAAAGTGAAAATAAGGCTACTAATAAATCATGTGAATGCTTGAAGTTGCAAAAGTTAAATGTGCAAATGTTGACTGACTATTCTTGATGCATTTTGTAGTTACTTAATTTACTAGTTCTTGGCTTGGTCAAGTGACATTTACTACCTGTATAATATTGGGGAAAGTACCTGAATCTTTCTGGGCCTCAATTTGCCATCCCGAGTTCCTTTCTTGCTCTAGAGTTCTGATTCTATGAGTTTCTATAATATCTCAGTCTCCTAACATAAAATGATGACTGTGGTACTTATTTTACAAGGTTGTTGGTGAGGCTTGAATAAAAAAATTGCAAAGCACATCATAAAACAGAAAACACTAAGCTTTAGTAGCTTAAAACTGTATTGAGACTTTTGGGACGCTCTATTTAAGCATTAGCTTGTATTATTATTGTTTAAAATTTGTGTTCCAGTTCTGTAGGACTTAAGGGATCCCTGAAAATTCTGACAAAGGAAAAAGAATTATGAGATGTAAGGAACTGATGAGATAGAACTTAGGCTTCCCATATATTCTTTTGCTTTTGCCCTTGAAAAAATCTTCCAGTCTGACACTTGGGGTACAGGGAACAAAGAAATGCAGTTCTGGGGATGAAGAACTTCCCTTTTGGCTTCCATTTGAACAAGTCATATGGCATAGAATGGAATTTGTCCTTTGGGACTATCAGGTTTTGCAGCTAGCTTTTCCATTTTTAGAACCTGAGTCTAAAGCATCAGAAGAGCTATAACAGTACTGAAACAAAATTTCTGGGTGACACGAGTGCCTATAACTTGAGCTTTAATGTGAGGCAACTGATACCAGAGATTAGTGCTGAGGATGCAACCAGACCAGGAACAGAAGTAGGGTCAAGTTCAATAGAAAACCGTGGTTATTATGGCCTGTCTGCTTAATAAAAACACCAGTACATTGGAGAGCAAGAGATGGGAACAAGAACTTTCCTCATGCTTCCTATTTATATTCCTACATCCAAGCCTGGGGCCTAAACACAAATATACATCTTTCTCTTATTACCTCTCTATGATTTGGAGATCAGTGTAGTTCAGAAATCTTACGGACTGTACCCAACAGCTTGCAAATGGAGGTGGAGGTGGAGGGATCCATATTATGTTTTTCCTTCAATTTTTCTGTCTATTAAACTACATGGATATATTATGTTGATTGCTCACTTTGTGTGAATGAGAGAGTTGTTTGAGAGTGAGAACAAATTTAAGAGGCATAGGTTTCTATTTAGGAAATAATTTTGAATCTTATTTTCCTTAATCTATGTTCAGAATCCAACTAGCATGTGTTTAAAATTGTTCAGCTTCTTGGAGAAGCTGAGTAAGAACATTTTATAGATAAGCCCCAGAAAAACTTTGACTTGACCAACTGACTGTGACAACACTTGTGCACAAATAAGATATTACATTTTCTCAATGGATTCTTAGTATTTTTTTTTTTTGTCTTTCAATCATTTTAGGTGTGTCCTACTCTTCATGATCCCATAAGTAGTTTTCTTAGCAGAGATAACTGGAGTGGTTTGGCATTTCATTCTTCAATTCAGAACCGAGGCAAATAGACTTGTGACTTGCCCAGGGTCACACAGCTGTTAAGTATATTTAAGGCCAGATTTGAGTTAGGATTTAAAGTCAGGAATCATCCCAATTTCAAGTCCCATGATTTATCCACTGTGCTACCTCTCTATTTAATATAGTGACAATGATTTTCTGCAAGCTTAAGGAAGGTGGAGCATGAGTTGATTTGGATTCCTTAAGGTGTTTCAGAGTATACAGTACCTACTAAGATAACACAAGGGCCATATTTACATATTATTTTTTGGGCTATGACTCATTTAAGAAGTAATGTGTGTCCAGGATTGAGGACTTTCCTATTTTAGTTTTCTCTAGACATAGGAAATATTGAGAGTCAGGTAAATTGGCTATCAGTTGAGGGGTCCATGTTACACAGTGGTTTCTTCACAAAGATGTAGAAATTCTAATGGCATCCAGATACCATAGTATATAACTGTAATAATGTCTTCTTTTAAGGTCATTTTAATATGACAACTAATACAACGGTATTTGAAACTATAGACTTTTTTTGCTTAGAACTAACATCTCCGAGGATAATTTACTGCACAAAAACTACATCAGCCTATTATCTTACTTGGATGATTGCATAATCTCATTAGTATGAGTACTCTCACCATAGGTACAGATCATAACCATTCTAACATCTTTTGCTCGTGTGATTCATGTCCATGTTTTTTAAAATAAATTGTCCTTTTTTAAATATTATGAATAGGACAAACATCAACACTAATATTCTTTATTCAAAGAAAAGAAAAAGAAGATTATATATGACATTAAATCTATTGTATATGGGTATTTGGCTTATTTCACTTTTGTCCAATTCTTTGTGATCCCATCTGGGGTTTTGTTGACAAAGAGACTGAAATGGTTTGTCATTTCCATCTCTATCTCATTTTACAAATGAAGAGACTGAGGCAAATGGGGCTAACTGACATGCTCAGAGTCACAATATCTGAGGCCAGATTTAAACTTGGTCTCTGACTCTCGACCCAGCATTTTATCCTCTATACCACCTAGCTTTCCAGAGAACTACAATTTTGTTTTTTCTTTGAAAGTACATATTACATTCAGTACAGTAGCTCCAACATTATTCTGCTTACTTATGTCATCTTCCAAGTTTCTCACTGCTTTTCTCTATGTGTTTTTTAGTGTTTCATTGACAATTCATTCTCTGTCTATCTTTCTGCTCTCACTATTGATACCTCATATTCCCCCCAAAAATTTCTCCTCTAAAAACCCTTGTAACAATTAAGAAATCAAACACAAGAAATCCATACATTGACTTTATCTAAAAATATGTCTCATTTTTCAATTTCAGTCCATTGCGTGAATTCATATCTTGCCTCAAACACTTACTAGCTGTGTAACCCGGACTAGTCACTTAATCTCTGTTAGCCTCAGTTTACTCATCTGCAATATGGGGATATCAGCAGCATCTAATTCACAAAATTGTTGTGAGAATCAAAAGAGATAATATATGTAAAGTGCTTTATGAACCTTAAAGTAGTACATAAATGCTAGTTGTATTATTAGTGAATGTGAATAGACTATGTCTTATGCAGGAACTCATATAGAGACATAGCAAATGTGGGTAAAGATCTGACTGACAAGGATGTGGTGGTGAAAAGTATAGTTAAAAGATTGGGAATAGGAAGAAAGGCCCTCATAACTGAACTCTGGCAGTTTTTACAATCAGGCACCAGGCAATTGTCAAAGATAATGTCTATGTGCTTGTCATTGGCTGTGGTGAATACTGAGTCAGTTCAGTTGCCACAGATATTATTTAAACTAATATGAATTTTAGCATTAACCTAAACCCAAGTAGAATTAGAAGGGTGATGAAAAAGCTATAAAACCAGTTTCTACTTCCTTAGTTTCATCATTTTTGACTTCCTCCAAACCCTCAAAAACTATTTGGCTTTAGGAGTCCCTTAGATATCTGTAAAACATTTAAGAATCTTCTTCAAATGTGAGGGACCAGACTTTTGGGGCAGCTACTATCTGATTGGGTGAATCACAATAGAAACTATCTTATTTAATGAAGTAGTAATTAGCTTTATAACACCCTTGTACTTCACATTAAGTAAAAATAGATCTCTTAATTGCCACAATTCTGGGGGTCTAGTTTAGGTTTGAAAATGAGCTTTTCTCATTATCAGGGGGAAGAACCAGATGATTTAATTAAATAAGTTTGGTGTTTCTAGGGCCAGAAAATCTTTGTTTCTCAAGGTGTCTTTTCTTGTCTAGCTTTTTAGTGTATAATCTTCATTCCTTACTCTTTAAATTCAGGCTGTTTTTTTTTTTTTTTTGCAATTGCATAAGAAAGTATAGAAAATGACTTAGTGGCTCAATGAAATTATGCTACTACAAACATGGTCTTAATGGGAATGACCATTTTTGATTAAATACCTTTAAAATGTAAATGTTCTCTGTTTATAAGGCCAAAATAGTAATCCTAACTGAACAAAGTAGCAATTGCATTTTTAAAATTGTATTTTTAACTCATAGAACAAAATAAACATTTCCATAAAATAATACAATAAAAAAGATGATTGGACAGAAACTGCAAATCTACTATGCACAACTTGCTCTACCTTTCAAATATATAACAAAATTATTATGTAAATTTCTTCTTTCTTCATCCATTTCTTCTTCCCTTCGTCCCTCCCTCCATCTATGGCTACCATTAGATACAAATAGGTATATACATGCAAAATTATTCTACATATTCTTCTTTTTATTAGTTCTTTCTCTAGATGCAGATGATGTCTTTCTTCATATTTCCTTTTTAGTCCTATACAATTCTTCAAACAATATTGCTATTAACCATATGTAATATTCTCTTGATTCTACTCATTTTGCTTTTTATTACTTCATGCAAGTCTTTCCATGTTTTTCTAAAATCATTTTTAAAGTTTTTTTTATAGTGCCAGTATTCCATCACAATTATACATTTTTAAACACAATACTTAACTCTGTTTTGTGTTTTTGTTATTCTTGTTTTTTGTTTTTCAAAAGATCTTTCCAAGTATTATTACCTTTTATGACCAAAATAAGGCTTTTTCAAAAAGAAAACTCTTGAGTTAATAGTTTTTAAAATAGAAATGAGAATTTTAAAGGTAAATGACATTGAAAATGAAAAGTTATCTACTGGACAATCATTAGAGTTGGCTATAATCTTACAGAGCTTCTATGAACTGAATGGCTTTTTTGTATTATAAAAGAGCTAATTTATCATTTTTAAGAAAATAAATTTTAGTATTTTTTTTTGTTTTGCATCATCTATATTTCCTAATGATTCTCTACTCCCTTTTTCTCCTCATAGAAAGCCATTTCTTACAAGAAAAAAAAGCAATTCAGCAAAACTAATCAATATGTCAAAATAAAAAAAAAAAAAAAACTTGACATTATAACACCAGGCTATAGATCTAGAGTTGGAAGGGACTTCAAATAACCATCTAATTCCATTTCCTTATATTGTTGATAATATTCAGGGTTCAACAACATTCATAATTCTTCATTTCTTCATTTTTCTTCTTTGGGAACAAGTTTAGAAATTATAATTTCTGAACATTCAGTTTTAATTATTTTGTTCTTGGTCACTGTGTATATTGTTTGCCTGGTGCTATTCACTTTACATTAGTTCACATAAGCTTTCCTATGGTTCTGTATTCATCATATTTATCATTTCTTAAAAAACAGTAATACTCTATCACATTCATATGACAAAATTTTTGATGCTGTCCCCTAATTATTTCCAGTTATTTTCTCCCACAAAAAGTGGTGCTGTATGTGTGTGTGTATTTATATTTATACTGGTGTCAAACAGTTCTTAGGGAAAATTTTATATCACTAGATACATATAAATTGGGCATGAAACTAAAAAAATCTGAAAAAAAAAAACAAATTAAAAACAATCCAATTAAATACCAAATCAGAAATTCTGAAAATCAAAGGTGAGATTAATAAAAAAGAAAATAAGAAAACTATTGAACTAATAAGCAAAATTAATATTTGTTGAAAAAATAAACAAAATAGATAAGCCTTTGGTTAATTTGATTGCAAAAAGGAAAGAAGAAAATCAAATTACCACTACTTAACAACCAATGAAGAGGAAATTAGAGCAATAATTAGGAGTTATTTTGCACAGTTCTCTGCCAATAAATCTGATAATCTAAGATAAATATTTGGTTGCCTTTGACCTTTATTTTTATCATTGTCTTCCTTGCTAGGTGGCAGTGAAATTTTAAATCTAAAGAGTATAGGTATTTTCATTACTTTTATTAGCATAATTCCTAATTACTTTTCAGAATGGTTGGATAAATTCACAGTTCTGAGAGCATTGGTTAATTTAATCTTAGAAGCAATATCTTATTAAATTTTATTCTTTGAGTTTTTTTTTTTGGTTACTAATAACACAACAAATATAAAATAAAATGAATATTTACATAAATAATGAAAGAAAAAAAGAGGATTGTGCATGAAACTGAAAATTTCAATAGTTTTCAAAAATCTCTAGACCCAGTGTAATTGACCTGCAAAATCTTTTTTGGAGTTGCTCTTTTTTTTTCTTCTAATGTAGAAGGTATGGAACAATAGGGAGAAAAGGGGAGGTGGCTCTGATCAGCCTTGTAGAGAAACATTCTGTTAGCCATATGCTTGTTGTTGTTTTTCTAGTTGTTTCAGTTGTGTGTGATTTTTTTGTGACCTCATTTGGGGTTTTCTTTGCAAAAATACTAGAGTGGTTTGTCATTTCTTTTTCCAGCTTATTTTACAGATGAGGAAACTGAGGCAAACTGTGTTAAGTCCCTTGCCCAGGTCATACAGCAAGTATTCAAGGCTAGATTTAACTCAGGAAAATGAGTCTTCTAACTTCAGACTTCATATTTTATTCATTATGTCATTTAGTGCCTGACAGCTGTATAACCAGGCAAGTAATTTTAAATTATTAAAGTTTGATTTACTCATCTATAAAGTGTAGATGATTAGACAAAGACAGCAAACTACTTACTTTGGGCTAAATTTGTGCTACAAACTAACAATGGTTTAATTAAAAAATTGTTTCATTGTATGTAAAAAATGTAAAAACAATTTTAAACTTCTGGGCTATAGAAAAACAGGTTGGGAAAAGTTTGCCAATCCCTGGATTAGTAGATCTCTGTTTCCTTCCAGTTCTGTCATTCAATGATTTGGTTACATAGAGGAGGATTGCAATTATTTCCCTAAAAGAATGGATTTAAAATGTATTTGCTATCCAATTATGGATGATAATTTTGTCTTGTCAAGAAGTGTTGTTTGACTTCAAGGTTTCTATTAGTCAACTGATTCCATGTGGAGATCCATAATCCTCTGGAAGATTCCAATATAATTAATACATCAATGTAGTATAATAATCAATGAACAAAGCTGGTCAAGCAATTCTCAATTTTCTGGTTGACTTAAATGCATACATAGGACATTGCTTTGTGCCCACAGCATGCTAAACCTAACCTGGCATGCCTTTGCCACAGATGGCTTTGATGTGTTTTCACTGCTTTTTTGTTGGGAGAGAAATGTAATTATATGGAGGATGGTAATAGCTGCTCTCCATCTCCACTGAATTCAGACCAAGAGGAAATGAGCTTAAATAAAGGCAGGAGGGGTTTAAGTCAGAATCCTCATCAGAATAGGTTTCTAAAGTTGGTTACAGTTTTCCCTGGAGATGGCTAGATTCACATCTGTGAGTTGGATGCATCATCCCTGGATCAAATTAAATATGGCATAGTTTACTTTTCTTCTTTCATCTTCTCATTCCAATTTGTCTATCACAGTGAGCAATGCTGCCATTTTCTTCATACTCTGGAAAGCCTGACATTATCTCAAAATTCTTTCCTATACTTTTCCCCTACTATGTGATATATCACATAAAGGTAGGAGGGATTTAGAACAGAACCCCATCAGATGGGCTGCTCTTTGTTTTCTTTTACTGGGGATAGTATGGTGAAGAAGGAAAAAGGGATGAAACAGTGGTGGCCATGACTAGGATTGTAGAGAAATCTCATACTTCAGAAAATTTGGCATCATCTTAAAATCTTTTAGTAGATGTTTCTCCTACCATATGTTATATCATATATGGTTTCTTGTGAAGCTCAAATGAGATATGTTCAAAACATTTTGAAAACTTTAATGACCTATGTAAATACTAACCTTGTTATTGTTATTATTGCCAAATTCATCTTTTTCCAAAGTTAAAAAAGCAAAACTCACTTCTTCCTCCTCATATTTATAAATTCCTCTCTATAATATTCATATGATCTACTGTCAATCCCTGATATTTCTTTCTAAATGATATTGCAAATACCCCCACTTTCCCCTCATTTCTAGAAATTTTTGCCAAGACTTTAATCATCTCCTGTTTTGTTTGCAAACTCAAGCTTTCTGTTCATTCATTCAATAGACATTGAATATCTCCTAATATAAAGCACTATGGCTGATGAAAAGAAATATAAAATAGCCCTTGCTATGAAGGTGTTTTCAAAATCATAAAGGAACAAAAACATAGATACCAAATATGATAAGTAACTTATGGAAGGATTTTGTGAAAGTCAGACTTGTTCTCCAAACTAACTCCTTCCCTTCTGCCTATAAATATGTTCACAATCCTAAGAAAACTCTCCCTTGACTATTTCTCCACTAAAACTTTGCACCAAATGTTTCATTGGGTTGTGGTGATAAACTTTATTTAAGAATCAACATAGCTCAACTCAGTGGAGTTGAGTGCCAGAAGATAAAAATTTCACACAATTATAGAAGGAAAAGGGTGATGAATTTTCTAGCAAAAGCATAAGTTGTGAACTCCACAAGGCATGCTTACCTCACTGATCCTTGAGCTGTGAAATTATTGACTACCAAACTGTTGTTTTATCTGTCCTTGTCTTTTCACTGCTAAGCTTGAAAAAGTCTCTAGTTCATACTCATTACCTCTGCTGTCTCACCATCCATTCTTTAACATCCTGAAGTATGGTTTCTATTTCATCACCTTTGTTAAAACTCCTCTCTCCAAGGTGACAATGATCAATGATCTTTCTGCAGCCTTCATCTTTCTAGGCCTTGCTGTAGCACTTTATTTTCAAAACCATTTCCAAATTCCTTGAGATTTATTCTTGCTTTGGTTCTCTGCCTATTTCATTGACTATATCTCCTTTCCCTTCTTTGCCTCTAGTGTTCCACTTAGAGACATTTTCAATATATTTTTCTTGGTTTTCTTTTCTTCCCTATAATCTCATTGACTTTAAAAACTTCTACTAAAAATCTTAATCTTTGACCCATCTTTTTGACCACAAGTTTAATTATTACATTTCTTAATATGAAGAGATAGTCCATGAATTGACAAGGCTGGATCCCAATTTTACTCTGAGTGAAAACTGTATGTAATGAAAATAGGCCCAGAAAAAACTATGCAAAGTTAGTTTAATTCATAAACCTTACCATGGCTTAATATGATCTGTAGGAGGTCTTTCACTTCTACCATCCTAATCTTCCATAGTAAATTAAGCTGGTTGATGAGGAAGATACTTACATTGCTTTGTAAAGATCTTTTGTTCAGATTTTCAGTCTGTGTATGTAGAGAAGCAAACAAATTTGTTGGATAGGATACAATGATATTATAAGATATTATATGCTGGAATATGCCTATCATGGGAAAGTAAGGGATAACAATATTTATTTACCTCTGTTCAAAAAATAAATTTATTTGTAGAGTTGGGTAATTATCCATTTTCCCTTTTGTACTCTATTGTTCCTACTTGTTGATTTGAAAAGGATTGAATTTATGTTCTTCCTCCCACTCCCCTTTTAGTCTTTCTCTTAGTAGAGACAGGGAGTTTTCACCATGCTCCCCTTCCTTCTACCTCCAGCTTCTCTTTATCTCTTTTTAAGGTCTGACAGGCTCAGAAATTCTCCTCCCCTTTTAAACCAGAAAACCCTATATGCCTTTGCTTATAAGACAAAAAGAACTATGCTTTCACTGCTTATATTTGTGGAAGGGACACAGTATGTACACAGACAAGTAAATACTGACAATGGAGAAGATAAAGTAAATTTCAAATAGGAGGTGGTAGCCTTAGCCCAGGTCACTTCCCTTTCCCATAAGTATGTCTGACCATTAGATGTGTGACATACTTTTAAAAGCTGCTAATAGAAGAAATTCATCTGATTAAACTAATTATTATTTTGAATAAAAATTGATTTATATACTCGCCTGTGAATTAAACATATTCCGATCTTATCTTTACATATTTATTTTGCATGCTTAGTAAATTTAAATTATTGCTTTCAAAGAAAGACTCAAGACTATGAGTATTTTAGGACAATCTGCTAAGCTGTACGATAGCCAAAGCTAAGAGTGCTCAAATTCATGAGGTTAATGGAATAATTGTTTAGCACTTAGGGTACTTGCCACACATAGACTGCAGGAAGTTAGCCCAGAATTGAATCACTTTGAGGGGCATCACCCACCAAAATTGTAATTCACAAATATCTACAAATGCATATATTTCATTATGCCAAATGCCATATTTGTCAAAGGATATCTCATCAAATGGCATAGCAAATTAAATGATGAGAAAGGATTTTTTTCAGACACATTCTAAGTATATTCTTAATCTAATCCATACACTATTAACTGCGAAGGACACAGTTGGAAAAGGCACATAGATGAATTGCATGTAAAAACTATGTATAACTGGAAAACATACACGGAGTATACATATGGAAACGTTTGATGAAGAGACATGTACAAAGCAGTATATACTACACACATGGAAATGTTATCCCCAGAGAGGATTCACATGTAAATATACATATGACTAGGTCATGTATATGGCTGGGGCAACTCATCCCTGATACTTTCAAGTTGTTGATGTTTTCTGATGGTAATTATACCATTTTGCTCTTGCTACTCTCAGCTAAGCATTGTACTTCTATTCTCTGCCACTTGTCTCTGTATTACTTCTCTGCCGGGTATCACCACTAATAGAGTTTCTGAGCTGCTCTCTTCTTCTCCTCTGGTCTTAAGGTTCTGCTGGGCCAATAGTTGCTCTCTGCTTTCATGTGCTTCATTAAGGGTATAGACTAGTAAGCCTCTCTCTTACAGGGGAGGGCTAAGATCCTTTAGTGCATAGTGCTATGAGCCATCACATCAAAGCCTCATGTTAAATTGCCTATTCTTTTTTTTTTTTTTAATAACTTTTTATTGACAGAGCCCATGCCTGGGTAATTGTTTTACATGCCTATTCTTTTAATTACTTTTCTTTGATTTCAAGTTGAAGATTGACATCCAAACAAATTATTTGATTGGAGCTAGGAAATCAATTGTTGACAACCCTAAAATGAGTTTTGGAAAGTCCTCAAAAAAACCCCGATTCTTGGCTTGGAGGTGATGAAACTCTTCTCAATTACCATGGCATTTTCTGATTTGCATAAAAATAAACCGAGAGACAAGATCAAAAGGGTTAAACAAAGCCATTAGGTCTATGTTTCTGAATTTTTCTACAATTTTTTCTTTTTATGTATGCCTGCCAGCAGCAACATCACTGCTTGTTTAGCATGCTGGCCAGCATAAAAGTGTTAGTTTCCCTACAGGTGTAAATGAAATATATGTTCAACAAAGAAGTCTTGCCAACAATCTCTATTGAAAAATGTCTTCTAACTGGTTTCCTTGCTCTCAGTTTTATTTTTCCCATAGTTCATCCTATACTACTATCAGAGATAAAGCACAGCTTTCATCATGTCATTTCCCTTTTTGAAAATTTTCAGTAGTCCCATTTGTTGATTCAAGAAAGGTCAAATTTCTTGCCCTAACATTAAGTTTTTCAAGATCTGACCCTAAAGTATGCTACTAGTCCTACTTCACGGTGAATACATATAGTCACTATCTTATATTTTTTTGATAGTATATACGATTTCTTCCTTCTCCCTGCCTCTCCTTCATGGCCTATGTATAGTAAAGAATAAATTTAGGACTGAAATTTTTAGATGCTGAATGCTATTTATTGTTCTAGTCAGCAATGGACAATTCCTACCATTACTATGACATATAATAAGATGGATTTCTTTTAATTTGAAAAAAATGAATTTGCTACCATGGACAGAACCTTTTAGGAGATTCTAAAAAAGACAACATACTTTAAATGCTTTGGATACTAAATTTTGGAAATTAGTTTTTGAGCATATTTGGTAGTTAACCTTCACTAGCAGATTTCTCCTTCTGTGGTCACATGACACAAGCTGGGATCTTTATACTATGTAATAAGCTGGTTGTACTAACTGTTCCCAATAAAGAATTATGGCAAGCAATTAACTTTGCAAGGGGTAAACAAAGAAATTCCTACATGAAGAAAAGGACAAGTGAAATATATCTTAGCAGTGATTTACTCAGAAATATTTTATTATCTACAACAATCTCATCAAATTTACAATTTAAAATTAATTTTGTGACATCACTCTGAAAAGGGAGAGATTTTTCTTAACTATATTCTTTCCTTTTTCTTTTCTTTTCTTTTCTTTTTTTTTTTTTTTTGCTGAGGCAATTGAAGCTAAGTGACTTGCCCTGAGTCATACAGCTAGTAAGTGTTTAGTATCTGAGACCAGAATTGAACTCAGGTCCTCCTGACTTCTAGGCTGGTGCTCTATCCACTGTGCTACCTAACTGCTCTTTGTTATCTATGTTTTAAAGTGGCTTTAAATAAACTTTATTTGCCTAAACCTATGAAGCCCAGGAGACAATAGGAGCTTGTGACCATGTTTAACCTCCCTGAAGACAATTAATCCTGGATTCAAGTCTAGCTTTACCTGTAGACTAACTACCTGTCATGTTTTGAGTATAGGGTTTTGAACAATAGTATTCCCTAATCAGCCTAATCAGTTTTCATGGAAGGAAGGGAATTATTTACCCATCTCTGTAAAGATCTAACAGAAGTGATATTTGCTCCAGAGGAAATTGTGGATGAGAGCAAACTGCACCAAAGAAATATGATCTTTTTTTTTTTTTTTGTTGTTGTTGTTCCAAGCTTTCATCTGACCTAGAATATATGGAGTGGTCACTAGGCTAAGTGAATTCATTCTCCATCAGAAGACAGCATCCTGTAGACTTGGTGGGAGTGGCTCCTATCAGTAGATGGCATTGAACAGAGCACTTGAGCATTGCCAATTCTAGTGGAGATTTAACAAAATTCATAGCATTAGAGGGCAACCTAGTTGAAGACTGTTGCAAGAGATCACACTTCATTTAACCCACACTGATACTGTTTATCCTATAAGAAAGGAGTATGGACCATTCTGACTAGTAGTTTTAACCAGTAGTACCCATTTTTAAAATAAAAGTTTCTTAGTTTAGCACATTGTAGACTAGTGCTTTTATATAGAAGAACATGGGATTGGTTTGCATGGGTAGACTATATAGGTTTTGGAGTATGAAGAATAAACCAAGAGAAATGTACTATGTTCATTCCTCCTCCTCCTCCCTCCCCAACCCTCCCAGCTCCCCCAAAAAGAAAAAAGTAAGTCCCATCTTGTGCTAAAATACCTTTGAAAAATGGGTTACATTAGAAATCCAGGGAATGATTCGAGGAGTTATATTTCTTTCCCCAATGTACTGACAGGTGAGAGCACATGTTTTGTTTCCACTGGGACTATCTTACCAAAGCTACCATGTGGTGTAATTACTCACTATCCCCCAACTCTCCAAGGTCCCAAGACTGTGACATACCTCTTACCAGAGTATTTTTCCAATTCCTTTAGGGGACCAACACCTTTTCCAAGAGGATTATTTCATAAGAAAAAATTATGTTATTGTCAATGAAAAGATCTATTCTTTACTTTTATTTTATTTTTAAAAACAGAACAAAGGCATTTAATAAATATTTTTTTGAGCAGACTCAATCAGAGCATTCCCATAAAGGAGAGGGCCTCTGCTGAATTACTAGGTGATATTCACTCTGTTCTTTGGGCACTGGCATGTATTTGGGAAAAATAACTTACATGAAAACATTTGACTGAATGAGGCTCAACTGCACTGAGACATATATTTTTGAGTCTATATTTAAAATCCCCAAATGATGTTTTGTAAGTTACATTTAAAACAAAGGCACCATCTCTTCTCTGCCTCTGGGGCTCTTTTTGTTACTATTCCTGCAAGGAAATCTCAGTAAAGAAGGAGAAAATACAAACATTTTCATTTTATATAACTTTTGCCAATCATTTGCAGTCTCATTGCTTCTCTTTTCTGGCTCACATAGGGATTTGGAAGGCATTAAAGCCAGAATTGATTAGAAAGCCAGTTCTGTGGCCCACCCAACACATCCTAAATCTATATCCTTGTCTGGAAGTTGGAAGTTTATCTCTCTAAACATCAGGCTAACACCTAATTTCATCCATATTGTGGGGAGTGTAAAGACCATCATGACAACTGGGCAGAAAGCGGAGCCAATTCAACTTATTTTACACATCATAACCCTCTAGATTTGCCAGCACTGCCTGGGCTTGTAAAAATTCATTATGAACCTCAAGTCCCTCCCTCTGCTTCCTTTGGATTTTTAAAGCAAAAGTAAAATAAAACAAACAAATTCTATAAATATTTCTAATCCCACAGTACTACTTGCTTGAAATGTGTTATACAGGGCTACAGGCTTGTCAGTACTTTTCACAATCACTTTCTGATGCCTATGCTTCTGTGATTTTCTTGTTTGCTTATGTGAAATAGAGCTTGTGAAGCTTTTAATTTGTGTTTCTTTCTGCTCCAATCCTGTCTTTCTCCTCTTAGATGTAAAGAACTTGAAAATTAAAATGGAAGTATTCACTCTTTTTACAAAGAAGACAAAAGATGGGAGTAGTCAGTGTTGGAGAAATTGTGAGAAAACAGGTGCACTCATGCAATGTTATTGGAGATGTGAATTTGTCCAACTATTATGCTAAGGAAGTGATGAGGTTAGGTAGTGAAAGATCCAATATACCAAAATATTTATAACAATATGTTTTTGAGGTACAAAACAATTGAAAACAAAGTTGTTCATCAGTTGCTGAATGGCTCTCTTCCACAGCTACTCCAACAAAAATCTAGGAAGAGTGCCAGATCCAGTAGTGAGTGGGAAATTTGGGACACCAGAGAATACGTATCAAGACCATACAAGGCCTCAACATTCTGTCTCAAAGTGCACAAAACTTAGTACTAACACAAAATCTCAATTCAGGAAGCAACACTAGAAGAATGAATAAAGAAAAAAAGATTCCCATGACAAAAACTATTAGGGAGATTGATAAGACTTAAATCTAGGGGCAAAGATTAAGTGCATCTATAAGATCTACAAGCAAAGTCTTTAAAAAACCTCCAAATCAAAACATTTTGGCCACAAGATTAACCAGAAACTAAAATAAATGAAGCTAGAAATTTAAAAATGAGTTAAAGTTACATTACAAATAAAATGAGAGATCTGGAGGAATGAATAAAAAAGAAATAAGAGAATTGGAGAAAAGACTTTGAAGGAGAATTAACAGTTTAATATAAACTGTACAAAATCTTATGCAAAGAATAGACTCTCTGAAAATTGTAATAGACAAAAAGAAGTTGATTACAAGAAACAATGAGAAGAATTAAAACAAAGCTAAAGAAAAAAAAAAGAAAATATAAGGTATCATGTATAAGGCATCTGAGGACAGATTTGGACATAGGAAGATGAATCTTCCTGACTCTAGGCCCTCAGATCTATCCATTGTATCACATCTAGTAATACGATAGAGTTAGATCAGGAAGGGACGTTATTAATCACTTAATATATTATATAGTGATAACATGTTGGGCTTAGAGTGAGAAAAAGTTGAGTTCAATTCCTACTTCAGGATTTGAGACAAAATGACTAGCTATGTATCTTTTGGCAAGTCTCTCAGTTTTGAAAATATAATATTATGACGCCCATGATTTTACAGATGATGCAAATGTACCCAGACAATTTAAGCACAATGGCTGTGTTGATTATGCAATCTCTTAGTGAAAAAAGTCCTTATTGACTGATAGAGTGAACAAATTTCTATCTCTAGGGTTTTGTGAGACAGTTTCCTAGTGTCCAGGGTTTCTCAGTTGTGGGGTCAACTCCAGACCTAAATTCTGATTCTGGAAAGACATCTGTGGGGAAATCCTTGAAACCTCTTCCAAGTGCAATGAGGCTCCTAGTCAGTTTAGTGTGTCGCAGGCTGGCCTCAGCTGGGCTCAGGATCACTAGCTTCTAATTGGGAAATATAGAACTTTTGGAACTACATCAGTGGGTCATGTAACTGAATGACTCTTAGTAATCCAGAAAACATCAGCAAGGCTAGTAATGTGACAAAAAACTCCTTTGGGAAGACAGGTGGAAAATTAGTAAATGGTTTAATAACTATAATATTCCAGGGAAAGTATGGTCTCTGAAATTAGATTGTTGACTTTCTGTCTACAGTATAAACAAAGGAGGAGTTTCTCTCCCATGGTTAGATTATTCTTTTATACAGTGCTATACTTCATATCTAGAGGTTTGTCAGCTATATTTCTTTCTTAAGGACCAAGCTTTAAACCCAAATCATTCTGGTTCTTATTGATTGGACAACAATAGGACTCAGGTCAAGCCCCAATTGGTCATTGTTTGGGCCCTGATTGACTCAGGGAAGGTAAATAGTAATTGTTTCTGTTTTCCCTAGAAACCTTGAGAATCTGTCCTTCCCAGATTGATTTTTTTTTTTTTTTACTAAGTAAAAGAGGGAATTCTTTGCCTCAATTCTTGCTTACCCTTAATCACTGAATTGGTATTGCCTCATTCAAACTGAGATCTCTTAAAGACATTAGTTTAAAAAGGTCAAAGTATCCCACTGCATCCATGGTCTGGATGTCTCTTTTGTCACAAAATGTTCTTTTGACCAAAAAGACGAAGAACTCCTGTTCAACACTGATAAAAAGGAACTGTATCTTCAAGCATGTGGAATAGGCTTTGTGATGCTTCAAAGTGGGAGGATACCTGAGCTTCAGTCTGGTGCATTGGCAACTAGTCAGAGAAATGGTATGAGACAGCAAAGGAGGCTATGCTTGCAAAGTGACTGGCCACGATCCTCTGTGTGCAATCTTCTCTTGACATGCACCTACTCTTGTGTTTACTTCCTTAGGCGGCCAGGTGATACAATGGATAGAATACAGGGCTTGGAGCATTTACTCAGAACCCAATAAGTCACTTCACCTTGTTTGTCTCAGTTTCCTCAGCTATAAAATGAAGTTAAGAACCCCTATATCTTAGAGTTGTTTTGAGGATCAAATGAGATAATATTTGTAAATAATAATAATAATAATAATAATTACTGTTAATATAGCATTGATGTTTGCAAAATGCTATACAAATCTTATCTCAACTACTAAATATACAAATATTTCATTCCACTAAATATCTATAGCAGTGTGCTATAGTGCAGAAGAGAAAAAAGAAAGAAGGCAATAAGCATTTAGTTAGCCCATTATGTGTTAGGCAGTATACCTCTTGGGATAAGTTGCAGCAAGCTACTTTGGAATCTAAACTCATAATGAGTCCTGGGTTCTTGAAACAAAATGCAACCATGATTTCAAATCTGATTCAGGAGAAGTGCAAAACCCTCCTTTGGAAAACAGACTATGTGAAAATTCAGTGACAGCCCAACAAAAGGCTGCCTTAGGTCTCAAAATCTTTTGGTTTCACAATTTTCCCAGTTATCTATTTGTTTTCAAAAAGGCAAATTATTTCTCCCACCCAACTTCATGGAAAATTTTGCTGTGCAAAAGTAAGAAAAAAGTACAAACACTATTACTACTCTACAGTGAAATTCAATTCAAATCTAGTGTCACAAAAGCTAGTTTTTGAAAATTTGTTACCATTAAAGGAATACTACCCAATAATCAAGACAACCTGCTTTTTTTTGGTATGAAGGAATCAGTAGTAAAGGCAAAGTGAACAAAAATATACAAATGCAAATGGATTGCTTTTGAAATGTTCAAATAAAAAAATTTAAATGATTCTGATTTGGCTTTTTCTTTTCTGAAATCCCATCACAGTTGGCATTTACTTCCATTGCTTTGTCCTTTTAAGATTTTATAAAGCACCAGTCTCCTACTTAGCACCATGAATAACTGATTTAATCAGCATTTTTCATTTCTTAGGAATCATGACATAATACATCTCTGCTTCAGTCCTACAAAACACTATCTATATCATATGCAAACACTTACAATATGAATTATTCCTTAACAAACCATCCTATATAGTAAAACACATTAACAGATTATTTATGTTGAAAACATTCATATCAAGTCATTTCATGCCTTTTAGATTAACTTTCTGAAGAATTTAATAGTCTATTAAACTGAAACTCAATAACAAAAAATAATATTGAAATGAAAACTTCTGATTATGTTTCTGATAGAAAAGACAGGACATAAAAACATTTTGAAATTCAAGTATTTTTAGTTTCTTATTGGTTTAGATTATGCATCATTCTCAATTATCCATAGCAAAATTACTTAGGGGAAAGGGAGAGGTTTTAGATTAATAAAATTCATAGTTAATTTCCAAACTTCATTCTGATCTAGTGTATTAAATCTCCTGCTCTTGTCCAGTTTTTATTGGAGAAGAAAGCCAGCTTTGAATTCCCTAGTTATAATTTCACCCTCTTTTTTTTTCTGGTCCTGAATGCCTACTGAAGAAAATGAGGAATGAAATGATTACAAACCTGGTCAAAAACTAAGTTTGGATAATACACAAATGTCTAGAGAGCAGAGTGATTTGACTATTGAGAATATAATAAGTAGAACCAATATCCAGTTTCAACAAGTCTTACACTATGTTCCTATAAATCCTATTCCCAAGCTTTTTTGCCCTGAGATTTAGGCTAGAGTGACATGTTGAAGGAAATCAAATTAATACCCAGCTTCTTTGCAGTTTTTTTTTGAAGTAGAGCTTTGAAGATGATTTTCAGGGATGGAGGATAGCAATAAAAGAGTATAATCAATCAATCAGTCAACAAGTGTTAAGTACCTTCTAGAAATTGGATTCTGTTCTAGATTCTGAAATCAGAAATTACTAAAGAGCTGAAATAGCCTTAGGGCAATGACCTAAAAGTGCAGAGATTCCACTACTCAGATGTAATTCAGGAGAGATACCAGAAGACTGCTACAAAAAGGAGCTTGTTGAAACATCATTGGCTCCCACTCCTTCATCTTGAATATAACTTTGTGTTCAAGTCAGAGCTTTTGTACAAGATTTCTCATTTTTGGAAATAATGATTGATTACCCAATAATTCTGAGTCTCATAGGGGAAGGTTGTAGCTTTAAGAAAGGATTCATGAGTTTCCAGGCTCTCTTCAAACCTAGCCCTCACATAAGTATGGAACACTGATTAATCATTCCATCCACCAAATCAAAAAGAGTCTTATGTAAATGGAAATACTTGAATTTTCTGGGTTATATTTTAATGGGGAAATTGAGGTTGAGAAAAGTTCATTGATCTTTCCAGTATTACATGGCTTATAGCAAAGGCAGAATTTGAACTGGTCTTCCTGAGTTTTCAAGTTGGATATTGTATCCACTATATCATGTTGCCCCTCAACAGGTAAGACAGCAGCAGAGAATCCTAGTTCAATAGAAAAACAAAAATTATACTATTGGAGCATATCAGAGACTCTGTGTAGTTGCTACCAGCTACATTGACAGTAAAAAATGGTTGCAGTGGGTACATTGGATTGTTTGTGTGTTTGTTTTCCTAGGCCATAAATAGTCCCTATGTGTTGCCATCCTATATGTGGTTTTTGATCCTTCTCCAAATGGTAACCTATGGTAGAGTGCCTTTGTGTATAGGATGCTGGTGATATTTTTGGTCACTTTTCATTATCCTATCTAAATTCATGTGTTTACTTTGAACCAACATATACTTCAGGTTGGTAAATAAAACATACATTTATGGAGTCATAGTTTTGAGTGTACATGCAATTAGTTTTCTTTTGAATATAAATGCAATAAGTTTTGGGATATTTTAGCATTCTTTTTGTACTTTCTGTGCATTCACATACTTTAAATTCTTTTTCAGGTACTGATTGGCCTATCTCCCTTACTGAACTGGAGAAAATACAGAACTGAACTCAATTGAGGACATGACCAGGCCAGAGAGAGCTGTGGTCACAATCCATGGTAATTTAGAGAGCATAAAAATGTAAAATAATGGATAGAAAATATTGAACAATTTCAGCATTATATGTTACAATAACACTTGGACTCCTTCACTAGTATTAAAACAAATGAATTTGGTAATTAATTAGTGTGACTAATCTTTTTACATGTAAAGTGACCAGAAAATATCCCAAGCTTAAGTGAGTTCCTCCTTAACCCATCTTTTATCTGTTGCTCCTTGAATCTCCAGGTATTGCCTTCCTAGAAACTGCCTTAAAATATCTTGAATTTTGTCTCATTGGGCTCTCTGCTCATTTCAGGAGGCCAGCATAGGAGGAATTAATATTCCAGAAACTCCTCTCCTCTACAGCTGAATTGAAATTCTGTTATATCCAAGTATATTTCATAGTCACGATTATGGTCAAGTCATTTAACATCTTTGAAGTCATGTCTTTTTTTTGTAAAATAAACATTATAGGATTTACAGAGGATTTCATTAAATTGAAATGAGAAAGGAAGGAGAAAAGAAGGAAATAAACATTGTGCTTAGCACTTTTTATAAATGTTATTTCATTTGATCCTCACAACAGCTCCATGATATAAATGTTATTTTTATGCCATTTTACAATTGAGGAAACTGAGGCAAACTAAGTGATTTACCTAATATTACATAGAAAGCAAATATTTGAAAATGCATTTGAATTCAGGTCTTCTCGACTTCTGGCCTAGCACACTATGTACTGTGCTACTTAATTGCCAAATAGTATAATACATAGGAAGTGAGTCAGAACAGTCATTTTTCAGTCATGTTTAACTTTCCATGACCTCATTTGGGGTTTTCTTAGCAAAATACTGGAGTTATTTGACATTTCCTTCTCCAGTTCATTTTACAGATGAAGAAACTGAGGCAAACTGAGCTAAGTGAAGTACTTGCTCAGGATCACACAACTAGTAAGTGTCTGAGGCCATATTTGAACTCAGGAAGATGAGCCTTTCTGATTTCAAACCCAGAACTCTAACTACAGTGATAAATTCTAAAAAAAAAAACCAAAAACCAAAACAAAAAAACAAACCTGCATAAATGTAAACTTTAAAATCATCATAAGCTAGCATGGCCTTTCACATAGCCAGCATGTCATATTTGGCTATTTTGGGTTATTTTATTAAATTGTTAAATTATTGTTTCTAGTTAAATATACACATTTGTACAAATACGAAGAATAAAGATAAATTTAGAAGATAAAAAATAAAAAGCCATCCCAAATACTGGGAATATTGAGTTCTGAATTTGTCTCCTCTTATTTGGAACAACTGACCATACAGTTGAGGTGGAAAATAATAATAATAATAGATAATATTTATATGACTTAAAGCTTGCAAAAACATTTTACATATAGTATCTCCGTTGATCCTCATAACAAACCTGTAGGTATTATTAGTATCCCCATTTTATTTGCTTTTTCTTTTTTCTTTTTTGTTACTTTAAAACTTAAATACAAAATAGGAAGAGTAAAAAAAAAATTGCCACATGTATAGCAGAAGATAATAGAAGATTCAAAATATAAAGCAATAGCTGTCTATTTCAAAAAAGTCTATATGATAAATACAATACACATTGTCTTGGGAGCTGTCCATCCTTTTGTTGCTACCTTAAAAGTTTTTTTTTGGCTTGTGAACATGCTGTGGATAAGAGATGTTTAAGGACTTGCTCAGGGTCATACAGCTAGTATGTGTTGGTGTTAAGATTTTAAACTCAGTTCTTCCTCAGTCATAATCTAACACTTTATTAATTATATCAAGTTTCCTCACAACAATCTTCCTTGAATATTTTGAAGACAGTATAAGTTTTATTCTCTGCACTAAAAAATACAAATACTTGATTTGGAAAAAGGAGAATTGTTCTTAAATTACCAAGAAAATCTGTTGTAAGGAGGTATTTTGTTTCTAGAGTGAGGCTTTGCACCCTTGACATTTAAAGGGTATTGAGAAGGCTTGCACCCTTTCACCATCCAGTAAGCAAGAATTATTGATTAAATTAGGAACTTTGCTTCCTTGAAGGTACATTCTTCCCTGTCTGGATGCCCTGACTGTACTTCATGTTTCCTTCTTTCACTCTAAGTTTCATAAGGTCATGTTACTGGTATTCTTTCCAATAGAACTTTTTGTTCCAGAATATCTTTTCTTTATCCCTTAAATTTTTTTATTTGGAAAATTGACTTGATGGAATGCTTTGTATTATTTGACTCATGTAAAAAATTGCTTATGGCTATATTTTTGTTTTCTATATTAGAATTTTCACTTTTCTTATAAAATGGAATCTCAGAGTTAGTTAAATTACAAATGAAGGAGCTCCAGCATGAAATTTAGAGGGAAGGGAGAATGAAGTTTAGCACACCTAAAAAAAGTCTCCCTTTTAAATTAAGCACTAGAAGTTAGAAACCACAATTAATGCATCACTGAATCATGTGGCTAAGGAAGTTTTGAAGTTAAATGATTTTTTTATACTATATATCCTTATATAAAAAAGAGAACGCAATGGGGAATATTTTCTATTTGCCTTAGATTTATTGCTTTGTCTTTTAATCATCATTACATTGAAAAAGAGATTTTATATATTTGGCAATATTCTTCATCCAAGTGTATGTTCCTTTTTTGCTATCCATATGGTTTTCAGGCTCCTATTTTGTTGTCTGTTCATGGAGGTAACATACTTAGCAACAAGGTAATATTTTTTAGTTGCCTTAAATCCATTAATCTGTGTCCAGAGATTATAACTTCCTCAGTGAACTACAAAACACATCTGCTGAAGCAATTAAGGTCACCTATAACTTTATGGGGTTAAGACATGATTGAGGTTTCAGGGCAAGTACTTTCCCAGAGAAGCTTAGTAAGAAGGCACTTGACTCATCGAAGAGAGGAATGTTTTGCAGTATTGGATGCAGTGACTTTCTTCCAGCTGAAAAGTTGTCCATTTTTTCCCAATGATTTACTGAAAATATGTGATAAAAATGACTCACACTTCTATAAGCATCTTAAAGTTTACAAGGTGTTTTTCTTAAAACAATCCTGTGAGGTAGATAATAAAATCTTATCCCCATTTTATATATGAGGATACTGAGGTTCAGAGAGGTTAATTAAATATCTATTGAATATTAGAACTAGGAAGTAAAGGCTGGACCTCCTTAAATTATATCACACAGTACTTTGGAGATGCATTGAGCTCCTGGTAATGGGAATAAATTTGAAAGAAAAGTGGGTTTCTACTTTTTTTTTTCATTAAAAGTTTGCCTCCTTTCTGTTGTCATCGAGTCTTGGCACTTTAAGTCTGGAAAAGACCTGAAGTTGAGACCATCCAATTCAATCCCCTCATTTTATAGATAAGGAAACTAAGAGGGCTTATGGAATGACCCAAAGGAGTGTTAGGTCAGTCATTTGGAGGGTGGAATGATGAATCTCATTATTCCTTCTCTGCAACAACCAGTCATGAGTCTTATTTCCAACAAAACCACCCCCTATGCTTTACCCATTTCACCTCAAGGATAATTTGATTAATGCCAAATGGCTTCTTTTGGTTATTTTCCTTTCTGTGGATGACTTACTATTTCTATTTGCTGATGCCTCCATTGTTGTTGCTGTCATTGCTCTGGTAGTTGATACCTCACTATCTGGGTTCCCATGAAAGAGTAAATATATCATGTACTTTTCAAGATTTCACAAAGTCCTGTACTAGGTTTACTTTACATCACCCTTTATGAGATTTCTCAGTCACCTGAGGGTATAAATTAAGCCTTCTTATCAGAGGTTGGTGCTCCCCAGAGTTGGGGATGTTCCATGTCCATATGAATCACTGTAACCTATCCTGTTGACTAGATTTGTTTCTGTATGGAGTTGAAGGAGGCTGCATCTATTTAATCTACTCTGAACTGATGTGTGGACATGTGTCTATTACATTTGGCTTAGTTGGTAGGATTACAATGAACTGAAAAACTTATAAAACATTTGAGAGTTACCAAAAGGAGTTTTACTTAGTCATAGTTTGAAAAAGATAATAGATTATTTGACTTGAGCAGATACAGACCCAGTCAGAAATGTTAGTCAAGTAGTGATAGTTGACCTGGTCATGGGACATTAGCCAAGTTTGAGGAACATTGATTTCATTTGCATTGATCTCTTTATACTTTTATAAAACAAAGAAGTCACCTAAAGACAACATGGTTTGAATTTTAGCTCCTTGGGCCAAGTAATTCTTAAGGATAGTTTCCTTGCCTTTTAAAGAAAAAACTAATCTGGCCTACATGGCAGAGGACACTAGTAGATATTGCTCCTACTATGTCTCATATTATATCACTTTTGAAGATCCAGACTATAGCCCCAGCTCTGTTTTCCACACTGTAATCTCAATTATGTCAAAGTTTTTTCAGTCCCATTTCTCATCTGTAAAAACATGGGATTGGATAAAATGTCTTCTAAGGTTCTTTTCAACTCAAGATATATGATCCTATGTTGTGCAACTAATTCTGATTCACTAGAAAGAGAACATTTTAGATATATTTGAGACATTTTGGAAAGTAGGTAGAATTATAAGGTATAGACAAGTGGATAAAAGGAAGCAACTTTGTGAAAAGTGAAGATTGTTTTTGTGTCCCTGGAATATTTCCTTCTAGCCTTGTTGCATAAGTAGTTAAGGGACAAAATTATTTACATTCCATTTCTTTTCACCAGTGTACATTCCAGAATGTTTCTAGTATATCCCAGAAAACTTTTTATCCTAAAAGATCACTGTTAGTCCTGGAATTCATATCCCACAAACATTCTGATATCTCTTTGGCCTCTTTTTCTGAATGGTTGGTCCTTCCTGGAATTTCAATTTAGTGAGAGCATCCAGTCAACTATTGTTTCATGTCTCACTAGGTTGCAATCTAAATTTTTTCATGACTCTCTCCCCACATATTTTCATCTTCCTTTTGTGTGTTGTCTTCCTTAGTAGAATATAGGTTCCTTGACAGAAGGGATTTTTAAATATATATATTCAGTCAATGAGCATTTATTAAACATTAGGGCATAAAGTAATTTCATCATCTGATTTCATTTTTCTGTCTTATTCAGAATTTCTAGGGGTCTTTCCTAAATTAGAAATCAAAAGATATTCTGTGCAATATGAATCAAGTAGAAAGCAGGAGTTTCTTTCTTAAATACAAAAGAAATGTGAAAGATAGGGAAAAAAATCACAGTATGTATCGACAAGACTTAGCTAGTCAGTGACTTCTATTAAGTATTGTAATGATTTTCTAAGAAGTTGTGTCATAAACATTAGAATAAAAGTTTGTGGGGCTAGAGAATAAGCATTCCATATTTCATCCAGGTTCTGCATTGTCCAAATAAATCCCAGTTCATGTATTTTGGTAATTCAGGTCAGGGCTTCCCTTACTATCACTCTTTTTTTTTTTCATAACTGTACTTGCTGCCAATCAGCATTATATGCTGCACTGAGGACCTCTCACACTCACAAGATTGCCCATAAGTCTGAACATCTTAATCTTTAGAATGATTGAAAGAAAATACAAAGCAGAAAAGATATTAATATGCTTAGGTGTAATTTCACCTAGTTGCAATCTGCTGCTCTAGTTGCAACCTGCTGCTCTAGTTGCCCTGTAACTGGGGTATTGGGAATGAGTGTAGACTACCTTTTGTACTTTTGTGGGAAGTCTAAGTATAAGAAATAGCTACTTAGATCATGAGAACAAAGGAAGAGTGTGCCAGAGGCAGAGTTATTCCTTTTTCAAACCTGTAAATTGCAGAGAATTTGGTAATATACAAGGATATACAGTCCATATGATTTATTGTAGAGCTGAAAGGGACTTTAATGATCATTTCATCATTCCCATTCATTTTACAAATGAGGAAACTTATTTATAGAAATTAAATGGTTTGTCTAAGAACAAAAAAGAATTGGAGTTTGAACGTAGGTTTGTCTCAAGTACACTTTCTATTCTATCACATCACCATAATTGCCTTCCCCCATGTATTTATTCATTTATTTTTATTTCAAAATTTATTTACTATTTTTCCCAGTTACATGTAAAACAATTTTTAATATTTGTTTTTTAAAACTTTCAGTTTCAAATTTTTTCCCTTCCTCCTCCCCCAGTCCCTCATTGAAAAGGCTAGCAGTTTGAGCTAGGTTATACATGTGCAATCATCAAAACATTTCCATAATAGTCATGTCATAAAAAGCAAAAAAAACAAAAAACAAAAACATAGATAAAAAAAGTCAAGAGAAATTTAAATTTTTTTTAAAAGTATGCTTTAATCTGTATTCAGATACCATCAGTATTTTCTCTGGATTTCTCTGCATTATACTTGCCTTTTAATAGCATTTAATAGATACTTTTTTGATGGCTATACACTATAATGATAATGATGACAAAAAAAGATATTGGTATAGTGAGTACAAGAGAGGTTATGGTTAAGTTTACAATTTTGGTTTTTTTTCCCCATATTTATTAGAGTGTTGATAAAGTTACTCATAAGTTGAGTTCCTCTAATCAATTTAATTAACTTATAAAATGTAAAGGCTAGATAAAAAAGACAGCAAGATAAGGTTTCACCCCTTTCTGACTTTAATTGGCTGGTGTAAATGAAGTGTGAAGAGATATTTTTAGGAAGTGTGAAGAAGAGGAAAATTGTGCAAAGATGGAAGACATGCTAATATTTAGAAAAGTCAAGATCCCTCACAAACACAACCAGTAAAAATTTAAAAAAGTGTGCCAGTAAAAAAATAAAGAGCAAGAATAACCTGTAGATTTCTCCACATAACTCAATAATACACAGAAGGACTGAAGAAATTTTACTTATTGGAAATGGATAAAAATTGGGAGCATCAGGGAAACTAGAGAGAAGTGCTGAGAGAAATCCAAATAGAGTGCAGGCTTCCCTCTTCCTAGGGGCAGGAAAAGGCATTAAACAAAGATAATCCCAAAATCAAATGGGAGAGGGATAAGATACATAAGATGAAGAATAATTAAAGAGAAAGAGGTGAAGGGAATGGCCATCTCATGAAGCTAACTTTCATCTGAATCAAACAAAGACAGATTGAACACAATTGTATTCATCTACCCACACCAATTCTACACATGTAGAGAACTTTATGTAGAAATATATACAAACTCAAAATGAAAGAAAAGGGGATGGGAACAAGGGAAAGTGAAAGAATGGATGGGATAAGAATGGAGTTAGTCAAGAGCAAAATCACCTTGAGGATTGAAGGGATGGATGTGAAGTAGGGGAGCAGTAAAAGAAAGGAATCAAGAACAAAAACTCAGAATCAAGGAAAGAAAGCAAGAGAAACAAAGGAATGGTAATAGAGTAGGAACAGTCAATTTATAGATCACATGTCAGGAAAAGTCCCTTTCATTTATTTTTTCTTTTCAGTTTCAAAAGTGTATTGAAGCAAAAAGATGAAAAAGTACAAAAGGACAGGATGGAAGGAAATGTTCAATTAACAACATGAAGAAGATAAGTTCACTTAAAAAAATGGTAGTGGATAGAAGAATGAAGAAATCTGAATACAACAATAAAAGTTCTAAGAAATACATTTGAAACATAAAGATTCACATGGGATCAAATATATAACTGGAGCAAAATTTATTTTGCTTCATCCTGGTTTGCAGGGGATATAAGAAATAATTTCAGAAAAGGCTATAGTAAATAAAGACTTGCTAAAAAGAGACAAGAAGAGAAATCACATTATGTTTAAAGATATTATAGATAATGTGTCCACATCAATACATAATCTGTACATATCAAATAAAATTGTATTAACATATTTAAAGAAAAAATTAATTTAATTGGAGGGAGAAATAGTAAAACTTTAGTAGTTATATCTCTTAGAGTATCACAGTCAGATCTAGACAAGTCTAATCAAAAGATAACTGAAATTTAGAAAAATTAGAAGTGATAGAATTCTAGTAATTATTGAATGGGGATAGAAAGGAATTAACATATTACACAGTTGAAATGGTACCTTTACAAAAACTGATGATGTATTGGGGCATAAAGAGTTCACCAAAATTGCAGAAAAGCAGACAATATTAAACACATTTACTTATAACAATGAAAATAGATATATTCAATAAACATCCTTTAAGAAAGAATTAAAAAATAATTGGAAGCTGAAAACACAATTCTATAGAAATGGTAATACAAAGAATAAATGATAAAAAGATTAGAAAATTTCATTAAAGCAAATGGCATTAAAATTACGCATACCCATTGATAGAACAGAAACAATACTAGGTGTCCACCCCAAAAAGGTTAAAGAAAAAGGAAAAGGATTCATATGTACAAAATATTTATAACACCTCTTTTTTTGTGGTAGCAAAGAATTGAAATATAAAAAGATGTCTATCAATTGAGGAATGGTTGAATAAGTTATGTTAGATAAATTTGATGGTATACTATTATTGTGCTTTGGAGAAATGATGAAGGGGAAAGTTTCAGAAAAACCTGGGAAGATATGTATGAACTGATGCAAAGAGATGTGAGAACTAGGAAGACAATTTACATAGTAACAATACTTTAAAGATAACCAACTGTGAAAGACTTAGTAATTGCTCATTATAATGAGCCATCACAATCCCAAAGAACTTATGAAGAAAAATACTATACATCACTAGAAAGAGAATGGAGGGACTCAAGAGTATGGGTCTTTTTTCTTTTTTTCTTTCTTTTTTTTTTCTTGTTATATTTTTTCTCTTAGAACATGGCTAAGGTGTTTTATCTGACTTTATATATATAATGGACATTGTATTTCTTACCTTTTTAAAAAGAGGATGGGAGACATGATAGAAGGAGAAGAGAATCTGAAATGGAAAATAAAAGATTACATAAAAAATGAAAATGACAAAAATGACAAAATATCAAAATGTATGGGACACAGATGAAGTTCTTAGGAGAAATTTATATCTTTAAACACTTTAATCGACAAAAAGAGAAGAAATTAATGAATTGGGAGTGCACTTTAAAAAACACAAATCAAAACTTGACTAAGCAATAAAGTAAAAATCCTCCCCAAAATTAAAGAGGAGATTAATGATATAGAAAGCAAAAAAACCAATGAATCGATAAATAAAACCAGGACATAACAATCTAATAGAAGTATATAAGTAGGTAGTCTGATTGAAAAGAAAGAGGAAAAGCAATTGTTTGTTGTAATGTTGGGAATAGTTCTCTGTAGGATCTCCATACCAGGATCTTAGGAGAGGAGTGAAGAGGCAGTACTCATGTGAATGGTCAAACACGGAATCTTCATTCCAAATTCTTTCAGCCTTATATACCCTAATATCCTTATATAACTATAGCACACTGTGCATGCTCTAACTATATACTGTGTATGTGGAACCACATAAACAAGATGCTATTGTGTGTAAATGTTTCTTTGCCACTTGGTATAACTGCATTAATTACAACAACCTCTGTTGTACCCCATGACTTCTCAGGAAGGTTGAGAGCCAAACCACACTCTGTCAGCAGAATTCCTTTTACTGGACTAAAAGGTCTTATGCTTTGTCCAGGGTTCCCCACTATCTGTGGCCCTCTACAGTTTGTATCAAAAAAATGAAAAAGAATAATTCATAATAATTGAGGAGGAACTAAAATAAACTGTCAAAAAACTCTTGGGCCCAATTATCTGCTAAAAATTATAGAGGAAATTATAGAAGAAAGAAAACTATAAAAAGTATTAATATCCATAATGAATACTAATGTTAAAATTTTGAAATAAAAAATCAGTAAATGATCTACAACAATATTCTAGAAAGACTACACAGTATCTCTCAGTTAGATTTATATGAAGAATACAGGGTAGATTCAACCTAAGAATGACTACAAAAATGATAAATTATGCCAAAAATATAAATAACAAAAATATATGATTACAGTAGTTAATGCTTTCCACACACACACACACACAAAAAACTTTTGGAAAGGCTTTTGACAAAATCAAATACCTATTTCTGTTAAAAACCCTAAAAAGCACAGTTGTAATGGAATTTTCTTTAAAATAGTAGATACTATCTTAATAGTTATCTAAAATCAAGAGCAAATCTAATATGCAACTGAGAAAAATTAGAGGGATTTCCAATAGAATCAGTGTAAAGCAAATAAATGCTCATTATCACCACTACTGTTTAACATAGCAGATTATAAAAGGTGACATTATAAGGAAGTTAGAGGAGTGAGGAAAAAATGCCTTTTATATTTATGGGTGATGAAAAATTCATGACCAAACAAGTGATAGAAAAGCTCAAAGAAGATATAGTGGATAATTTTGATTGTTGGGGAAAATCTCTGAAGTAACTCTGTCTTATATCTACAGTTTATAAATTAATTCAGATTTGTAAGAGCAGGAGTCATTTTCCAGTTGATAATGATAACAAACATGAACAGGAAATATATATAGGCTGAGTTTTATTTTTCACTTTTTATTGTTTAATTTGGGGGAGTTTTGAGAAAAAATAAATATTTTTAATTTTCTGAATTTTGTAAATTAGTTCCTCAGTCTTTGAAGTGATCTATTTGCAGCTTGCAAAGGGCAATACCTCTTTCAGATTGATTGGTCATTGGAAAAGAAAGCATGTATAATATAGTTATGCTCCCTTTTTTTCTTCAGGAGGCATGGGAAAATTCCCTAATCAACTTGATTCAATTATATGGTGATAGTTATTAGTTGTTTGAAGCCCAGATCCTGTTGGCCTTAAAAAGCAAAAGTAACCTCTCAGGAGTGAATCTTTCTTGGTAGTCAAAAAGAGTATCATTTATAATAAAATAATCTAGCTCTTGAGAGGGAATTTCTGTTTACTTTTTCCTTTATACCTCATTTACAGCATAGCATGGGATGGATGCATATGATAAAATATCCCTTCCCTCACTTCTGTTGTCAGTGCTGTTATATAGTAGATTATTCTGTAGAAGAGAATAGATTGAGAGAGTCCATTTCTGGAATTAGATAAACTCTTGATAGGAGCAGGCATTGGGAATCTAGTTGGAAAATTACCTGGCAGGGAATTTCTATGTAGGGGAAACAGTATGAGGGCAATTCTAGAAAAAAATAAAAACAAACCCCAAAACATCAAGGCTCTAGAGTGCTGGCGATGTATGTTGCCTTGGGTACATGAGTCTTCCATATATGTGCCTTTCTACTAGTGCACTTTCTGTGTAAACCCACTTTCACCACTGACACTATGTATATATATTTGTGGGTGAGTCCTCCTTCTATTTATGGGGGAATTTAAATATTATTATTTGTGCGATGTCATTTCAATAAATTGCTTTGAGCTAATAGTTAAAATGGCAGACTATGAAAGGTGAATAAATAGAGGAGGGCTTGCAACTTACAGTTTTAGTACCATGGATCTCAGAGTATATTGAACCTAGATTATTGTTTTCCTTACCCTCTATGGGGATCCAACATGAATGTGTGAGTTGGGAAGAAAGTGGCCTAGAAGGGGAAGCTATACATAAAAAAAGAAAACACAATATAATTTTTACAAATTATAGAATGTGTAATGTATTGGAACTAGTACCCCATTTACTATCATAAAACTTGTATTAGTTTTAGTTCTTCTACTTACTACTGTTTTATTTTTGCATAAACTTTGAGTCTCATTTATCTCATTGATAAAAAGAGAATAGTGGGGGCAGCTAGGTGGTGCAGTGGATAGAGCACCAGCCCCTAAGTCAGGAGAACCTGAGTTCAAATCTGGACTCAGACCCTTACCACTTCCTAGCTATGAGACCCTGGGCAAGTCACTTAACTCCAATTGCCTCAGCAAAAAAAAAAGAAGAGAGAGAGAGAGAGAGAGAGAGAGAGAGAGAGAGAGAGAGAGAATAATGTCTGTCTTAGCAACCTTACACAATTATGAACATTTTTTGTAAATTATAAAGCATAATAAAGGTGTTTGTATATAAAGGGGAGAAGGAGCTTGACATATGGTAAACAGATTGGGCATTCCTGAACCTTAATCTGGGGAAAACTATAATTTTTCTTATCTAACTCTTCTTTAAAATATTTCCCTGAAGTTATGCAGCATTGATCTTGGTAAGATTTTTTATCTTAATTTTTACTTAAGAATTTTTATCTAAAAAATATTTAAATTTTTAATTTTTAAATAAAAAATTTAGATAATACCCTTACAATTTCATGTTATATAAGATTTTTTAACAATAGGCTTTAAATTATATTGATTTTTTTCCCCAGGAAAAATACTATTAATGTAGCATATGTTTTAATCTTATGTAAATACTGGTGGACACATACATGATTAAATTATTTATATATTGTGAATTCACTCATTCAACATTAATTTATTAAGCACTAGAACTTGGATTGAAATCTTCTACTTGTTATTCACTGCCTGTGAAATATTGGGCCTCTTCTCTGGGCCTCCATTTTCTCATCTTACAATTAAGAGTGTAGAACAAATGAACTTTAAGGTCCTATTCACATCTAAATCTATTACATATGATTTACTATGTGTCTAGTATTTGCTAGGTGCTGAAGATAACAGAGACAAAACCAAATTATTCCCTGCTATTAAAGAGCTTTCATTGTATTATGGGAAGTAATTTTGACATAGGTAAATGGGAACAAAGTAACTTCAGGGGGAAATGGGAAAGTATTGACAAATTAGGATAGTTTTCATACAGGAAGTAGTGGATTTTATGGCTTTTTTTTTTTTTTTTTTTGCTGAGGCAATTGGGGCAAGTGACTTGTCCAGGGTCACAAAACCAGAAAGTGTGAATTGTTTAAGGCCAGATTTGAACTCATATCCTCTTGACTTCAGGGCTGGTGCTGTAGCTACTACTCCAACTAGCTACACCAGAGAGTGATGGATTTTAAAAGGTGTGGGTGAGGAGGGAATATATTTAAGGCATGGAGTTTGGTCTGTGTAAAAGGCACAGAGATGATATAGAGGACTATTTAGAGCATATTATGTAGGCCAGTTTGGCTTGAACATGGATTTTGTGAAAAAGAATACTGTGGGAAGCCTGGAACACTGGGGCTAATTGGATTCTGGAGAGCTTTAAACTCAAAGAAAAACATATTTTATCTCACTGGAAATAGGTAGATATTGGGATCTTTGTAAGCAAAGGAGTGATTCGTTAGACTATTGTATTGGGAATATTAATTTTACATCCTAGTGGAGGAGATGGAAAATTCTGTGATCCAGTGACTAATTAGGGAGGCCACTATAATTCTCTAAGCAAGAGGTGCTAAAGACCCAAGCTAGAGAGCATGAATGGAGAGAAGGGGACAGATGGGAGAGATGTTATGGAGAGAGAACTGACAAGACTCACCTTTTTATGTCTCACTTTCTAGCTTACAAATCCTTTGCTTCACAACACCCAGATGAAGAAAGGAGGTAACCAAAGCTCTGAAAAATGAAGTGACTTGCAAATAAATAGTTTCAGAAGCAAGGTTGGAATCTATGTCTTCTGATCCAAGTCTAGCACCTTCTCCACTTTTCTTCTCAAATTTCTCCTGGAAATACAAAGCAAGCTTCCTTAGGTCAGTTTAGTTCGGAGCTGGGTCATGGAAAACGCGAAAAAGAATGTGGAAAAGGAGAAGATGATAAGGGGAAGGGTGACAGAGAGGTATTTCCTGAGACGGGATGAGGGGCTAGCCCCCTTATTTCACTGGTGTAAGGCTCAAGGGAGGCCCTCCTCTGGGTGAGAACTCTCTACTGAAGTAGATTGATAATTTTTTTTCTTTTTACAAGTTATAGGTAGCTCACTGAGATTCAAAACAACTTTTCCAGGATATGTGTCAAAGGAGAACCCCAAAATATCTTGGAGGCCAGTTTTCTGTCCATTATCTCAAGCTGCGTCTCATTCATTCTTGAGAAAGATCACTTAACTCTCATTTCGGATGGAAAAGAGCTTTCTCCACTTTTAATCAAACCCTGATTGGGCTCGAATAAGCAATTATCCTGAGAGCCAAATAGAATGGCCTTGAGAGAGCTTCTTTCCCTGGCCCTGTGGGTGGTAGGGGTGCTCCATAGTAACTTATAGAATATTTTGCGTAGAGATTGCCAGACTGTTACTGACTTCTAATGTGTTCCCTTAAGACCAGGGCTGAGTAAACCTTCTTGTGTACATCTTTGTTCTCTGTTGCCCCTTAATTACTCTGAGCCTCTGCCTAAATAGTAAGCATTCCTGTGGGACTAGGAAGCCAGCTGTGAATTTCTTCATCATTATCCCAAAGCTGCTGCTCAAAGGAGAGGGGATGTTTGGTTCTCTGGGAGGGCTCTGTGGCAGGCTTGCCCCTAGAGCACAAGGAGGGGTAGGCAAGCCCCCAACAGAAGGAACTCCCGCCAGGTGGGCTCAACTCACATTTGAATCATTAGTATTATTATTTTTTGAGAGAAGCCAACGGCTTCAGAGCACTATAATTAGGGTGTGTGTGTGTGTGTGTGTGTGTGTGTGTGTGTGTGTGTGTGTGTGTGTGAGACTTGCACTTAATACTCTGGAATTTCTGTTACGAGGGGGCCATTTAGTCTATAGACCATATTGCGGGCTCCTGAAACCATGGCAACTGTGATTTCTGATCATTTGTAAGCAATTTAATTTGGCTTTAACATTTACAGGCATTATTCTGCCAGTTATTTCTGGAAATTTTTTTTTTAAGAAATATTTCAACAGGCCTAAGTTTTATTGTCCACAAAAAGGGAAAAATGTTCAGGAACTTTTTTTTTTTTTTTGCCCTTTCTGAACTATTAACTTGTTTTCTCTCAGCTTCTAGAGGCGGATCATGATATATAATGTTCCAATCTTTCAGGATTTTCAGGTAGTATTTTCCTTAATCTTTGAAATTAGGTTTAAAGAATTCAGGCCCTGGCTGGCACCAGCTGTAAAAGTCATTTACTGCCTTTTTTTGGTGGATGGGGGTGGGGATGATATTTAGCTATTTTTTTCAAACCATTACCTTTCCATTGAAGAAAAACCCATCTAATTTCTATCATAATGACTTTCTATCTGATCTCATTTTATCTGTTTTAAGTGCATTAGTGGAATGATGTATAGATTGCCAAGAGGAGTGTCATCCTGATACAGGGCTGTGTGTCAGTCATAAAAGCTTAATATCTAATGTTCTTTACATTTCTCTAGCAATTGGAATTTAAAAGCCTCCACTCAGTTAAAATGACTCAAGACAATTTTACCCCATTTGTCACAACTTTTGGATACATATGGGAGTTTCCTTTCTTACAAATTGGGGAAGATACAGCTCTTTTGTGTTCCTTGGGTGGGGAAAGAGAGACATTTCCTGTTGATAAAATATTTGCAAGGCAGATTTTTCAGAGTTGGAAATTGTGATTGTAAATATAAGGTTGTTTGAAGAAAGTGAGGGAAATATTGAAATAGGATGTAAGGGAATAAAAGGGGTATACACACACATACACCCACGTACCTACATACATATATGAAGACAGCATGGTGGAGTGGACAGAAGGCCAACAATGAGCTAAGAAACATGGGTTCAAATTCTGTACTGACACATATAAGTTATATGACTTTGAGCATCTTAACATCTTGCTGCATATGTATATTCACACACACATATATAAACATATGCATATAAATCTATATGACAAATGTATATATGTGTACTATATATTCTTTTAAGGGAGATCAATTTAGATAAGAAATTGGATAATCTATTCTCTGGTAACAGTGTTTATAATTATAATTGCTAATATACATAAGTAATGCAACTTTTTTAGCATCATTCATATTGATTTAATAGGACTATGATTTTATATAATGCCCCCTTTTCTTTTGGTGGGGCTACTCAGTGTTTTTCATTTTGTTCAGACATTTCTGTTAGGATATATGTATACTGAGCTGTCAGAGAATCATATTTTTAGATATTAATAAGAAAAGAATAATCCAAAATCTTTTTTTATTCCCCTTGGCTCTAAATAGCCAATGTGATAAGTTGCTTTTCCCTTTAATGCATCTAAATGTTTTTCTTCAAAGTTAACTTAAACGATGGGGTTGAGCCATTTTTCAGATGGTATTAATATATAATCCATATAATTGTAGCCCAACCTTGATCATTATATATTTTAATATTCCAACTAATTGTTCAATTCTACTTATCAATGACTGTATAGACATGACCTCAGAAGCAGAATACTAGACATGAGGTACTCATTACAATATTCCATCTGCTCTGTAAGGACCTGGTTGGCTCATTTCATTAGTGCATAGCACTAATGAGTCCAAGGTCATAAGATCAATTCCCATCTGGGCCAGTCAGATTTTTTTCTGTTTCATGGTCAGAGCTTGCACCTGAACCTTATCCAACCATCTCACAAATATGTTCAATTGGTTCTGGAGTCTGACTAAGAGAATATATATGATCTGACAAAAGGCCAATGATGCCCCCAGAGAGGGCAGATTCCATTGTGTTCCAATGTGTTCATATCTACTATCATTACTCAAAGAATAAAGGAGAATTTTCCTCTTTAGATTACAATTTTGGAACCAGTTTGACTTCTTATTCCTGTTTGGTATCCAGCCCCCTGTAATGAATGACATACATATAATATTAATTATGTAATGATATAATAATATAATGTTAATTACATTTTGATAATATGATATCAATATAAATTGATAATGAGTATATAATGAGTATGTATGATTCACAGAATTATAGAAACTTAGAACTGGAAGAGATTTCTGACCATCTAGACTTTCACTTGAAAGTCAATTCCCTCCTGAACATCCTTGAAAAGTTTTTATCCTAGTTCTGCTAAACACACCTGGTGACTAGGAACATACCTACCTGAGATATTCTGTTTCCTTTTTGGACAAACATTAGTAAGTTCCTATACTTAGCTGAAATTTTCTTCCATACGATCATGGCTAGAATTCATAGATTCAGGATTAGAAGGGACCCATCATTTTGCAAATGAGGAAGCTGAGGTCCAAGGTTAAATGATTTGTCCAAGATCACAGAAATAGTTAATATCAGAAGTGATTAGGTGTTATCTGTACTGAAGCTTGAAGTTCTTAAATTGGATTACTATCACCACCAGCTGTATCAACAAAGATATATTGGAGATCTATTAGCTTAGAGACAGATACTTTTCTCAAAGAAAAGCAATTTAGGGTTCTAGCTAGACCCTTGATCTTGGAGTCAGGATGCTCTGGTTTTGAACACTATCAGATTCATGCTAGCTGTGTGACCTTCATTATTCCAAGAGTCAGTTCCTTATCTGTAAAATAAGAAGGATGAACTGAATGATCTCTAAGGTCTTTAATAGTTCTGCCTATGAACCTATGAGTTTACAAGATACTATCTATTAGAATTATGTGTCCTTAGAGACTAGTCCAACTTTTTCATTGTACAGAAACTAAGGCACAGGGTGCAGAATAAAGTATACATAGTAAGTTGGTAGCCAAATAAGGACTAAAATGAAGGTACCTCCTAAATCTTAGTTCAATAGTTTTTTTTTTTCTATAGTATTATACAAACGAATTAATATGCAAAGTGTCAAGTAAGATATGTAGCTATAAAAGTAGTATTTGGTTGTTTGGAAATTGGGAATTGATGGGAATTGAACTGGACTTTAAGTAATGGACAAGACCTTTTGACACATAAAGAAAACATTTTAGCCAAGTTGAGCAAAGACCAAAAGTGGCAATGTAATTCTATCTTAGGAAGAAAATTACCAAACCAGTAGAGGAGGAGTGGGAAATATGATTACAGGAATAAGCAAGGGTTGTATTGTGGAAGACCTTTAACACCAGGTTAAGGGACCTAATATTCATTTTAGAGGCATATTTGCCTCTGGAGACATATTGGCATTTTTAAGCAAGAGTAGAGGTAGAATGGTAGATATGAGAAATAATCCTTTAGAAAGACTTGACTAGCAGTATTTTCTAGGATGAAGAAAATGGGCAAGAAACACAAATTTTTAGCTTGCAGTACTAAGTATGAAATATAACTTTTCTTTAATCCATGTATGACTTTAAAAACCAGTGCCTTTGGTACAAAGTGTTCACTTTGATCATTAGTTTTATCTATTACTGCTAATTGTGGATAGTCAGGATCAAGAAAGGCATCAGGGCTGCTTCTCATACTTTGTAAATTGTTAGGATATGGACTTTAGCTAATATGGAAACTAATGTATAATGTATATGTCTCAGAATCAGCAAGGGCTATCCACAAAGCCATCCTTTTATGACCTTGAGATCTAGGGATACATGGTCAGGGTAAAGATTATATATCAATTCTTTGCCTGAAGATGGTGGTTGAATCAAGAGAAATTATGACAGACCAAATGCATACTCAAACTAACATGAAGAGACCAAAGTTAAGAAGAATCATTCAATCAAATAAGATCTGATACAGACATTCTGACCACATTTTGCCGCTAGCAATTGTTTTTCCTGCTCATTTCATGACTCTGGATTTTAGCCCTCTGCAAGTCAATGTGGCATTTCAATTTTTACTTATTCTCTCCCTTATCTGCTGTGGATGGGAATTATCCTTCCTTTTTTTCCTTTTTTGGGGAGGTTCTTAAATGGTAAATTACCATTTATTAGCATAGAGACATCATGATGATATGCCAATAATTTCTTTTAAAATACTGATATGTATTAAGGGATAATGTCTGCTAGTCCTGATTTGTTAATGGAATATTTCTCTTCATAGTAAAAAGCTGCTAACCATTAGTACCATCCCTACCCTAGGAAATGAAGAGCTTCAGTGAAATGTAAAGGCTTCAGAACATACCAAATGCTCTGGCAGTTGTCTGTTATATGGAATTAGCACTGACTCTTAAAAATGTTTTTATTAGCACTATTCAGCATGTCCTTCCTTTCCTTTTTTTTTTTTTTTTTTTTTTTTTTTTTTTTTGCTGAATCACTGGTATGTCTTGGCTGTCTTGGTTAGGACAGGGCATGAAGTCTAGGTAAGAAAAAGAATTTTAGTTATAAGTTAACTAACAGAAATGACAAATGTCTGGTACTATTGAGTACCAGAACTAAACTATAACAACTTTTGTAATTATAAATTAATATTTTTTTCAATGATCACTTTAATTACCCATATGATCTTGGGCAATCATTGTTAGTCATCTTAACTTTTGTCTTGTCACTAGACTTTGGTGATTCAGGAAGAGAGAGTGATGCTGATGACTTTTTACAGCTGCCTCACTTAAATCCAATTCATATACAAGTTAAGATATCATTCTAGTGATGTCATTGGTCCTCTTCAGTGATGAAAGATCAATAATAACAACAAGGACAACAACAACTCACATCTTCTTGTATGTTTCCTTTTAGTGTTATAACAAAATTCCTTTAAGTACCCAAGGGGCTGGTTTTCTGATATTGAGAATCATGAATGGGATGGGAATTTCCTTTTAGAGATTTTTCAAGTTCCCAGAAAACTCAGATATCACATTGTAAAAAAAAGGTGGGCTCTGAAATCAAAGGATTTCAGGTGAAGTCCCACTTGTGATACTTATTAGCTGATCATGGGCAAATGGAACATCTGTTTCATCATCTGTTAAAAAGGATAGTTGGTCAAAGGTCCTTTTAAATTTCTTCTGCATCTAGTTCCATGATTCAGTGAGAATACTATAGCTTAAAATGTGAAAAACCAAGAGTTTGCTTTCAAAAAATAGTGGATTTAAGAGGATAGAGGAGTTCTATCAAACCCATTGACATTGATATCACAGCTCCCTGTGTAGTCCTTCCCAAGTCTGGAACTAATTTCAGATTTTGGTGAGAGTTAACTAGTTGATCTGGCTATTGCATTAAGTAAAAGAATAGAAAACAAAGCAACCTTTAAAAATATTCATATATTTATTGTTGGCTATGCAAATGCTTTTTGGCTTAATGAAGCTACACTCTCAAATTTTAAGATGCAAAAGGTGATAGAAGCAAGCAGATACCTGGATGCTCTGCAAAAGTCACATATACCATGTACTTACAGATGTAATTTGATGGTACAGTGAATAGAGCTCTGGTCTGGAGTTAGGAAGACCTAAGTTCAAATATGCCTTCAGACATTTACTACCTGTGTGACCTTGAACAAAGGATCTAATCTCTGTCTGCCTAATTTTCTTTATGTATAAAATGAGAAAAATAATAAGGTCTATTTAAAATGAAATATCTTTGCAAAATATGCTGCAAAATTAAAAGTGCTATATATGAATGCTAACTATTATTATTAAGCCCATGCAGTCAAACTGAGAAGGCTCAAGGTATTAAGTGTAGCTGGAATGCATGATCATCAGTGGACTCCCTTATGTGAAACAGTTAGTTTTAGTTTATAAAATTTATAAAAGATGTTTCTGATGCTGCAGATTTACTTTAACTCTTTTGATTCTTCATAATTGTCAGAATTTCTGTGCTCTGGGGCAGGCTTGTAGCTTAGGACAATTAAGAATTTTTAAGAGTAGTTAAGGCAGATCAGGAAAACTGAGGGCAGACATTGATGGCCAAAAACAAATCGAAAAGAGCATTCATATAATATATTGTTGTGTTGGAGAACAGGGCAATTATAAGAACTAAGGATATAGACAACAGTCATAGTGAATGTACAAAGCAATAAATCATCATAATAGGACATAAGACCAATGAAGCAAAAAAGGTCTTGTTGCCCAGAAACTAAAACAATTTAACATATTCAGTTACTACAGTGTTATTGGGTTCTTAAATTAGGGTATATGGACTTACTTTTGCTTCTCATGCACTTTTTACCCTTAGTTTAAAACCTACAATTTATTGTTTGAGAACTGCTCTGGAGCTAAGGTATCATGGCCAAAAACTAAGTTATCAAGGCTAAGATATCAAGATTTTGACCCCACCTTTACATGTCAAAGGAGGATATTGATTTGGGTGACCTCTAAAGTTCCTTTTAATCCTAGAGAACTATGATTCTAAAATACTCATCTGTGACATGATGAAGTTAGACCATATCCTTTCTAAAGGCTCTCTCAGCTCTAATGTATTATTTTATTCTATATAGGCTTAGTTCCACTTCGAATTGCTTTGCTAGGTTGCCCTCTCTCCCCCCCCCCCCCCTTTTTTTTTTTTTTTCAAATGTGAAGATGGATTAGGAATGTGGGGTGGGATTGGAAGGCGAAAACTGGTTCTATTTATAGTCCTATAAAAGATTATTTTATAGGTTTGGCATGGTTTGGAATTTTTCAAATTAGTGCAGTTCATAATAGTTTCTGGTTTGATTAGAATTTCAAATTAATTAGGCATCCAAACCAAAGAAATTTAAAATCAAAACAATGTGATGCTATGGAAATCAGGAATCATGTCATACACACAAATATGTGAACATACACACACATATATGTATATACACATGCACACATACAAATTTTGATATTTTCTCTCACTTCCCAAACAGTGTTGAACTGAAGCAGGTGTTCAATAAATACTTTTTGATTTATTGAAAAATCAATTTTGAGACTGGGATTATTTAGTTTATTTAATTGGATCAAATTACTGTAACTGGATGACTGCCAAATCTCCATCTGCAGAGCCTTAGGGCAGAAAGTCTTTGTAGTTCATTATTTACCAATTCCACTTAATTTAAGTTGCATCCCTTTCCTTTTCCTAGTCAACTGCTTTAAAGGCTCAATCTAACACACCTTTAAATCCCAGTCCCTTTGTATTATAATTGTTATTGGACCCACTCTGTATAGAGTTGGGTACTTTTTTTTTCTCAGTTTTTTGAGCCCATTATTAGGACCATGGAATAATAAGAAAACTGAATTATTCTTTCTCTTCTCCCTCCTTCCCTTCTCCCCTCTCCCATTCTCTTGGTTGATTCTGCAAGCCAGAAATGCCTCAGGCATAGTCTTTTGTTCTTACTGTTGAAAGTTTTCAACATTAACTCAAAATAAGATGCTTTAGGAAAAAAGAAGAAAAAAAGGACTAATAAATCATATGTAATTTGAAGAAACTCCCTATTTAAATATTAGGATTGCTCCTTTTATGTAACTACAATGCAAAAGTAAATAAGTACCAGCCTCAATTTAAACTTTCATTCACACTTCAGGGATTCGACTAGAAGGAAAAAAATGGTAATAAACAAAGTTGTCCATTGTAACTTAACATGCACACACATTTTTATTATTATTATTATTCTCAGGTGTGTCACAAAATCAGTCTGAATGTCAGCCATGATTGTACCCTATTGTTGTTTATGGGCTCTCCTTGAATTTTGGTAAGCTATAGTTGCATTAGGGGACTAATGGAAGGCTGTCAAACATGGATTTTAGATGAATGGCATGCTGTGCCTTTAATTAAGGTAGGGCCAAGGGATAACAAATGTGCCATTGTGAGGTTCAGAAGGTCAAGGGGGCAGTGGGTACAAAATGCCAGGCTATATAGCATAAAGAAGCCCCAGAATATAATGATTTTAAAAGGACCACGAATGTACAATTCCCCATGGACACATCAACAGAGGGTAGAGTATGGAATTTGTCAGCACTCACTAATTACAAGCCCTTTCAAGTCTTTGCTAAAATGAAATAATAGGCCCCATTTAATAAAACCATTAACATCCTACGAGTGTGGTGATGACGCCAATACACAAATTCCACCATTGAATATGTAACTAACTATAGCTAGTGGAAGTTTTTTCCCCCTGAATTTACTAATTCCTGCCTTTATCACTCAGCCTTTTGAGAGCCGATAACCGTAAGGTTTTTCTGGTGGGAAGTGAAATTAAAAAACACATTGATTAGAGTAGAAGATCTTACATGACCCACATCACCTCAGAATAACAAAAGAAACAATATTAAGAGTGGTTGGCTTAGGTACTAATATATGAGATGTCATTACCATTTTTTTTAAACATTTGGTATGAATTTTTCTAGATTAAGTGATGAGAACACTTATTTAAAAATGGCCCAGAACCCTATGGTCTAAGCTGATGTGGATCATGTTCAGATTTGGAGATTTTTCTAATCAATTGCTCTTTGGCTTGTTATTACCTGGGTTCTCCTCTGGAAAAATCAGAATTTGAATTCTTTTTAATTCTATCTAGAACATGTAAGAGTCTTTCAAATCCCATATAAGCATGTAGATTAGAATATATGAAGATACCATAGGACAGTTTTTATTTTCCTCAACAGAAATTAAAAAAAAAAGTCAAACCATAAACAGTCAATAACTCTCTTCTCTCCAGTGATTCCACTGTTAGGGACCTTCACTCTTCTTTAGACTTATAGTAGTCCTTAATCCCTAGAAAGGAGAAAGTATTTGACATTATTGCTCTAGTATTTGTTCTGCTTTTTGCTTATCCTTTGATTTAATAAGGAATATTGGCCCCTAGTTAATTAATATTGATGTTGGATTATGTGGGCAAAAAATAAATTTCAGTGAAGGAGTGATAGTGATTCCTGGCTAGTTGAAGGTTGACCTTGGTGAGCATCAAGTTCCATTGGGTATAAGAGGTTTCACTAAGAAATCTATTAAACAAGGCAATGGATAAGCAGTATGCTGGGGACAGCTAGAACTGTTTCAGAGTTCAAATCCAGCCTCAGACACTTACTAGCTGTGTGATGCTGGGTAAGTTACTTAAGCACATTTGTCTCAGTTTCTTTATAAAATGAGCGGGAGAATAAAATGGCAAACCACTTCAATATCTTTGCCAAGAAAACCCCAAATGGAGTCTTGAAGAATCAGATGCAACCAAAATGAGTGAAGAACAAATGTTTTCATTATCAAGACTTGCTCTTTTAAAGAAAAGTTTAATTTTTAAACATCATATAGAGCCAGGGGTCCTCAAACTTTTTAAATAGGGGGCCAGTTCACTGTCCCTCAGACTGTTGGAGGGCCAGACTATAGTAAAAACAAAAAAAATTGTTTTGTGGGTCTTTAAATAAAGAAATATCATAGCCCTGGGTAAGGGGGATAAATGTCCTCAGCTGCCACATCTGGCCCATGAGCCATAGTTTGAGGACCCCTGAAATTTATAGATGATCAGTATATATGAAATGGCTGGAAATAGTATCTTTGCAAAATAATTTGTTAAGATAGCTATGAAGAGAGCTGGATCTGTTTAAGAGTGTAAGTAAAATAAAGGAAATAGACGGATGAAAGGATGGTAGAATACTTATATAAAGTATGGGCTAGCTCCCTGGAGGGCCTTGGAGTCAGCCAGAGTCAGGATAAATCAAAGTCCTTGGTCTTTAGGGGGAGAAGTGAAGGAGGCAGGCAAACTGCCACAAGGCTTGCAAAGATGTATCCTGGATTCTAGAGTCTGGAGTCTTTAGCCTCTCTCCTTCTAGTCCTGCTGCCAAGTCACACTGACTTCTCTTCCCCTGCCCTCCAATCTTCCTATAATTACCTCACTACCACCCATTCAGCCAGTGTCAGTGGTGAGGAGAGCCATCATCTAAATATATGTTAATAGAGCCATTGTCTTACATCAAATAGGTAATTAGCCTTAAGTGCTCTGCATTCTCAGATTCAAATGCACCTATTCAGAGTGTCAGTCCTCTACATCTCCTGCTTTCTTTTGTTTTAGAACACAGTTGGTCTCACCCTCCCTTACTCTCAGAGAAATGAGAACCCCAAAAAAGAAGATGATCACGCCTTCCCTGACTTTTCAGGAATAGAGATGAAAACCACCAAGGGGAAGAGGGGAGTTAAGCCAGATATTTCTCGTGGTTTTCTGGGCTGAAGGATCTTACTAGAATCAGGTATGCACAAATCCATTAGCATGGGAGGTATTACACAAGCACATAGCAATAAAGCACAGGCTGTTAGTGATGACTCTCCCCACAGTCAGTACAGGCTCAATGTGGTGTAACAAACATGAATTGTAGATGCAAGTAGTGATATAACAAACAATATGCATCAACATGGTGTTGTAAAAGATTGCCAGAAGTCCTAAAAGGAGGGTATGTAAATAACAATCTCACATTCGCCTCCTTCAGCAACCAAGAGATAGTCCAAAACCAATCTATTGTCCATTGCTTCAATTATCAGGGAATCCAATGATACCCACAAGTTTTTGAAGTCCTGCAACAGTCTTTTTATATGTTAGGGAATCCAATGATTCCTGCAGATTTTGAAGTCCTGCAATAGTTTTGTTATTTCTCAGAAAATCCATTGATTCCTGAAGGTTTTCAAGTCCTACAACAACTTGGATTATTTGTGTGATAATGAATGTTACCCCTTCAAGGATAAACAAAGTTAAATGGTGTTGGAGTGTACGCTGGTTCAAATCCTTTGTGTGCCATAAACTTGCATAAAGTACTTGAATCTGTGCCTATGATAGTAAGGGGTGAGAGTCAACAAAAGTATGATTTACATTGTAAATGTGACAATAAGATCACCTTTAGGTACCCATAAATTGGTAGGAGTCAATCTTCAATAAATGGAATTCTGGAAATAGAAAACAATGTTGGTGGAAGGCTAGAATAGAGACTGGTTAGGAGTTGGTGGCTCTCCTCAAAGAAAAATGATAACTTCTTTGGGTACTGCAAGAACTACATCCCAGATGTGGAGGAATAGATACATTTGAGTAAGTTGGATGACTATTGAGTTAACACTAAAAAATTTTTTTTACTCATTTTGTTTTCATTTCCATGGCAATTTTTTTTTTATAATTTAATCTTTTCTTTCTTTATGTGACTCAAATAAACTATAAGGTATATATTCCAACTCCCACACTTTGAGAGGAATCTAAGTGGAGTGAGACTATCTTTTCCTCTGGGTTCTAGCGGTGTCCCTGAGGAAATCAGGAATGATTTTTAATGTCATCATTTTGAGCCATAGATGTGCTTTTCCCAAAGGTTTTAAATTGAGAACTACTATTGTCAGCCAATCCTAAGTAGCTGTTAGGGTATTTACTTTAATCTAATACTGTAATAACAGTTGGTATAAAACATTCCCAAAAAGTCTGTTATCCTCCCCTACAAATATATATACAGTCTAGTGGAGAGTGGGTTCAAGCTTAGAAAACACTTATACCTCCTGGCTGAAAGTTCTTTTCTCTCTTTCACAGGACTGCTCAATAAATTGCATTTAGATATGACATAGTTTCTTTCTTGTCTCCTTATGGAGCTGTGAACCTATGTATAATCTGTCCTTAGATCCCAGTGTAGGCATTTTTGTCAACTGGTCTGGAGATGCTTTTAAGGATACCCATGGTAAAGACGTAGAGTCCAACATTCTCTAGACCCTTAAAATGTCATAAGGTTCTCCTCTGGTCAAAGGAGGTGAGAATTGGATCTATACTAAACATAGAATCTAGACCTCTTCTAACTTCCAATAAGTTCCTTCTCAGAAGATCTCTTAAATATGATGATTGCACCATTAATTTTCAAATGAATCCTTTTTTCAATTCACTTGATAATTTATAGATGATCCTTTTGGTCCAACCAATTCTTCTTGGCTTAGCAGAACATCATTCCTGTCCAATGCCACTCTAGTTTCAAGAATTATTCTTACTGGGTCTAAAGTCCATAACAGATTTTTTTTTTTGATTTGGCATCTTAATCATTTATTTTAAGTGTGGGAAGAATAACTTGATTAAATAAATTAATCAACTCCAACCTCACAATTAGAGAAAAATCTTAGAATGAGCACAGTTTATTAGATGAAATCATATTGCAGAGATTGATAAGAAAAAGGGAAGATTAGGTACTAGTTAGAATTTCAAAAAAGGGTAATAATGGCAATAAAAAGCAAATAGGTTATAGGATTCAGGGTTTTGACCAAATAATAAATTTTAAAGATCTCAGTGTTTAAATATTTGGTCCAGAGATTGGAGTCAAGATATTTAGGAAGGTTATAATGTTCTGGGTACATTTCCCTTTGGAATAGATCCACTTATGATCTAATTTCCCAGAAATTATGATACTTGATTTTGGGTATTCTCCATTACAGGCAAATTCCAGAGGAATAGACTGCCAATCTAGATGGAGGAAGCTGTTTTAAAGAAAGAAGGCAGAAGGAAGAACAGAGGTAAAAGGACTGTGGGTAAATATACTATTTTTGAAGAAGGGGGATGTTGGAAACATTAATGGGTGAAGTCATTATCAGTGATTCATTTTCTAGATTGGAGAGAAAAAAAGCCAGATTGGGGGGTCTGGGCATTATCTTTTTAAACTCTTCCATGAATTCCACAATGTTTCATTGTAGATTGTGGTTGAACTTTGTGAAATCCAAATAAAGAAGTTAATTGACATTTGAGTGTAAAAATGAAAACATAAAGGCAGTTGTGGGGACATGTCTTGAGATCACTGAGGCTAGTGTTTCCTAGCTTTGGAATCAGAAATTATTGACTAAAAAGATTGATTTATTAAAGATTATTGTAAGATTCTGAGACATTTCATCTTTGGGATATCAGTGATTGGCTTTCAAGAAAAACAATGATTTTTAAAATGCTTTTTTATATACTATATTTTTTTTAGTTTCTAAGTGCAATAAAAATATTAAAATAGAAAAATTAAAAATGTTAAAAATCCTCAGAAAGAAAGGGCAGGCATCTCAGGCTTTATAATATAGGTGTATTCTTTCAAATTATATATTAATATAATTTTGATAATTCAAATAATCAGAAAACTCATAATTTCAAAGAAATCTATGAATACTTGAGTCAAGCAAAGTTCATACTCTCATTTAAAATATTTGTTTCGTGTTTGGGCATTGATTCAAATAGACTTGAAGTTTGGTAGAAGGTTGGGACAAAAACTGGGATCCTGATAATTCCATTGGGGGAAGCTCTCTTATTTTATTTCTCTTTCTTGAAGAAACACTTAGTTGACATCTCTGGGCTTTGGACCTCTGCATAGATACCTAATTCACTCCAATGACAATTTACTTAAGAGAGCCTATAGCTTTTAATTATATACATTTTTTCTCATGTATTTAATCTGACTTTTTGGAAGTAACAAAAACACTTTTTGAGATGTAGTTTGGTATAGTCTTCAGACTTTGTTGCTATACTTTAATGGCCTTTTCTTTTCCTCTTATGGTGTTGCTTTCCCCCCCATTGATCAGCTTCTTTCAGAATTTCCATTTTGAGGAAGTACCCAGAGCAACTATCTGGGCTTCATCATCATGGTTGGTGAAGGATTTCAACACTAGTATCTTCTGAATCCTCTTCCAGATACCACCCCTCTCCTCCCTTTTATGTATCTCCCCTCATTAGAATATATTCCCAGTTCTTCTAGTAACTGTCTGTGCGACCACAGACAATTTACTCAGTCTCTAGACTTCATTGTTCTAGTCTATAAAACAAAGATTCAAAGCTTCAATCATTTCAAAGACTGACATGAAGAAGGATCATTAAACTTCTTCTATTTGATCCTAAAAGCAGAAATAAAAGCAAGTGAAAGTTACACAGAAACAAGTATTCATAGATTTGATTTTTTTAAAAGCCCCAACACAAAGCTTTTTTTAATGATTAGAATTGTTCCAAAGTGCAATAGACTATTTCTAGAAGCAAAGGATTTCCCTCTCCTAGAGATTTTCCAGAGAAGATCGATCATTCAATGAGAATGTAGGTGAGAATTTTTTGGTTCTGGTTTGCTTGGATTAGACCTTCTAAGTTCTTTCCATGTCTGAGTTTGTTTCCTTCTTGCACCTCTAGTATTCCATGCTGGGACAAAGAACACTTCAGAGACCAGTGCTAGAAAAAGGCAAATTGTAATGAATTTGTTTTGTCAATATTAAATAGTAAAACTTCAGCACATACCATGCATATACTGTTTTGGTTTTATTCAGGCCAGTGTTTGAATGGTACAGATTAAATTTTTTTTTTTAAAGAAAAGGAAAAAAAGGGGAAAAAACAACACTTGACCACGGGTAGTTAAAAAAAAAAGTAAATTAGATCCTCAAGAAGTGATTGAGTATGTTTTCTCAGGTGATGGCATAATATATAGTTCTGCTGGGACCTAATTAGGAATACCATCTGCATTCAGGAACAGCTCTGAGTAAGGAAATCATTGCAGAAATAGAAATGCTGCAAAAAGTAACATGAGTATTTGGAATTTGACTCATATCACAAGGCAGTTCATTTGGGCTTTTATGTGAAGGAGACTATTTGATTCTACTTGTTTAAATGACATTTCTGCAGGAGAAAATCCTACTGACTTCAGTCTACCTCGAGTTGGTGGATTTGATTGGCTTATATAAGGATGGCCAGGTTAGGTTCTGAAACAATTTTTTTACTGGGAAACTTAAAACAAATCAAGCAATACACTTTCAGAGGCAAGATGAATGATCCTTCTATTGTTGAACAAGAAGTTCTTGATGGAAATCCATCAGAACCCTAACCCTAATACAGAATTTGTCAGAACCCATGGGAATTTTGAATCCTTTGGAAAACTGTTTTCTTTTAATTTTTGTATAGATCAAATCAAGCTCATGTGAACATTAAGGACAACCCTGAAAGAGTAAAACAATTACAAAGCATGAAGAAGGTGTACTTTGGTATACACATTGCATTCGAGTAAGGGGAAATCCCACTTAAGTCTTGGTATTGGGTTGAGAGGTGTTTTATTAGTTCATACTATGTTTAATAGCTTCAGGCCATAAATTAAAAAAAAAGCAAATATGCTCTGAGCAATTTATTTCTCATTTCAAAGCTGCCTGACTAGGTAGCTCTACCTGAGGTAGAGCTCAGCCATCTATGAGATAAGTCTGACCATGTTGGAAGATCCTGGAACTTGTATTTTTGTGGGAGCCCAGAACTGCTCTTCTATAAGCAAGATTGCTGTAAAAAACCTCACTGAGATATTTTTTAATGTGACTCCCCAAAATATAGTGTCAGAGTAGCTAGTAGGTTCCCAAAAAGTATGGCAGTACCTAATTTAACTAATTCTTAGCTTTTCAATATTCTTTTTCTATTGCTCCAAGAATAGAATATAATGCTGGTTGATTCTCTTTTACATTCATTATTTCTGCCTTCATCTGGTTCTTCAACATTTTGAAGTAGTTCTTTTATTCATCTTTTGTATACATTCAATGATAATCCCCAAAACAATGGCTCAGATTTTTCTATTTTTCACAATTCCTAATATTGTCCCAGCCCTTTTTGACTTTTGAAGATGATGTTGAAATTTTATTCTTCTAGGAAGACTGAATCATTGGAAGCAGAACTTTCTCAACCAGAAGAATGTTTAATATTTCATCATCATAGGAAGAATTTGATTTCTTGTACTTCTCTAGAGAGAATATAGAGTACACAATTGATTTAAGATACGATTAATGTTTATTTTTTAAAAATTTTGAGACGTTAGAAAAATCAAAGATTATCCATTATCTTGGGGAAAATCCTTTGCTCATTCCTTCTTTCCTTCCCTTTTTATTCTTCTCTCTTTTTAGTGTCAGAGTTGAAAGAATCTCAGAAGTCACTTTGTACAATTCATAACTAAATAAGAATTGACTTTACAATATAACAAACAAGTTATAATCTGGACTTTGAGACCTGGAGTGAGGCAGACTACCTTCTCAGGTAACCCATTGTACTTTTTGATAGTGAAAATTATTAGGAAAATTTTCATAATATAAAATCCAAATCCAGATTTTTGTAACTTGAGCCCAATAGTTTTGCTCTCTGGGATCAAGAAGGTAAAAACGTCTAACTTGTAGTTGCCAATATTGACTCTAGAGTTCAGAAGAAAGGTTAGGACTGTATCACAGAAGTGGAAGTATAGTTAGAGCTATAGACAGGTAAAGCTTTATATAGATCTAGTGGACCCAGGACAAAGCCTGATAGCATGGCTAGGTGACAAGATATGGACAATGATTCGATGAAGAAGATTTCTACATGTTTGATTGGTAGGAGGGAAAATGGCGTCATGAAAAGCAAAGGAAAAAAATATGAAGGAATAAGGGATGGTTAAGAGTGTGAAAAATTGAAGAGAAGTTAAGATGTATTGGAAGTGAGAAAAGTCTATCTGATTTAGCAATTAATAGATCATAACTATCCTTGGAGAAATCGGTTTCAATAGTGAGAACCTCAATGTGGCCCTTATTTGATAAAAAATGAAAAGCAAAAATTCAATGGTGAGACTAGAATTAACATAAATAAGGAATCAAGAGATAATGGGGGAGGTGAGAAAGTAGAGGAATGAGCATATCTATCTGTTATCTATAAACATCTATCTATGTGTATGTCTATATCTTTTTTTTTTTTTTTAAAGACTTTGAGAGAGAGTAAGAGAAATGGGACCATAGCTGGAGGGAATAGCATGATAAGATAAATGATTTTAAAGGATTGAAGAGATCTGATTATGTTTATAGGTAACAAGAAAAGAACCAGTAGATAAGGAGATTGAAAATGAAATAGACATACTGATAGACAGAGATCAAGGGACAGAGAAAAAGAAAGAGAGAGAGAGAGACTCTTCAGATAATTGAAATCTTTCTTCATTCTAACGTTAAACTTCCATACCAAGTTTGAGATTTGTTTCTCAATTGCCTCAATTACTTTCTATTTCTATCTAAATAGTCCGTAGTATATTCTAATGACAACATTCCTTCAGTTTCTTCTTCTATTGATCTCTACTCATATGCTCAGTATCATTTTTCTCACCTCTTTACTATGCTTTATCTCTCTTCACCTCAGTTTTTACTTTTCATTTTTTGGAGAATGAGGTTCTTAACTGTTTTGGTATCATCGGTCCCTTTGGCAATCTGCTGAAGCTTATGGGTCCCTTTTTAGAATCATATTTTAAAATACATTAAATAAAATGTATAGGATTGCCAATGAAACCAGTTATATCAAAATCTAATTATCAAAATATTATTTAAGATCAGGTTTACGGACCCCAGGTTAATAATTTTTGGATTAGATGATCTTTAAGCTTCTTTCCAGATTTGATGTTCTATTATTCTAATGCTGATTTTATTAACACAGTTGTATTGAGTGGCAAGAAAAGGATGCCTGATCCCATTGGTCATAGGGTCATACAGTGTAGGCTTATTCTATCTTTAAATCATAAATAAACGATTCACAAGAGACTCTGAGTTTTAATAAAATAAATTTTTATACTATCACATCAGTTCTTTCTCACAAATGCAAAGGGAAAGAAAAGGCACGTCTGTGCCCTGGTAAAATCAGCATCATTTTCACGTGTCTGTTTGCACAGTTTAGTGAAAACATAAGCCCGAACAAAAGAAAAGCGTCTTTACTTCTTTCAATGAGATTTTTCAGTCATGTGTCTTTATTTATGTACCAAGAGTGAGCCAAATAGCAGCTTTTCCTTAGATTTGCACCATGCGCCTCACCTTTTACTAACCCTTGTGCATTCAACAGAGCATGTCATTATTGCACCAGATAGAAGCCGTGGGAGGAAACAAATGGCAAAAAGTGAAAGGTATGATCTATGGGGACAAGTCATCCAGAAACACACTGCTGGAAGGTTCCATTTATTTTGAGTTTCTTAATAATTCTATTGTTGGCTCTCCCCCACTTCAATTGTGCGTATTAAATCCTTTCTGTCACACAGAAAAATAATTAAACACACACACACACACACACACACACACACAAACACATATCCCAGAGTCCAAATGAGGCTCCTATAAAAACAAAAAGTTCCATTTTTAATGAAGGAAAAGGGATAAAATTCAAGGCATTTACTTTCATAGTTCGGTTATCTTGATATGAGTTAAAAATAAGGAATTTTAATTATCCATTATCTTTCAAGTGATCTTGAACTTTTTTTGTTTTTAGAAAAAAGCAAAAAAGCTAGAGGGGATCTTGGTGATTATTTAGTATAAATCCTTCATTTTACAGATGTAAACTGACAGATAGAAAGAGAAAATGACTTAGCTAATATCACAAAGGCCAGTTGCAGATCTGGGCTTTGAACAGAAGTTTTCTATGCTTTCTCTTATCATGCTAATGATAACTTACGTTGCTATTGCTATTACATTTGTATGACAACTAATAACAAAAGCTAACATTCTAAAATACTTACTATGGGCCAAGCACTATGCCAAGTACTTCATGACTATTATCTTATTTGATCTTCACCATATGCTGGGAGGTAGGTACTATTTATTTTACAGATGAAGAAACAGAAGCAAATGGGTTAAGTGACTTGTTCGGGGTCATGCAATAAGCCTCTGAAACTGAATTTGAACTGCCTTCCTGACATCACACTCAACACTCTCTACTGCTTTATGTTTTATGACTGAAAAATAGTTTCTTATCCTTTATTTCACTTGAACTTCAAAACCCATTTTTTTGAATAAATAAAGTTCCATATAAATTAAGTGATATGCCTAGAATCTTATACCTAATAAATGACAGAACTAGACAGATATTGGATCTTCTGCCTCCTTTCTTGTATTATAGGAGGAAATTAAATGATTTTATGGAAAGGTATTAATTAACACTTCACCTCTGAATATAGAAGTGCCACTGATCCCACCTGCTATATATGTAGGGTATAAGTACAATTGAGGAGGGAGAGAACACTACCACCAGTTGGAGTTAGGGAGGGGTTAGTATGCTAAGCTGAGCCTTGAAGAAAAAAGGCTGGGGAAGCGGGCATTCAAGGCCTGGGAAATGATTTGTGAATGTATGGAGGCAGCAGATGGAATATCAAGTTTTATTAATGGCCAATAGTTCAGTGGGGCTAAAATAAGAGTCTATGCAAGTGAGTCACATAAAGAAGTTGGAAAAGAAGGAGGGAAAGAAAAAAGGGAAGCTTCAATATCAATGAAAGGAGATGATATAATTTCCTCTCCTAATTCAGTTGACCCAATTGATGATGAGGAATTAATATGGTAACAAAGGATTAATTAATACCTACTGATTCCCTTATAAAAGAGTAACTCCTTTAGATGTGGACAATTTGACTGATAGGAAGGAATAGAAACAGGAATGCTTGTGAACAAAGTACTAAAAAAAAAGCAGCCCCAATAAAGAAAAGTAGGTACTTTTTCAGAGTAAAGATTCTTGTAGGGTTTTATTTCCCAGGATCTAAGTTGTACATGAGTCACATGAAAACTTTGAAGGTAGTAGCTGGGAAATCTTAATTTTTAGAGCTGTTTGGTGACTTTGGGACAAATTAATCATCTATTTCTGGTCTGGATGGCAGAAATGTAGGTTTTTGGCTTAAGAGTTGCTTCATCACTGATGCCTCTTAAGAGCTGAGCTCTTACAAAGAAACTCAGAGTTGAAATCTGATTTCAGTGAATCGGTGCTCAGGGGATCTAATAAGAGTAGTCATTGCCCTCTGCACCTGAACATGCAATCTGGAGGCAGGGGGCTCTTGCCCATTTATCTGCTGCTCAGAAAACAAACTTTACTTTTGCTTATACTCATTTGGGAAGAATGTCCTAAATAATGATGGTAGCTGTGTGTATTTTCATTTCAGTATATCCATTCTCAATCTTGGGAGAATATTTTCTAAAATAACTCTTTAAAGAATGTAGTGACATCTTCTAAGCTTGGAGTGCCCTTTATCATCATCTCTGCCTTCTAAAATGCTACCTATCTGTTAAGAGTCAATTCATTTGCCATTTCCCTCATAAAACCTGCCCTAACTTCTCCAAGACATGAAAGATGCTTCTCTTCTATGAACTCTTTCATATCGTACCTTGTTTGTTGTAATGGGCTGAAACTGAGTTGTTGCACTTAGGTCTGAGCACTTAAGGCTAATTACCAACTGGACAATACTCTATTAGCATATGCTTGGAGAAAGAATGGCCCTCCCCACTACTCTGTGCTGGTTTGATCTGGTTGGTGTATAGAGAAATTGAGGCAGGATTTAGAGGGTAAAATGAGAAAGCCAGAGTCATTCTGGCGGATTCATGTCGCGATTCCTCTCACTTCGTATTGCCATTCTGTTCATGTCCACAAAGAATAAAGACCAAGGACTTTTGCTGATCCTGACTCTGGCTGATTCTAAAGTATCCAGGGTGCTAACGTGGTCCCCACAGTTTGTAAATCTGTAATTCAGTTAAATTTACATTTGTTATATGCCATCTGTGTATTAGGCACTGTGTTAGGAATTGAGGATACTAAGATGACAAAAAATGTCATCTCTATCCTCAAGGGATTCCCATTATCTTAAGGAGATAATATATCATGAATATTAATATTATATACAATAGAGTAAAGCAAGTCAGTTGGTATTATTGGAGGTTCTTTGCATCCTTAATTGAATTCATCTTCCCAGGAATAACCAATAGGTTTGAATGTGATTGTTTAGTGCACATAATTCATACTTAAATTGCTTTGAAAGCAAATCTCTTTGTTAGTTTTGCCCTATAATCTATGTTAAGCACAGGAACTCCCTCTATCAAGTTAGGACTTACCTAGTCCCTTGTTCTAATACCTGGTCCAAAGTCCAATGAATAATCAAAAAAGGGATAATTTTTTAAATCTAGAACTGTTTTATTGACTGTGGGGCTGGACCCCATCAGTTCCAGAACCTCAAGAATCCTTGAGATGAGAAATAGTCATTTCCCATGTGGCATTTGAAGTAGCTTCCAGGATACAATAGGTTTTATAAAGCCTGCAGCCCTGGAAAGAAACTGGAAACTAAGTGTTATTGCTGGAACATAAATTGCTCCCATAAGTTCCCTGTGAAAAACAGAACCTTGAGTTGGGTTAAAAGACCCTTCCATTGATCAGCCAGTGAAGAGCCTAATCCAGTCCCTAAAGCTCCTAGGAGGGATGTGGAAAATTTTCCCCATGGAGTAGGTATCAAGAGGACATAAGCAATATATACACTGGATAAAAGTAAGGTTCAGCTTGTTAAAGTTTAAATAAGAGTTCAGACAAGCCTATATATTCCAGGTCAATACAAAGTTTATACACACAAGGCTATTTGCTAGGTCAAACACATAAGCTTATTTGCTCAGGTTAAGCTAAAGTTTACACCCTTCAAGCTTGTTTACACAATCTTATAAGGGCACAGGATTTGTTGAGGGTCAAGATGACTGCAGACCTTCCACAAAATCAGAGGAGAGAGCCACACAAAATGCTATAAGAAAATTGGAGCAGAGATTCCTTTTAACTGAGAGGATTCAGGCAAATTTCATGGAGAAAGTAACTCCTAAATTGGACCTGTTAGAAAGAGAGTGATTTCAATGGGTGAAGATGGAACATGTTTCAGAACTGGGGTTATCCTGTGCATATTCAGAGATTAGAGTACAGGGTGAAATTGAGAAAGAGTTCACTAATACAGCTCAGCTAGCACATATCTACAAAAGGAAATAATGTGAAAATATCTAGAAAGATAATAAGATACAGTCTTATAAGGGCACAGGATTTGTTAAGGGTCAAACTGATCAAATTGTGAAAGGCTTAAACAGTAAGTAAACGAGTCTCTATTTGAGTCTATAAGCAAAAAGTCTTTAATTCAAGGGGCAATGGTGGTCAGCTCTGTGAGTGAGAAAGATTTTTGCTTTTGTGTGAATGATATATCAAGAAATGTAGATACTGGAGGCAGAGACGTCAGATGTTTATTTTAATAACCTTAATAAGACATGATGATGGCAGCATGAATGGAGAGAAGGGGATAGATAATAATTATAATCATGAAAATAATAACTTTGAATTCATAGTATGCTATATATGTGTTATCTCAGATGATTACAGTAACCCTACAGAGGTAGTTGTTATTGTTATTATGTTCTCTGTTTTCTAGGTGAGGGAACCAGGTCTGTGAAAGTTAAGTACTTTGTGCAGGATCATACACGTAGTAAATTTCAGAAGCAGGATTAAAAATTAAGGACTGCTTGAGTCTAAGTCTAAGAGCCAAAGCAGAGATACTTATGCAAATAGAATTGACAGCAGAAGACAATTGGTTTTCTTTGAGGTTTGAAGGAGAGGGAAGTATGAGAGCTGGTTTAAGTTTTAAGCCAGGGTGAGGATGGTTATTAGGCATAGGAAAATTGGGAGGAGGAGCAGTTTTAGTGGTGAAAATAATGAATTCAGTTTGAACATGTTAAGGGTGATGTTCTGGTCAGTCAGAGATATCTAATAGGAAACTAAAAATGCAAGATTATCACATTGTGTGGCAAAAGATGGCAGTATAAAGGTGAATAGTGTAGAGCAGAAGAGAATAGGGCCTTTTCTTCCTAATTTAGATTGTAAGATCCATCAGGACTTCTTTTTACCTTATTCTGTTTCAAGAGTAGAGGCTCACAGGTAGGAATGCTTAATGTCTGCTGATTGGATGGGCAATGATATAATAATTTAATTAAATGAAATCTTAATTAAGTAGATGCCATGTGAATGGTTAACTTAGAATTTCTCAATAAAAAGCAATTGATCTATTAAGTGAGTTTCACTCTTGCTTTCCAGGTTGCTTTTTCTTCTTGATTATGTACCCAGGGTATAACTGATTAAGGAGTTTCTTAGAAATTATCTAAAAAAACCAAGTGTGCTAAATCAATGTTTTCTTGAAGTATTAGGTTACAAGAGCAAAGGCATGTTAGCTACAGATGATGGCTCCTTAAGCAACTCTTAAGTCAGTGGTGGAAATACAAACTGTTGACTTTCAGGGAAACCAGATATATGGTCTCTGCTCCAATGGCCTGCTAGATCCCAGAGGGGAAGATAGAACCTCGACAATGTCAAGATCAGGTACAGAAGGAATAAGTGCATGGCTGCGTGTGAATAGGCATGAATGGTGTATATTTCTGGCTTCTAATCCAAGTTTTGACAAGCTTTCACTTGGGATTATCTGTGCCATTCTGCTCCCCACTTCTATTAAAGGCAGATAATCATGAATGCTATTGTTTATAGTACTTTTGAAGTTAATGATTGTTTTTGTTTCATTTTATTCTGTAATACCTGACATTCAGAATTTATATTTCATTCCCAATCCACATTGTTTTCATGTTAGGTCTCCCCAGGATATACACATTTGACTATTTAACTTCCTAAGATCCCAGTCATCAGGGTCATGCAATGGGTAAGAATTTGAGATCGAGAGCTTGAATCTAGAAGATTTAAGAAAATACCACTTCAGATACTTGTTAACCGCATGAATTTGGACAAATCTTATTTTTTTAAATCTTTCTGTGCCTATCTCCTATTGTTGTGAAAATAAAAAGAGATAATGTTTAGAAAGTGTTTTATAATCCTTAAAATGCCATCTAGATGCTAGTTATTAATATTATTAGCTAGAAGTCTAATTAAAGTTTGCTTGATATTATCTTTAATATTACTAGCTAGATATAGTTTTCTTGTATATTTTGGCACCTACTTGCTTTCCTTATTCTTGAAAAAAAAAAGGGAGCAGTGCTGTGGTGATAGTCCAGCTTACTCCCCTTAACCCCTTTCTCCCCATCTCCCTAACTAGGCATAAAGTGATAAAGCCCAGAGTACTTCTCTTTCTATGAAATATAAAACTACAAGGGCTATTTTGATTTACAAATAGTGGTTGAACTTGGCTCTAACCTTCAGCATATTCTAGCACAATGAAGAAAATAAATGTTTTATTGGATGAAAAATGGTATTTGTTAACTTGCTTCTGTTGGTTTTAAAATTTTCATCTTTCTCGCCTTAGGCTTCTTCCCGCCCTGGGTATGGAACCTCTCTCAAACCAGCAAAAAACAGGCTGAACAGGAGAGGAATGATGATGAAGAGTGTCAAGGTAGAAACAATTTCTTGCCTCAGGCACTATGTGTACATAAGAATTCAGGCTTCCTCCTTTTTCTGTCATTGTGTCCAGATAGTCATTCATACTTTCTGATCAAACATATATATAGGCTCCAAGTGGATGATATGCTAAGCTAATGGAGCTCAATATTAGTGGTTTCTAAATGGATTCAGAATTGTGCTATGGCCAAGAAATTCATTGTGCATCATATATATTAGAACCTTATAGAGATAATTTGTCCTTTGAAGAATTTAGTACTTACAAGTCCTTGATACTTTACCATTTGAAAGATCTTTAGGGACTACTTTTTTATTTTGTTCTCTTTAAAAAATATATTTAATTTTTAATTTATGAAGTAAAATAAGTATTTCCATCTTAAAGTATATTTTAAAAAAATTGTATGTAATTGCAATTGCATGTAAAACTGAAAAATTACTATGTACAACTTGCTATTCCTTTTAAATGCATAAAAAGTTATCATGTAAATTTCTTTTCCTTTCTCTTGTTTTTACTTCCTTCTCCTCCTACTCTGTAGATGACTATCATTAAACACAACTAGGATATATATGTAAAATTATTCTATACATACCTCTACTTATCAGTTCTTTCTCTGAATGTGGATAATATTTTTCTTCATATATCCTTTATAAATAATTTAGGTATTTATAATAGTCAAAATGACTTATTTAGTCCTCTTTCAATCTAGAAGAGCCTCAGTGAAGTGATGATGCAAGTAAATGATTTTTCCCATAATTCCTCCCTATTATTTCTCCTAAATATTATCTGAACTCATGTGTAAATTGGAGGCAATTAGTAGACTAGACTATAGTTTCCACTAATATTATTATCATAATCCCAGTTATCCAGACTGGGAAACCTGTAATTGTCTTTGAATTCTCTCCATTATCAGAATTTAAATCCAGCCTCAGACATTTACTAGTTATACCAAAGACAACTTCTTATGCCTCAGTTTCCGCATCAGTAAAATAAAGAATATCCCTTCTACATTGTAACTTTCCCCATCGAGGTTTTGATATATCACAGGTTGGCAAAAGAAATTAAGTGGGAATTTTGGCAGGGAGGGGGTTTGTGGAAGTCACAGACAACACAGAAAAAGTTTAGAAACTCAAAAATGCATAAAGTATATGTATAACATTATACAATATCAACTCAAATTTTATAATAAGGTACTGTAAAAACACCATAAGAGAAAAAAAAATCAGAATGCTCTAGTATGAAGGAGGGGCCAAAAATTTTTTTTTACAGGGATTTTCCAGATTGTAGGCATTATGTCCTTAACTCCAGCATTGTGGAGGGGATAACTATATTGCCATTGCATATTATGCAATGTCATAATATGCCGTTCCCATTGAAAGAGTATGTCATTTAACTCTCTTAGGGCTTTACTTATTACCATCCTTGGGCCTTCTCAACTTTAAAACAACCTTTTCTGGCTACCAGTCCTCTAGGTCCTGACTGCTATACATACTTGCTATGTCACCCTAAGCCTGGGATCTTTTAAGGTTTTAGACCAGCCTCTAAGACTATGTTTCAAAGAGAATGCCGGCCTGCATTGGTGGAATAAATTCCTCTTTGAAAAATCCCTTTACTAATTAAATTATAGGTCTAGTTCCTATTTCTTGTGTTACCAAATACATTTGTTACATTTGTTAATATTGGCTTAGATCATGTCTACACATGTGCAAATGTATATGTAGATGTGTGTATGCATGTAGCTGTGTGTAAATATGTGTGTGAATTTATACATATAGGCATATATAAATGTGTAATGGGCTGAGGCTTGAGTTGATGCACTGAGGTCTCAAGCACATGAGGCTAAATAGTAATTGGACCATACTCTATTAATATATAAGCTTGGAGAAAGAATGGCCTCCACCCACTCTTTGTGCAAGTCCTGATGTGTTGTATAGGAAATGACGATTTTGGTGGGTGGAGGCAGGGGAGTAGAAAAGGAAGGGGAAGGAGAGACTGTTTGCTTTTGCCATTGCAATGACCTTTCTGTTTGTTTCTCTTCTTCTTTTTGCTTTTGCTGAGGCAGTTGGGGTTAAGTGACTTGCCCATGGTCACACAACCAGGAATTGTTAAGTGTCTGAGGCTGGATTTGAACTCAGGTCCTCCTGACTTCAGGGCTGGTGCTCTACCCACTGAGCCATCTCCTCCCCTTTTCCCTGACTTCTCAAGTCAGACATGACTTGCTAGAAAGGAAAATTGTCTGTTCATATCCTTTGACCATTTATCAATTGGAGAATGGCTTGATTTCTTATAAATTAGAGTCAATTCTCTATGTATTTTGGAAATGAGGCCTTTATCAGAACCTTTGACTGTAAAAATGTTTTCCCAGTTTATTGTTTCCCTTCTAATCTTGTCTGCATTGATTTTGTTTGTACAAAAACTTTTCAATTTGATATAATCAAAATTTTCTATTTTGTGATCAATAGTGATCTCTAGTTCTTCTTTGGTCATAAATTTCTTCCTCTTCCACAGATCTGAGAGATAAACTATCCTATGCTCTTCCAATTTATTTATAATTTCATTCTTTATGCCTAAGTCATGAACCCATTTTGACCTTATCTTGGTGTACGGTATTAAGTATGGGTCAATGCCTAGTTTCTGCCATACTAAATTTCCAATTTTCCCAGCAATTTTTGTCAAATAATGCGTTCTTCTCCCCCAAAATGGGGTCTTTGGGTTTGTCAAACACTAGGTTATTAAAGTTATTGGCTGTTTTGTCTTTTGAACCTAACCTATTCCATTGATCAACTAGTCTATTTCTTAGCCAATACCAGATGGTTTTAATAACTGCTGCTTAAGATAAAATTTTTTAAAGCAGGACTTTTTAGTTCCTGGAAATATTAATAATATCTGCATTCACTACTCTAATTCAGTGATATGCATGCAGTAGATGTCTAATAGAAATCTATTGATTGATAAGGGACATGTAAAAGGTGAAGAGCATTGGTGACCTTTTGGAGAAGTTTGACAGAAGATAACAGAGTCCTGGAAAAATGTCTTTTTATGTTTAAAAACCACTGCAGCTAAATTTCAATTGTGTTATTGCCATGTTAAGAACTGGTATGACTGACATAGAACAAGATTTTACTGAGGCTGTCATTTCCTAAAGAAAACATATCTTCCAACCCAAGTTGGAACTCTGTCACTGAGACTGATTTTCCTTTAACAATTGTAATAGTCACTGTAATTACTTCATCTTAAGTAAAAACATGTAGGCACTAAAAAGGATCCTGAAATTGATTGGCAGCTCCAAGAAAAACAGTGGTCAGTATGGGGAAGAGGGTTGCTCTGGTGGCAGCAATTATGATGAATCCCTTTGGGTTGGGATGTTACCACTGGCTTCAGTAGGACCTGATTTCCTTGTGGTTTTATCCAGAGGCATGAAGTATAGCCTGCAGCTGCAAAAAGACCCAGTAGAATGACCAGTCAGAAAAACCAGCTTGATTGGGGTTCAGTCAGCCTTATTATCATCAAATAAAACATTTGATGAAGAGAGATCCAAAACAAATTCTGAGAAAATAGAGGCTTACAGAGAATACATATATCAAGACAATGTCAGATATATTAAAAAAAATAATAACAGTGCATTATTTGATCAAGGGATTCTATGATTGGGAAGTAGATTGAATGAGTAAGTACTCTGAGTGTCTTGGTGTATTAAAAGATTTAAGGATGGTGAAAGGCAGGAAGACAAAATAGCCTGATGATGCCCCCAGTCAGAAGATATTCTTTTTTTTTTCTTACAAGATACAGATAAGAGGGAAAAAATAGTCTATTCAGTTTCTTGTCATAACTTAAAGATGTTCAGACAGCTCAGTTAAGGAATTTTGATGTCTTTAGTATCTCAGTCAATCACCATATAATCAGTCTGATTTTGTTTGCATTTTGTAATGCTGTTGATGAAAATGGCAGTTAAATTTTCCTATTATGAAGAATAGTGTTACTGCAGGAGACAACTAAAGACATTTCTGATTTAGAAAGTCTCTAAAGAATCTGACCTAAAAAATAGGCTGAATTGGGTTACTGTCAAATAGATTGTAGCCTCCACTTCTTCTATTTCTTTAGTTCTAATTCTCTGTTTTACAAGTTCTATATAGCATATACATAAAATCATTCCTCTAATTGGAAATATAAGCTTAATTAAAATCTACGTGTTTGGAAATCTATATCACAAGAAATAAATACTTCTAAAGAAAAGGGTTCATGAGATTTTCATATTTTGCTTTTACAAAGAAATATTTGCTCTAATGATACAATAAGAATAAAGAATAAGCAGCTCTCCTCCTTCCCAACTACACCTCAGGGGCTATATTCTCTATTAGACTACTTTTTGGTCTCCAAGTGTGGGTTCAAAATTTAGTTCTTTGGCTTGACTGCTGAATAAGTTTTACCTCAACTTAGTTTAGTTTGGGTTCAGAAGATTAGTCTTTGTTTCTAAGACCATTGATGCTGGGCTGGCTGTAAAACCAATCCTGGAACACTGGGATACTGAAATAACCACTAAACTCTGTATATAATATGGCAAGCAAAATTTCATAAAGTTACAGCTCTGTGTCTCTTATCTAGAATGGAAAAACAAACAAACAACAAAACAAATTCAGAGTCCAGGAACTAAGGCCCATTTCTTAGGGCCCACATTGCATATGAAAGGAGAAGTCCTTAAAGCCCCTCCCTTAACATTATAATCTCTTATTAGACAACTTGAGGGAAATATCCCACATCATTGTGTGTATATATTTAGTAGACAAAAATAAAATGCCTATAATATTGAAATATGAGAAGGATACTGAATTTTCCGGTATGTTGTCTTGTTCTGAAGGCCTGCCAAAAATATAGATTCTCTCCATCTCACTAGGGCAGTCTGACCCTTTTCAAATCAGAATGTAATCAAGTTATTTTTTGTTGTGAAGTTCTAGTCAATACTATCATTATAAAAGAGAGTTGCAAATAGACAATTCTCTTTATCCCTCAGCTCTCTGTTACTGTTTTTAAATCAAGGAAAATTCCATTACTAAATATGAATAAATTAATATTATATATATTTGTATATAAATGCACATACAGTAGAAATATTTAAAATGCAGTTCCTAGTTTTTGTTAATTTGTAACAAAAAAGACTGATTATTGCTTTCATACTTGAGACCTCAATATTTCACTTTTACTACATGGTAGTTCTCATAAGATTTGAGTTCTCAACTCTTTTCTCAGAGACAGGATAAGCAAATATTGAATTTAACATGATCAGAAATGAGCAATTTTAGTTTTCTTAAGCAAAAGGCACAACTTAGTACTTGATCAGTGGCTTTATTTCTTCAAATAATCTTTACCATAAATTTTTTTCTACCTTCACTGAGACTTTTGAGGAGAGATTTTCAATGTATCCACCCCAATTTCTTATTCTTATTCTTTACAAATGTGCCTGGCAAGCAATGTCCCTTTCTCCTCCTCCTCCTCCTCCTCCTCCTCCTCCTCCTCCTTCTCCTCCTTCTCCTTCTCTTCTTCCTCCTCCTCCTCCTCTTCCTCTTCCTCTTCCTTCTTCTCCTTCTCTTTCTCCTTCTCTCTTCCTCCTTCTCTTTCTCCTCCTCCTTTTCTTCCTCCTCTTCTTCCTCCTTCTCCTCCTCTTCTTCTTCTTCCTCCTCCTTCTCCTTTTCCTCCTCCATTTCCTCTTCTTCCTCCTTTTCTTTTTTTCTTTCTTCTTCTTCTCTCTGTTTCTCCCAATCTCTCTTCTCTGTCTCTGTTTCTATCTGTCTTTATCTCTGTCTGTCTGTCTGTCTGTCTCTGTGTCTCATACACACACTATTATCTAAAGACCCCATCAAGCTAGTCCTGGTGGAAGAGTTATGGAATGTGCCATGTTAAGATGACTTCACCAGTTCCCCTAGTAAATTCCCATTGTGGGTGATAAAATACTGAATTGAAGCTGAAACATTTGGCATCTGTGAAAGCTATCTGTTATGATTTCTCTGCCATGAACATCATACCTAGGGCAACCAGATGCTCCCCTTTATTAATGTGTTTTCTTAGTATCCAGAGATCTCATTGGGGACAGCAAATTGTTCCCTTTTGCATTTAGAATGAGCCCTGGAACTAGCAAATTGTAAGAAAAAAATCTTTTGAGACATCTTTTTGACTCTATCTGTTGACATTTGTGTTTCCTTTACATTATAGTTTTTTTTTTTTTTCCAGAGGGGGATTATGTATGTCTTTAGGCCAGAAAATTACAGATTCATAAGTGGAAGGTACATATCTATGAGACTGTATAGTCTAACTTCCTCACTTTATGGATGAGGAAACTAAGACCCAATGAAGTTAAGTGGCTAACTCAAGGCCATACAATTAGGAAGGCCACTGGCAAGATTTGAACCTAAGTTCTTTAATTTCAGTGTCAGTATTGTTCCCATTTAACTTTTTTTTTCTATCATTATTCAGTTTCAGAAAGTGGATACTGGATAGTTGATCACAGAATCATAGTATTCTTAGGCTGCAGTAAGAAAAACTAAGTGCCCAAATTTGAGAGTGACGATGCCACTAAATTCAGCCATACATAGACTTCATTTTTCTGTATTGCATTCAAATCTAGAAAACAGATTAATTTTTCTTGGTTGATTTCTTTTGTAGATTCATTATCTGGATTTCCCAATGAGATCTATTACTTCCCAGACAGCTATTACTTATAACAAAGAATAAATAAAAGAGAAAAAAAGATATAGTGTGGCAAAATTTTAAAACATTCAAATAGTTTGACTTTTATTGAAGTGTTATACATTCATAGTCCCCACCTTTCCAAAAAAGGAATGGACATATCATCTCATATTTCTTCCTTGAGGTTGGGTATCACTTTTTAAGAAAGATATTGATATAAATTGGAGGGTGTTTAGAAGACAATCATCAGATCTAGACAGCTTGCTATAGGAGAAAAAGTCAAAGAAACTAGAAATATCATCATTGTTTTCAAGTGTCTGAAGGGCTTTCCTATGGAAGAGGGATTACTCTTGTTCACTTATGTTCCAGAAGGCAGAACTAGGAGCAATAGTAAAGTTTTCTGACAATGGGAACCATTCCAGTATGGACTGGGAAGCTTGGGAAGTGGGGTTGGGTAGAATTCTTCTCTTTCTAGAAATCTTTAAGTAAAGTCTGAGTGAATATTTGTCAGCATGTTATGGAGAGAATTTTTGTTCAGATATGAATTACATTAATGACATTTGTCATCTCTTCTAACTCAAAGGTTTTCTAATGTGAAAGATTTTAATGAAGAAATTAAAAATTAATTTTTTTGAATAGAAAACTCAAAGACTGTCTATTTAGAAGAAAAAAATTTGTAAAATAAAAAAAAATCACCTATATATTCACATTTTCTGTATGTTGTTGATTCATGATGATGATTGATGACAACTATCAGTTTTTATTTGAACATCTGATATGATGTAGAAACAATCACTAAATTCCATGGTGAATCTCTTTGAGATTCAGGGATTCATTTCTGAAATGTCACAGTACTTAAAATAAAATTACTAATAATTCTTAAAAGCATACTATAAAGTGCCCCTTTGGGTCACAAAGTCGGGAAGTGTTTCTTTTTTTCCACCAGTGTCAACTATCTGAGGAGGAATTCTCTTCTGACTGGGCTTCAGGAATCTTCTTGTAAAATAATCCCCAAGTTATTGCACACATCAAAAAATGTGAGCTCAAGGTTCATAATTGTGCTCCAGAGAATATATTGTAAAGTTCTCTTTAACTCTTTCTCAGTTCTTCTCCTGGCTCCCCCAAAAGGCAATAGTGCTATGAAGCAGCATGTTGTAGGTGGGTAGTCAGTTGCAACAAACTAAACACCAGAGCTGAGGTTGTTGTGTACAGCTTTTTAGGATAATGACTGAGATGTCTACTTCTATACCAGTTATGACCTTGGTTACTTAAGGGAGTTTGCAGATAGGAAAAGCAAGAGGCAAAACAAGTGAAATAATTAATAGATTATCACAAACAAGAGATAAAAAAATGGAGAGCAGATGGCAAAAGTCTGGTCAGTATAGAGGTCTGGTAATTATGATTAGTCTTCATCCAGAAGAGTGGAAACTATCCAGATATTGGACAATCTTGAGAAAAATCTGTCCTGCTGATTGAGTAGGAAGAAAATGACACATACTTTCCCCTCCCCCTTCCTTCTTTTCTAAGGAGAATGTCAGTTTCTTTCTGGCCTGAGTATCTCTACTACTTTCTAGGCTCAAAAACCATTAATGCCTTTGTTCTTAATGGGTACTTTTGTTTTTTAGCTTTTAACTTGTGACAAAAAATGTTGGACAACATAAATCTGAGCTGTGAATCACATTTTATTTAATATTTTGATATAAGATAAGATTAAAGAAACAATAATAGAATCCTTTTCCTGAAGAGAAACATCTTATATAACTGAACTAGGTTTAATTTTGGGACTAATTTAGACTGAGGGAAAGGGAAGTATTGTAATATTATGCTTTGCAAAGAATTGAGATGAAAGTATTCCTAGTAAAATTTTCCATAAAAGTTGAATGAATATGACAGCACAACTTCACTGGGTTTGAAAGGAAAGCTTTGCCTCCCTTGCTAGGGAACCTCTATCCATGTGAAGGAGGAATTTCCTGGACGTGCTCAGATGAATCCTCTGGTTCAGGGGAAGATTGAGAATTCAGCTTTACCAGATCCCTGTTACTTCCTAATGATATAGATTAAAGACAGGGACTAGGTCAGTGATTTCATTATCCAGGTGATGACTCCCTCTGTCTTTGCAGGTTGATATCATCTCTGCATCTTAGAAACTTATAAAGTTTTTGGAGCATCAAGAATTAAATAAGTATGTATCAGAGGTAGGATTTAAATCCAGATTTTCTGGGCTTCAAGACCACTTTTCTAGCTACTATGGCCCATTGCCTTTTTACAGATAAGAAAACTAAGAACTTGGGGGAAATCTAGTGTCCCTTCCTCTATAGCCCAGTTTTTTAAACTGCAGGTTACAACTTTACATGAGGTTTAATAACTGAATGTAGGAGTTGTGAAGTTATGATTTATATACCTATTTTATATACCAATAGTCATGTAAAATTATCTTGGGTAAAAAGGGGTGACCAGTGGAAAAATTATAAGAAGCTTTGCTCTATAGCATGCTCTCTCTTATTGTTTTTGCTAATACTTAGAAGACTTGGATTACATGAATGAGTTGCTTCTTTCCCCTTGTTTCATGGGAAAATGTCTATAAAATGTCAATCTCAGACTTTGGTTTAATAAAGACAAAACAGGATTAGATTGTATGCATGCTTTATTTCAATCAAGCTGACAGCATGCAAAGAAAGCTGCAGATGGAACTGAATTCTTCCTCCAGGTTAGACTCTAAGAGCGATCATGTCAAAACCTACAAAGCTGGGTAGGTTTGACTGTGTGGTGACCCAATAGGGTACTGCCACCTTTCTTTAGGTTCAATTTCCATTTCCCAGAAATCATGAGACACCTTGGGGCACATGGAATGGGGAATTGGGACAGGATAGAAAGTCTTGAGACCAAATGTTTGTACAAGAGTTCTGGCCCTTAGGGACTGGTATGAGCCAGTTCTGTGGTTGCTTACATAGCAGAGGAGGTTCTGGGTTCACTTGATGGACTTCACAGAAGGCTCTCTGATATGCTAACCTTGAGAAATTCTTAATTTGTCTCCTAATTGGGGATCCTGATTCCCAGGTCAGTTCAGTCTCTTCTGAATAATTAATGTTTTAGTAACATCCTGCTAGCTCTGACTCCTACTGTGTAACTTAATTAAAATATTTAAATTATTGTTTTTTATTTTCAAAATATATGCAAAGATGATTTTCAACATTTATCCTTGCAAAACCTTGTGTTCCAAATTTTTCTCCCTCCCTTTTCTCTCCCTCTCCCCTAGATAGCAAGTAATCCAATATATGTTAAACATGCACAATTCTTCTATACATATTTCTACATTTATCATGAGTGCAAGAAAATTCTAATTGTGTAACTATTTTTTGTGTGTCTGCATGTGCCTTTCTTTTTCTTTTTCTTCTTTTTTATTATCGCTTTACAAGATATATGCATGGGTAATTTTTCAGCATTGGCAATTGCAAGACTTTTTGTTCCAAGTTTTCCCCTCCTTCCTCCACCCCTTTCCCTAGGTGTCAAGTTGACCAATACATGTTAAATATGTTGAAGTATAAGTTAATTACAATATATGTATACATGTCCAAACAGTTATTTTGCTGTACAAAAAGAATCAGACTATGAAATAAAGTACAATTAGCCTATGAAGGAAATCAAAAGTGCAAGTGAACAAAAATAGAGGAATTGGGAATTCTATGTAGTGGTTCATAGTCATCTCCCAGAGTTCTTTCGCTGGGTGTAGCTGGTTCAGTTCATTACTGCTCTATTGGAACTGATTTGGTTCATCTCATTGTTGAAGACCTATTGTTCATAGTATCGTTGTTGAAGGATATAATGATCTCTTGGTCCTGCTCATTTCACTCAGAATCAATTCATGTAAGTCTCTCCAGGCTTTTATGAAATCATCCTGCTGGTCGTTTCTTACAGAACAATAATATTCCATAATATTCATATATTACAATTTATTCAGCCATTCTCCAACTGATGGACATCCACTCAATTTCCAGTTTCTGACTACTACAAAGAGGACTGCCTAATTGTGTAACTTTAGACAAATCACTTAATCTCTCTTATTTTAGCTTCTTCATCTGTAAAATGGGAATGATGTTTAGACTATAATCCTCATAGGGTTGTGTGAGGGAAGTGTTTTGTAAACCTTAAAAATCTACATAAATGTGACTTACCTTCATTGTTGTTGTTATTGTAGATTAATGTGATTGTTTGGGAGTAATAGGATGATAGAGAAGAGAGTGTGGTAAAGGATGACTTAACCATTATATAATAATATATTGTGCACTCGAATATAGTGTGCACCTTCAGAAATGGAAAGAAGGACAGGCCTGAAGTCCTATGCATAGCAGGAAGATCTGAGTTTCTGCTGGTAGTTCAGTGGGTGCCAACATCCACTGCTTGGTTCCGTAGGAAAGCTACATTTCTAGTGTCTCTAGAGACTATCCATTTCAGAGGTGGAGAATGGAAGGAAAAGGAAGGAGGTTAGGGGTCAGGGCTAAGAGACAAATGATTTAACAGTAGATATGAAAGAGGAGAAAAGAGGCCTGAAAATTATATGACATCTTTCCTCCAAAGAGCTCTAAAAGACCCACATTGTAAAAGCATATTTAAAGGGGAATGTTTTATTTCTCCAGGAAAGAAATCAGTGAAAAGAGCAGATAATTTATTATACTCCAAACCTGTCTTTACAACAAAGGGAAAGATGCTCATTGAAAACACGATAATAATTTTGTAATGTACAATGAGTTTTAACTTTTATAAAATAAAGCATATCTCCACATAGCAATTTAGATAGTAAACCATAGTAGAGATTGTTGTAGATTCAAGACAGAATGGCTATTATCTCAGATGCACATGTGTACTCAATGTAGCTGAAGCAGACGTAACATTTTTTTTTTTTTTTTTTTTTTTTGCAGCTGTGAGTGGATGGAATTCTCTTGTCAAATGTCTCGATCTTGCAAAATTGTTTCCGTTGCTTGCTTTGGAACTGTCTCTTTGTAGCCAAGTTTCCTGTGTGCAAACATGCCATATTTTTAAATTGTTTTGGAAACCTTGATGTGATCTATTGGAATCAGTCTTTTGAAGACTGTTTTGGCATTTTGTAACATTCACTTGGCAAAAAAAACGTCCTGGGGAAATAGAATGGTGGATGTGTGGTTGAAGTATAGCTCATGGGAAAATGGCAAATCATATGGATTGTGTTTGGAGAAACAGGAAGCAGTGTTGACTCCTAAGATGTACTAGAGAAGTATCTCCTGAGTTTATGTTCTAACAATGGAGGAAGACTTGGGGTTTCTCTGAAGCTTACAGCACTAAGGCTTACTATTCATGTGCATAATCATACTTGGCTCTCCCTTGACAACTTTTAAATAAAATCAGCTACTATTCCAAACAGCTGTGTGATCATATGTTTAGATAAGTTATGATTACCCAGAGAAAGCTTAGTGCTGATTCTCTGCAAAGAAAAGAGGCTAAAGAGAATCTCTCGTTGTGGACTAACACAACACTGTGACTTGTCCAATAACCTTTTAATTTTAAATCTTCTTTAGAGGATATGTCTGTGAGAATAATGATAAAAACTAGGAATAGTTAGAGTTTGCAAAATGTATATATACAAATGTATATTTGATCCTCACAACTCTGTAAGGTAGGCACTATTGTCATTCCCCCCCCCCCCACCTTTTTTTTTTTTTTTTTTTAAAGGAAATTACAGACAGGGTTAAATGACTTGTCTGAGTTAGACAGCAAGTGTCTGAGGTGAGATTTGAATTTAAAACTTCCTGAGTCCAGGTTGAACACTCTCTCCACTGTATTACTTAGCTGCCTCAATTAAATAGTCCTGTTTTGTAGTCTTAGACTGGAGCTTACACAAAGGATGTTTATGCTGGGACATTTTTAGTCAGTACCAGTATCGGCATGGCCCACATTTACTTTTGTGATTTGATTGTGAAAATGATGGAGAGAAAACCAAAGGGAAATATTGGAATATGTCAGAATTTTTGCTTTATCTACTTTAACAGAGAGGAAGGAGTACAGAGAGACATTGAAGAAATGGGGATAGAAGGAACAATTAGACAATAGATAGTGGATGTAGATAGTAGATAAGTAGCTTTTACAAAGCATGGAAGTGAGAGATGGAATTCTGAATTTGGGAAATAACTAGTAGTTTACTTTGAGTGAAACATAGAGTATATGAAGAGAAGTGGTTCCAAAAATGCTAGATTTGAAGCTAGATTGTAGAAAGACTTTAAATGCCAGACTGAATATATACTATATTTATTTACTAGACCCTAAAGATTTTTGAGCAGGGGAAAATATTATTAGATATATATTAGAAAGACTATTTTGGAGGTTCTGTGAAGATGGGATTAGAGAGAGGAAAGACTGGAAGTAGGGAGACCAGTTAGAAGGCTATTAGAATCCAGGTGAGAGGGAATGATAATCTGAACTAGGACAGTGGCTGTGTGTATGGAGAAAAGGGTACAAATGTTATGGATCTGAGAAAGGTTGTGGAGAGAGAATTGAGAGATCTTGAATATTCTCTCTGCTAGAGAAATATCTTCTGATATTTCTTGGATAAGGTCTTGGCTAAGGATTAGGAATGGGAGTGAATAAAGGAGAAGGGTCAAGAATCTGAGGAACAACAAAATATGTCAGAAAGATTAATTCCATTTTGATGTGTTGATTAACATGGTGATGGAATTACAGGCAAGACATGGATAGTATATAGTTGGCAAAGTGTAATGGAATTCAGAAGAGACATATATATGTATTATTATATGTATATATTACATATATGTATTCACATATATATGCATACATATATTCACATGGGTATATGTAAAAATTGTATGGAAATGATGATTAAACTCGAGGAAACATATGAGCTCACTAAGGGAAAGGGTATAAAGAAGAGAAACAGCTAGATAGAACCCTGGGGAATCTCATCCTTGGTTGATTGGAGATGGATGATGATCAAGGGAAAAAAAAAGATGTAATTTTTTTTTAGCATTTAAAAAAGTTTTGAATTCCAAATTCTATCTCTCCTTCCCCTCCTCCCTTCTTGAGATGGTAAATAATCTAATATAGATTATATATGTGTAGTCATATAAAACATTTCTGTGTTAGTTATTTTGTGGAAAAAAACAAGAAAGAAAGAAAGTAAAAAAGAAAGGAAAATAATAAAAAAGAAAACGAAAGAAAAGTGAAAAATAATATGCTTCATTCTGTACTCAGACTGCATCAGTTCTTTCTCCGGAGGCAGATAACATTTTTTCATCATGAGTCCTTTGGTGTTATCTCCGATCATTCAATGGATAACTTTCAAAGCTGACCTGTATCTCTGTGATTCCTTCTGGCTTTTCTTTGTTCTTTTACTTTATAACAGATAAATAAAACAAACCCTATCTCTACTCACTTTCCTTTTTACCTCCAGTCTTCTTCCCTCTATTGAAAAGTAAAACTTTGTAACATATTTGCAAAAAAAAAAAATTCTCTCATTGATTATGTGCAAAAGATGTATCTCCAACCTTTCAGTCAGGAAACTTCTGATTTTTTTTTTTAAACTGATAAAGGAAGTCTGTCTCAGCGAGGTTACTATCACTTTCCTAAAGTCACACAGGTAATAAGTTTCAGAAATGAATACATTTATTCTATTTTATTTCTATCCTATTGTATTTTTATGAATGAGGAAAATGAAACTAAGGTTATAAAATTAGGAAATGACAGTTTGGGATCTTTAGGGCATCTGACTCCAAATCCAGATTCTTGCTATTACGCCTTGGTGCCTCAGTAGAGTTAGAAAAGAGCATGGCGGGTGGATTTTCTGTCTTCATGGAAAGTAGGGTTGTTGCCTCCTCCCAAGCTGGAAAGAGACATTAGGGGGCATTTTCATCTTTCCAGGATCTAAAAAGTCCTGCTTTAAAAAAATCTAATCTTTAAGTATAAAGCAGAATGAGCTGAGTGACCAACTCTTAATTAACACTTTGGTTGATAAATTAGCACTTTATATGCCTGCTGGAAAAAAAATACAAATATGTTGTTTTCCTAATAGGATAATAGAGCGGTGATACAATGTTTTAATTTTACTAGAATCCAGGCAGCTGTGATTAACCTGGCAAATCAAGAAGGCTACTGTTTAAAGGGATCCAAACAGCTGAGCCAGTTTGGCAGGCCATCATCCCACATCCTTAAGGGTCTTTACAGACAAGGGTTTGGCTGGCTCCTTTGCTTAGAGAGTCTCTGTAGGGCCTCCTTTGCTTGGTTCCTGAGATGTTTAATGCTGGATTCAGAGCCAACATTGTCTTGGCCCTGCTCCTGCTGAGTACCCAGCCCAGGCTGTCTTTAATTCCATTTTGGATCAGAGTGAAACAGAAAAGATCTTCCCAGGCAACTAGCCTCCAGCCCTAGTGACTGTGCACTGTTCCATTTAGAATTGAAATCCCCCAAAAGGAAACCAAGAAAACATAATATTTAAAGGGAAACTGGTAGGTACCATTCCTTTTAAATTGCTCAAGTGTTCAAGTGAAATTACTTCTGTTTTTAACTTGGGCTTGAGATATCCTGTCCTCTGTGCAAGGCTGGGAATATCCCTGGCAGCAAAGACATTTTCTGGACCTGATGATAGACAAGGAGGGTAGATGGGACTACTGAACCTTAAGACTAATTCCAAATCCCTGCAGGAGGCTGCCAGGGCAACATTAGGCCAGCCCATTTGGATCGGAGTGGGAATGGAGGAGCTGGTCACTTCAGTTGCCAGTTTGAGGTTAAAAAAAGAAACACCCTACGTGCCTCCAGTTCTGCCAGACTCACTCCTTTGTGAGTTTCATTTAATCACATGGAGAGCTGGGCTCAGGTGGCCAGAAGAAAACTAATGAAGTCAACGGGCCACTTAAATTGTTTCTTTTGTAGAGACTCCCACTAAAGAGGGGAGCTGCTTTTCTGTGATCTGCTGATTGTTACATTGTAAAAGGAAGAAACCTCATCCCTTGGCTCTATATTCCTAGAAAGCTAGAGTACTGGTAATAACAAAGATTGAGTAGAGGGTAGCCACAGGCTTTAGGGATGAGGTTGACTTCTCTTTACTGTGTATCCAACAACAATAACAATAACAATAACAAACAAACAACAACAATTACCTTTTTAGTCTAGACTTGTATATTCATCTGCCTAGGGAATTTCCATCGCAGAAACTCATTTCACTGATAGAGTTTGGCACATAGAGAATAGCAGGGTAACTGATACAGGGCAGTTAAATATCTTGCCTGTGGTTAGATATGTTATATAGCTAACATATAATGTCTGAGTATTTGTCAGAGACAGATCTGAATCCAGAACTACTGAATCCAAGACCAGTCCTCTGAAGAGCTTTTAAAAATTTTTCCAGTCACAACTCTTTTCTCCTGAGAAAATTTTATGTGACCCCAGGCATTTTCTGATAATAAATCACAATTTTGTAGCCCCCACATTTAGTTATGAGACCTCATATGGAATGGTGAACCACAGAAGAGGCTGGGCTCTATAGCACGTTGTCTATTTAATCTTTCCCTGTATGTATGTATGTATGTATACACACACACACACACACACACACACACACACACACACAAAGAGTATGATGTATGATATATGTGTGTATTTGAAAGATAACATAAAATAGTCCATATATTTCCTTTGAATTGATTATTGTATGTGTTTTTGCACTTGTGATTTCATTTGTTTAGGGCAGCAGTTCTCAGTTTTTTGGTGTCAGTACTCCTTTACATTCTTCAAAAATTATTGTGGATCCAAAAGATCCTATGTGGGTTAAATATAGTCATTTTCTATGTTAGAAATCAAAGCTCCTTAATATTATTAAGGAGATTATTTGTAGCTTTGGACACCTGAAAGGAACTTGGAGACTCCTCAGTCCCCACCCTCCATTGGCAAAAATCCTTGGATCACACTTTGGGAATCTTTGTTTGAGGAAATTCTCCATGAGAAATTCTACCTAACAATGAAGATTTGTCAACTATTTTTTTTCAACTTACATGCTTAGAGAATTGCATGGAAGTATTGAGAAGTTAAATAGCTGTGTTCTAGTTACAAATCTACTATCTGTCAAGGGCAAGAATCAAACCTAGGTTTTCTTTACTTCAGGCCAATGCCTAGTATGTCACATTGCCTCTTTTATGATTAGATCTTAGGTTAATAGACCATATTGAGGTGAGCAAAGGTGATAGATAAGGCATAATTGTTAGAATAATAAACTTTAAGCTAGAAGGTAACTTAGAAGATATTGAGTCCAATTTGCTTACTTTACAAAAATTGAGGCACAGAGAGGTTATGTGATTTGCTTATTAGTAGCTTGTTAAGTATAAAAGGAACTATTTAAGCCCAATATTCCTGACTCCAGGTCCAGTGCCTTAACCATTTTGATAGTTATAAATTCACATCATTTAGCATTTTAAGGTTTATAAAATCCTTACAACAAGCATATCAGTAGAATACTTGTTATTATCTCCAGTTCCAGATGAGGAACCTGAGGCTCAGAAAAATGAAGAAACTCGATCAAGCAACTAAGGCTTTATTTGATTCCAAGTCCTCTAACATAATAGTTCTTTACTAATAGGTTTTTTTTAAACATTAAATAAAATTATCCACACCAGTTAGCTGTCCTATTGTATAGCAACTTCAGGAGCCAGAAAGTCTGAGTACGTGATCATAAGTGTGTTTAAGTAGTGAGCCTAACTATTAGGAATATGAATGCATTTAGGCTCAGAATTTCCTGGAGTGAGCAAAGGGAATAGACAAAGCACAAGGGTTGGATGAACAATCTTTGCTGCTGCATTAGAGCCAAGTCTCCTTCTGTGTCTCCGAATCCTTAATTTATGGGGCTGCAATGCTTAGCAGCTTAATGCCTTGTGGATGATAGAGGTGGGATGGGGGAAAATCAAGGAATCATCTCAGTGATTTGTTCCCTATTTACTTGAAGCAATTTAAGTATCTCTGTCTGAAGATAAAGAGAAGAATCAGACTTTATTTGATGATAGAGTACTCCTTATGCATAAATACATATATAGATCCCATATTCTGCCCTACTCATCCTCACTGCCTAGAGGTGAGGATAGGGATGGTGAATTAAGGATGCATTATTGAAGGAAGCAAGGCATCAACACAAAAATACAATTAGTCTGATTTTCTAAAGATAAAACCATTAGATTCAGAAAAAACTGAAAAAAAAATTAATCCTTTTCTCCTGGGACAGATATTCTATTACCTTATGTCTTTTCTCCTTTTTATACAGGTGTCATAAATCCGAGAGAGGGGAAGCTGAAGTGCACCTTTCACTAGACATGAAGAGATCATGAAATTAGATGAGCAGTTAAATCACTTTTGATTAGAGAAATGCAAATTTTAAAACAACCCTGAGGTGCCACTATACACCTCTCAGATTGGCTAAGATGACAGGAAAAGATAATGGTAAATGTTGAAGAGAATGTGGGAAAACTGGAACATTAATACATTGCTGATGGAATTGTGAACTGATCCAACCATTCTGGAGAGCAATATGGAACTATGCCCAAAGGGCTATCAAATTATGCATATCCTTTGATATAACATTGTCTCCACTGGGCCTGTATTCCAAAGAGATCATAAAAAAGGGAAAAGGACCCATATGTGCAAAAATGTAGCAGTCCTTTTTTTTTGTAGTGGCAAGAAACTGGAAACTGAGTGGATATCCATCAATTGGAGTATAATTGAATAAGTTATGGTATATGAGTGTTATACAATATTATTGTTCTATAAGAAACAATTAGTAGGCTGATTTCAGAAAGATCTGGAAAGACTTACATGAACTGATGCTAAGTGAAATGAATAGAACCAAAAGACCATTGTACATAACAAGATTATATGATGATTAATTCTGGCAGATGTGGCTCTTTTCAATAATGAGATGATTTAGGCCATTTCTTAATAGACTTGTGATGAAGAGAGCCACTGTATGGACTGAATAGTGGATCACAACATAGTGTTTTCACCTTTTTTATTGTTGTTTGCTAGCTTTTTGTTTTCTTTCATTTTTTTTCTTTTTGATCTGATTTTTTCTTGTGCAGCATCATAATTATGGAAATATATATAGAAGAATTGCACATGTTTAACATATATCAGATTACTTGTCTAAGAGAGGGGATGGGGAGAAGGGAGAAAAAAAATATTTGGAACACAAGATTTTGCAAAAGTGAATGTTGAAAACTATGCATATATTTTGAAAATAAAAAGGTAAAAAAATTAGATGAGGAGGCTGTATAAGTAAAATGATTAGATTATGGCTTTGGGGATGGATGGAGCTGGGGCTAATTTTCATTTGGGAAGTACCTTTGGCACTGGAAGAAAAAGGAAGCTCCAAGAAAGAGGAAGCAGAGAAATTTTCTGCTTTAGTATTGTTCCAGGTTCAATTGAGAGAGGTAATGGGAATCTTCAAGTATAGATTGTTCATTAGATTAGAGAAGGAGAAGTGATTCATGGTAGAAAGCTGTTCAGGATTAAAAATTGTGTGTTTGACCAAAACTTTACTTTATCATATTTCTTGGGAACCTATCACCTATCACTCTTGCCCTTACCTCTCCCACTATGAGAGCTCCCTACACATGATGTCCTAATTTCTCTTGAGGAGAGACTTCTCAGTTTACATCACCACCTGACTATTATTGAGACATCATCAACTATTTATCCCATTGACAGTTTTAAAGTTAACTTATCCAAAGGCAAACTTATTATGTTCTCCCCAACCCTTTCATCTTCAGAACTTCTATTTTAGTCAACCATGCCTTCATTCTTCTTGTCACTCAAATTTGCAGCCACTGTGTTTATTTTCCTGCTTAATATTCCTCTCTCTCTCTCTCTCTCTCTCTCTCTCTCTCTCTCTCTCTCTCTCTCTCTCTCTCTCTCTCTCTCTCTCTCTCTTTCCTTCTTCCCTTTCTTTTCATATCATCCAAATAGTATCTAAGCAATTGTCCCCCCAGACATCTCAAGCTTAGCATAAGCAAAACAGAACTTATCTTTCCTCTAATTTCTCCCAACTTATACTACACTCCTCCCTATAGTCTTGATTTCTATTGGAAGTAATATAATTCTAGTCCTGAATTTGCAACACTAGAAGTAATTCTTCTTCTTCATCCCATATAGCCAATCATTTGCCAAGTCTTTTTAATTCTGCCTCAATAATATATCTCCCCTCTGTCTCTTTTTCTCTGCTGACATGGTCACTACCTTAAATTCAGTTTCATATCTCTCTTGGCTGAGTACAGCATCTTAATTTGTCTTCCTGCTTTTAGCCTCTATGCAATTCAATTCATTTTTTAAAAATACAGTTGCCCAATTGATATTACTCAACCACAGGTCTGATCATATTACCTTTCTCCAATTCAATAAATTAAAATAGCTCTTTTTTAATCTCATGGATAAAATGGAAATTTTTCTCTTTGTTATTTAAAATCAGTTGCAATTTATCTTCAACCTACCTTTCCAAGTTTATTCTACATGAGCTCTTTTGTATACTTCATGGTCTGGTCAAATTGACCTGTTTGCTATTCTACATACAAGCCATTCCATCTAGAATCTCTGTATCTTTGAATAGATCATACACATCTCTTGAAATATATCTCCTTAGCAGCTGTGCCTGGCAGCAGAAGCCTCATATCTCTTAAATTTCAGTTCAAATTCCACTTCCTATAGGAAACTTATTCTGATACCCTCAATCCCACCTAGTCCCTATTGCCCTTTGCATGAACTTTAGTATTTTTATACTTATTTATATGTGTATACTTTGCCTCCAGTAGAATGTAAACGCATAGAAGAAAAGGAATTTTTCATTTTTATCTTTTCACCTTCAGTATCTAGCATATGCCTGACACATAGAAGGTGCTTAAGAAATACTTGTTAAATTTACCTTTTGCCATCATAGACTTCTGTCTGGCCCTGTTGGATATTATTATTGCCAAGAGGATTGTTTCCCAAAAGAAATTCTAAATTTGTAGAATCAATAGCCATGAAGTGAAAAATTAATTGGCAATATTTTATAGCTCTTTTCTGCAAAGGGAGAAAAAGAATATTCAGAACTCTTTATTCCTCAATATAATAAAGACAATTTGGATGAGAAGACTGAAGAAATTAAGCTTCAAACAAAAAATGTCCCAATGAATTAAGGATGTGGTCAGAAAATTTTACTTTCTGGAATCAAGGCTAACAAGACAGCATAAAATGGATGAAATTAGCTTTAAAAGTAACCTATCTTAAGAGATGATTTCTGTTACTTATGAGATTAGTTAGCATATGATTTTAGATCTCTATGGGATTTTATAGCATTCAATCTAAACCAATCATTTTAAAAATGAGGAAATTGACACTAAAATCACACTCCAATGAATTTAGTTAGTTTTTACCATGGATGGATCCAGCTAATTGTTGGGCTTGAGCCAAGACAAGAACCTGAATTTTTGGATGCCCAGTTATTCTCTTTCTTTATCAGCAATAGAGTAAGTCAATAAGCATCAATTAAGCACTTATAACATGCTAGTATTAATATGTGCTGAGTATTAGCTAACAATGTGAAATATAAAAAATATAAAATAAACCATAAATTTGGCAATTATAACTCAAGTTGATGGTGTCTAAAGAAAGAATTTGTGTTTTGTCTCCTACTGTATCCAGAGAAGTTATTTTGAATCTGAATATGGAGATGAACAATTAATTAAGGCATCATAGTTTGATGGAAAATCACTTATTAAGAATGTACAACTCTATTTACTCTAATTCCAGGCTCACCAATCAACTTTGTGCTTTGTAATTTGTTCAAGAGGCCTGCTCACCAAGAAGTATTGCCTTGTGCAAATGACTCGTACCAATTATACTACCAGCTATTATTTCCCATGATAAATTTGTGCTCTTGGATTCTGGTTCATAAATTAGCTTCCTGTGAGTTTGGTTAGTGTGATTTGATCTCTAACAAACTGATCATTTTGGCATGAGTGGATAAAACTGAATTTCTGAATCTGTAAAGCTGAGGACAAAATTCTAGAACTTTATACCTAGTCTAAAGCTTTGGACTTTTCTTTATCCATCTTAATCTAAATAGAAGCAGGAGTACCTGGAAAATGTTTTGGTTTAAAAATCCTACCAACAGATAAAAAGATACCCAGAATCTAAATAATGAATCTGAAGATAATTGGGGGTTGAAATGAAATAGTTATTAATTACATTAAGATGAGAAATTTGGGAATAGTTGAAACATTATAATTCAGAGATTTCTGTTATAGTTAATAGCTATCTGGCCAGATCAGAGACAATAACTTGCTGGCTTAAGCATTTTGTTAGAAGTGGTGTCTAAAACTAAATTGAACACACAAATAAAGGAAATAATATATAGGCAGAGATTTTTTTTTTAATAAACTCAAAGCCATCAAAATTAATGACCTATTTCTTACCTCATAAAAATCCTTAAAATGAAATGTGACCACTTTTAAATTAAGTCTGGCCAGTTTCATTCAAGAAAGGATTGCTTTAAATCTGCTGCTATTCCATGACTGTATTATAATTCTTAGTACCAGCAGGAGAGAGCAGGTGAACATGTAAAAAGAGAATCTGGCACCTTTGTAGCTACTATTAGAAAAGAATTACAACTATTCAACTGAGATATGTATTCACTCAAGAATTTGGCCAACATTTTGAACCTTCAGGAATAGAATTAAGTATTGATTCCAAGATAAGCATTTTTGTAATAATCTAATTTGGTTCCAATCAAAGAGTGTAATAGAATGAGTACATTTGGAATGTTGCTATGACACAACTTGCCAAATTTAGTGGGGCTCAGGTACAATGTGATCCCCATTTATATGGATTAGTTAATAACATCATGCATAGTTTTAGAACTTGAAGTGACCTCATCTGCTCTAGTGGTGTCAAATTCAAATAGAATTGAAGGCTACTAAATTATATATCAAGTTTCCTGATAGATTGCATATTGACTTAGAAAATCACATATGTTTATATATTTCTTTTTATTAGCACATCGACATATTCAAATAAATTGTTATTGTTCAGTCATTTCAATTATATCTGACTTTTTGTGGCCTCCATTAGGAGTTTTATTGACAAAGATAGTGGAGTGGTTTGCTGTTTTCTTCTCCAGCTCATTTTACAGATGAGGAAACTGAGGCAAAAACAGGGTTAAAAAACTTGTCCAGGGTCACACAGCTAGTAAGTATCTGAGATGGGATTTGAATCCAAGTCTTCCTGGCTCCAGAAGTGTCACTCTATTGACTTGGCCACTTAGCTGACATTAAAATCAGTTAGAACTATATTTTAATTTGGTTCAGGGTCAGGCTGGGGGCTGCATGTGGACTATGACCAAATATTTGTCCCTTCTGATATACTTTATCCCTCTAGTGTTATGGAGGAGGCCAAATGGAAGGAACTTTAGTTCTAAAGTCAGAGGATCAGATTTCATATATAATTTCTGACCTATATCTGTTGGCAGGTCCCTTAATCTCCCTATGCCTCAATTTCCTCATCTGATAAATGAGGGGATTGAATTAGATGACCTTTCAGTTCTAGAAATTTGATCTTATAACATTCTCAGTCTTCTAGGCAGTCAATGGCAGAGTCAGGTCTTGAACCTGGTCTTGAGTTCAGGTCTAGTAGTCATTCTGCTGTTCCACTGTTGCTTCCCATATTGAAGGTATAGGGGAAAAATATTAGAATTCAGTTCCATCTATTTTGAGGCTTGGCTTATGGGATGAGATTGACCTTAAAATATATACTTTGATTTACTTTACAGAAGGATTGACAAAACATTTGTCTGACAGGCTGATTCTTTTGCTTTTCACTTAGCAGTTTTGCTAAGTTATAAGACAAGTAGTATTTTGTACTTTGTTTTTGCCATACCTTTGTGAGATGAGCCTAAGAAGTTGTGTGGACTAAATGGAGATTTCTAAAAAGTGAAATTAGTCTAGTTTACAAAGACATCTCAGTAAAGCATGTTATGAGAATGATTAGATTTATTTGCAAAAAAGAGGATTTTTCTGTAGGTAAGGCAGACTTAATCATATTAACTGTTCTTTGAAATTCTACATTCTTTAATTATTGTCTTGCCTTGATCTGACTTCTGTTTTCAATGGAGAAATGGGAAAGATAGAGAAAAAGAAAGGAGAAACAATAGAAATAGTTGGAAAACAGATTGAATTTGAATAAATCTAGAATACAAGTATAGAAGAAGAAGGTTAGGGCATTGAAAATTGTTTCAATTAATATGAATCTTCAGTTTATAGACAATCTAGTTGTTCACTTAGATTTCTATCTCTAATCACTGTGGTCTTCATTTTCAATTCTTCGAAAGAAAGTATTCTAATATTAGAAAGAGATAAAACTTTGGCTAACATGGAGAGTTTCTGTTGTGGAAACTCCTTTCTATAATTTACATTAGGAATCATGTAAAATCTCTTAAGGATCTTTTTTTTTTTTTTTTTTTTTAAGCACATGGAGGTCAAATGGCTTGTTTAGATTCATACATCCTGTAAGATGGATTCTAAACCTTGGTCATCCTGACTTCAAAACCAGCACTCTCTCAATTATGCCTTGACTCAAATATCTTTTTATGTTGAAACTTTCCTTAGTGTCTAAATCAAGAATATTTAAAATACTCTATTATACTATATTCTATTACTATATTATAGCTGTTTATTTTATTATTATTTTTTGATTGAATTTGTGATTTGAACTAGATGGGCATAGGGAACTTTTGTTGGATATTGGATATTTTCTCTATCAATGCAACAATTAATATATTATATATATATTTAAAATTATTTATTTAATTTGTGAAATAAAATAAGCATTCCTATAACTTACATAAAAAGATGATTGCACTTGAAACTGCGAGTCTACTATGTACAAATTGCTATTCCTTTTAGATATGCAACTAAGTTATCATGTAAATTCTTTTTCTTTCATCCCTCCCCCTTCCCAGAAATAGCCATCATGAGACACAAATAGGTATGTGTGTATGTGTGTGTGTACATATTTCTATTTATCAGGTCTTTTTCAGTCTGTGGATAGTATCTTTATTCATTTGTTTGTAGTTAATTTGGGTATTTATAATAGTCAAAGTAACTTGATCAAAATCATTTTAAAAACAACATCACTGTTACTGTATATAATGCTCTCTTGATTCTGTTCCTTTTACATTTCATTATCCCATTCATATCTTTTTTTTTTCTGAGACCATTGAGCTCATAATTTCTTATAACACAGTAATATTCCATTGCAATCATATCCTATAACTTGTTCAGCCATTCCCCAATTGCTTGATATTTTGAGAGTTGCTTGGGGGTACCAAGACATTAAATGACTTGTCTAAGGGTGGGAATCCTTGAATCAAACTCTTTGATTCTAAGGCCATCTCTCTATCAATTCTATCATGCTGCTCCTTATAATTTTCTATATGTATATATCCATGTATACATAATCATAATGCATTGTCTATATTTGACCTGTATATAAATGTAATATGGAGACATAGTTTTAAGAATTAAGAACATAGAATTTGTAATTGAAGCTATGAGAGTGAAAATTTTTTAAAAGAGTAAAGTGAAGTGAGATAAGAGAAGAAGCCTAAGGACAAGACTGAATCACCAGCAATAAAACCCCAGAATGTGAAAAGCTAAAGCAGCTAAGTCTGAAGATGACAGACAAGCACAAATAAGAAGCATCTTAAAGGATTATTGCAAAGTGCAACTTGAGGCAATTATAAGTTCCCAGTAGGTACAGAATGCTAAAGTATTTATTTTTTCCACTATTATAATAGCTCACATTTATATAGCACTTTTAGGTTTGTGAAACACTTAACATGCATTATCTCTTATTTAATCTTCATAAAAAAGCTGTATGGTGAGTGCCATTATTATCTGCATTTTACAGAGGAGGAGAACTGAGATTGGGAAAAGTTAAATGACTTCACCAAGGTTATATGGTTAGTAATTGTTTGAGGCAGGATTTGAATTCAGATCTTTTTGTCCTTTAAATCCATTGGTCTACCTATTATGCCACCTAATTGTTTTAGCAAGAGACTGAAATTGGTTGTTTTGTTTATACTATATATATATATATATATATATATATATATATATATATATATACACACACACATATATACACATGTGTATATTTTGTATATACAGACATATACATATATATGTACATACATATATGTACACCTATTATATAAACAAATACATAGATAATTTTTTTTTAATCCTAGGCCATCTTCAGTCACCTTAATTCTTGTCTTATCACTGGACTGGAAGAGAGAGGGAGGCTGATGTCTTTTTGAACCTCTACCTCACTTAAATTCAATTTACTTGCAAGCCAAGATATCATTCTTGTAATGGTGATGTCATTGATCCTCTTTGAGAAGGAAGGATGACCAACATTCTGTGAGTTTATTGATTGCCCTTTGGGAACCCAACCTTCCAGTGTGAGTTGGTCTTTTCTTTTCCCTCCCTCCCTCCCTCTCTTCCTTCCTTCCTTCCTTCCTTCCATTTTTCCTGCCTGCCTGCCTCCCTCCCTTCTTTTTTCCCTCCCTCCCTCTCTTCCTTCCTTTCTTCCTGCCTGGCTCCCTCCCTTCTTTCCTCTCTCCCTCCCTCCCTCTCTCCTTTCTTCCTCTTTCCCTTCCTCTCTTTGTCCTTCCCTCTTTCCTTCCTTCTTTCCTTGCTTGCTTTCTTCCCTCCTCCCTTCACTGAAATGAAGTTATTTGACTATGCCTTAAAACCCAAATCATTGGAATTTTCATTGAATGGCCAATAATAAGACTTACTCATTGAATGGGAATTACCTCAGACAAACTGAGACTTGGGAAAGATCTTAATTTAAGAAGGCTAAGGTCCCTTGTGGCACCCTGGGCCACAAGGCAGCTCTGCCTCACTTAAATTCAATTCATTTCTAACTCAATATGACTTGCAATGGTAGTGGCATTAGCCCTCTTCAAGAAGGATGGATAAACAACCACTAGCAATATTTCTCTACAAATACCATTACTTCAAAAAGATAAAATATTGAATTTTCTAATTCTAAATGCTCTGCCCTCTATAGTCTTAGTGTGATAACTTTCAGTGACTTGGAACATAGGAAAAGAAATTGGCGGGTGGAGTGGGAAGAACAGGAAAAAAAAAAAGACAATAAAATTGTTGTTTTTCTGAACACGTATAGGTTTTACTAAGATCCTGTTATGCCACAGTTCTCTTTAACTGTCTTGACTCAGTTTCCCTGCATGAGTTTCCCTTGTCTCAGTTTCCTTAACTGTTCTGTCTCAATCTCCTAAATTGTAAATCCCCCCCTCTGGTCCATTAAGACTGAGGATTTTTGCTCTAAGGTTATAAATTAGCAAGATAAACAAGAGAGTAGACTTCCTGACTCTTTTCTGTCCTCAAGAATTTACAATATCCCTCTAAAATATTCCAAGATACCTCACTGATATCTTTACTTCTTTGTATTCAAACATCCTGTCTCTGGGTTTTTAGGATTTGTGGCCTCCCCCATCCTGATAGAAGTTTTCCCGTGCTTCTTACCCCTTCCTTTGTTTAGAGAAAATGTATTTAAGAAGTTGGGGTTCTTCCATTCATTGCTGGAGGCTGGAGGCTGGCAGTTGTATGCTGGATTCTTTGAAATGACAGTCTCCTCCAGCCCTGGGACCAACATGGATTCCTTGGTCCCAGTATATCTGTCTCACTGGATAATTTGAGACGAGAGTCCTGTCCAGTCAATTTTACTCTCCCATTAATAAAATATTAAAAACTCTCTAATCTCTCTCCTGCCTCAGTTTCTCCGGCATTACATTCCTTTGATAGTATAAACTTTTTGAATTTATAAAAATTCTCCATTTCAAAAATTTTCCAGAACAATTTCTATTCGCCATTTGAACACATTGGTTGTCCAGAACTCATCGGCCATTTGTATGTCATGAAGATAAAATCTTTACTTGTCTGGGTCTGACTTACTTCTTCTCCTGAGTAGGTGATCAGGGAAGTAGTATGTTTCAAAATTAATAAAAGAAGAATAATTCTTCTCTGGAATAGATACTTAATGTCAAAGGATGACTAGAAATTTCTATCAGGCTGCTTTAGAAATAAACACAGTGAATGAATAAATCAGCTCAGTAGCAAATTTGAATATGTCCAATGTGAGGAAGTTTTTACTTTACTTGACAAGAAAATAAAGACAGTGAACAGACTTTTAAATGTACTGCTGATGTAGATTAACATGCATTTTGGCAGGTGCAGGGTGCTGAAATATACATGATAATAGTTTAAATGTAAATAGGGTTAATGAATTTTAATATTCTTCTAAATCATGTATTCATATTTCCATTTGCATAGTGACTTATTTCTCAAGCTCCTTTGTAAATATTTTAATGAAATAAACATAAGAGGCGAGCACAAAGGAGCACATGGAATTAGCTCAGCAGATAGCACTATGTAAAGGTAAATTGGAGTCATATCACAGGATCACAGACATCAGGGATGGAAGAATCGAATAAATAAACCAGCTGATCCCCTCCGGTGGGTGGGGGGAGAGAGGGAGGATGGAAAGCAGTGGGGAGAGGGCTGCTTTCTGTCTGAGAGGGTTTCTGAGGAGTAGCTTGGTTGAACCTTACATGCCTCAAGTGACAGGTTTTCTGAACTCCCTGTCAGTGGAATATTTTCTCCCCTACACTTTGTATTTGAAGAGTCTATAGTGCCACAAACTTGATTTGAGGCAGATAAAGGTGATTTCAGGTATCCACCCAAGTCACCTCAGGCATAAACACTATCAACTGGAAAGGTTGGCATCATACTGTGGAGAGCCAGAATTGTAGGGGAAAACAATTCAGCAAAGGTAAAATCGTCTTCTCTGAGAAGTGAATAGAAATGAGTGTTCTTTCTTTTTCTGTTCCATTTCTGGGATTTAAAAAAAAGGAAAGCGAAACTTCCCCAATCTGCCCTCCCCTCCCCAACCAACTACTGTTTTGTCTAAGGTAAGTCAGGCTTGGTTGTTATAGCTGGTCCTTCAAACCTTTCAGCTGGTGGATGCTGGCTTCTTTATCATTCCAGTTGTACAGTGAAGAAATCCAAAAATCATGGAAAGTCATTTATTTATCAAGTATTCATTGAATGCCTATGAAATGGCTGTCTCTGTGCTACTAATAAGAGAATGGATACAAATAGAATCAATCAATCAATTAATCAACAAATAAGCTCTGTTGGATTGCAGAGTCATGAAACATTTGTGACTGGTTCTGCTGGGCTTTCTGGAAAGATATGTGTTGAGAAAGGAAGTAACATTATAAATAAGGGTCTTTTAAGCAGTGGTGATTCTGCTGTTTAGTGCATAACTGAATTTACATGTCTGGAAAGCTATTAGTCTAACTCAGAGGTTGTTAACTTGGGGGCTACAAACACTTCAAAAAAAATTTTTTTTGACAATTATATTGATTTCTTTTGTAATTTGGGGTATTTTATATTTTTAAAACATTCTGAGAAGCAGTCTATGGACTTCATCACGCTGCTCACAAACGCCACAAAAATTAGAGACCCTTGTTCTAAATGATTATGGTCTACTCCAGGTCAAGAATGTGCTGGTTTTCTCTTGAGCAGTTCTGATACCTTATTAACCAGTGACATGACTGTTTACATATATATATATGTGTGTGTGTGTGTGTGTGTGTGTGTGTGTGTGTGTGTATTTCCCCCAATCAGCAACCATGGTTTAAAAAAAGCTTTTTCTGATCCCTTTTTGTGTATTCATTCAATAAGAATTTATTTGTTGGTATTGTTCAGTTATTTCAGTGGAGTCAGACTCTTTTGTGACCCCATTTAGGAATTTTTTGGCAAAGATACTGAATGGATTATTATATCCTTCTCCAGCTCATTATAACTGAGGCAAACAAGGTTAAATAACCCATCCAGGGTCACAGAGTTAAAACATGCTTGAGCACCAATTTGAACTCAGGTCTTGACTCTAAACCTGGTGCCACCTGCCTGGTCAAGTATTTAAGGGCTGATTATGGATCAATCACTGTGCTATGTGCTGCAGATAATGTAGATAAAAATGAAACAAATTTTGCCCTTAAGTAGTTTATATTCAACCTGAAGGAAACTATGTATAAAAGTTAGTAAATATAGAATATACAGAGCCAATACAAAGCCATTTCAAAAGAATATGGGAAGGGCAGTAGCAAGTGAGGGGATCAGGAAAAGAGATGGCATGGGCTAAATCTTGAAAGAAACTAAGTGATTCTAAGAAGCAGGGCTGAGGAGAGAGTGCCTTCAAGACATGGGGAGAGGCTATTTTTGAACCCTGATGGCTCCTGTTGGAAATTGCTTTAACCTTCTTGTCTTCTTGTTAACTATTGGCATGATGGTAGTAATAATGCACTGCACACATGAAATATAATTCTGCACCCGAGGACCTCAGTGTAATGATTTAAGGTCAGACAACCCAGATTCAAATTCTGGGTCTGTTGCTTATTGCCTCTATTCCCATGGATGAGTCATCAAGGGTTTCTGAGTTGCCATTTCTTTCATTTGTATAATGAAAGGGTAGGACCAGGTGACCTCTGAGGTCCCTTCTATCTCTAAGACATTGCCATTCTGTGATTCAGTCCAGTTATCCTCAGTTTGTAATGAGGCAGTTTCATTTGCCAGGCAACAACCACCAAAGAAATTATAAAGTAAATGGAGAAACACTATATTTCCTTATGCTTTGCCGTTGGATGCTATGCATTTTTACTTAAGAGCTTACATCTGAACATTGGTGGTGACATTGGTATTCCTGTAAGGTGTAAGGAATGGTGTGATCTGATGATTTGATTTGACATTTTTCTGCAGCCATAATAGGAAAATTTCCCTTGTATTCAAATATAGGACAGTCAGCAGAGGGAGCTAGAATCAGTAAACTGGAAATCTGGGAACACAAACAGAAAAGTATGGAGATTTCAGGAAAGAACCAGACCTAAAGGAAGGTCAGAAAGAGTTCAATCAGAATTTTCTGAAGTGGAGAAAAAGTTGGGAGAAAGAAGCAAAAGAGATCGGGAGATTACTACAAGTAAAAATAAGAAAGAATTTTTTAAAAGCAGGGAAAAATTAAAAGATTTGATTACTAGCTGTCATTACTTCAAATGACAAGACGAGTTAATTGCCCATGTAATCCTAGCATACATCTTTCAACCTGCTATACTTCACTCATGAGAATCATAAATAAATCTTGGACGAAACTTTTGCTAGTCTCCTTAAGAAGTGGATTTGGATCAAAATTCTGGCTTAGGAGAAGTGTGAATGGCATTAACTCTCCACATATACTCTACTTTTTAGTAGTTTGACCATATTTTGAAAACTCTAAACTTAGGTCTGACAAAGGATTTTCCTTTATGGGATTATTTCTGAAATAATAACTTTTATTTTATTGAACTGGAAAAATCTAGGGCACAGGAAAACTGTCCTTAACATGAAAAAAATATGCATTTTAGGTAGGATTAGAAAACCATGGAATATCAGAGGTGGAAGGGCCATTAGAGGTTATTTGTCCAATCTTCTCATTTTATATAGTTCCTTAAGGATAGGAAGCTTACCTTATTTATGTTTCCATATACTCAATGCTTTTATAGTGCTCTGTACCGAGTATGCACTTATTAAATATTAGTTTAATTCAATTAAATTGCATGAGAATTCAATACTTAACAAATATTTACCAGCATTTACTATGTGTCAAGCATTGTGTTGGGTAGTGGGAATACAAAAAAAGATAAAAAAAAGTCAGTCCCTTCCCTCAAAGATTATAAAGTGAATTGGAGGAGACAAGATAGTACATTCAAGATATATACAAACTAGATATAGGCAATCTGAAAGAGTAAGGCATTAGCAATTGGAGTGACTGAGAAAAATCTTCTGTAAAATAAGTGAGAGGTTAATTGAGTCTTAAAGGAAGCCATATAAACTAAGAGGGAGAGACCATTTCACATTAACTTTTTTATTCCCTTGATTTTCAAAGAGGATCAGTGACATCACAGGTGATGATGTCTTGACATTTAGGGTACTACTGCTCCAGAGTTACAAAGATGAAAAATAAAATGATGTATTCTGGGAACTTTCTTTCTTTTTTGTTTTCTATTTGTATAACTACTTTTCTTGATATAATATTGATAATAATGGATATTCTTGCTTTGTTCCTAATAATATTATAAGGCCCTTTGAATTTCTTTAATACATATAAATCTTTGCTCTTGGTTTTATGTCAATAAGGTATTGTCTTTTAATTTTTACGCTTTTTGGTGTTTGATAGCAAAGAAAGTAATGTGGATTCAGAAGATATGAAAAACTAAAGGATAAAATCTAGGCTCATTGAATTTCTGTATCTAATTTGCAACATACTCTGTTAATCTTGGATTGGTTTCATCAGTCACCTCTAACCCCACAGATAAATTAATAACTCAAAGAAGACATCATTATAGTCACAGAAATTGCCAAAGGAAAGAGATAATACTATAGTTCTGTTAAAAAAAAATCAAAGCCAGACACCATCTTCTAGGAGTCTATTAAACAATGCTGATGAATTGTTTTTACCCCCATAAATTTGCTCATCCCATTCAAAAGGACCTCGTATTTATACTCAATAGCTAGGGCATGAAAACTGTGAAATGAATAACAATGTTGTCAACTGACCAATTTAATCACATTCTGTATATAAGGGCCCCTCTGGCCTTATAGTGAAAGTTGAGGAATTCCAAAAGTCCTTTTTGTTTCACTCTAATGGGCGGAATACTTTCCAAGGCACTGAACTGGTTTTAGTGCAATCCTGAACATAAAACTTAGTGGCAGCAGGGATTAAACTGTGACACTACAAAGTGTTGACTCAATTTATCTAGCAACAAATCTAGATTGACACTAACATTTTCTTACCAAACATCAATGTAGAAAATCCTGATTGTGAAATTCTATCTTTAGTGCATTGACTTTGCTGAATAACAGTTCATCATAAACAAAAGTTGAGAGCAGCCCAATCCCAGGTTATGTTGATCCCAAATTGGCTAGATATATAGGCGAGCCAAGAGCTAACAGAGCAGCACTCAGATATGTGCAAAGTATTTACTGTTGCAAGGATACAATAAATGAAAGCTTGGGAGAAAATCACATTTATAGATTTTTTTTTTCAGGCTTTGGAAACCTGAGTAAACTCCCTGGAAAATCCATGTTTTGTGACTTGGTGTCGTTAATTCAATTTCTTCACTAGGTTTCTCATTTAAAAGTGTCTTTGAGTTTTCATAGCCTCACCCCCCTCCTTTTGGTGGGAAAATAGAAAATAATTCATTTGTTCTTTGTTGTTAATATATGCAGTTTGCATGTTGGCATATATCTATACATGTGAAAAATTAAAACAAAGCCCTCTTAATAGCAAGCATTCCATGTAGGGTGGGAATGGGAAACTCAGACAGTGTTAGTGTTATGGTCAACTCTAGAATACTAATGACAGATTATTCTTCTAAGTACACCCCTTCTAGCTGAATGCTGGGCGATTGAAAGGGGTCTAATTTAGTAAAGCTTTGGATCTAGGCAATGAAGGGGAAATGGGAGAGAGGGAGATTAAATAGAAGTTTGTATGTAGTGTTTCTGTGTGTATGTGTCTGTATTTATGAGGGAGAGAGAGACAAAGAGAAAGACAGAGAGAGAGAGAGAGAGAGAGAGACAGAAACAGAGACAGAGATAGAGACAGAGAGAGAGACAGAGACAGAGAGAGAGAGAGAGACAGAGACAGAGACAGAGACAGAGAGACAGACAGAGAGAGAGAGAGAGAAAAAAAAAGAGAGAGAGAAAGAGAGAGAGACAGAGAGACAGAGACAGAGAGAGACAGAGAAAGAGAGACAGAGACAGAGACAGAGAGAGAGAAAGAGAGATAAAGAGACAGAGACAGAGAAAAGGGGAGAGAGAGATAGATAGATAGATAGAGAGAGAGAGAGAGAGAGAGAGAGAGAGAGAGAGAGAGAATTATTTAACTGGAACCTTAATTTTTTTGTCCAGCCTTAATTTTTGTATTATCATATCACCAGTGCCCTCTCCATTAAGAGCAATGGTTGAAAATTGATTCAAGTACATAAGACTGTTGTCTTGATACCAGAAAGTAGCCTTCATTATAAAATGCATAATACTTGTATTTTCAAATTTGTCCATTATTATGACATTGATGTGTTAGGGTCCTAAAGTAACCAATGATGGACTCTGTCTTGCCCCACTCATCAGGGACATACAACAAACAAATGCTTCTTGGCTGACTGATTTTTTCTCTCTGCTACTACTTATTATCTTGAATAAACAGTAAGTGCTTTGTTTTTTCATGTTTATATAGAGAAGCAGCACAATTTAGTGCCTATAGTGATGTATTTGGAATCAGGAAAACTTGGGTTTATCTTTCTTTTTCTCAGATATTATGTGATTCTGGCAAGTCACTTTTTCCTTCTCTGTAAAATACAAGGGTAGGACTAGAGGACTTCTGTTATTCCTTCCCTCCCCCTCAAAATCTATGATCATATGTTTATATCCCCCCCTCAAATATATGATCCTTGAGGGAAGAAATTTGTCTCACTCTTCTTTGATGACTTATAGGTAGCATAGAGGATAGAGGGTTGAGTGGGGATCAAGAAGAATTGAGTTCATATCTTTCCTCAGATACTAGTTATATCTTACCTTACCTCTTCTCAGCCTCAGTTTATCATCTATAAATTGATGGTAATAATAGCCATCTACCACACAGGAAGGATCTGAGATAACATATGTAAAATGCTTTTCAAAACCTGAAGTACTATACAAATGCTACATATCTTTCTCCTCCTTCTTCTCTTTGATGAGTTATACCTACTAACATTAGCACATCGTACATAGTAGACATTCAGAAAATTGTCTTATACATTTACATTCATTATGAGATTTTCAAGACTTTGCAAAACTTCTCTTAAAAAGCATAAATACATGATTTAAAAAATTGCTTTTATTTGTCTTCTTTTTCACTGTTTGCTGTTTAAGCAATTATACATCCTCATTAGTTCTTCAGTTAGCTCTTTTTAGGGTGAGAGTCATGATTTTCTTATTCAACTTTCTAAACAAAAACTCTCCATTGGTCCTTTGCATCACTTTTATTGAGAAGGAGAAACATCCACCTTCCTGCCTTCTTTATTATGACCAGGCAGAAAAAGAAATATGTTAGCTGACAATTTACAAATTCTATTTATTCAAAAGAAATAAAGATACTAAAAATAAAATGTAAAACAAGATGTTGTATATGTATATCTAAAATATATGTTACATAAAATTGTACCTTGTATTATCAGACAGAGAGTAGTGTAGAGATCTGGCCTTAATGTCAGGAAGATTTGAATTCAAATCTTTTCTTTGACATATTTTATCTTTGTGTTTATGGTCAAATGTCTTAAACTCTTGGTTGTTCCAGTCAATTCCTTAACAATAGAAATTGTCTAGAGGAGGGGATGGGAGAAAGGGAGGGAGAAAAATTTGGAGCACAAGGTTTTGCAAGGGTGAATGCTGAAAACTGTCTTTGCAGATATTTTGAAACAAAATGCTATTCATTTAAAATAAAATTTAATTTATATTTATATATATTATATATAATTATAATTAAAAATTAAAATAAAATTTAAAATAAAAAATAAAAAAATGTTCACAAAATAAAATATTTGGGTGCCTATCTGCCAAGACAAACCCAGGAACTATATAAATACAATAACAAAACACTTTTTACACAAACAATGTCAGATCTAAACAATTGGAAAAATATCAATTGCTCATGGATAGGCAGAGCTAATATACTAAAAAATGATAATTCTGCCTAAATGGCTCTACATGTTCAGTGCCATACCAATCAAACAGCCAAAAAATTATTTTATAGCACTAGAAAAAATAATTTAAAAATTCATCTGGAAGAAGAAAAGGTCAAGAATATAAAGGGGAATTAAAGAAAAAAAAAACAAAAAGGATGGTGGCTTAGTAATACCAGACCTAAAGCTATATTACAAAGCAGCAATTATCAAAAACATTTAATACTGACTAAGAAATAAAGTGGTAGGTCAGTGGAATAGATTAGATACACACAACACAATAATTAAAGCCTATAGTAATCTAATATTTGATAAACCCACAAACTCCAGCTTCTGGGATAAGAACTCTATTCTTTGATGTAAATTTCTGGGAAAATTGGAAAGTAATATATTACAAACCTGGCATAGACCTACATCTCACATCCCCATACTACAATAAAGTCAAAATGGGTACATGATTTGGGTATAAAGGGTGATACCATAAACAAATTGGAGAACAAAGGATAATTTACCTCTTAGATCTTTGGAGACAGGAGGAATTTATGATCAAAGAAAAATTAAACAACATGAAAGGCAAGATGGACAACTTTAATCACATTAAATAAAAAAGTTTTTGCATAAATAAAACCAACAGAAACAAGATTAAAAATGAAATGCAAGGCTGAGAAAAATATTTGCAGTCAGTGTTTCTGATAAAGGTCTCATTTCTAAAATATATAAAAAACTGTGTCAGATTTATAAGAATATATACAACTCATTCCCCAATTGATAAATGGTCAAAAGATATGAATAGAAAATTTTCAGATGATGAAATTAAAGCCATTTATAGTCATATGAAAAAATTCTCTAAATTGGTATTGATTAGAGAAATGCAAATTAAAACAACTCTGAGGTACCACCTCATACCTCTCAGATTGACTAAGATAACGGGAAAAGATAATGATAAATGTTTGAGGGAATGTGGGAAAATTGGGATGCTAATGCATTGTTGATGGAGTTGTGAAATGATGCAACCATTTTGGAATGTAATTATAATTAAAAATAAAATAAAATAAAATAAAAATGTTCACTTTGGAACCATGTCCAAAGAGCAATCAAATTGTGTATACCCTTTGACCCAGCACTGCCACAACTGGATCTGTATCCCAAGGAAATCATAAAGGAATGAAAAGAATCACATGTGCAAAAATGTTTGTGTTAGCTTTTTGTGGTAGCAAAGAATTGGAAAATGAGTAAGTGCCCATCAATTGGGGAATGGCCAAACAAGTTGTTGTATATGAAGATAATAGAATGTTATTGTTATATAAAAATGATGAACAAGGATCTTTTACAAAGACTTGGAAAGATTTAATGAACTGATATTGAGTGAAATAAGCAGAACCAAGAATACATTGTACACAATAACAGCAAGAATGTGTGATGATCAACTATGAAAGAATTGGTTCTTCTCAGTGCTTCATTGCTCCAGAGCATTCCCAATAGACTTTGGAGAGAAAATGCCATCTGCCTCCAGGAAAAAAAAATACCTATGGAGATTGAATGTAAATCAACATATGTTATGTTCACTTCTTTTTTCATTTTTCTTTTTTTTTTCCTCTCCCAAGGTTTTTCCCTTTTGTTCTGATTTTTCTCTTCCAATATAATTCATAAATTAATGTGTATATAAATAAGTAAATAAATAAACAAAAAGAAAATAAAAAGCTAATATTAAGAAAAAAAGAATGGAACTTAAAAATGAGTCCTCATTTGCCATAGGGAAGGGCAATGAAATTATTGGTGTAGAACCTTTATTTTCTCAAAAATTCATATTATGTATTAGTCATCAGATATATTTATAGTCATTCAGATATCATATATATTAGTCCATCCTGACTGAAGGTAAAGTCTATTGCATTGTTTCTTCCACTGGCTCTATTTTAGCCATTGGGCACCTGACCCAGAGAAATTCATTTTCTCCTTTTGATTCTTTGGTCTCAAGAATAACTCCAAAATAAAGCTTATGTGTCAAGCATGCCTAGGTTTCCCCAAATATTTATAACAGGATACCAAACAGATGCACAATATACAATTTTGGTAGAATTTGTACAATTTGATAAAGTCATACAATTTAGTATATAATTAATTCCATTAGATTAGGGACAGATTTTATTCTTGTCTTTGTATTCCTGTGATCCTAGTATAGTAGTTGCTTAACTAATAAATGAATATATGTTGATGGATTTAATATGGGTATTAGATAGGGGACCATCATTATTTCCCATACAGAAAATATATAAAATGTGGAGGATTCACAGGACTTTATGAACAAATGCAAAAAACAGAAATTACTCAAATATCCCATTAGGCTTATTAGACTCTCTTTGAAAAGTAAATATACTTTGGGGAAGATGCTAAACAAGTAATTCCCCTTTGGGTCACTACCTTGCTCAACTAACTCATGATAACAGTGGGATTGGCAGAGTTCACAATTCTTGTCAGCAAAGAATAAGATTCAGTTTGTCTACCACAGGGTGATGCTCTATTGGATATCTTTTCCTTCTTGAAGAACTATTCCATGGGGAGGTTCTCTCTCTCTGTAGGGGGCTATTATCTGAGTGATATTAAGGAACTCTTGAAAACTCTTGAATATGTGGAAAGGCAAAGAGATTTTGTCTCTTGATGTGAATGACCATTTTTATACTACCCTCCATTTTAGTGTAACAGGAACAGTCACATCTACTTTCATGCATTCAGGCTTTACATTTGCCACCTCTCCTTGCTAAACTTTTCCTAATATATTGTTATTATTATCAATGACCTTCTCACAGTGACAGATAAGATTGTAAGATATTGTAAATCCATACTGGAGAACTGTACAATCTATCATCACAGCTCCTTGTATGAAACATGGCTTTATTCTTAGTTAAATTCGTGAAGCAACATAACTGTCTTAGCTTTTTAATTTTTCATTCCCCACTATAAATAATCACTGGAAATTGAAAGTAGAGCTCATATAAATGACAGATTTTTTTCTATGAGTCATTTGACTTCTCTCTGCTTGTAAGATTTAAAATGTTTTAAAAATTAATTTATGCCCTACAATTGAGAACTATGGGTTCTTTTCTTAAAATATTAGAACGATTTTCCCTCCTTCCTTCCTTCTTTCCTTCCTTCCTTCCTTCTCTCCTTCCCTCTCTCCCTCCTTTTCTCCCTTCTTCCTTCCTTCCTTCCTTCTTTCCTTCCTTCCTTCCTTCCTTCCTTCCTTCCTTCTTTCCTTCCTTCCTTCCTTCCTTCTTTCCTTCCTTCCTTCCTTCCTTCCTTCCTTCCTTCCTTCCTTCCTTCCTTCCTTCCTTCCTTCCTTCCTTCCTGTCTGTCTTTCTGTCTTCTTGTACAAATTGACCAATATGGAAATGTTGTATATAATTGCACATGTACAACTATAACAGATTGTTTAGCATCTTAGGGAAGGTATGGAAAATTAGGATTTGAAACTCAAAACTTAAAAAAATAAAAAAAACCCAAGACTTAGAAATATGTTAAAATTCTTTAAACATGTAATTGGAGGAAAATAAAATGTTATTTGCCATTAGAGATTTTTGTACTTGGGACCAACCATTAACTATTCCCAAGATATGGAAAGTCCATTCTCAAAAATTCTGGTCTCTGACTTATACTTGGAAAAGGAATGAAAAGTAGATGATGCTCAGAAATTTATAGTTGGCTCATAATCTTTGTCAGTTATGAACTCCCTGATCAACTTCCAATCAAAGCCACATAAAAATAGCCATTCCTGATGATATGACTGACTTTTTTGGGTATGGCTAATCAAACCAATGCTTGGACCAAGATCTTTGCACAGAGAGAGACTATGTGGAAAGAACACTAGCTTATTAGGAAATATAGACTCCTGTTCCAGCTCAGCTAATATGTCACTAAATGACTTTGGACATCAAGCGATTCAGTTTCTGAGGCTCATTTGCCTCCTTCATTAAGACAAGGTGACTGCCCTTTCCAGGTCTAAAATTTAGGGTTAGAAAGCCTGGTTTTTGGTAGGTCTAACATATAACTCACATGAACAGTCTGACCCTGGGATCCTGTTCCAAAGAGGTGTCTAATATTTTTCTAAAATGTCTGTCTATTACTATTCAGGCTTTGTCCTTTTGTCCATCTGATGTATTGCTTACAGTTACAGGATAGCAATGGTTACGTATGGCTACCAAATCAAACATTTCCCAATCCATTTCTCTTTTTAATGGCATAATTATTTTAATTGTTGCTATTAAAATCAGCCATAGAGACAATTTAAAAACTTGGTATTGATCAGTTTTTTTTTTTAAATTTTGTCTTTTTATGTAGTCCTAGGCACAGACAAACCTTGAAGGTCCAGGTTTAGCTTACTATGGTCACTTCTCATATGTTTGCTTCTATGTTGTTTTGTTTTCAGCTGATTTATGCCATATCTTTTGGAGTAATTCTTTTCCATGTGCTGAGCATTAAGATTTGTGATTATTCATGTATCTAATGCTGGTAAGGATTTTGTAAGGTTGTAGCAAATGAGATGGGGAAAATGACAAAAAGATCTTTTATTCAACTGACTATTTTGTGTGTTTATTTGTAACAAAGATCTTTGGTGAGAGGATTGATGCAGCTAAAATCATTGCTTTGTTGACAGTCATCAATTCTGCAACCTTGAATTTAAATCATATTTCAAGTAATACCACATGAAAAGCCCATGTAGGTCATCATTGAAGAAAAGTAATTAACAAACAGATAAAAAAAAAAGTAAAAGGCAATGTGGTATATGGAGAAAGTTATTTTTGATTCAAAGAGACTTGGATTAAAATCCTTTCTCTGTCACAGAAGAGGTGTGTGACCATGGGCAAGTTATTTTACTCTGTTGGCACCTTTAATCTTTTGTGATAGTACTCTATCCTGCTTCTCCTCCTGTTTGCCAGACTGTTTGTCAGCAAACCTCCTTTGCTAGATCTTTATCCATGCTATATCCTCAATGGTGAGTGTCCCTTATGACTCTGTATTGGACCTTTTGCTCTTTTCTCTTTTCTTTTTATGCTTTTTCGTATGGTGATCTCAGATCTCATGGATTCAGTTATCATCTCTACACTGATGATGTTCAGATCTATTTATTCCATTCTAATCCTCACTCCTAACCTTCAGAATCAATTTCTAATTGTTTATTGGACATCTTAAATTGAGTATTTCATAGATGTCTTAAACTCAATATGTCCAAAATGGAACTCATTATTTCCCCCTCAAGTACTACCCTCTTTCTCTTTCCTATTACTGTAGAGGGAACTGCCATCCTCCCAGTCATTTAAGTTCATTACCTAGATGTCATTGCCTACTCTTCATGCTTTCTTGACAACTTCTTCCCCATATTAAATCGGTAGCCAACTTCTATCAATTTTATCTTAATGATATCTATAATTTATACTCCTTTATTTTCTCTGAAATTGACACCCTGGTGCAGGTTCTTGTCACCTCACATTTGGACAATTGCAGTAGCCTACTGATTGACTTCCTTATATCAAATCTCCTCCACTCCAGTCCATCCTCCACTAACCTGTCAGAATGATTTCCCTAAGGTGAAGATCTGAGCATGGTACTCCCCTACTCAATAAGTAGCTTTCTCAGTAGGCTTCAGGATCAAGTTATAAAATGCTCTATCAAGAAAAGAGAATTTCAAAGATGTGAGGGATATTGAATTACTAAAAGGGTAAAAAGAGGTCAGGAAGGGTGAAGTGAGAAAATTTCATTAGATTTGGGAAATAAGAAATCATTGCTAACTTTAGAGAGAATGATTTCAGTTGAATGATGAATCAAAAACCAGATTATAGAGAGTTAAGAAGAGAGTAAGAGGAAAAGAAGTCTAGGCATGGATTATAGACAAATTTTTCAAATATTTTAGCCATAAAAGGGAGAAGAGATTTGGGATGGCAGCTAGTGAGGATGGAAGGATAAAAGGAGGATTTTTTTCTTTGAGTATGAGGAGACATGGACTTGTTTTTAGGATATATGGAAACAGAAGATAGGGAAAGATTAAAGATGTGAAAGTGGGGATTATAGAGGGGGTACTCTAGAGAAGATCCTATGGAATGTTATCACTTGGTACGTGGAGGATATCCTTCACAAGGAAAAGAGCCCCCTTTTTATGTGAAACAAAGGGGAAGGCAGAGATAGTGAAAGAGTAATGTGATTAAGGAGGAGGGGAAAAGAAGTAGTTCTCAATAAATGACATCATTTTAAAAATAAAATATGTTGCGAGATACTCAGCAAGACAGGGAAGGAAGAGTCAAAGGAGAATTCAGGAGGAGTGAAAAAGTTTGGATATCTTTGAATGTCAGTGTATCAATGTCCCTTTTTAAAAAAAAAATGGAAACTTAATATACTATTACTGTTAAAATGATCACCATCACCACTACCACCACCACCACCACCACTATTCTACTACTACTACCATCTACTTGCTACTATCAAACCAGAAACCATAACGATTTCTTTAAAAAAATAAAAATGGCTTTTTATTTTTCAAAATACATGCAAAGATAGTTTTCAACATTCACCCTTGTCAAACCTTGTGTTCCAAATTTTTTTTCCTTCCCTCCTCCTCTCAACCATAGCATGGATAAATATCTAGCAAAGGAGGTTGAGTAAGCTGGCAGCTCGGAGGAGAACCAGGATAGAGTACTGTCAGAAAAAGTACCAACAGAATAAAGTAACTTGCCCATGGTCATATATCTCTTCTATGGCAGAGAGAGGATTTGAATCTAAATCTCTTTGAATCCAAAATAACTCTTTACCCATATATCACATTCCCTTTTTCTTTAATCTTTTTATGTTTAAGCTAATCACTTTTCTTCTGTGATAACCTACATAATCTTTTCATATGGTATTATTTGAAAGACAATTTAAATATGTGTAATTCTTGTAAACATATTTCCACATTTATCATGCTGCACCAAAAAAAAAAAAAAAAAAAAAATCAGATCAAAAGGGAAAAAATGAGAAAGGAAAAAACAAGTAAGCAAACAACAAAAAAAAAGATGAAAATACTATATTGTGATGCACGTTCACTTCCCATAGTCCCCTCTCTAGATGCAGATGGCTCTCTCCATCATAAGACTATTGGAATTACTTTAAATTACCTCATTGTTGAAAAGATCCAAATCCATCACAGTTGATCATCATATCTTGTTGCTGTGTACAATATTCTCTTGAACCATAATGATTTCTTGAGTAATTGAGAAGCAGGGAATGCCTGACAGAGTAGTAAGGAGTGCCTGTCCTAATCTTGGAGTTATAGGAGCAATCATCAAGGAGCCTAATGTACAGAAACAAACCTGGACTCTTGTCTTTCACTGGTACCATGAATCAGATTATGGAAAGAGTAAAAAGAATACAAACCCTTTGGTGACTTCAAGTTCTTTTGCCATTTAGGAGACCTCATCTGCAAAGTGATCTAAGTTTGGAATAGCTATACAAGTAATTTAATATTATGGGTATTGCTTTAGGGATACATTACTTAATACTTGAACAACTCCAAGTTCTCAACATAAATGAGGGCTTGAATTCTGATTTATCATTTTAAGTTGGAAGCTCTGAAAAAGGTGGGTTCATCAAATGGTCAATTTTTAAAGGATTGTCTATGTGGTCAAGTATGAATTTGAACTGAGTTCAAAATTGCTTTTCTTTGATGACATAAGCCATGGGTTACAAATATATGAGTATGAAATTTCCTTCTTTGTGTGGTGAGATCTGGACAAAGTTGAAATAACATTTATTGGGGAGGATAAGTAGAGGCTGGGAGGCCCATGATATAGGTATTTGATATGTTCTCCTTCTGATGTTACCATTGCAATGCAAAGATCATGTCTTATCTTGCTTATTAAGTAGCCTTCTAGTAATATGGGGAGATATAATGAAAAACTATTATGTACATACATACATACACATATACCAGTGTGTGTATTACTTCTTTGATTGTTAATAGTCAGCATAGTGCAATAGATAATGCCAAACTTGAGTTGAAGAATATTTGGATTCAAATTCTTCCTCAGATATTTTCAGGCTTCTCATTTAACCTCTTTTGGACCTCTCACCTATAAAATAAGGAGCTTAGATTTTTGTGGCCTCTAAGTTCTTTTCTAACTCGAAATCTATGACTATGTATCAGAGAAGCCTTTTCCCAGTTTTTGTCCTTAGAAAAAGTTTTTTGGGGCAACTAGGTGGTGCAGTGGATAGAGCCTGAAATAGATAGAAGACCTGAGTTCAAATGTGATCTCAGACACTTAACCTAGCTGTATGAACGTGGGCAAGTCACTTAACCCCAGTTGCCTTAGGGGAAAAAACCCCAAAAGCCAAAAAAAAAAAGAAAAAGTTTTTGTTGGTGGCATTGGCACTAGGCATTCCTCCCTCAGTCAACACAACACAGCTTTGTAACAACTGATTAATTAAATGAATAAATACATAAAATGGAATTATTATGACCAGTAATTGAAGGAAAAATTTCTGGTGCAAACATTCTTATGTATCTTTTGGATCTGAAAGATGTTAGTCATTTAAAACAAAATCTATTAGAAAGCCTGCTTTGCCTCTAATTTGTTTTTTGAATCATTTAGTATGCTAAACTATTTTATTGCACAAAAATCTATCATTATCTGGAAGGAATTAAAGCTATTCCTGTAGATGCAGATTGAAATTTCACACCTAAAATGCCATGGATGTATTTTTGAGGAGATGAGTCAAAAGGAAGGGAGCCTCAGGGTTTTATAGCTGGGGGAAAAAGCTTTAATCAGGCCCATTCTTCTTTCTGCTGGAGAAGCATACTGTTGTAAAAGCTCACAGTGTCCTTACATGCTCTCACTCTTGCAGTGAGTAGCATCTTTTTACTGCCCAGGGTTTGTGCAACATTAGAATATGGTCTAGACCATGGTTGAGACCTGGCTAATAGTAGCCATCATGGTTTAGCTCTGACAGTTATGTTTCCCACTGACAGCTGTTGATCAAGTTTTCTGAAGGAAGGCCTGTACTCAGTTGAAAATTGAAACTCATACTTTTTTTCCTTTTATAATAACCTAGAGAATGCTACTACTTAGTAGTTGTTGAATTTCTCCATCTTCTGCTTTACATCTTTTTTTTTTCCTGTTTATTTCTTTCATCAAAAGTGTTAAAATGTAGGAGACACCCTGTGTTCCAGACCTAGGGGCTAGCAAGGAGGCTGTGTTCTGAGTTTGATATAATAATTCTTTGTGCTCATCCTTTGGATGATCTCACCCTCTGGCAAAATCACATAATTATTGTATTGTTTTGTTTGTTGTTTAAAGTACCTCCCTTTCTTCAGGGAGAAGTTTAATTGAAAATATCTTTTCAATATTTTCAGAACACTACTCTTTTCTGGTTTTCCTTCTATTTCCCTCCTACCTAATGCTTCTTCTCTTTCTCTTTTACTAGACTGTCCTCCTCCAAGTCAGGATTCTATCCTAGGTCCTCTTCTTCTTTTATACTACTTCCTTTGGTGATCCCATCAGCTTCCATGGATTTAATTACCGTCTTCCTTATATTGATGATTCTCTAATCTACCAATCTCTCTCCTGATTTCTAATCTCATATCTCCACCTGCCTTTCAGATATCTCAAATTGAATGTCCAGTAAACATCTTAAACTTGACAAGTCTGAAACAAAACTCATAACTTTCCCTTTTATCCCCTCCTACCTTCCATATTACTGTAGAGAGCAATATCATCCTCTCACTACTTCAAGCTTGCAACCTAGGAATCACTCTGAATTCCTCACTAACTCTCGTTTTGCCCATCCAAGCTGAGCCTATTGATTTCACTTTTGCATCATCTCTCATATATTCTTCCTTCCCTCCTCTGAAACAATTACCCTTCTAGTGCAATTCCTCATCACCACCACATTGCTGTTGTATGGGCCTGTCTTAAATCTCTATCCATTCCAATTCAACTTCCATTCAGTCAGTAAAGAGATTTTCCTAAAATGCAGGACTACTTACTCAATAACTCCAGTGACTTCCCATTGCCTCCAGATGCAAATGCAAAACACTCTAATCACCTGGCCCCCTTCTTTGTTTCCAGTGTTAGTATATCTTACTCCCTAAAATGGACTCTAACTCAGACTGTTCTTCTGACTGTTCCATGAATAAAACACTCCCTTTCTTTGCTTTGATCTTTCTCTCTGGCAGTTTCTCATTCTTGGAATGTTTTTCCTCTTCCATTTTGACCACTGACCTCCTTTTCTTCGTTTAAGTTCTACTTATAATTCTACCTCTTATAGGAAGCTTTCCTCAACTTCTCTTAATTTTAGTGTCTTCCCTCTGTTAATTATTTCTTATTTATCCTGTATAAAGCTTGCTTTATATATACTTGTATGCTCTCTCTCCATTAGATTGAAAGCTCTTTGGAAGCACAGATTATCTTTTGGGTATGACACATAGAAGGTTCTTAATAAATGTTTACTAAATGAATGAATGAATTCTTCAATAAATTCTGCTGGAAGATAACTCAGTTATATATTGGATTTTGCTGTCATTTTCTAGTGATTCAGAAGTAATATTTAGCACATAACTATAAATTCAGAGGACATTTGTTGCTAAATGTGGAAGAATGGGCAAGAGAGCCTGATCATCAATCCTTGAAGCCCCTTGAATCTAGGACACTGACAAGGTTTTTATTTTTCCTTAGAATCTGCTAGAATAAAAACAACTAAGAGAATGTGTCATGTTAATCAATAGCAATTCACAAAACAATTTAGCCATGCAAAATGGGACCCAGATTCATTAGCTATTATAATGCTTTATATAATATATGCAAATTGTGCAATATTTATATTTTGAATGCATCTCCTTTCAAGTACCATTTTCTGTATAATGCCTTTTCTGATCTTCCAGTTATTATGCTCTGCCTCCAAAAATTATCTTGCATTCACTTTACATATTTTAATATATAATATTAAATTATTGTGATTATTATTGGATTTATTACTATTTTGTTATATATTATTACTATTAATAATGTTGTCTTACTATCTTTTTAAATACATAAATATATATGTAAATATGCACACTATACATATACATACACACATACATATAAAATTTCCCCTGACACTTTATCCCTTTCAAGCAGAAGACACAGACATTCTGACTTCTCATGATTTCCATGACTAACTATCTTATCCTGCCTTTAATCCTGGCTCCAAGGTCCTTATGTCTTGCACTCCCATGTTCTACGAAGATCATCTTTGGCACTTGAAACTTAAGACAAATGAACTAACAGAAAAGGCAAACAAATGTTCCTACGTCTGTATTTCAGTCAGAATAAAAGAAGTAACAGGGAAAAGTTCTTCCTCTCCTGCTCATTCAGTTCATGTTGCCCATGCTGTGGGCGAACTGTGTGATCTTCACCTTCAGGATGCAGAGCAGAAAAGAATGGTGGAAAGGAGGAAAGGTCTTGGTTTTGCCAGTTTTAAAAACCTATTAGACAATCCAACCCTAGCTCATGTGGTAGGAGATGCAGAGACCTTCAATGTTAGGCAATCTGAATATATTCCAAGGGCCCCTCAATGACCCATCCAGTGTTAGGTAAACTGGATAAGCTCAAACGTGTCTGTGTCATACACTTACATACATGTATACATACTACATACACATATATGTATATTACACACATATACATATATGCTAATTTTTATCTAAAAATGTAGATATAGACTTTTAAAGCACTATCTTGCTTCTGTTTCTGTTCCTAGTACTTAGCAAAGCATACTGGCTTACACATTAATCAGTGTTTAAAAAATATTTGTTACTTTTTTCCTGCTTTAGTAGTTTGACCACTGGCACATACTGATCAGACAGGATAATATTAAATATCACAAAAATATTTATGATGAATAGTTTTGTTTAAGATGCTAATACAAGACTCATGTTTTCAATAATCTTACTGATTCAGCTTGAAGAAAGATCATCCCAAATGACTATATGTATTTCAGTGAGCTGTGTTCTGTGTGTATTTATCCTCCTCTGAATTGTTCTTTTAAATTCTTCCATTATTCTTCTTTGTTCCTTTTCAGATTTCTCCCTTAAAACAGGACTGTCCAACAAGCAATTTTTTGGTGGGGGAAGGGTGCCAGCATGTAATATTGTACAAGATATTTCCTAGTTTTGTCTTTTATTGATGGGCAATGCAATTCCAACACCTTCAGTGTAGCATCGATAACTGAAGATTACTTACTTGGCTTGGCAAGTTTCTTGTAGTACATTTATAAATTATTTACTGCTCTGAATGACTGCAAAAGCTGTTCCAATACATTATGTTACATATGTAAATGGTACCATATTTATCACACTACTACTCTTGTTACAGACAGAATTGCTTTCAGAGTCTTCAGAAACACATGTCATTTTAAATACCAGTAGAATTTGCTCTATGTTATCATTATCTTTTCAGAAAATGCATTTTGAGAAATAGTCCATTTTCTTCTTTTCACATATGAAGGCAAAATGGCTATTGATTTCTTTAATTTTTAAGAATTTCTTCAGTTTTTTTTAATGCTTATGTATTTCTTTCAAGGGTTTGTTAAAAGTCAACTAAGCATGTTTATTTTATAAAGGGAAGATACACATAAAGGTACTAGATAAGTTCAGTAATTCATCTTAACATTTTAATCAACCATATTCCAAGTTCAAATCCAATTCTTGCCTCTACAAGGTAAAGTTATTGACACATGATTGACCTTAAAGAAGTAAAAGGAGAGGATTCTGGGAAGATGGCAGAGTAGATAAAAAAAAGTCCAGGCTTTTCAGATTTATCTACAGCATGAATACTATATTGCTGTGGTTAAAAACAAATAAGAGTTGAGGCAAAACAGTGGTCCTTCTGGGACAACGGGAAAAAACTGAAGGAAGATACGAAGACTGAGATTTGGCCCCTGTGAAGTATAGACACCTCCAGGCTAGTTCTGCTGAAATTTCAACATAGTGGAGTCACAATTAGAATTATGTAGGACCTAACAGTGGCTATATTAAAAGACTGTAGATCTTGGAATATTATATATCAAAGAACAAAAGAACTAGGGTTGGAGCCAAAAATTTCAGACCCAGCAAAGTTAAGCATAATTCTGAATGTAAAAAAAAAAAAAAAGGATATTCTATGAATTTCCAGATGTCCAGGATTTTGTTGCAAAACACAAACAATCCCCCAAACTTGAACTTAATAGAAAATTCAAAATATAAGATCCAAGAGAAATATAAGATAAACATCAAAGACTTTCAAGGGACTTAGTAAGGATAAATGTTTATATTTTATATGTGGAAATGTAAATGATATGCCTAAGATTGTCTTTAGTAATTGGGAATTCAAAAGAAAGTTTGGGATAGAGCCTAGTATCATATGATCTGAAAAAGGCAAAACTGTGTAGGAAAAGGTAAAAACAGTTATGTGAATAAGGTGCCAGAGCAAGAACTGACAGAGAGGATTTGGAATCCTACTTACATCAGGCATGGGTTAAAGAGGGAACAATACATCTATATCTAGAAGAGTATAAAAATCTTCTAAATTTATAAAGCAATAAGTGGGGGAGGGAATAGGATAAAGGGTATAAAGTGGTATAGATTAATAAGAATAGATTAAGGGGAATGGGATAAAGAGGGAGGGAAAGGATAAAGGAGAAGATAAAGGAGGGATCTTTTGTGTGGAGTAGCTTAAGTGATAGCAAGGCAGAGTAAGGTTTTAAGTATAGCAGATTAGAGCAGTAGGGATAAGAAATAAGATACATACAAACATAGTAACAATGATCAGGAGTAGAATTTATTAGAAAAAAATCAGGGCTAATAATCATTGATTTCAGATATAATTAAAGCCAAAATAGAATTAATCAAAAAAGAAAAAATAGGGAAACTACACTATATGCCAATATATAATCAATTAATATTAATCAATATTGTTTGAGACTATTTAAAATATGTGTAAGGTTGGAATATTGTTATGGTGTAGGTGATGAGTTGGTAGACTTAGAAAATATAGAAAGACTTGGACTTAGGAAGAATGATGACAAACAAGCATTCTTACATGAATGTATATAAATATATTTATGGATATGTATGATTAGAGATATTCCATGTATATATATGTATATATATGTATATGTATGTACATATATGCATATAGTATATATGTGTATAGATATATACAATATATTTAAGTTTATTGTCTTCTTAGGGGAGGTGAAGGGGAGAGGAAAGGGGAGAAAAAGAATAAGGTAAAAAGTGCACAGCAGAGAACAAAAGAAAACCTACAAGATAGTAAAGAAAAGATGGATAACTCTGAACATAAGTATTCATTATATATACTTTCTTGAAATGGAAATTTATTGTCTCATATTTTGAATCTTCTCTGGTATTCTGCTGTTCACATGGTAAAGTTTTTTTTTTCTTTTTTCTATTTTGGAATAAATTTTTAAAAGTAAAAAAAAAATAAAATAAAAGATTTTGATCTGCCAGAACTTGTTAGAAAAATATAAATTCTATTTTATACTCACCAATTAAGCCATACCTTTTGAGGTATCCAAACCTCATACAAATGTGGAAACTGAGAAAAGTTAAGTGATTTCCCCAGGTTTTAAGTAGTAAGATTAGTGTTAGTAAGATTAAGTATCCAAATCTAGATTTGCACTTTGATCTTCCTTAATTCAAGATTTAGCATTTCAGCACTATTTCCCCTAAAGTTGTCAATTATCTCCTCATTTAGATAGCACTATGATGAAGTGGATGGAGTACTGGACTTGAAATGAGAAAGACTCAAGTACAAATCCAATTTCAGAAACCTATTAAATGTGTGACTTCACTTAAAGCCATTAACTTTTCTCAACTTGTTTTCCTCATTTGTAAAATGGAAGCAATAATAACACTTACCTTCCAGAGCTGTCATCAGGATAAAAGCAGACAATATTTGTAAAACATTTTGCAAACCTCAAAGCTCTATAAATACTAGTTATTATTATTATTATTCTCATTCAAATGCTTTCATTTCTTGTTTTTTACCTCTTTGCATAAAGCATTGATGACTACTCCTTCCTCCTGGTTATAGCAGCAGTAGCAGCATCATTAGTATGAGATAGCTAGGTGGTACAGTGAATAGAGGGCCACCCTGGAGTCAGAAAGACTCATCTTTCAGAGCTCAAATCTGGCCTCAGATACTTATTAGCTGTGTGATTCTGGGCAAGTTACTTAACCCTATTTGTTTTAGTTTCCACATTTGTAAAATGAACTGGAAAAGGAAATGGCAACCTCCTCCAGTATCTTTGCCAAGAAAATTCCAAATGGAGTCACAAAGAATTAGACATGACTGAAAAAAAGACTAGAAGACTAAAATAGTGGTAGTAGTAATCTCAATTGATAAATCAAATGCTTTTCTCCCCTATTAATTCTTATCTTTGCCCTCTTTGTAGCATTCAACACTGTTGACTACCTTTCCTCTTGGTTGTTCTTTCTGAATTTGGTGACACTACTCATTATGTTTTTATTTCTACTAGTCTAACCATTACTTCTTAGCAAGATCATGAAACTAGTACCAATCTCTTCACATAAGTGTACAAACAAGAAGACTATACAATGATCAATTCTGATGGACATGACTCTCCTCAACAATTAGAGGATTCAAACCAGTTCCACTTGTTCAGTGATGAAGATGGTTGTTTACACCCAGAGAGAGAACTATGAGAACTGAGTATGGACCATAACATAACATTCTCATTCTGTCTGTTGTTTGCTTGCATTTTGTTTTCTTTCCCAGTTTTTTTTCTTCCTTCTTGACCTGATTTTTCTTGTGCAATAAGATGACTGTATAAATATGTATGCATATATTGGATCTAACATATATTTCAACATATTTAACATGTTGTGGACTACCTGCCAGCTAGGGGAGGAGGTGGGGGTAAGGAGGGGAAAATTTGGAACAAAAGGTTATGCAAGGGTCAATGTTGGAAAAATTACCCATGCATATACTTTGTAAACAAAAAGTATTAATTAAAAAAAAAAAACACAGGTCTGATCATTTCACTTTTCTAATAAAGAATTATCAATGTTTTTAAGATTAAATTCAAACTTTTCTTATATCTTTTTTGAAAAGTCCTTTCAATCTGGCTCTAATTTATCTTCTCAGTTATCTTACCATCACTCCCCCTTTATTGACTAATTAAACTAGTAGTCTCCTATTCTTACTCAAATATTACATTCTATCTACTGATTTGGTGCTTTTATACAAAAAAAGCTATTTGTTATGCCTGTAGTACGCTCTTTCCTTGTCTCTACCTTTTGCTATTTTCAATTAATTTCCTTTAAGGTTGAGCTAAAATGTATAATTCTATGAGACCTTTCTTCATTATCTCCCCATTTTGTATTTTATATATATATATATAACAAATATGTATTTTACATCTAGTATGAAAATGTCATTGAATGGCTCAAAGGGAGGCCTAAAACACATCTTTAGTATCCTAATCTCTTACAAGGGAAACTTTATTTCCTATCGAGAGTGAAAGAAAGAGATTAAGATTAGATCACTGAGGGAAAAAAATAGAGAAAGAGAGAGAAAGGGAGGGGTGGAAAAAGGGGAAGAGAGAGAGAAAAAGAGAGAGAAGCAGGGTGGAAGAGAGAGGGGGGGAGAGAGACATAGAGGGAGAGAGAGAGACAGGGAGAGAGGGGGGGAGAGAGATAGAGGGAGAGAGAGACAGGGCCAGAGGGAGAGAGACTGAAATAAATAGAGAGAAAGGGAGAGAGACAGAGAGGAAGTGGGGTGAGGAAGGGAGGGAAGAGAGATGGAGGGGGAGAGAGAGAAAGAGAAAATTGGGTTAGAATTATATCTATCTTCTCTTATATATTATTAATCTAGGAAATATAATTTTCCAGTTCAAATTAAACTTCTGATTGCCAGTCATTAATGTGGAAAGGCAGAACAAAACTTTGTATCCAAGGCTTGATTCCTTTCCTATCAAGTTTCAGTTTCACAATTAAAATACATATAACAGATAGCAAAAAAACCCCTCAATTTATCCAAACTGATAACAAAACAGAAGTCAAAAAAATTACACATATGAGAATACTTACTAGACCCTACGTATACATATATATGTATATATGTGTGTATATATATAATAAAAGAGCTCTCCTATTGAGAGCAAGAAAATCCAACCTAACCCAATCAAAAGAGACCCATATCACTTAAGGAGAAGTTCTCTGAAGTCTTTAGTGTAGCAAACTCGGGATAGGAACAAGATGAAGACTTCTTGCTCAACTCAGATTTACCTCTTCCCACAGTCTTATTCTTTCTTTAGCAACCTGAAGTGGAGTTGACATCATCCATCTTCTGTCTTGAAGGTGAAAGTCAGAAGCATATGAAGAAAGTACAGAGACCAGAGGAAAGTACCAGACTAGAATAAAGCAAACCTATCCAACCCTATCTCTCAGGCAGATGGGGCATTGATTTATACAATTGAGGAGCCCATATCCCTAAGTTCTGATACTCTAGTTACATCCATGTCTCTAGTTCATGTAGTTTATCACAGCATGTATGTTCTGAGGGATTAAATTACTTTGTTTTTGTCTGTGTCCTAGAAATATTCATAAATATTGAATTGAATATTTTATCTTTATATTTCTAATCATATTGAATATACAATTTCAATATTTCAGTAAATCATTATCTCACAATTTAACACAACCAAAAAGATTATAGGAAATAGTAATTAAATGAAAAGATGGTGTAAAAGTTCTCTGTACAATGACAAATAGAGAAACTTGTTTCATCATATGACTTCCAAGACAATATGATATACCATTTCATGATATAATTGATAATTTCTTCTTGTAGTTCTCAAGATAAGTGTGAAACTAAGGGAAGGAGTGTTTTTCCTTCACCCCAGTCTCAGAAAGAACAGAATGTATTACAAGGTGTTGATGTGGTCATAAAATAACTATAAAGATGTGTCTAGACCAGATCCCTTTATGAGATACAAACTCTTTTCCAATTGAGTCTGACAAGGGAATTGCATGATTGACTGAGCAAATAAATTAGCCACACCCATGAGGGCTTTAAATAGCTAAACCCTGAAAGTATCCAGTCAATCAATACTTAGAACTTTTGTAAAATGAGATTCCTTAAGGGGAAGATCAGGACAATTCTGGAAATTTGCACATAAAAAAGGTCCATAAGGAAGATAATTATAGTTTATAGCAAACATATTGCAAAAGATGAATAAACAGAAAAATTCCATGAATGACTTGACAAGATCCCTAAATCAAATCAACAGAGCCTTCCTAATTATTTCAGGGTCAAGATGGGCATAGGGGATGGAGGGAATGACAGCAAGTCTATTGTTGGAAAATTTATTCAAGATTGCAAAGAGGAATTTTTTCCTCTTTTTTTTAGACTTTTGACAATCTTTATGCCTATATATCAAGAATGCTTTTTTCCCCCCTGAAGAGAATTAGAGGTCACCATTAACATGGTGAGTAATGTCCTAAAATTTTTTTTGCTGACTTATTAACATAAAATGACTAATCATTGAGATGGGCATCATATCAGAATTATCCTTCTGTATACAATTTTAAAAATTGACAAATTTAAGTAAAGGTAATCATCAATATCAAATTAAAAGGCTAAAGATGAGAAGAAAATGTATGTAATTGCAATGATTTTAATTTGTTCTATTCAACTATTGAGACAGAAAAGAATTGATGTTTACAAGAGGGCAAAGGATATGTGCATGTTAAATGTTGATTACTACTCTGATCAAATGAATTCATTTCTCCCTTCTTTCAAATTATTCTTAATTGAACTTCCAGAATTTATGTCAGTGGAAAAATCACCACATGCTTTCTTCATTGTTTTGGAAGTCCTGGCTAGTTTTATAGGATCTAAAATTAGAGCTTTATCTGATGAAAGACCATCAGGAATTAGAAAACAGAAGCAGAAATAGTACATATTGCCAAGAGTAGGAGCTAGAATATGGAAAAAATACAATTAATCATTTAGGATACTGAGGAAGAAAGAACAAGCCCTAAGATAAAAAAAAAAAGGGTTTTGTCTCCCTAGTAGCCCAAGAATGGTATAAAATCAAAAGATCTAGACTAGAGCTGGAATATGAAACCTTATTTTTAGAAAATTTATTTGTATTGTATTTTCATTATTTCTTAGTTATTCAATCCAACAAATTTTTATTGTGTTCCTAACACTATGTTAAAACACCATTGGAATACAAAAAAAATAACCAAAACTTTGCTGAATCACATTTCCTCTTCTTTAAAATGCAGGGTTTGGTTCTATGTTGTTTTCTATGGCCTCTAAGGAACCTTCTAAATCTAAATGTAAGATCCTGTTATCCTTACATACAGAAGTTTGTAATCTGTGTGGAAGCTGACAAATATACAGAGCAACTAGAGGAGATTACAAGGAAGCATATGATAACACAATATTTTGAAAACATTCACGTTCCATACATGTAGAATAATCTTGCTTGGAATATTCATTTATTCATGTGAAAGATGAATAAATTTTGTAGGAGGACTACTAAGTTTTAAGTATCCTGAACAAACTACATGCATGATATCCATTGGCCATTTAAAAAAATAACAACATATCAGTCACAAGCTCTCAGGCCTCTCAGACCTTAAGTAGAGCATCTTCTGAAATCTGTACAGCAACTGAAATCTCTTATAGAATACAAAAGAAAAAGTTGTCCTTTAAGGATCAAGGGTCCTCCCTACTTAATAAGAACTTATTTCTGTAGTAGAGGCAAATGTTATTTTTTTTTATTTTTCATCACTCTTTCTTTGCACATTCCTGAGTTACACATTCTCAGCTTAGCTTAAAGCAATAAAAAGAATATATCTGGAGTTAGAACAATAAACTGTGTTGGATACTTACATAGACAGAGGAAGGAGAGTGATGGGAATAAATGAGGACTCTCCAACTCCCTCAGATCCTTGGCTCCAAAGCCCAAAGGGAACAAATGAAAAGTGGATAAATTCCTAGATCCCAGAAGCACTGTGTGGGAAGCACATTCAGGAAAATTGCAAACTTTATATAAGGTCACCCCTTAATTAGATCAGTGAGCCATATAATGGCTCATATAATGGCCATATAATATAATCATATAATGATTCAGTGCTCATGATTATATTTGATTTTTTTTTTAAGCTGGGATAGAAGTTCACTTTAAGTGGTCACATCCTAGGCATCCTTTTCTACAGTCAGAATCTTTTTCTGTTGTTTGCTCACTTTCCCAGCTTATTAACTTTTAATTCTTTGTTAAAGTAAGGCTCTATTTCCAGGATAGAGAATGCAATATAGCAAGCTTCAGGGGTTTTGTGCAGCTGTTTACAGAGATATTTCTAGGGACTGTAAGTTTTCAGTTCTTCCAAGATGTGAAGGAGAAGGGTCTTTACTATTCTCCTGGCCTGTGTGGTTTGGTCTGTGAATGACCACAAGTACTCTTTTCTGCTCTGGAACTGTGAGGAGGGTCCCTCTTTACTGTTTCTGCAAGTTCCAGTATGTTAGTGGACTGCTACCCAGGACTGAAACCCACCTTTGAGGATAGCCAAACAAAAGAGTCCTGCCTAGGGCTAACCAAGAGATCCTTGTAATCTCCTTCTGATTGTCATCTATGAGCTGAGACTTCTGCAAGCAGCTGCTGCTGATTCAGTGACTTCCAACACCTGTTCCTGGTTTGCTGGTACCTGTGTTATGCTGGTGTACCCTGGGCTGGTCTGACCAGGGCTGGTCTGTGCTCCACTCTCACCATAGTGTGAAGAAAATCTTTTCTGCCGACCTTCAAAGGGTCTTGGGCTGGAAAAACTGCACTATCATTTTGGGGTCCTGATACTCTAGAATTTCTTTAGAGTCATTATTTGAACATTAAAGTTATTTGGAAGGGTTAAGGGAAAAGCTCAGGCAAGTCCCTGCCTTCTTCACTCCACCATCTTGGCTCTCTCTCTAGGCTTCCTTTTCTAGCCCTAGAATTCTAAAGTTCCTGGGCTTCTCTGTCTGTTATGGCTCCTATTTAAGACAAAATACTCAGTCTTCTCTCCCACCCTCCCCAAGCTGGAAAAAAAAAAAACCCAACAAAACTATACTTTCTAAGTATTGCTGATATGGAACTATTTAAGTCTTAGATTGGTTTCCTAAATCACTTACATTTGTTGATTTCTATTGTAAAAATATTCTGCTATTTTTACATTTCACAATTTGTTTAATCTTACCTCAATCAATGGTTATCTAATTACATTTTTCTTAGTTTTTGTAACCAGAAAGAGCAAAGTTATGAATGTTTGATTAAAAATAAGATTTTTGTTTGTCATTAACCTCCAAGAATTGATCTAGTTAGTAGTGGGATCCCACTAGGCCAAATAATAACTTTTTTTACATGACTACAGGTTTTTTTTTTAAACCCAGATTTATCAGAATAATTCGCAGTATCACCAACAATGTATTAAGGTACCTATTTTTCCTCCCACACTATTTCCACTTTTAAAAATTACCTTTGTTGGCAATTATATATTGGCAATTCCATTATATTAGAGTGGATGAAATTAAATCCTAAAGAGTAAAAGTGGCTTGTCCAAGGTCATAAAATAATATGATGATAGTTGATATTCACCACCATGATCTAGTTCTCTTGTCTTCCTGTTATGAGGATTCAAGAATGTTAGCCTGATCTGTACATTTTTTTGGAGGAGCTATAATATAACTTGATTCCTCAAGCCTTTCTTAAAAGTATAACTTTTAAATTACCTCACAGAGAAAATTAATATATTAAATGAATCAGAGCATTAGGTAATATTTATGAAGCTTAAGCTTTTATGTCAAAATGAAATTTTTTGATATGATTTTATTATGGTTTTGTAAATATTTCAAGTTGGACTTTTATAATATTTCTATACTGGCTTTCATCTAGCTATCCCATTTACAGAATCCTTTCCAGTCATTATTAATCAACACAAATACTGAAAGAATTTCTATTGGCCTTTGTCTGTCCTATGAACTATCAGTTCAAAAGCAGGGGGTCAAAGTGCTGAGCTAAGAGCAATTTGCAGAAGATTGGAGACGGGTAGTTATTCCACTGAATCTGAGCTAAAGATAAAATTTCACAGTTGATATTTTCACCATTCATGTGGCAAATACAAACAAAATTGAGTGTCAATGTGGATTTACCAATAAACTGTATAACATGTGCAGCCTCATTGTCTAATTTGTTCTGCCAGCTGAGTTTTGGATTTTTCTTAGCACAATACAATAAAGATGTTTATATGCTGTTGTGGTGGAACCTCCATTAGGAATGAGGAAAACCTGTGTCTGGTCTGTTTGCACTCTTTTCAGATAATATCATCCCTTTGTTTTTAAACTTGACTATATTTTTGATTTTTGATAACCATTCTCATTTACTTTTTGAACTGAAGGAAACTTGTCTATGTTGATTTGAAATAAACAGATTTCTACATTGGATGTGGTCTGTACTTAAAAATGTACATGATTTGAAACATGCAACAGGAAAAGAACAGATTTTTATGGTATATTGGAGCTGAGTGGTAGGAATGAGGGTCCATTCTCCTACTCAAATCTTACTTATGGCTTTGGATAGTGGAGGAGATAGTTATAGATTTGGAGTTAAGAAGGCTTAAATTAAAATCTGGCCCCAGATACTTAGCAGCTGTGTGCTCCTGGAGAAGACATTTAACTTCTGTCTAACTCAATTTTCTCAGCTATAAAATTAAGATAAAAATAGCATCTCTTTCACAGGTCTGTTATGAGGATCAAATGTGATAATATTTGTAAGGCATTTTACATAGTGTCTAGTATATAATTTGTACTTAGTCCTTGTTTCTTCTTCCACCTTTCAATGATCCTGTTCTATTTCACTGATGAATCAACATGGGATGGGAAAAAAGGGGCAGAGTACTAGATATGAAATCAGAGAATCTGCACTATAAACATCTGTGCTAGAATCCTGGCTCCTGGATCCTTGACACCTGTATGATTTCAAATGCTAAAAGGAGGGGTTTGGACTAGAAAATATCAAGGTCACTTTCAGCTCTAAATCCCATGATGATTCTGTACTTTAGTTATCCTTGTCAATTAAAGATTAAGATATTGCCATTTTATTACTTTAGATATTTGGAATGAGGTGGGATATAATTAATAATAGGTTTTTCCAACTCAGTCACATTCAGAACAATAGTTTTAATAAATGACAGTGATCAGATTGAGGAGGCTGCTTTCTTTTGTGAGTAGAGTTTAACTTCTTTAATTCAAAACTGACCTTCATAACAAAGGAATGTAAGATAATTGTCGTATTTCTGTAGTCTCCTTCCTTCCTCTCTTCCCTCCCCACTTCACCCCAGGTTCTTTCTCAACCTTCTCTTCTGCCATCTGCTAATTTGAATTTTGGAGATTTGTGCATCTCGGTTAATGTATGCTTAACAGGGTTTAAGAGAGGTAATCTACTTTCATCCTATCTATAGAAATGCTTGTATGCCAGTTTTCTGAGAGCTGTATAAGAATTATACCTCCTGCTCCAAATCATTATTGATCAGAGAAATGCAAATTAAGACAACTCTGAGGTACCACTACACACCTGTCAGATTGGCTAAGATGACAGGAAAAAATAATGATGAATGTTGGAGGGGATTCAGGAAAATTGGGACACTGATGCATTGTTGGTGGAGTTGTGAACAAATCCAACCATTCTGGAGAGCAATCTGGAATTATGCCCCAAAAGTTATCAAATTGTGCATACCCTTTGATCCAGCAGTGTTTCTATTGGGTGTATATCCCAAAGAGATACTAAAGAAGGGAAAGGGACCTGTATGTGCAAGAATGTTTGTGGCAGCCCTGTCTGTAGTGGCTAGAAACTGGAAACTGAGTGGATGCCCATCAATTGGAGAATGGCTGAATAAATTGTGGTATATGAATGTTATGGAATATTATTGTTCTGTAAAAAATGACCAACAGGATGAATACAGAGAGGCCTGGAGAGACTTACTTGAACTGATGCTGAATGAAATGAGCAGGACCAGGAGATCATTTATATACACTTCAACAATAATACTATATGATGATCAGTTCTGATGGATGTGGCTCTCTTCAACAATGAGAGGATTCAAAACAATTCCAATTGTTCAGTAACGAAGAGTCATCTACAACCAGAGAGAGAACTATGGGAAATGAGTTGTGGACCACAACATAGCATTTCAATTCTTTTTGTTATTATTTGCTTGCATTTTTTGTTTTCCTTCTCAGGTTTTTTTCTTTTTTTCTAGATCCGATTTTTCTTGTGCAGCAAGATAATTGTATAAATATGTATACATATGTTGGATTTAACATATATTTTAATATATTTAACAAGTATTGGGCTACCTGAAATCTAGGGGAGGGGCTTGGAGGAAGGAGGGGAAAAGTTGGAACAAAAGGTTTTGCAAGGGTCAATATTGAAAAAATTACTTGTGATATGTTTTGTAAATAAAAAGTTATAATAAAAAATAGAAAATACCCTCCCCAAACCAAAACAGAATTATACCTTCAATTTATTGTTTTTGATGGATTTGCATGTTTGTATAGAGCTGAAAATTTCACTGAAAGTCCAAGATCTAGCAAGAACTCATTAATTATACCTCCTCTCAAGCAAAAATGTTCTCTGTTTATTCAGTGGGGTTTAACCAGTCTACAATCTTTAAGTAGCAGACATTCAGCTTAAAAATACTGAGATCTTTATATTTCCAAATCCCTTCCCAGAGCAGTATTGTTAACACTTCTTTTTGACAGTATGTTCATTTGTTAGTATTAAAGTTGAAATTCAGCACATATTTGTATGTTTTGGCATAATTCATATGATAGTTTCTGGCTGGTTCATTTTCTTATTTGCTTAGTTTTTATAAGTTATATCAGGAATCAGTGATTTGGGGAACATGATACAAAATGTAATTTGGCAAAAGAAGGAAAAGATGGAGAGAGGTAGCGGCCCCTTACACGAATTTGCTTTAGATAAGCAGGCAACAATTTTATCTGAGGTTTCATTCTTTTAAAAAATAAGGTATAATGATGCCTTATTTTGTTTGGACATAAGTTATGTATGAATATTACTACATTTCCTTTTCACTACATTGACTACTTGTGGAAAAGAAAAATATTTAAGCAAAGTCAATGAACACAGTGATCACATCTTACAGTACATGCAACTTTTTATATCCCTTATGTCTTACTTTTCTTTTGGAGAAGAATGGCATATTTCATTATTTTCTTTCTGATTCATCAAGAATTTTGCCATTTTTTGTGTATTTTCTTTTCATTTACATATGTAACACTGATTACCATGCCTAGAAATCCAATTTGGTTAGATTTCACTTCTATCATGGAGTATCTTGCACCCTTAAGGTGATATCGAGGATCTCTGCAAATGGCTTCAGATCACACTGATGGTGTTCATTTAATTTTAGGGGAATTATCCTGTACTCCATTTCCATTCAGCCACTAACAAGTTTGGATTAGCTTTTGCAAAAAAAAAAAAAAAAATTCCTAAAGACATCTTTACAAGTATAAAAACCTTACTTCCCCAAATACAAAGGAGACATAATCCTTTCCTTCTATTTCACTTTAGTTTCTGGGCAGAAGGGGGATTAGATTAAAAACTTAACCAGGTGACTAGGGAATAAAACAATCCCAGTTCCAAGGTAAGAGCTCTCCTCATGCCTCAGACACTCTTGTTTCTCAAGACTTCCCTCCTGGGCTGGTTTCCAAATCCTACCTGGAATCTTGACTCCTTTCTAAGACTATATTGTAGTATTCCTAAAACCAGAAGACTTTAGGATCATTGACAGATTGTTCAAACAATGACATTCCTAAAGTTTGGGGGCCTCATGATTATTGATAGAAGGTACTCTATCATTCCCCTCTGAAACAATGTGAAGCCCAAATTCATTTGAGACAAAGAGACAAAGCTCATACCTTCATGACCTGCTTCAGGCTGATAAGAGACATAGAGCTGTCCTGCCTAGTGGGGTTCAGACTGAGGGGGGGAGACATGTGATTTGACAGGGGTGGGGGCAGCATCCAAGGGATGCTGAGTGGCAGAATCAGGTATCAGGTGATATTCAGGTTGTGAAGTCTAATTCTTAAGCTGTCTTCTCCAGGATACACCAATTTTCCATATGCAACCACTGACTTTTCAGAGTGTGAAGAAATACAATGCTAAATAAATAGTATTTTAAACCAAAAAAGGGATAGGTATTTTTGACCTAGTGACAGGAATATAGAAGAATGACTGCTAGTTTTCTCTTGCATCCAAGTTGCCAAGATTTTCTCTGAGACTCTATAAAACTTCAAGGTAACTGCACGGCTACAGTACTAGCTTCCAGGGAAAGAATCACTCACCTGACCCAGCTATAGGTGAGGGCTGAGGGACATTCTATAGCAACAGTGTTTGAAAAAAGGGAAAAAAAACCCGTTTTGTTATCCAATTTGACTCAGCTGAGTGTACAAGATTTGACTAAAAGAGAGTTGTTGGTTATTCCCTAGGTGTGCTACTCCAAGGAAGTCTCACAAAAAAAGTGATAACACTAAAAAAAAAAAAAAAAAAAAAAAAAAAAAAAAAGTGAAAGCAACACATGACAAGTAAAACAGATGGCAGCAGTGAATGACAGCTTTGGCAGTAGAATGAAACAGCGGCAAAGCATAATAAATTGCAGATGAGGCATGAGATGTGTTCCAGCTTTAAATTATCCTTTTGTTTACCTGGATATGTGAATTATCCAAGGTATATTCCCTCTTTCTCCTAGTCAAAAGTCTTCAGGACATTGTACTCACTTTGTGTTTGAGGAATGAGAAAGATTCTACCATTTATTTTTCCCTCATTATTTACTTTGGAATTCTGTTCTAACTAAAATGTTTTGCTATTTGATTTATGGTCCTTTCTTGACTTGTTGGTGGAAAAGATTCCAGATAGGAACTTATGCTTTATTTTCACAATTATATAGTTTTTAAAAAATACTTTATACTTTTAAAAAATACTTTATACTCAAGCTGGGATAGCAAAGAATTCCTTTACCAAATAGGAACCCTTTACAATGGAAATTATATAGTAAATCTAGACCATTTCCCTAAAATGAATGAAAAAATATGTTGAGGATGGCTTTGGAGAGATATTTTGGAAATATCAAAGATATTTTTATTAACTGTGTAGATGGGCTCACTATTTTTCATAACATTCTACTAGATTCTACTAATGGGTAAAGTCTATGACTTAATAAAAATAGTTTTGTACAGCACTCAAGACAACCCAATGTATGCATGGATGCTTATTATATGTTATTTAGTGGTATTAGGCCTCTCCTATATATCTCATCTGTATGCCAGATGTACATAAAACTACAGTTATCTCTTTCACATTGTGAATTATTTTGACATTGTGGTTTTGATATATTATGGGTTGGCATAAGAAATTAAATGGGAATTTTTGGGGAGTTTTGCAGAAGCCACAAATGACACTCAAAGACTAGCAGACAACATAGAGCCTATGACCAAATACTTAGTCCAAATTTTAAAATAACTATACTATAAGCATTCCATAGAAGAAAAAGAAAATATTAAGATCTTCTCTAATAGGAAAGGAAGAGCAAAAAATTTTACTTGGATTTTCCAAGTCATAGGGGCGTCATGAACCTAATCTTTATGAAAGGGATAACTAGAAAGATAAGGGTGTGTGTTTTTGGAATCTATATACATTGGTCAAAATTTTCAAATTATGGATGAAACAATCATTTGTGTGTTTTAATGCATACACCTTTAATCTTGGTTTCCAAGAAGATATATTAGAAATAAAGGATGCATATGACAGAAAATCAATTTGAATGGTACATATAAGATCCTGGAATATACTAGAAAAAAGTTATTTTTCTGTTTTCAAATGAAGAAGAACAGAATTTTGCCATGATTAACTTTCCCCAAATGTCTTGCAATCAGCTTTTCATCCAAAATGGCTAAAAAAAAAGTTCTCATAAAGAGTTATTTTTGAGACTTGTCTGAATAAAACCAAACTTCTATACATGCAAAGATTTAGGGTTGGATGATGATAACAGTATTGGGGAAATGATAGAACAGACAAAATAAGTATTTAAGGGATAAAGTTTTTTTTTTTTTAATATATAAAAGTTCCCTGCAATTTGGGATGAAACACTATATTATAATAATGAAAAAACAAAGCATACCTTTATTTTTCACATATAAAGAAAGGCATTCACTACAACCTTTTGCTTTCATGACCAATGTCAGTTTTCAAGTGTGTTCAGTAATTTGTTTGCAGTCTTGAAATTTGCAGTCAATCTGGACGTTAAATTGTAGATAGAAGATGAAATGCCATTCTGAATTCCAGTGTTTGAGAGAAGTCCATCTAGTCTGAAAATGCTTGTTGTTTTTTAAATTAGTGAAGGTAAAAATCCATCCTTTATGACTTCTGGCAACTTTATCACTCACTGTTATAGGTCGTGTTAGGAAATTGAAATTTGACTCATTTCTATCAGAGACTCTTACTTATTGTTCTCTAAAGAAACATGTCCTATTCATCATGTTAGGAATAGTAATAGGAATAGTTCCCTGATTTGGCTAGAAAGGGTACTACAAATCTGTGTTCCCAGTCACCAGGGAAGTGGAGGCTTGTAGATTCCTTCAGTTCAGGAATTCTGAGCTGCAATGGCTTAAACAGATGAGGTGTCTACATTAAGTTCAGTATTAATATGGTGAACACTTGTGAATGGGGGGTTGTCTGAAGCTGGGTAAAATAGCCCAGGCCAGAAAAGGAGTAAGTTTTTATCTGATATCAGTCAATAGTGAGACTAGAAATAGTCCCTGCCCTTTCAGCCTGGGTAAAATAGGGAGACCCAGTCTTTAAAAAGAAAAAAAGAAAATCTGAAAGCTTCTCTTGCTTATGGGAATATTAGACCCAAAGTTACTAATGACAGATAATTATGTCATTAAACTGAGATAGATTATTTATCCAAATGTACTCAGATTAACAGTGAATTTACACTAGAGTAATAACTTGACTATAGAGCATTTTGCAAATAAAGGAGCTATTTTGTAAACATATAATCAAATATCTGAAATGCACACATCTTGGAAATCTTCTGAGTCCAAGGTAAAAAATTTACAATAAAATTAACTCATTTATCTATAAAGATGGAGGTAAAATGTTATGGATAATTTGAGTACATAATCCTAAAAATCATTGTTATTTGACTTTGGAAAGTAGTTTATAATTTTCTTGTCTTTTGGGTGTGTGTATAGCTTTTCTATTTTCTTAATTGTATTCTACTCAAGCAAATGTTGGTTTAAATTCATTGAGTACATGACAAGTGATAAAGATATGACCTAGAAATTAATAAAATGGTAAAGGAAATTAATAGATAATCTTCAAGTGAACAATAAAGGTTTAAATATACCAGAATTTACTTTTAGTGTAGACTTAGCTGGGAGACTGAGAACCACCCTTATTTAGATGGATTGGTTTTTTGCAACCTGGACTGTTAGGATTTCTCTTTTGGTTCAAATTATAAATAAGAATGAGTATAAGAACTGATTTGTTTATGAAGCTGACATAGGCAACTAAGTAGCACAATGAATGGAGTTAGCAAGATCCAACTTCCTGAAGTCAAATTTGGCCTCTGACACTTACTAACTTTGCCCCTGGTTGAGTTACTTAACCCTTCAGTTTGCTTCAGTTACTCATCTGTAAAATGAGGTGAAAAAAGAAATAACTAAGCACTCTAGCATCTTTGCCAAGCAAATCCCAAATAAGATCATTAAAAGTCATCCATAATTGATATGACTAAACAACAATAATAGTGGAATTGATACATTTTTTATGTACACTTTGATTCTTGTAGGACTGAGAACAAAAACTGTCCCTGCTATTGCAGGACAATGAAGAAGTAGAAATTTTCTACTCTTCTTTTCTCTAGCCATCTTGAGCCAATCCCCTTCAGTATTGGGAGATTTCCTTAAAAGTCAAGTAAAGCTTTTTCCTCCCTGCTAGCTGAGAACATGTCATTTTGTTCAAAACATCTTTTGGGATATTTTGCTATCTCATCTGATCTACCATTAATAATGATTTTTCTCTCTTAGTATTTAATAATAGGCTCCCTTCATCCTAATCAAGACTGTATTGTCACCTTCTTATAAAAATATTACACTTATTTCTGCTTTTTAGCCTTCTGTTATTTTCATGACTCCCTTTCTCTGTAGTTGCAAATATTAGCTCTCTTACAAGCCCTAACTTAAGAGTCACCATGAAGCCTCCTTTGACTAATTTAGCTCTCTGCCAAATTGATTTAGCATTTAATAGCCCTTACCATACAATTTAACCCCTTTTTGTTTGATATTATTTTATATTTAAGGCAGCTACGTGATAGAGTGCTATTATAAAGACTCATCTTTGTGAATTCAAATTTGATCTCAAATACTGTGAAACTCTGAATGTCATTTAATCTTATTTGCTTTTCAGTTTCCTCATCTGTGAAAGCAGTTAAGAGATGGAAACTACTCTAATATCTTTTCAAAAAAAACCCCTCAAATGGGTTCACAGAGAGTCAGACATTAGACTAAACAACAACAATGAAAACAACTTCAGGTATATTATCTTTCCCCTCAACAACTAGATTATAAGTTCCCTGAGGAAAGGAGCTATTTTTTATATTTATTCTATATTCCTGTAAAATATCTTGCATAGAGCAGAATACAAAGTAAGAGCTCAATAAATATTTCTCTGTTTCCAGTAATCGACTATTAAAATACAAATAATATAATCAGGAAGAATAAAACATTAAATCAGTGGCTTCCTGAATTTTTATAATGTTGGAACCCTTCATTTCACACAGAACTTTGGTAGAAAACTTTCAGTAAAAATAAAATTTTTAAAAGCATTTACTATTACTGGCATCAAATAATGTAAACATGATTTTTAAAATTGCTCTGTAGAACATTATTGCTCCTTTGGCCTGCATACAAGGAAATGAGTTCACCTTACCACAGTCAACCTTGCCCTTTTAATTCAAATTCATTGAATGTAAGATGAAGGGAGGGTACTAAGAAACATGTTTCTTTTTTTCCTCAAAGACTTATTGTACAAGTGGGGTAAAAAGGATAGGAAAGAACATTGTTAATGTGTAATAAAAAAAAAAAATCAGAGAATCTTAGGGGATCAGATTCTCCATAAGAAAACATACTTTATTTTCTGAGCCATAAGATGATAGATATAGAACTGGAATAGCCAAATCTGGTCTGGTCTTTAGAGACTATCTAGTCCAACCTCTTTATTCCATGGATGAGTGACCAAAGGCCTAGGGAAGTTACTTGACTTATTCAGAGTTACATAGGGATCAGAAAAGTACATATGGGCAAAAATTGGCCCTAAGGTCTGACAAAGCACCATACCCTTACCTACAGATGCTCTTAAAAACATTTTCCCCTCTCTTGCATTTCTGAATCCTCCCAAGCTATCTTGGGGTTTACTGGCTAGATTTCTTTCTTAAGGACCATATTTTAAATCAAAACCAATCTGATTCTAATTGGCCACCAACTGATGATAGGCAAAGCCCCCTTTGTTCATTTTTGGGTGCTGATTGACTGAGATTAAATGTAAATAGCAGTAATTTCTGCTTTGGTCATAAACCTTGAGGGACTTCTCCCAGATTCATTCATTCATTCATTTGTTTATTTAGATTTTTTTTGTTTGGTACTAGGTGAAAGAGGAGACTCTTTGCTGCAATTACTACCTAGCCTTAATCACTGAATGGGTGCAGCTTCAGTCAAAATATGACCTTTTGAAGACCTTAGCTCCCACTGCATCCAGGGCCATGTCCAGTTGTCCTGATCTATGTCAGGCCACTAGTCCCTAATGGCTCTGGAGGGGAAGGTGAGCCAGATGACCTTGTCCAGCCCTCCCTCTTTTAAATCCAATTCACGTGCATGTCATGGCATCCCCTCCCTGATATTTTGGTTCTCTTTGAGAATGAAGGACAAACAACAACATGGGGAGATCAAGGAGCTAAGTATGGACAAAAATTAGTTATAAAGTCTGACCAAAAAAAAAAAATTATTATCTAATTAGTGAATCACATGGAATATTTAAAATTGGTTCTATTCTGAAAAATAAAGGATGATTACCAACATCATTGACAGAGCCATAATTAGTATTTTAATGCCTGAGGCAAGCTTTACAAAATATACCTGGGGTAAGACCCATGAAACATGCCCTCATATCAATTGTGGTGTCAAGCTCAAATAATTTCTAATTATTCTAAGTTTTTAATAAAAATGGGACTACTAACTTAAATATACAGATCCCTGATGCTTCATAATGACTTAGTTTTAAAATGGTACCTATGTTTAATTTAATTTGTTAAATATTTTCCAGCTATATTTTACTTTAGGTTGAGTAATACTGATGTAAATTGTGTCCCCTTTAACCTTTAGGGGGCCCCTGATGTAAACTGTATCCCCCTTTGGGGGGAAGGGTGTTCCTGAGTCTCAAACTCTCTTCTAAGAGGGGTACACCTTTCCCAGACAACACCCTTCCCAAGATAAGTAATCTCATTCAATTGGAAATCTCTGGTAGGGATATAATCACCGCTATTGAATTGGAGATTAGTCCCTCCAACTGCTTCCAGCTGGGTCAGGCAAATCCTGATAAAGCCTCAGAAGGCTAATAAAAGACGATTCTGAATCAAGAATCTTTGCCAAATTCCTAATCAGGATCTATTTGCCCTTCTGCACTTAGACCGCTGATGAAGATATTTTCTTCTCAGTGTAAACTTATCTTTGCAAAAATCATCCCGACAGGATTTTTTGCCCACTAAGAAAGCTGTCTTCTTAGCAAGCTGTCTCCTTAATGCAAATAAATCCCCTTTTGCCACAAACTTCAGGTTTGCCAATTCTTTGGCAAGGGATCTGAGACATCGACCAGGAAGGATCTCTTACTCTCGGTTCTTGCAGTACTGATGAGGTGCTCCTCTTCTGTAGTACTGCAGACAATTGTCTGCCCTTTGGGTTTGGTGCTTGACACTTTTGGGTTGAGATCCTGTCCATTTGACTTCCATAGGCTGAGATAGTTGTTGGGGAAGAGTCTAAGAGGTTTGGAAGAAAGGACAGAGTAGTGGGGAAAGAGCTAGGGTCAAGTCACCTAGGGCATGGTTACCAGGTGAAGCAAGAATGCTATCTGGTAGTTTCCTATTTTAATAAAACATTCTTTGTTAATTAGGTCCAAATCTCAAATATCTTTAATTATCTGTAGGGATATAAATCCTATTATTACTCTTTAAATATCTGTATCTTTGATACCCTAATTATAATCCTGCTCATGACACACCTAATGGTTTGGAGGCTAATGTTTTAGGGACTGTAGAATAGGTGAACAGTGAAAGTGTTGGGAAAGGGTAAAGATGGTACAGAGTGGAGAAGGGACATTTGGAAGAGGGCATAGGAACTTAGGAAAACAGCCAAAGGAAAGGATATTGGCAGCAGTCAACTGAGGCAATAGAAAATCAATGGATTTAAAATTGGAGATCTTAGAGATTTTTTGGTCTAAACCCCATCTCCTACATATGTAGTCCTCCCCTATTGTTTGAATACATCTTTCTGTATATTTGTATTGTTATGCCACAGTTCTCTTTAACTGTCCTGACTCAGTTTCCTTGTCTCAGTTTCCTTAACTGTTCTGTCTCAATCTCTTATAAATTAGCAAGATAAGAGAGTAGATTCCTGACTGTTTTGTGTCCTCAAGGATTTACAATATTCCTTTAGAATATTCCAAGATAACCCACGATATCTTTACTTCTTTGTCTCCGGATTTTTTAGGGTTTTATGGCTTCCCCTCCCTGATAAAAACTTTCCCTCCCTTTCTCTTCTTTGTCTCCAAAAAGGTATTTAAGAAGTTGGGGTTCCTCCATTCATTGCTGGAGAATGGCGTCTGGCAGCTGTATGCTGGACGCTGGATTCTTTGAATCCTCCAGCCCTGGGACCAATATGGATTCCTTGGTCCCAGTATACTTATCTCTGTCTGACTGGATAATCTGAGACGAGAGTCCTGTCCAGTCAATCTTACTCTCCCATTAATAAAAATATTAAAACTCTCTAATCTCTCTCCTGCCTCAGTTTCTCCGGCATTACAGTATCTTTGTTACTTAGCATGAGGAATACATTTTTAAAAAAATTATTTTTACTTATTTTATTATACGCATGTATAATTTTTCAACATTAACCCTAGCAAAACCTTGTGTTCCAATTTCCCTCTCCCCTTACCCTACTGTCTCCCCTAGATGACAAGTAGTCCAATATAATACATAATTTTAAAAAATACATCTCCTTGTGTTTTATATATCTGAGCTTTAATATGATGCTTAAATTCTTTTCCATTCATTCGATCAATCTTTCATTCATCTATTTTTTTAGATAAGAAAACAGGTTCAGAGAAGTTGAGTGAGATTACACAATAATAAGTAGCAGAGATATCTATGTATTATCTGGTCTTCTGGTTTCAAATCTAATGTTATTTTCACTGTGTAATTATGAAGAAAAGTAGGAATTACATCAGAACACAGAGAGCAAAAGGAACAAAGGGACAAAGAAAGGAAATACAAAGTGTTAAGAACATTTCTCTAAGTTCAACTATCTTCTGACTTTTGTCCATTTGAATTTTATCTTTCTGAGTATGTGAGGTTATAAATTGATGCACAATGAGGTAATAAAAAGTTTTTTTTTTTAAATCTTATTTCTTAGTGATGAGGGGAGCCCCAAAACTCTTTCTCTTTCTCTTTCTCTGACTTTGGGAATGAGCCATGAGGTAGAGCACTTGAGAAGCTCCTTCACGGAGACTTTTTCCTTGAATCCTGCCACTGTAAAGACTCCACCTGAGGACAAACTACTTAATTCCTTTATCTAGGTGGGGCTGGTTGAGTCCTGAGTGGAGAATTCCAACTTTATTCAATTGAACATTTTCTATTCAAAACTCCACCATAAACCCCCATTGGGAGGGGGAGCAGGCTTGTAGCTAAGGCTTCTATTATAAAAAAGAGTCAATTTTAAATCTTCTCCTCATAGAGGACCTAACATGCTGTGCTATGCCAAGGAAATCTCTGCCCACTGGAATGATATTCTCTTTCAGCGTTACCCTCTCTTTATACTCACCTAAGACTTTATATCTCTTTCTGTCGGGATTTTTCTACTAGAAACTTTACTTCTCTGTCGGGACCTTGCCACTAAGGAATTCAGCCTTTCTATTCCTGCATAGTAAAGGCTGACTTCCCAACACCTTTAGTAAGCTTCTTTTTATCAGTCTAGCTTTTCGAGTTCATAAATTCCTTTACAAAGGACCTCTGTTCTGCCAGAAATGGGGATTGCCACCAGGAACCCTAATCTCATTTTGGTTCCCTGAATCTAATTTCATCATTACCTTAAACTCTAAAAATGTATTGAAATTCTAGACTATACTACAGAATCTGGCAAGAGACATTGGAAAGCCTGTTACTTCTTGTTGGAAAGACAAATCTTAGCCACTGTTGCACAATTTGGTTAAACTTGTCTAATTCAATTAAATTGAGTTCAAATGTATTAAGCTCCTATTATGGGCATCGAGGTGGTACAATGAATAGAGTACCAGGTCTGGAATTAGTGTTAAGAATCCTTGAGTTCCTGAGTTCAAGTCTGGCTTCAGACACTTACTAACTGTGTGACTCTGGGCAAGTCACTTAACTCTGTTTGCCTCAGTTTCTCATCTGTGAAATGAGCTGGAGAAGGAAATGGAGACCCATTTCAGTATCTTTGTCAAGAAAACCCTCAAAAAGATCATAAAGAGTCAGACATGATCACAAACAACTAAACAACAATAAAATGCTTACAGAACATTTCATTCAAAGTTCTCTTCTGTTTCTTCCTTGTGATTTGAAGGTGATTTGAATTATCAGAGGCTTTATAAGTGGAGACTAGTTCTGGTAGGAATCTTCTTGCTGGAAAAATTTCAGTGAAGCCCCAGAAATATACAGTTGTATATATCTGCTGACTGAAACAATCTTATGAAAAGAGGTTCATTATCAGGATAATGGCTAGTAACTCATGAAACATTCAACTAAATCACAGCGAAATTCTCACACAATGATCACAGTTTGATCGCAAATGTGATTGATTCACATAATGAATTATGACTCCTTAATTCTATACCACATTATACTCTTTGATGTTAAGAAGTCAAATAATGTTTCTTGGTCTCAGTTTCCTTACTTGTAAATTGAGGCGGTGGGACTAAATGGTCCCTTTTAGCTCTAGCTCTATGATCCCAAGGTAGGTTAAAAGATGCAATGGAAGGAACATCATCAATGAATTTTGATCAAGAGAATGACAATCAAATTTGTGTTTTAGGAAGATTATTTTGATATTTGTGTGGAAGATGGATAAGAGGCAGGGGAGATAGCAAAAACATTCCTTAGGACTCCTCTAATTTGGGCTTAACTATACACATGATATGACTAGATCATTTTAAAAGTATTCTTTTCAGTAGAAATTCTTTGGCTTTAAGTTTTGGTAGGGTCAGAAATGAGTATTAACATAACTACTTTAAAAGCATATAGGTATCCCAATAGATGGTGCTGGGCTTGGAGTCAGGAAAACTTATTTTCTTGAGTTCAAATTTGGTCTCAGAAACTTCCTAAAATTGTGACTCTGGACCAGTCACTCAATCCTGTTTGACCCTCAGTTTCCTCATCTATAAGATGAATTGTAGTGATTTGCAAATCACTCCAGTATCTTTGTCAAGAAAACCCCAAATGGGGTCATGAAGAATTGGACACTACTGAACAACCACAAAAATTTTTTTGAGTCCTTGTGGCTTTTATGAAAGGAGTTTTATTGTGTTGCTATCCTGTTCAAAGTTCAATAATTCGTAAAAGGAGATAATATTAGAAATTTCTATGAGAGAATTTTAGCTCTTATCTTTTTTGAGTTTTGTCTATAATTTGATTACAGGGAAATGGCAGGAGATACTTTGAAGGTGAGTGGTTCACAAGTTCTGGATTAATAGTCAAAACGAATCCAATTAAGAAAAGAAAAAAATATGCATTTACTTTTGTTACAAATTTATTAGAGAAGGGTCACTAGATACTGCAGTGGATAGAGCACTGGCCCTGGAGTCAGGAGGATCTGAGTTCAAGTCCATCCTCAGACACCTAACACTTCCTAGTTGTATGACCTTGGATGAGGCACTTAATCCCAATTTCCTTACAAAAAAAAAACAAATTTATTAGACAAATTTATCTTTCCAAAAATATAAATAGGCATCACTTGCTATTTTCATGTCTCCCATTTTCTTCTTGCAAACAGTATCTAAGTCCATAAAATTTTGATACTGAAATTTATCTTACCATTAATCACTTATGTTTGGCAAGTTCACATCAAGACTATAATGTCACCAGGTGCATATTTTATATTTTTATTTCCAAATTATACTTGACATTTTATTATAGCATTTGTAATCATATATAAATGAAATGTTAAGTGAGGTGATTATGGCAGAGAAATTTGCCCCAAGGAATCTATCTATTTATATTTGATCTGTCACTTTGAATAAGTATTTGTCCCAAGCAAAGACTAACCATTGATGAATTTATTATCAAAGACAATTAGATTTCTTAATGTTGCACTGTTAGATCCCTAACGAATTAAGAAGAGTAAGAAAATCTTTTGTATATTTTCAAGTTACAAGTGATAGAAAACACAGTGTGGTAACTCCTTATGTATAGTTCCCCTCTTAAAGTGTTGTTCAGTTAGGTCTGACTCTCTGTGACCCTGTTTTGGGGTTTTCTTGCAAAGATACTGGAGTGTTATACCATTTTATTCTCCAGCTCATTTTGCAGATGAGAAACTGAGGCAAACAGGGTTAAGTGATTAATGAGTGTCTTAGGCTGGATTAGAACTCTACCTGATTTCACTGCATCTATCTACTGCACCACCTAGCTGCTCCACTTGAAATATAGATTCAAGAATTATATCTACTTCTGGACCCCAAGGGGCTGGACTACCATATCCTTTCCTCTATCAAAAGGTTTCTCCATGCAGGTGATTAAACAGTGTTCACTCCTAATAGAGCCTTTTCTCATACTTAAGTTATTTACATACCTCTCTGGTTTTTTGTGGGAGATTACTTAAAGTATAGGTTTGGCTCATGTTAAGGGTCTTTTCAAGGAGATGACTAGGAAGATACTTAATGTGTGGTGAAAAACCAGAAGTGAGAGAGTTATTTATTTCTTCCATATAAAGGAAATGTTAGCCACAAAAAGCTCTCACAAATGCATATTAAGAAAAATTTAAAACGAACAACAGTTTTAATAAAATTATTGTTATATGTTCTTGAGAGACTAGTACCTAAAAAAATCAAGATATGATATAATTTGAAGAATTGTTGAATAAATATTTTACATTTCCTCCCATCTCTGAACTGCCAAAATAATTCCCTTTAAGTCTTGGTATTTGGACAAAGTAGGCTGGGAATTGAGTTATTCCCCCTTTTGGTGGTCATTATCTTTGATTCAAAGATAACTCCTGACACCAGTCAGCTTTGACCAAGGGACCTTAGAGCTCTAGATCTCTTAAATTTCTAAGGTTGCCTCCCAAGTTGGACACTTCTGTCTCGAGAAAGCTGTATATTTTTCTATTTTTGGGGAACAGCCAGAAATCTAAAACCCAGACTCAGGCTGATTATAAGTCCACATGTATGCTTTGGCTGCCAAGGGCTTATAGTTCTCTATTTCTCCTGGTAGAAAGGGCACCATCATTCCTCCCTTCACTCCAGGAAATTTTCAAAGGAAGAACAGTTTGTCACATGATAGAGCTGAAGGAGCAGAGTGAGTTAGAAGTAAGCCATGGGAAATGGGGTTGTGGCAGGGAGTTCTTGCTATGCTGTCTAATAATCCTTTGTGAAGCTCTTTAATCTATTCCCCCTTTAATTAATAAAGAGCTTAAGATAAAGAATATAATAATAATCTTCATTGTACTAAGATTTTGCATTATTTATATTATTAATTGATATTGAGACTAGATGATGTGCAAAGCACAAGGCTGGCTTTTATTTGGAATTTTCTCTTCTTTGGGGCTAAAGGGAGAGTAGTTTGGTAGTGGGACCTGGGAGGATGGGGCTCAAAGGTTTCCATTTAATTTTAAGATTATAGGATTTAAAGTTAGAAAGGACCTACAAGAACTAAGAGATCATTTAATCCATCCTTTTTATCTTACAATAGAAGAAATGAGATTTGTGGAGGTGTTTTTTCCAAGATTATATAAGGTGTAGGACCATATATTTTGTACTGATGGACCAGAGAGCTCACCTAATATTAATCCCTCCAGGAAAGAATAATTAACTTTCTCAAAATTAGCAAGTAGCAGAGCTGGAATTTAGGACCGCTAGTTCTTAACTGAATGTTTTTCCCACTATACCATACCGCTTTCTTATTGAGGATTTTGCTCTCTCTCTCTCTCTCTCTCTCTCTCTCTCTCTCTCTCTCTCTCTCTCTCTCTCTCTCTCTCCCCCCCTATCTACCTATTTTTTCCCCTGAGGCAATTGGGGTTAAGTAGCTTGCCCAGGGTCACACAGCTAGGAAGTGTTAAGGGTCTGAGGTCAGATTTGAACTTAGGTCCTTCTGACTTCAGGGCCAACATTCTATCCACTGTGCCATCTAGCTGTCCCCTTTCCTCATATTTTTATATTATATACACCAAATAATGATAAGTTATATGATAAACTAATAACATGAAATTCTTAAATTTATCAAAACTTATTCATTCAAATGAATATAACCTCTTTCAAAATAAGACCCATGGGAAGTTAAACACATTTTTAAAAGTACTGCTCTAAATAAGTTATTAAAGGAGCTCCTTATGAACTTATTGATATTATAGGGAGGTGAGTGCTGGTCCTTTTCTCCTGCTCTTTTTCAGAGTTTTTCACTGATTACATATGGCAGCCTGCCCACACTTACCATGTTTTCTCATTGTGATCCGCAGTATAAACATTTACTGGTATTGCTCTGTGGCAACAAGAGGTAGAATACCACTTCCTCCAAAGAATTAATTATAAGAATCAGTCTAAAGGCAATATGCCTCATTACAATGAGGATAATATTTATATTGAAAAACAATTTGCATTGAAAAGAAGATAAATGGATTAATTGTTATTATTTAGTCATTCAGTTATGTTTACCTTTTTGGGACTCCATGGACTATAGCACATCAATGTTGTCTATGAGATTTTCTTTCTTCTTTTTTTTTATTAATAACTTTTTATTGACAGAACCCATGCCAGGGTAATTTTTTACAGCATTATCCCTTGCACTCACTTCTGTTCCGATTTTTCCCCTCCCTCCCTCCACCTCCTCCCCCAGATGGCAAGCAGTCCTTTACATGTTAAATAGGTTACAGTATATCCTAGATACAATATATGTGTGCCGAACCGAACAGTTTTCTTATTGCACAGGGAGAATTGAATTCAGAAGGTATAAATAACCCGGGAAGAAAAACAAAAATGCAAGCAGTTTATATTCATTTCCCAGTGTTCTTTCTTTGGGTGTAGTTGCTTCTGATCATCCTTGATCAATTGAAACTGAATTAGCTCTCTTTATCGAAGAGATTCACTTCCATCAGAATACATCCTCAAACAGTATCATTGTTGACGTGTATAATGATCTATGAGATTTTCTTGGCCAAAATACTTTGCAATTTACTTCTACAGTGGACATGGGGTTAAGCGACTTGTTCAGGATCATATAGCTAGTAAAAGTCTGAGACTGCATTTAAACTCATATCTTCTTGCCTCCAGGCCTAGAGTTCTAGCTACTGAGCCATGTAGCTGCCAAGTTTATACTATTTTGGATTACTTTATTTGACTGGGTCATAGGTCACTTTTTGAATGAGAATCACCATAAATAGAAGAGAATTGTATCACAGGATAAGGTGAGGTCTTTGTGATTTCTGTATCCTGTGTAGTGAAATAAAAGCTGTCCTACTGTAGGTATTATAACCTGGAATATTTATCTGGAATTGGGTACCTGCCTCCAAAATGTGTGGCTACTTAGACATGAGCTATATCCTGACATTGTGATTCAGTCATTTATTAAGGACCTAAATAATATGTGCCCAATAGAAATCCTGGGTGAGGGAAAAATGGGATTTTTTGATTTGATGACCAGTCTAATAAGATTTAATTTGTTTTTGTAATTTATATGAAGGGAATTACTATTATTATGTTACTATCCTGTTCAAAGTACAATAATTTTTAAAAGGAAAATAATAATTGAAATTGGGGGAAATTTGAAAGTGAGGATATTTTAGACTAATCACTAAAATAGCTTTCTTAGCTATGATTAGGTGCGGCTGGCAGAAGAATTGATTGAGGCAAGCAGGGAGAAGTCTCTGATAGACCTCAGTTTAATTTCATGGTCCTACCCTCTGGGAAGATTGTCCAGTCGGAAATCTAAATTTCATCAAACATCCTCACCCCCTTACCTTTTGTAGGGGTCTCCAGCAGTCTCACTTTGCCCCACTCTGTCAGAAATCCCAGACATGTCGCTAAGGTTACATTTTCCCCACAGACCATCCCACTGGTAGCTACTTTCCTCTGGATGAATCTGCCGTGGCATTCTACCTTGGGGTATCTTTCCCCTCCCCCTCCCCATGCCCCATGATATCTCTTCTAACTCCACTATGCTTCTCAGTCTTATTTTTCCTTATACCTAACTCCCCACCCCCACCCCGAGGCAATTGGGGTTAAGTGACTTGCCCAGGGTCACACAGCCAAGTATTGTCAAAAGTCTGAGACCACATTTGAACTCAGGTCCTCCTGACTTTGGCTCTATCCACTGCGCCATCTTGCTGCCCTGAGCTAACTCTTTTAGGGTGCTAGGAACATGTCCCAATCTCATGGGGGGCTCCCTTTTTGCTGGATAATTGTGAGTTCCACTGAGGAACTTGCCTTTCATATGCTTTCCCACTCTGTTTCAAATTTACCATTCCTGGTGTGTATCTCTTCATTTTGTCTGTAACCTCTTCCCTAAATAAATCTACCTTTGGCTAAAGAGAATGGCCATTGTGAATTCTTCACATGACCAAACTCCAATGTTTGGTGGCTATCTGGTGCCATCATCACTTACATCATTTTAGCCCTAGAACCATATCACTCTGATTCTCTATTTTAGAAACCTGTTGCCATTTTTTTTCATTTTTATTTTATTTCACTGGAAAGAAATGTTTCCCTCATTTAATTAAAATGAGTTGAGAAGAAAAAAGTTCTTTCTTTTAATTAAAAATAATTTCAATTTTCATATTTAGCTATGCTGGTGATGAGGCCTTCAATATTGAGTGTGGTTAGCAGAGAGAAACTGAAGAATTGATAAAAAATAATTCTGAGGCAAGAAGAGAGAAGACATGATAGAGATAAGTTTAGGTCCAAGGAACCACCTTCTGGGGAGGTTCTTCAGTCAGAAATTCAAATTATGTCAAACCCTGAGACCCACTCTCTGTAGAGGTCTTGAGCAGTCTCACCTTGCCATGTTCTGTCAGAAATCCCAGCCATGTCCCTGACGTTATATTTCCCCTATAAAATCTACTTATGAGCCATGGCTTTGCTGCTGCCCTCCTTGGGAATCAGTCTGATATGAGGTGTTTACACTTCCCCCTTGGTATCTCCTAAACCCACCATGTTTTGTGGTATCTGTCCAAACTCTATGTTGCTTTGTAGTGGATCTCCTGACCCCACTTCTCCTCCTTACAGCTAGCTAACATTTTTTGGGGTGCTAAGTCCCTTTCATAATTTAGCTTGTCAGTTAAAGACAATCTCATGGGATGTTTCCTTTCTCCTGAAAAATGACAACTTCCACTAGGAAACTTGTCCTTTTCATCATTAAGTATTAAAACCCCTTTCTATACTCTCCCAACTCTATTTCATATTTACCATTTTTGGTATTTATTTTATCCCTTCATTTTGTCTGTAACCTCCTTTCCAAATAAATCTACCTTTTGCCAAAGAGAATGGCCATTGTGAATTCTTTACATGACCAAACATTAAATTTTGGTGCCTACCATCATCTGAAGTCTACATTTCCTGCATCACTGGGAAGAAAAAAAGTTTCAGAATATATTTTAAAACTTGTTTTTAAAGAGAATCACTAAAAATTTATTTAGCTTTTGAGGACCCAGTGGCTGAACAAATATTTGTTTGGAAAAACATACTCTAATTTTCTTAAGAACACTCTTAGTTTGACCTGAATTGCATTTAAAAAACAAGCAGGTGTTTGACATAGTAGCAAATTGATAGTATTCTGGATGTGTTCTAAGGAGCCAAAATGCAGGTCAGACATACAAATTTAGCTGTAAATAGAGTCTGAACTTACTGTAAGAATTCTTGATTATTAGCAAAAAAAAAAAAAAAAAAAAAATTCTGTTTTTACAAAAGTTTCAATGTTCTCACATAAATATAATTATTATTGAAATCAAAGAGCATTCCCAAAACATTAAACTAGTTCATAGTTTTGACAAATTATGTCAAAAATTTTGTTCATGACACAAGTGTAAAACTAGTCAACTATATTTTCTAGTGGTTTAGGCAGACATACCCAAGTGCCTTCTGGATTTGGTTGAGACAGTCTTATGTTCATTTTCCTGTTCCTGTTGCCTTAGGTGCAGTCTGTGATTTTTTTTTTTTTTTCATATGTTGTCTCCCTCAAAGAATTTATTCATGTTCAAGTCTTCAGTATCTTCTTTAATGAAAGGATCACCAAATAAATTTATAATTCTAGGGTTACCATCTCCCACATTTCAGTGACATCCAACTTCCTGATGGATATTCCTCAGATGCCTTGTTTGAAAGTTTAAAGTGGGCTTTATTTTACAATATTGTTTGATCCTCACAACTGTGTCAGAGAAAATTTTTTTGGGATGGGTGAAGTCTAGACTTGTGATTTCTTTCTCTCTTTTTCCTTCCTTCCTTCCTTCCTTCCTTCCTTCCTTCCTTCCTTCCTTCCTTCCTTCCTTCCTTCCTTTCTTCCTTCCTTCCTTCTTCCTTCCTTCCTTCCTTCCTTCCTTCCTTCCTTCCTTCCTTCCTTCCTTCCTTCCTTCCTTCCTTTCTTCCTTCCTTCTTTCCTTTCTTTCTTCCTTCCTTCCTTCCTCCCTCCCTCTCTCCCTCTCTTCCTTCTTTCTTTCTTCCTTCCTTCCTTCCTTCCTCCCTCCCTCTCTCCCTCTCTTCCTTCTTTCTTTCTTCCTTCCTTTTTTTTTTCTTTTCTTTCTCCCCTTGATCTTCCCTCCCTTCCTTCTTCCCTACTTGAATCCTTTCCTTTCCTCTCTTCCTAGTAGATACATTTTCATTCTATCCTCCCTCTCCTGCTTGTCATATGTTCATTCTTGCCACTGAACTCTTATTTATACTAGATTTTTCCTATACCAAGGATGCAGTCTCCCTTCCTTTTTCCTACTCAAATCTTACTCATTATTTAAGACTCTGTTTAAGTTCTTCCTCCTTCATAAAATCTTCCTTGATTATTCTAGTTTTTATTCACTTGTCCCTCCTCTGAAATCCTACAATAATTATGAACTTTATAACTCATTTGTGTACTTAATCATCTGCATACTTACCATATTTTTGAATTGTTTTATATGTAGGTCTGGTTTCCCTGAGGATGTTATAATCAACAAGCATTTATTAAGAACTTACTCTTTGCTGGACACTATGCTAAGCACTGAGAATAAAAAGGTAAAGTAAAAATGATTCAGATCCTGAAGAAGCTCAAATTCTAATGGGGAAAACAACACATACAAATAAGTACATGTCAGATATGCAGTATTTTATATTTCCATTTATTTTCAGTACCTTATAAAGTTTTACATAAATCATAGGATAAAACTTAAATGGTTTGTTAACTATTAGGGGAACAATAAACATTTTATTAAAATAGGTGATCAATTTGATTTTGGTTATTCATCAAATTATTGTTGAATTGAATTATTTACTCTGTCCATATGCTTCATTGCCGTAATTGTCAACACTAATCTTGATGGTCCTCAAACAATAAAGCTACTTAAAGATAATAATTGTGGAAGAAAACTTATGAGATTAGTGTTTATATAAATGGAAGTCTTTCGGGATAGCTAACCTAGAATACAAAATCACTGAGAATTAGGTATGTATAGTTCTAAAGTTGGCATCTGGGGCATTTGCCAGATGCCATTGAATGGATAACACTTTTGAGAGGATGAGGGCTGTAATTTCTAACTCTTTTCTCTGTCTAGCCTTCACTTTTGGGGTTATAACCTAGAAGTGTAACACCACTGCTTGGAACTTGTCAAAAACATTATGAAAATGATTTTTAGCTCTGCAATTCCAGAGTGCCCTGAGTGTTGTACAAGGTTGGGGAAATTGAGCTAATTACATTTTATATCACCAGTTAATGAATTTCATGAGAGAAAAAGGGCATGTGGACTTTGAGCTATATAAGAAAGAAGGAAAGTCATGAATTATAAGGACCCAAAGGAAGATTTTATGAAAGTCCCTGGATAGTTTAATAATGGAAATACCAAAGGGAGAGAGAACTTATTTGGCTTGTTAGATGTGGGTCTAAGAATAGGGATATAAAAAGTCCAGGTTGTAGTCATATTATAAGGGGCTTCGAATCCTAAAGGAGAGTTTATATTATACATTTATGCTGGTGATGTCAACAAAGGGTTTTGTTTTGTGACTAGGAAATTGCAGTGACATTGATATTCTGCTTTAAAAGAGAATCTTTCATTCTGCAAGTAGATGGCAGATCTTGTTACTTCATATAACAAAATATACACGTTTTCCCATGTCCTTGCCAATTGTTCAAATATATTTGACTATCTTTGTATTTAACTGAAACTTTCATCTGTTGCTGGATTAATCTTCCTAAAGTATAGCTCTGATAATGGCAATTCCCTGCTCAAAAATCTTTAATGGCTCTCCCTAGACTATTATATTAGGTATAAACACTTCAGTCTGGAATTCAATATGATTTCAAACTATTTTTTCAATTTTTTCTCCTATAACTACTCTATACATAACCTAAGTGACAGCTAAATTGGATTACTCATAATTCTCCAAATATAACTTCTCTTCTCCCCCTTCCCATTCTTCTCCTCCTCCTTCTCCTCCTCTTCCTTGTCTTCATCCTCCTCCTCCACTATCACCATCTTTTCCTTCTCCTTTTCCTTCGCCATCATCTTCTCCTTATTTTCCTTTTCCACTACTGTCTTCTCATCCTCCTTCCCCTCATGCTCTCCTCCTCCTCCTCCTTCCCTCTCCTTCTCCTCCTCCTCTTCCTCTTCTTCCTTCTCTTCCTCCTTCTCCCCCTTCTTCTATTACTCTTTCTTCTCTTCCTCTTCCTTTTCTTTCTTCTCCTCCCCCTCTTCCTTTTCCTTTATCTTCTCTTCCTGCTCCTTCTCCTTTTTCTTCTCTTCCACCTCTTCTTCTTCCTCCTCTTCCATCTTCTCTTCCTCCATTTCCTCTTTCTTCTCCTTTATCTTCTCTTCCACTTCCTCTTTTCTCCATCTTTTCCTTTTTCTTCTCATCCTCATTCTCCTCCTCCACCACCTCCTTTTCCTTCTCCTCATCCTCCTTATTTTACTCCTCCTCCTTTTCTTCCTCCTTTATTTTCCCTCTTCCCCCACTATTTTATCCTCTTCTTCCTCCTCCTCTCTTTTCTCCTCCTCCTCGCTTCTCTCCTCCTCATCCTTCTTCTCCATCTCCTTTTCCTCTTCCTCATCATTATCCACCTTCTCCTCCTCTTCTTCTTCTTGCATCTTCTCCTTGTCACTCCTCGACTTACCTGTTCTTTACCCTTAGTTTCTTCAACTATAAAACTGGGATAATAACAACACCATATTTGGTTGTTGTGAAAATCAAATGAGCTATTAGTAAAGCATTCGGCATTGAGCATGGCACATAGTCAATATTCTATAAAATGCATATTCTTTCTTTCAGTTTCATTATTTTGCTTACTTTGTCTCCTTCATTTGTAATATCCTTACATCAATCCTCCTACTCATCTTTTGAAATCTGAAAAAAATGCCACCTTCTTAGTCATATTTCGCTTGATTCTCTTCATTACATTACAAAGTTCTTAGATAATAGATAAAGAGTGAGAAAGGACCAAAGAGATCAAATTCTTAGCTTACAAGTCAGGAACCACTTATTAAAGGTCATACAGGTAGTGACCGTTGTGGAGTTTGAACTGAGGCCCTCTGACTCTCCAGTCAGTGCCATTTCCAATTTACCAATTTCTTCTGAACCCTTGTGTATGTCTCATTAGCTTCTATACTTCCTTGAATCATTTCCCAAAGTTACTTAATATGGATTTCTTGCATTATACATTGCATTATTCTTATTGGTATGATTATTGTATTTTGCTTACTAACTCCTCAAAGGCCAGAACTCCATCTTACTCACTTTTTAAATCTCCTTTTAATGCCAAGCAGATTGAATTACCCATAATAGTTACTCAATAAATATCTTATGAATTTAATTCAATCCTTAAATTTAGCCCAACAATTTTTTAAAACATGTTCTTTGTGCCAGGCACTAAGATGATTTCTGGGAATATAGACACAGTAGGTAACATATAAATAAATAAAATGAAAGGTGGAGTAAAATGTAGCAGATTGAGAACTGTCCTCCTATTCAAGAATACCTGGTCCAAATATTCCTTCTAACACATACACAGTGAATGTATGATCATGAGTGAGTCATTTAACTTTTGAATTCCCCCAACACTTGTATCCTAACAGTCTAAGTTTAATAGCAATTGTGGATCTATATTGATCTGGAAGTTTCTTCACTATCAGTCCCCTAAGTAAATGAAATCAAAAGTGTAAACCCTGAAAGGTCCACAATATATAATTGAAATTAAAAATATGAAACAATTAATAAATTTGCATGTTTTCCTTGTGCAGGTGGCAGGTAGGAGATGCACTGGATAGAAATCTAGGCCTATAGTCAAGAAGACCCGAATTCAAATCTGACCTCAGTAATTACTAGTTGTATAATTCTGGGCAATTTAGGGCAGCTACATGGTACAGTGTAAATAGAGTACTTGCCCTGGTATCAGGAGGACTTGAGTTCAAATTTGACCTCAGATACTTAATAGTTCCTAACTGTGTGCCTCTAAGTCACTTCACTCCAACTGTCTTACCAAAAAAAGAAAAAGTAATTTACATTTACACAGAATTAACTTTGTATACATATTTCAGTCTAATCTTAAAAGGGTTCTGCCTTGACTTAAACTTTGCCTGTTGTAGATAAAAATTAAAGATCCCAAAGTACCTTTTGTAATGATCTTTTGGTTTGGCTATTTTAGCCAAATACTGAGCCATAGGTGATAGAGAAAGTGGCTGATCTTTTGGGGGCTCTTAGCATGTTCATATTCATTTATATGCATACCTTGGGTGCTGCAAAAAGACTAACTGCCTAGTGCCTTTGGGTCTCTCTACCTCCCATTAAATACCTTTAGGAAGTGTTTCAAGGTGGAATGGGAATTAATGAACCATAAAGTATGACCTTTAAAGATTTGGCTTCTTTTTCTCAACTTACTCCTAAAGGAGTAAGAACGAAGAAAACTTTGAGAACAGAACATTTCAGAAAACATTTGAACGGATTAACAGATGGAATTGTCTTTCTCATTTTTCATTCATTTAAATTGGGGTGAATTTCAAGCCTTCATTACCTCTCACCTGAACCATTGTAATAAGCTTCTATTTGGACTCTCCCAAGTTTATCCTCAATCAAAGTCATGCTCCAAATAGTTACTTGCTGAAGGGATTTTCCTAAGTGTGGTTTTGATCATGTCATTCTCCGCCTATTTAAAAAATCCATTTTTTAAATTAAATTCTATTCTCTATTACTTCCAGGAGCAAATCTAACTCTTGTGATCAACATTTAAATTTCTTCACAACTTCCTATCTTTTTATTTTCCTTACCCATTAATACTTGCTACACATTCTGCTACACAGTGATACTGGTCTATTTATTTGTCCTTATATAATGGTCCATTTTCTACATCCATGCCTTTGTACTGGCTATCCCCCATGCCTAAATAGCATTCCCTCTCCATCATCGCCTAGCAGAATTCTTGGTTTCCTTTAACATTAAGCTCAGATGCTACCTTCTATGTGAAGTTTTCCCTGAATTCCTCAACTAGAGATGTCTTCCTTAAACTACCTTGTATTGCTATGTAAATCTTATACATTATTTGTCTTTCTGTATGCTCCACTTTAGTATGTGTAAACTCTGAGGTCAGGGAATTTAATTTTTTAAACCTTAGGACTTAGCATAGTGTTTCATCCATAGAAAGTATTTAAATATGTTTTGACTGTCTATCTGTAAATGTCTTATTTTCCTTGTAAAGAGAGTGAGGCAAAATTACTTGTCCAAAGTAACATACTAAGAAAATGTCAGGCTCAGGGCAAAATTCATATCCAGATCTTTTGAGTCCAAGGCCAGTGATCTTCCCATTGTACCCTTTGGCCTTCTTTCAGCTGCTTAATTGTCACTGAGCAGAGACATAGCCACACTGTAAAACACGTACATGGAATAGCTTTCTTAATTGAATGCAGATTGTGACTGTTTTGCAATGGTAACTTGGTTTCTGCCCTTGCCTTCATTGTTTATATTTAAAATATCAATTAGCAATTACTGTGTATGAAAGGTCTTTCACCTCAGTGATTGTGCATATTTTAATTAAGAGAAAAATTCTATTTGGAGAAAGTCTTTTGTGCCCAGCGCCATAGAAGGTATGTCAGTGACTTGGAAGGAATGTTAACAAAAGCATTGTTAATTACTGAAGGGATATTCTTCAAAGACAAGTTTCTGAACTCTATCCACTCTCCTACTCTTCCATAACAAACACAAAATTGTAGCTGTGCTTGCCAAGAAGAGGGAGAGTGTGGGAGTGAGGGCTGGTACTCTCTGGAAAACTAGAAACTCAAGGACTGGGATTTCTTTGCATAAAGTCAAAACTATCACCAGTAAATTCGGTGTATAGACAGAATAACTTCATGATTGACTAAGTATTTATTTTAAAATAATAATAATTAAAATAACAATTTACCTTTACATATTGCTATATAAATATAACACACTTTACAAACATTCCCTGGCGTTTCTTGTCACACAAATTTGTACAAGATCTTTTTACACACATACATTGGTTTCTTATGATATGAGGGTAACTATACTAATCACTTTCAAAGACTACTTGCAAGAAAAGCTATTGAAGACCAACTGATCTTGTCAAAGGGTTGGATGTATAAACATTTGTACAAATCACTAATTTATATGAGTGGGTAAGTACCTAGGTACATCATTCTACAAGATGTGCATATGGCTGCTCATCTGTTGTGAAAAAGATGTGTAATTCTAGAGATGTGTCAAATAGAGTATGCTGTGTGACCCTCAATCACTTTCCCTTTCTGACTTTGGATTCTTCACCTATAAAATGAGTGGACTGGAAATTGCTTTGGTCAGGCTACATTAGAAATGTTGTGCATTTCTAACACAGGTATAACAGGTATAGGGGCCATTTCTTAGGAAGGACATTGAGAAATCGAGAGCTGGCTCATCAGGATGGTAAAGAACCTCAGGGACATGCCCAGTTGTTCAGAGGAAGTGGAGACATTTAGCTTGGAACGACAACAACAATGTTAACAATAGCAAGAAGAATTCTGATAACTAACATTTCTCTGCCCAGTATGGTGTGCCCTCATTAGAGAAGGTGCTGTGCTCTATGAGCAAAGCAGAATTGAATTAACTCAGAGGAAACATGAGATTTGGAAAATTAGAGCATCACCCCAAATGTTCATATGGACTATTTATATTCGACCTGTGTCAGAGCACTCTGAGCTCGTTTTGCTCTTATCAGCCACAGTAGGACATCTGGCAACATGAGGCATTTGAGATGTCATTTTGTTCCTCTTTGAGAATGAAGGATAACAATCTACCAACCATGAGCTAGACACTGTACCAAGTGATTTACAAATATTATCTCATTCGATTATAATAATCAGCCTCAGAAATAGGTGTTATTATTATTATCCTCATTTTACAGATGAGGAAACTGAGGCAAATAAATAGTGGTTAAATGACTTACAAAGTCATATAGCTATTAAGCATCTGAAGGTGAACTTGAATTTGGGTTCTTTTTAAAAATCATATTTTATTTTTGCAAATACATGCAAAGATAGTTTTCAACATTCACCTTTGTAAAAAAAAATTTTTTTTCTCTTTTTCCCCTCTCTTTCCTCCCCACGCAATATAATATAGGTTAAATATCTGCAATTCTTTTAAACATATTTTCATATTTGTTATTCTAAGTAAGAAAAATCAGATCAGAAGGGAAAAAATGAAAAAAAAAATAAAGCAAACAAACAACAAAAGGTGAAAATAACTATATTTTGATCCACATTCAGTCTCCATAGTTCTCTCTTAGATGCAGATAGATAGCCCTTTCCATCACAAGTTTATTAGAAATTCCTTGAATCACCTCCTTGTTGAAAAGAGCCAAGTCCATCACAGTTGATCATCACATAATCTTGCTATTGTGTGCAATGTTCTTTTGTGAACTCAAGTATTCTTGACCACAGGCCCAGGACTTGATTCTTTGTGTAATCTATTTGTTCTAAGAAGATTACCTAATACCTGGAGAAAACCAGGTGGAATAAGATAGCTGCCTTAGAGTTTATGAAGGGTTGTCATGTGAAAGCAAAACTAGAGAAATAAATTTATATTGGATGTTAGAAAAAAATGTCTTAACAATTAGAATTGTCCATAAGTGGAATAATTTCATAGGAAAGTAGCACTTTCACAGAAAGCCTTCATGCAAAGATTGAATAACTATTTGCTCAGCTATGGGTTAGTCTACATGACTTTTTAAATTTTCTAATTCTGAGATCAAGATGATCATAAAATTAAGAGATTAAACTGGAGATACTTTAGTCCTCTTTCCAGATTTCTAAAGTTCACTGACTGTACAGATCTATCTTACAGGTGACACTTGGTTTTCTGAATTCTAAAATCATAATTATTATTTCAATCTATCACACCTACCTATAATAATTTAAATTAAGAGTCCTTTAGTATCAAATGAATCAGGAATTAAAAAGTTATAAAAATTTGTTATAATACATTAGTGTTTTTTTACTGGATCTCCCACTGTTCTGAAATGACTTTCCTTTTCCTCTCTTCCTGTCTTATTTGTATTTAAGTCCCAGCTAAGATCTCACCTTCAGTATTTTTTCCTGATCTTCTTTGAGCCTTCTGTCTACAGATCATCTCCAATGTATTTTGCCCATATGTTGTTAATACTTGATTGTTTTCATGGTTTTTCCCCCTTAGATCATGAATGCAGCAAGCATTGTGGTTTTTTTTTTTTTTTTTTTACCATTTCTTCATATTCCCAGAGCTTAGCCTAGTGCCTGGCACATAAGATGTGAATGCTTATTGATTTTACTTGTTGTCTAAATAGGGAGTTTGCACACTTATTCACATGTGGTTATTCAATATGATTTAGCAAGGTTTATGATAATTTTAATGGAAAACATCTGTTCATCATTTATTATTTATTAATAATGCATGTAAAACATTTTGCTTAAGTATTTCTGTGCTTTATATGTATTAAATACAGAGGCATTTGATGAGCATACATCTATGGGAAGCAGTGCTAAAGGACAATCACAGGGGAGGATTTATAGAATAATCACTTATAAATAGACCCAAAAGACTCTGTGACTTTGGCTTAGTTAATAACAAAAGAGTCATGTGACATAGAAATCCTACAGAATAAGCATGAGCAACATTATTTCCTTTAATACAGATGTTTTCTATTTCAGTTAACTTGTTCAACAAATGGAAACTCCTCTTTTAAAAAGGAAAAAAAAAAGAGTTTCTGAAATATTCTAACTTTAATACAAAATCTGAAAAATCAAAATTCCTAAGCTATTTCTAGGCCAGGTTTCTCAAGTCAGGAATCACGCTCCATTTCTTCAGAAACAAAATTTTTTTCCTGTTAAAATATGGCATCAGCAAAGCTCAGAGATGGAGATTAGTTGTATTATTGTTGAATAAAGCTTCTGTCTAAACAGATTAGAAGACCTGAAAGAATTTTTTTTTTGGACAAATCTTTTGTGGGTTATTGGTGTGGTTTAGCTCGATTGCTTAGATCATGTTGCAAATTAAGCTGTGGTCATGGATTGGAAACTTAATTGGCTCAGTTGATTTGATTGTGTTCAATGAATAAATAGTAGTTGTCATTGTCATCCTTTTCATCATTTTCTTCATGTAGGAGAATGTAAGCTCATTAAGGAGCTATTGTTTTATTATCTTTGTTACATATGGCAGATTGGTGGCACGGTACCAGGCCTGGTGTTAGAAATTCACCTTCCTGAGTCCAATCTGAACTCAAATACTTATTAGCTGTGTAATCCTGGGCAAATCACTTAACCCAGCTTGCCTCAGTTTCCTCATCTGTAAAAAAAGAAATGGAGAAGAAAATAGCAAACTACTCTAGAATCTTTGCAAAGAAAAACCCAAATAGGGTAAAAAAAAATGTTAGCTATGACTGAATAACAATAGCGACTGGTAAAATTATTGATTTATATCCGAAAAAAGAACTTGGGAGTCATCTAGCTCAGATCCCTTACTTTAGAGATGAAAAAAGAGAACCAGAGAGATGAGGTGATTTGTACAGATAGTAAGTGACAAGGGTACCTGGCAAACTGTAGGTACATACTAAATAAATAATAAATGGATATTGATCTGATAAATAGAATTGAGCCATGAAATATTTGTTGACTACCTACTAGATGTAAGTGTTAGGTATTCTCTGACTTTCTGCAAGTGTTCTGAGTTAAAGTATATGATTAAGTTACCTAATTTATGACTAATGTCAGATCTGAGATTGAGCATGGTTCATGTTGTTAGTTGATCCCTTCTTGGCTTGGGGGATAGTGACATGAACACAGTGGAGAAGTTTCTGTATGTGTAGGGTCAGAATTACAGCTACTCTCAGGAAATGGGCAGATGTTTGGATCAGAATGAGCTGAAGAAGGGAGTGCTAATGAATGTGGAAGAAGAGTGATAAATAAGAATCACAAGTATTGATTGGGGGGCTCATAAAAGGTGAGGTGTTAGGGTTAGGCTACTATCATTTGATATTAATAATAGCTGATATTTATTGTTTGGGTCACATTATGCCATTTGGACCCCTAAGAAGTAGGTAACTACTTCTTGTTAGAACCATGTATTAGTATACTTTTTTTACAGAGCAAATTACTGAAACTCAGAAAGGTTAAGGGATTTGATCAGGTTCACACATTGAATAAATATCATATAGAGTTTGAACCCAATACTTGCTGATTCCAATCCTGTCATTCTGCCACTAATACAGAGCAACTAATAAGTGATTAAATTAAACAAAGAGTTACTTAAATTTGTCTCACTCAATTCTACAAATTCATAGATACTTTTATTCTTGATGTATGAAGGACAAGTTCTCCATTTCCTTCTGGGATACATTCCAGTAGGAGGCTCTTGCCACTGTTGATCCAATTATAATCCATATCACCAGATATAGTCATCATGTCTTGGATGTTCAGTGGAAAGCAAGCTATCTTTTGGGGTAAAGTAGGTCTTTTGAGTTGGTGTGAAAGGTTCAAGGCTGCAGTCATTTAATAAGTGATGTTTTGAGTGCGAAGGATACATTGCAAGTCTAAGCTTTTGTATATCATTGGAGCTTACATCCAGGCATGGAATGCTTTGAGAGACTGTCACCATGACAACCCGAGAACCCTCCATGTGGTTATTCTTGGGATACTTAGAAGCTACAATTTACTGACTCCTTTTATGACTAAAAAGTACTGGGTTATAGGGGCCATCTGCTTTCAGAAGTAGGGCTGTTTAAAGAAAGCCAGGTCTAGAAATCCCAACAGGCCCATGGAGTTAGGAAAAAGCTGGGAGCTTGAACATGGGATCAAGGCTAATGGTTTTTTATTCAACATATAGGTATCTAAGAATATAAATCTCAAGGTTATTCTCCCCATCAGGAAATCAATCCACGGTAGAAAAAGATTGAAAAGACATGACAGCTATCAACAAAAGATACAATAGAATGAGAACTGGATTTAACCCGAGAGCATCTGGGTTCAAATCCTTATTTTTCCTCTTGCTATCTCAATGGTCTTATGACATGTCATTTAACTTCTCTGGATATCAGTTTCTTCACCTATAAATTAAGAGCATTGGACTACCTGGACTCTGAGACTCCTGTTCTAAGTCTGTATATATGTTATTTAAACTCAGTTCAAGATTCAGAGTGTCTATCCAAGAAGGAGCCCGATATAGTCCTCAGACTCATAGTAAAGCATTTTGTATTTTGGACTGCCTCCCCAAAAGAAAGATAATTAGGGCTACTACAAGAAAGTCCATCTTTCTCCTCTCCCTCTCTCATACATTCTAGTGACTCTCACTTTCACCCATGAAAGATACAGACATCTAGTCTTGGGGCACTATGTAGAGGTCTTGGATTCTCCCAGAAAAGAAACTTGGAGTTGGAAGAGCAGCCATTCCTTACCTATGTGGTCTGCACTATTTGAATTATTTATGAAATAGCTGATAAATAAGACCAGGGATTTTTTTTTTTTTTTTTTTTTTTACCGCAATTCTCATCCCAATGCATTTAGCTCCCTTGTTGCTTCTCTGACTTAAGAAGATTATAGATGAGAGCTTCTTTTCCTCAAGAATTGTCACTTTGGGGCAGCTAGGTGGTACAGTGGATAGAGCACCAGCCCTGAAGTCAGAAGGATCTGAGTTCAAATCCAGCTGGAGACATTTAACACTTTCTAGCTGTATGACTTTGGCCAAGTCACTTAACCTCAGTTGCCTCAGGGGAAAAAAAAAGAAGTTATCACTACCCATAAAATTATTTTATTTTGCTAGAAAACCCACAAATTCTCAAACTTGCATTAGCTAGAGAGGTAACCCCAAGGCTGGTGTTGCCCAGGAGTTTCTCCTATCTATAGAAGGCAAGATTTCAGAACTTGGAGTACTGGAACTCTCCTTTTGGGTTGTAGATTAAAAAACCTTAAGGTTTCCATTTGCAGGCTGTATACACTCCAGGCTTCTCTCTTCATTTTTGACCACTCTTGGCTCTGCTATACTTGGGTCTGAACCTTGAAAAAAAAGAGAAAAGGTCCAAATAGTACCATGACTTCTGAACTAACCCAATTCAGCTCAAAGTGCCTACTAAACACTATGCTATAAATAAGAAAAAGAGACAGCCCCTGCCTTCAAGAAGCTCATACTCTAGAGGGAGAAGACATGTAAAAGAAACCTGAAAAGTGTGTGTGTGTGTGTGTGTGTGTGTGTGTGTGTGTGTCCACCAAGACACAGAACGTGGCATTTGGTGGAATTGAAGCCTAAGAAGAACATGGAGTTATTTGCTCTCAGTCCTGAGTTGAGCCATTACCTACATGGTGATGAGATTTCAGGTGATCAGAAGAGGAGCATGGTGCCACTGATGGGAAATGCAGTTCCTTGGAAGGCTGTGAGCCCTCTATAAAGGAAGACTTCCGAAAACTCCTTTGTTATAGGACAAGCAAAAAATAAAAATAAAAAAGGCTGAGGTTGACTCATTGTGAGGTGGCAATGGAAAGAGCAATGGTTTTAAGACAATATACTTTAGTTGTGACTTTAGGCAAATTGTTCAACTTTTTTGGACCAGCTATAAAATGAAAGAAAAAAAAGGATTAAATTTCCCTTTCAGCTCTTAATCTAAAGTCTTGTAATCCAACAATCCTTGATTGATGAGATACTAGCAGAATCCCAAACAAAGCTTAATCATTCTTTAAACTCATCAAGTTGAATTGAGAATTCCCTTATCCTGGTATTTGACAGGATTTTTAGATTAGTGGGTATTTGGCTTCAAGAGGTTCTCACCAGGTATCAGAAACCTGTAACAGAGAGACTAGAGTTCAGAGCCTGGGAATCTTTTCATTTGGGACTATTGGGCAAGGACTATATCACAAGATAGCAAAATAATAACCCAGCTATTGGGGGGGCAGTACTCAGTAACAATAAATTAATAAATATAGAATAAGTGCCTTCCTTCTATGTACCAGACATAGTAAATTCTAGGAACAGAAAAAAAGATAAAAAAATGCACCCTACTTTCAATGTCACCAGTGTATACGAACAGTCACCACTATATATGAACAAGCTATGTGATAAATTGAAGATGATCAACAAAGGGAAAGATTAGAATTAAGAAGGATTGGGAATTTTTTTGGTAGAAAGTAGGCTTTTAACTGGGTTTGAAAGAAACCAAGGAAGCAAGAAGGTAGATATGAACAAGCTATGTGATAAATAGAAGATGATCAACAAAGGGAAAGCGTTAGAATTAACAAGGATTGGGAAAGGGTTTTTTTTTTTTTTTTTTTTGGTAGAAAATAGGCTTTTAACTGGGTTTGAAAGAAACCAAGGAAGCAAGAAAATAGATATAAGGAAGGAGAGAATTCTAGGCATGAGCAACAGCCAATAAAACTATCCCAAGTCTGGAGATAGAATGTCTTATGGGAGTAACTACAAAGCAGCCTGATTCACAAAGTACATAGGAGTGAGGGAAGATGTAGTATAAGGAAAACTAAGATTGAAATGTGTATGGACCATAGATTATGAAGGGATCTTAATGCTAAAAAGTGTCAATCAATGTCAATAAATACTTAGTGTCTACTACATACAATGCACTGTGCTAAGTGCTGAGGATTCTAAGAGAGACAAAAAATAGTCCTTGCCCTCGAAGAGAGTATAATTAATTGGGGGAAGACAATATATAAGATGAAAATGGTGGAAAAAGGAAAGGTGTTCAGTGCAGAGGCATAATGAAGTCCAGAGGAATATTTTTGAGAGGGAAATGAGTAGATAGATGGACAAGTAACTATTGTCTAAAATAGTGAACTTGGGGATCCATTAACTTTTTTTTTCATATTTTCGACTAAATGTCAATATAATTGATTTTCTATATAATTCTATATTTAAAAACATGATTCTCATGAGAGTCTATAGTTTCCTCAGATGGCCAAAAGGGGGAGTATGACCCTCAAAAGGTAAAGAGTTCCTTGTCTATACTATGATAACGATTTAGTTGGAAAACCCATTATGTTAGTCCATTGGTATATATAATTTGGACAGACAATAAACAAGGCTCAGAAACTGGCCTGGGCCTGAATTGCATTTGGGAAACTATACAGAACTCTTCTATCTCCAGCTGCTCCCTGAAGCAAAAATTCATCTTTTTCATACAAATAGTCCCCTGTTGTGAAACATGGGCCATCACTGTTTCTGAAGCATAACAATTTAGTGATTCTCTGTGATCCAAACAACAATGGGAGACACAGTAGTCTAGGCAGGTTGCAGCAGATGACTAATCATGATCATTTACAAGAAATCATATAAATGAAATCACCCAGCATATGATCAGAAAAGGAGGCCAGCCCATCAGTTAGCAACAGTGAAGGACAACAGATGGGCAGCCCAAGGGATGCACTGTTACCAACCTCCTGTTAACAAGAGAAGCGCAGGAGGAGGAGGAGGTATGGATGGGTTGCAATCTGTAGTGCTAGATTGAATCCCATATCAGTGACATCATGGATTTTATATTTGATCCTGAAGGTGAGAGGGAACAACCATAATTTATTAAATAGGGTGGGGCAAGTAGGCCAATCAGAAAATTATTGCAGTCATCCAGGTATAAGGTGATAAAGATTGTACTATGGTGGTGGCTGTATACTTGAGAAATGTTATGATGGTAAAATAGACCGACCTTACCCTTGGATATTAAAAAGCAAGGTCAGAATTTTTATATTAGTGAAGAAGCACTCTCTACCTTTTGGCTATCCACCAGTGGGACCAGAAGAAAGCTGATTTAGTCCTGAGGAAGTGAGCAATTAACTTAAAGCTCATTATAATCATCTTTTTTTTTTTTGGCTTCAGGATAGAATTAGAACCAAAGTGAGGCCATGGGTGGAGATGGAAATGAGAGAAGTCACATTAGCTGTGAAGGCACAGTGCCTGATATAGAGTTTATTAAGGGCTTGTTTGACTGTGAAGTTCTGGAGGCCTGCAAGGGGAGAGAATTAAATAGTTCCTTGTGCTTCTTGTACTCTTACAATATTGAAGCTATTCAGAGGGTGTGTCTGAAAGACTCAAAATATCAGCTGTAGTTAAAGAGTTAGAAGTCAGGCTATGTAGGTAGCTCATTCATTCAATATATATTGAGAATTACTAGATGCAAAGGATCTCAGGATGTCTAACTTATTTTAAAAAATAGGCTATTGCTTGCCGGTATTTTTATGATAAAAATTTTTATGTTCTGCTCAATCTATTTGTAGCTCTGTGGAAACAGCATCATTTAAAATAAAAAAAAAATACCCTATTATTTAGCTTTTCAAAATGTGTTATTTATTTATGAGTCATGGAAAAAGTAACTGAAGCACCTTTAGATGACCTGGTTTCTAAAAGGAAAAAGTCCAGACAGTTCATTTTCTAGTCAAAAAACTTTCCTACAGGCATCTGCCCAGAAAGGTCAGTGATTAACTACTCTTATTGTTTGCTGATTGATCCTGACAGCATCTAAACTTCAGAAAAGATGATTAGAAGGAGGCTTTTAAATCAATCTAGGCAGGAAAATCTAGGAGACACAGTCAAAAAAATGAAACCATGGTTCTTCTTTTTACTGTAAATAGTAAAACACCTTTGAGACTAAGAATATAATATTCTACTTGGCTGTGGACCCTTGTGTCCTTTTAAGCATCATAGCCTCACTCACCCTAGACTTAGATCAAGCTTGTTTCTGACAAAAAAAATAATTACTCTTTTCTACATCTATCAGAGATCCATGTAAAAGCCATATTAGAGATTTCTTACTCCATCATTGAGGAATAAGTTGTACAGTGAATTGGGTCCTGAAGATGTGGGAGGGATCATAGTCCTTGCTCCAGTAGCACATTTCCATTTATTCTGAAAATATAGCAATATCTTCTCAACTTCAATTCAGAAATCTCCTGGGACAATGTAGTCAAAGGCCTTGATTTAATGAAGTAAACCTTCTCCAGAAGTCAGGTTCTTTTAAGGATAAAGTAGAAAGTCAGCATCATTACTCCTTTACCCTCTTAGGCCATCACCAATGCCATAGACATTTATAGACTTGATGGACCTTTGGGGTTCATTTAATACAACTCCCTCATTTTAAAGAGGAGAAAACAGAGGGCTAGATTAGGTTATTTCCTCAAAGTCACACAGTAAATCAATGGCAGAATCATGACTTAGAGCTCAGTGTCCTTGCCTCTTAATCTATTGCTCCTTCTTGCATGACATTTATTCTGGAAAGGAAAAGGAGTCTTGTATTTGCTCATGAAGTTTTATAATTTCTAAGAAATATGTAGCTCTACTTATACTGATTCCTTTACTCTCCATAAAACTTTGTTCTCGTGCACTACTTGGAATATCCATACTCACATTGCTGAGCAATATTATCTCAGTGTTGAGGCTTCCTGTGGGGGAAGAACTCACTTAAAATCATAAGTCACAAGCTCCCAACTAAATATTTACTTTTACTGGACAACTAGAGGATACATTAATTCAAAACAAAAGACATTTAATCAAATAACATGACAAATGAAGTGAAAAAAGATCTCCCTGTACACATATAATCTATACTTTTCTGTGAAATTGAAAATTGGTGCCCCATTTCATTTTCCATTATTTATTAATTGAGAATTATGTCTAATCACTAGAATCAATGCATATCAATCAGGTTTAGATTTAATTGTACAGGTCTTAATAAAGTTTATAAGAATTTAAATTCCTGATCCTCTGGACTATAGTCGGCACTCAATCTAGAGAGGGGTTCATATGAAGAAAATATGGGTGACCAAAGAATGAGCATAAAGGGCACACCCCTAGGAATTATATACTATTGGGAAATATCTGAAGAGTCATGGGCTTAGAATACGATAAAGGCATCCATATAGGGGACACATCATAGTCAAGGCAAATCCATGACTGGACAACACACATCCTTGATGCTGTAGGGTTTGTGATTGCTCTGATAATTTCATGATACTATATTCTGCTGCCTTTCAATGTGTTTATTATCATCTCTAGATATTGCTCTTCTTTTCCTGTGATTAGTATACCTTTCTCTCTCTCTCCTAATTCTGGGCTACTTCTCTTCTTCTGCAGGCAGTTTCATCTGTTTTGTACTAAGATGCTATGACCAGAAAACCTCTCTCTGACACAGGCCAGCTCAAATCCTATGATTGCATTCTTTCTGGAGTTATAATCCACCATACCCTGACAAAACAGTCTAAAAAAGAAGCTTGAACCACAAGTCAAAAAATAAATACTTGTCCTTTAAGATTAAGATGAAATGCCATTTCTTTTATGAAGTCTTCTATAATAATTACATGGCTATTAGTCTTTCCTTCCTATGAACTTCTATAGTTGAAAGTACAATATATTAATAGTCATAAGACTTGCTTTCTGGTCTTGGCTTGGTAACAAAATATTTGTATGCCTTTGGACAAGTCCATACTTTTAAGACTATTTTATGATATGTTAGATCATATTTTTGATATATTATTACTCCTTGCATTAGATTGTGAGTTCCTTGAGGAAAGGAGCTAACTTTTGCATATTTTATTGTATTCCCATAGGTATTAGGGTGATATAACAGGTGATTAATAAGTGTTTGTTGACTGATATTGTTTTTTGCATACAGGTTTGTAGTATAATTGGCTTCTTTTTTTCCATTTGTACATAGACAAATTTTTCCAGATTGAAAACTCAATAGATGTTAGAAACTATGCCTTATTTGTTTTTCAATGTTCAGTTTTTTTTAAATTGATGACTTTCCCCTCCCATACTATATGCTTAGTCTCCTTATTCCATATTCATGTTGTTTGCTGCTTCTTAAATACTTTTTCCTTCTCCCTTGTCTCATTTTATCTGTTCTTCAAAGCTCAGGTCAAGATCAATTTTCCCCCTGAAGATTTCTCAGTGACCCAGTTCATGTTGATCTCTTTCTTCTGCACTTTCGCTCTCATTATCTGGCATGATGTGCATCTCGGTATACATAACCTAATTATTTGTGTACATACCTTAATGCTTTTAAAATATCAATATATAATACTTGTTCAATAATCATTTGTTTATCTTTTTATCTTTTTATGTTTTTTTTTTTTTTTTTTACCGTTAATTAGATTGCAAGCTCCTTAGAAAATAGAATGGATTTCGTTTTTGCCTCCACAGTGTCTAACACATTCTTTCTTATAAACATGGAAATAATCATTGTTGTTCATTGTTTTCAGTGTCTGTTTCTTTATAACCCCATTTGGGATTTTCTTGACAAAGACACTGGAGCTCATTTTATAGATGAGGAAACTGAGGCAAACTGGATTAAGTGACTTGCCCAGGGTCACACAGCTTGTAAATGTCTGAGGTCAGATTTGAACTCAGAAAGATGAGTTTTGCTGACGTCAGGCACTCTAACTTAACTGCCTGGAAAGTGTACAACCTTGTCTGGAAACACTCAATGTATCCTTGTCTATTGATCAATTAGTTCAGTCAGCACTGGGGGAATTTTGTCTACTCTTTCGAATCAGCCAAGTTCTAGAATTTACAAAGCATCTCTTCGTTATTTATTAACAAACAAAAAAGTTAACGTAGAAGGGACAGTCTCTGAGCAAGCTGTAAGAACAGATGGAGTAATTTAATTCCTCTAAACTGTTGGATGGCTTACAGGTACCGTGTAGTGGTAAAGCAGATAGCTCCATCTGGTATACACACACTGATGGTTAGTGAAATCTTTAGCACAGGGAAATGATATCAAAACATATACAGCTGCAGAGGTATGACATTTACAATTGTAGATATAGATTCTGGCCACTAATGGCATTTTACTAAAAAAGAAAATTTTGAGCATTTTTTGACAGATAAAAAGGAGGAAAAGAGTAAAGAGGGAGGGAAAGAGAAAAAGAACAAGAAAAAAAAAGGAGGAGAGATTTTTTTCTCAATAGTATTTTATTTTTCCAAATACATGCAAAGATAGTTTTCAACATTTACTTCTATAAGATTTTGTGTTCCAAACTTTTTCTTTCTCCCTCTGCTATACCCCCAAACACCAAGCAATTTTATATAGATTAAACATGTACAATCCTTCCTAACATGTTTTCATATTTGTCATGTTGTACAAGAAAAATCAGACAAAAAATTCAGAAAAAAGGGATAAAACCACAAGAAAGAAAAAGTCAACAAACAACAGAAAGTGAAAATACTATGCTTTGATTCATATTCAGTCTCAATAATTCTCTCTTTGGATGTGGATAGCATTTTCCATCCTGAATGTATTGGAATTGTCTTGGATCACTACATTGCTTAATAGAGCTATGTATATTATAGTTGATCATCACGCATTCTTGCTTTATTGGGTACAATATTCTTGTTCTGCTTACTTCACTTAGCATCAGTTTATGCAAGTCTTTCTAGGCTTTTCTGAAATCATCCTGCTCACCATTTCTTATAGAACAATAATATTCCCTTACCTTGATATACCATAACTTATCAGCCATTTGGCCCAATTGATGGGTATCCACTCAATTTCCAGCTCCCTGTTACTACAAAAAAGAGCTGCTAAAAACATTGTTGCATATATGGGTCCTTTTCTGAGAGTATGTTTAGCAAGTTATCAGTCTAACAGAGCCACAAGGTTCTGTATTTGGTGGAGGCAGGCAGCATTTGAACACATCTTTTATAATAATGGAATCATATTAATTATATTTGGGGCGAGGATTTCCTTTGGGAAGATCCCCTAAAACAATTGAGATGGATGTTTGCTCCCTTCAACTATACAGGAATGGCAGTAATGCTAATACATACAACTTGGCCATCTTTTATAGCATTCCTGGCTTATTCTAGTGCTCCCAGGTATAGCACATCATCACTCTCTTTGCCAAATTGTAGGGTGGGGTTCTTTGACATTCTGATTTGTTCTCAGGCTATCGCAGAAAACTGTAGTGACTGACTTCCGGCTAGTCCTAAAGGACAGCCCAGAGATTTCATCCTAGCTCTCCACCTTTTATTGTTCCTAATCAAGCTATTCCTGAAGAGAAGTACTGTTTGGTAGTTGCCTGGCAGATCTCCTCTGTTCTCAGTCCATAGCCATGACTTGCTGATTCATTATATAAGAGAACTGATTCAATACTCTTTACTGCTATATTCAGGGGTGAGATATGGAAGAATCATATTTTTCTTTATATTATCCTTTAACATTAGAAAAAGTTGTCCTCATAATCCAAATGAAACGGAATACCTTGAGGACTCTGTGAAAGAATATTAGTGGTCCTCAAAGGCAGGTATTTGGAAATACTTTTGTATTCCCTCTCTGCTTTGTAAGTGCTATGCACAAAGATAAACCTCTGAAGCTTATCTACAACCTTGACAGGAGACAGTCAGTGATGTGGCAAATGCTTTTCTCGTCCACTTTCAATTTCCAAATTGTGATCTGAGTTTCATTTGTGATGTTTCTATCAGTTGTTTTTATGATGCAGAGGGAAGAATAATGTTTTAGAGAAAGGAAAATTGCTTCTGATATCTTGTAGCTTGTACCATGGATGCTGAAAGGTGATGTTTCTTAATGTAGTATTAGGGAAAAATGTCATTTGTAAATTTTTATTGTATCTGAGTTATGGAATAGATAGGATGAACTAGAAGAATTTCCAGTTCAGTTCTTGTTGCATACTGAAGATATGTATATATATTTTCCTTAGAGGGAATAACCTATATGGCATAAATATGTCTTGGTCAGTGCCCCAAGTTTATGTTTTTAAGAATAGTACAGGTAACCCTCACCCCAAATATAATTTCTTTTTGAGGTAAAGATGCTATTTATTTTATCTTAGTGATGATGAGGATGGGTAGGCAAGAATGGAAGGAAGAATTTTTTAAAATAGCTTTTTATTTACACATTATATGCATGGATAATTTTATAGCATTGACAATTACCAAACTTTTTGTTCCAATTTTTCCCCTCCTTCCCCCCACCCCCTCCCCTAGATGGCATAATAACCAGTAGATGTTAAATATATTAAAGTATAAATTAGATACACAATAAGTATACATGACCAAACCGTTATTTTGCTGTACAAAAAGAATTGGACTCTGAAATATTGTACAATTAGCCTATGAAGGAAATCCAAAATGTAGGTGGGCAAAAATATAAGGATTGGGAGTTCAATGTAATGGTTCTTAGTCATCTCCCAGAGTTCTTTCGCTGGGCGTAGCTGGTTCAGTTCATTACTGCTCCATTGGAACTGGTTTGGTTCATCTCATTGCTGAGGATGGCCAGTCCATCAGAATTGATCATCATATAGTATTGTTGTTGAAGTATATAATGATCTCCTGGTCCTGCTCATTTCACTCAGTATCAGTTTATGTAAGTCTCTCCAGGCCTTTCTGAAATCATCCTGTTGGTCATTTCTTACTGAACAATAATATTCCATAATATTCATATACCATAATTTACTCAGCCATTCTCCAATTGATGGGCATCCATTCATTTTCCAGTTTCTAGCCACTACAAACAGGGCTGCCACAAACATTTTGGCACATACAGGTCCCTTTCCCTTCTTTGTATCTCTTTGGGGTATAAGCCCAGTAGAAACACTGCTGGATCAAAGGGTATGCACAGTTTGATAACTTTTTGAGCATAGTTCCAAATCGCTCTGAAGGAAGAATTTTGTAAAGGGGAATAAGACAATCAGAAGACTAATTGTGATTTTATCATTAAGTATTGGGCAATATCACTGGAGTTCTTTAGATGGAATCTGAATGAATACTTGTTGTGGATGTAAGCTACTTGATGGCGGTACTGTTTTATTTTTGTTTTTCAATTCCTAGTACCTGACAGAGTACTTTGACAGTTTTTGGTGATTCTTAAGTGATTTTCAGTTGTGTCTGACTATTCATGAGTTTTATTAGCAAAGATATGGAGTGATTTGCTATTTCTTTTTCCAGCTCATTGTACAAGTGAGGCAGAGTAAGTGACTTGCCCAATGTCACACAGCTAAGAAGCATCTGAGGTCACATTTGAATTCAGGAAAGTCCAGGCCTGGTACTCTGTGCCATAAGGCACCACTAACTGCCCATAAAAGAACAATGGACTTATATTTATTAGTTATCAGTTGTGTGCATTTCATGACCCTGTAGACCACAATGTACATTTAATACTATCAATAGGGATTTCTTGCCGAAGAACCTGGAATGATTTGCCATTTCCTTCTTAGAGGATTAAGTCAAACAGAGGTTAAGTGACTTCTGAGGATCATATAGCTAGTAAGTGACTGAAGTTAGATTTGAACTCAGTTGTTCCTGATACCAGACCTGGTGCTCTGCTCATTGGGCCATATACCTGCATTTGTAGGTGCTTAATAAATTGTAATTGAATCAAACTGAATGTTTTAAAGGGGTTTCATGGTTCAAATGAAAATTATACAAGTCAACCTCTAAGGTCTTTTTCAGCTCTCAGATATTATAGTTATGACATAGACGTGAATTCAAAGTACCTTAAGGTTTTGTTGGTCATAAATATATCCAAGAGACCAGGAATGTGGCTAGACTCTGAATTTCGGCTTTCTCTCCATTCACATATAAATCTATACATACAAATAGAAGGGATTTTAGACTTGAAGAACTGGGGAACCCTGAACCCCAGAGTTTCTTTGGCAATTGTTGCTTAGGTAAGTTATACATAGATGATTAAGTTTGGTTTAGTCTTTAGAGGCAAAGGGAATGTCTCCTATATGTTAGAATGGGGATATCCATGGAGACCCTAGCCCAATGACAAATAAATTCAGTTCAAAAGGGGGATTATCTCTTTAGTTGGGTCTCCCTCTGATCTCTGTTTTAAAGAGCTTGGCACCTTGGGGAAAAAGAGTTCACCTGAAGATAAGAATTTAGGACACCAAAAAGAGAAGATAGGTGACTCATTGAATGGAAGGTCTTTCCTTGGTACTACTATAGCTGAAGCAAGGGCTGCTCTATTCGTAAACAACTGTAAACTAAACCAAAACAAAAACTCAGGACTTTAAATTGAAAAAATAAAAACTCAGGCAGAAAGTATAATTCCATTTGAAGCAAGAATTTGGAAGTATAAAAATGCTCTACAGCCATAGGCTAAGACCATGTGACCAGCATAGTAGCATCTGGCAGAAAGTGTACATGCAGTGGAGGAGTTCAGTACAGTTGAGTGTGACAGGGGACCTATATTCAGTGGAGACTAGTAAGGAATTTAGATTTAGGGGTATGGCATAATGACATTATCAAAAGATATCCAAGAGGTGAGAGTTATTCTTTCAGGTGTGTATAAGAAAAAGAGGTAGTCTGATTTAGTAGATAGAAAACTGGCTTCAAAACCAGGAGGATTCAATCAATCAATAAGTATTCATAAAGTGACATGACATATGACATGACATGTATATGGTATATAAATATTGATCAAAGGGCTTGGGGTTATTTATCATGAATAAAAGAAAAATAAAGGGAAATTATGTAACAGTCTTCTGATATTTGAAAGGCACTCATATGGAAGAGAAATTAACTTTATTCTAACTGGTTTTACAGGGAAGAATTAACCTTAATTGCAGTTACAGGGAGGTAGATTTTGGCTCAACATAAGGAATAACTTCCTAATAATGAGAGAATTCAAAAAATGGAATGAGATTCCTTCTAGAAGTACTGAGTTTCTTGCCAATGAAACTCTTCAAGCAAAGGCTAAATGATCACTTGCTAGAAATGTAGCTTGGATTCATGTTTTGGATAGGGATTAAATTAGAAGACTTTTGAAGTTTCTTCCAATTTTATATTCCTGTGATTCTAGTATTCTATAATTTGAATTCCATCAAAAACTGCTTTTCAGAAAGAATTGGGACTTTAGGAAAATCAAATCATAGGCACCTCCATAAATAATTACACACACGCACATACTATTTCTACAGCTGTGCACCACCTGGTTTTGCTTTCTTAGGCTTTAGGGAACTTCCTTCCTTTGCAGTTAGAAATGTCAAGTCTGTCAGAATATATAAACTCCTCCTTCTCAAATGGGTCAGACAAGGTCTGAGAGACCAAAGTTTGAACTGAATGATATTCTGAATTATGGTAGAAGAAAATTCATTTCAGTGTGTGACTTGGAGTCAAGAACTTCCTTGCCCTTGTCAAGAACCTATTCCTTATATACCAAGCTGCTTGATTTTTAATCAGGCTATTTTACTACCAACAATGACCCAACTAAGAGGCAGGTGGAAATAGTGGAGCTCCAATTCACCATTAATTGGAGATATAACTCTAGCCAAGAAGGTCCCTGAAGATCTGCTTAAAAATTCATGTTTAAGGTCTTTGTTGAACCCTTGGGCTCATGTTTGGCTTGTTTTCTTTTTTTTATATTATTGTTCTGATTTCTTCACTTTGTTAGCATGAGAATCTATATCTTACATCATTTCTGCTTTTGCAGGGACTGAGTTAGGAAAAGCAGTAAAGTATGTTTTGGAATTAGTACTTGGAAGCACTTAATCACCTCTCCTATAGTTATTTTGAATTCAACTGAAAGATTCCATTTTCATTTGTATATAACCAAGAGTTAGATCATTAATTTATTATTTTTTGGCTAACTGAGGATTTTATATTAAGGAAAGGAATGGAAAAATGGTTTTACTTTTTATCATTGTTAAATAATTGATTTTTTGGAAGAAATTTACCTACATAGATAATTTTAGGTAAGATGGAATTAAAGAGAGAGTCAACCTTGGAATGGTGGGGTGTTGATGTTTATCTAAACAGACAACGGCATGAAGATGAGGTAGAAAGGTACATCCCGAAATGCAAATCCTTATAAGCATTTGACAGAAAGGAAACACACATGCACACATGCAGTATGATGAAATGTGTGTGTTTGTATGTGTGTGTGTGTGTACTATTGAGCAAGGATACATTATAAGGAATTGATAGAAATATTATGGAGAAAAAATAGATATGGAACAGGGGAGCAGAACAGTAGGTATATAAATAACTCTGATAGGTTATCATCAACTGATAAAACAGTAAGAACTAATGTTAGAAACAATTTAGTATTGGTAATTTGACCTGGACGTTTGTCTCTATTTTAATGGAACTGACTACGGGTTCCCCCCACCCAAAGATGTTTGTATTGATATCTTTTTTTTTCCACAATGGTTAATTGTCTTCCTCTGTTCTCCCTCCCAAAGGATATATATATATATATATATATATATATATATATATATATATATCTATCTCCCAAAGGAGATTATATATATATCTCCTTTGGGAGATATATCCTTGGGGATATATATATATATCAAACATATATATCAAAGAATATTTCTAAAAGAAAGAGGAAAAAGTAAGTGAAGCCGATATTAAAAAGTAATGAAAGTACATATTAAAATTATTTAAAAGCATGAAAATATTTCACCTGTGAAATCTGCAAAGGAGTAAGAGGAAGAGTCTTCTCATATCTCTTCTTTGAAGTCATGCCTATTTTTTTTTTGTTTGTTTTTGTTTTTTGTTGTTGTTTTGTAATGCTGCAATTTTATAATTTACTTTACTTTACTTTACTTTAATGTTTGTTGTTCTTTCTATTTATGCTACAATCATTGTGTACATATTTTACCTTGACTCCACTTACATCTATTGACTTAATCATATGATTTTTGTTTATTTGGTTATTGATATAATAAATTATACTAATAGTTTTCCTGATATTGAACTAGCCCTGCATTCCTGGTGTATTCCTCTAGTGTATTATCCCTGGGATGATTATCTGTAATCTCTTTGCTAATATTTTATTTAAGATTTTTGCATCAATATTCATTAGGGAGATTGGTCTATAATTTTCTTTCTCTATTTCATCCTACTTAGTGTAAGTATCAGTACCATGTCTGTGTCATAAAAGGAACTTGGTAGGACTCCTTCATTCCCTATTTTTTCAAATAGTTTATATAGAATTGGACTTAATTGTCTTTTAAATATTTGGTAGAATTCACATGTAAATCCATCTGGTCCTGGGGACTTTTTCTTAGGCAGTTGATTAATAGCTTGTTCTATTTCTTTTTCTAAAATGGGACTATTTAAGTAATTTATTTCCTTTTCTGTTAATCTGGGCAATCTCTATATTTTTTAGATATTCCTCCATTTTATTTAGGTTGTCAAATTTGTTGGCATAGAGTTGGGCAAAGTAACTCCCGATAATTGCTCTAGTTTCCTCTTCATTGGTGAATATTCTCCATTTTCATTTTTGAGACTAACAATTTGATTTTCCTTTTTCCTTTTTCTAATCAAGTTAACTAAAGATTTATCTATTTTGTTGGTTTTTTCATAAAACCAACTTAGTTTTATTTATTAATTCAATAGTTTTTTTCTTTAAATTTTATTGATCTCTTTTATTTTTAGATTTCAAGTCTGGTGTTTGGGAGTTTTTAATTTGTTCTTTTTTTTTTTTAGCTTTTTTAGTTGCAAGCCCAATTTATTGATTTTCTCTTTCTTTATTTTATGCAAGTAAGCATCTAGAGATATAAAATTTCCCCTTTTGACTGCTTTGGCTGTATCCCACAAATTTTAGTATGTTGTCTCATTATTGTCATTCTCTTGGTTGAAATTATTGATTATGTCTACAATTTGCTGTTTGACCCATTCATTCTTTAGGATGAGATTATTTAGTTTCCAATTTCTTTTTATTGAATGTAATTGAATGTAATTTTTATTGTATCATGATCTGAAAAAAAATGCATTTGCTATTCCTGCCTTTCTGCATTTGATTTTGAGGTGTGTATGCCCTTATATATGGTCAATTTTTGTATAGGTTCCATGAACTGCCAAGAAGAAAGTGTATTCCTTTCTGCCTCCATTCTATTTTCTCCAAAACTCTATCATATCTAGTTTTTCTAGTATTTTATTTACCTCTTTAACTTCTTTCTTATTTATTTTGTAGTTTGAATTATCTAGTTCTGAGAAAGCAAGATTGAGATCTCCTACTATTAGCGTTTTGTTGTCTATTGCTTCTTGATTATTTAGTTTCCAATTTCTTTTTGGTTTATTTTCCCCTAGCTCTTTATTGAATGTAATTTTTATTGCATCATGATTTTTAAAAAATGCATTTACTATTTCTGCCTTTCTGCATTTGATTTTGAGGTCTTTATGTCCTAATATTTGGTCAATTTTTGTGTAGGTACTATGAACTTCCGAGAAGAAAGTGTATTCTTTTCTGTCTCCATCCAGTTTTCTCCAATGATCTATCATATCTAGTTTTTCTACTATTCTATTTACCTCTTTAATTTCTTTCTTATTAGATCAATTTTTGCTTTTGCTTGATCTGAGATCAGGATGACTACCCCTGCTTTCTTTTTTTTTTTTTTTTTTTTTTTTTAACTTCACCTGAAGTATAATAGATTCTGTTCAGCCTTTTACTTTTACTCTTGTGTATCACTGCTTTAAATGTTTATTGTAAATAACATATTGTAGGAGTCTGGCTTTTAATTCAGTCTGCTATCTGCTTATGTTTTATGGGAGAGTTAACCCCATTCATATTTACAGTTAAAACTACTAATTCTGTATTTCTTGCCATCTTATTAACCATCTTATTATTTTTTTCCCCCTTTTCCCCTTTCCCTCCTCTCCAGTATTTTACTACTTGCCTCAAGTAGTCCTCTCCCTTTACAGATCCTCCTTAAAATTTTCTCCTACTATTTCTCTTTTCCCTTCTAGTTAGCTGACCCCTTCACTTTTTCCCTCTATCCTCCCACTTTTCTATAAGATGAGAGATGTTTCTCAGTGAAACCAAAAACATTCTTTCTTTGGGACAAATCTGATGTGAGTAAGATTTACACAATATTCGTCACCCTCCTTTCTTTCCATCAATTATGTTTTTTTTTTTTGCTTCTTCCTGAGATGTAATTTCTCTCATTTTATCTCCACTTTCCCCTTTTTTTCTGTTACAATCCTCTTTTCATCTCTAGTTTCTTTTTTATATTATAACAATAAAATCAGATTATATATGAATTCTCAATGTATACCCATAACAGAAATACTGTTCTTAAGAGTTTTTTTTTTCTTTTTCTTTTTACCTTTTTATGCTTCTCTTGAGTTCTATATTTGGAGGTCAATTTTTTTGTTTAGCTCTGGTCTTTTCATCAAAAATAAATGGAATTCACCAGTTTCATTGAATGTCCATTTTCTCTTATAGAAAACGTTCAATTTAGCAGGGTAATTTATTCTTGGCTGCATTTCAAGTTCCTTCACCTTCCAAAATATCAGATTCCAGGCCCTTCAATCCTTTAAAGTGGAAGCTGCTAGGTCCTGAGTAAACCTTATTGTGGCTCCTAGGCATTTGAATTGCTTCTTTCTGGCTGCAAGTAATATTTTTTTCCTTGGTCCAAGAGTTTCAAATTTAGTCATATATTCCTTGGGATTTTAATTTTGGGGTCTCAGGAGGCATTTGGTGAATTCTTTCAATAGTCATTTTACCTTCTGATTCTATGATATCTGGGCAATTCTCTTTGATGATTTCCTGAAAGATAGTGTCTGGGCTCTTTTATTCATCATGTGTTTCAGGGAGTCCAATAATACTTAGATTTCCTCTCCTAGATCTATTTTGCCAGGTCGATTGTTTTCCCAATTTGGTATTTTACATTTTTTTGGATTTTTCTTGACAGATTCTTGTTGTCTCATTGAGTCATTCATTTATCTTTGTTCAGTTCTGAATTTTAGTGAATTATTTTTTTAATTTACTTTTTTTTTTACTTCTTTTTGTATTTGTCCAATTGAATTTTTAAATGAGTTGTTTTGTTCTATGCAATTTTTTTCCATTTCACAAATTCTGTTTTTTAAGGAGTTATTTTCTTTTTCTGTTTCGCCATTTCTGTTTTTCTGGTAGTTGCTTTCCCCCCCCCCCCATTTTATCAAATCTATCTATCTATCTATCTATCTTTCTTTTTTTTTTTTTTAATAACTTTTAATTGACAGAACCCATGCCAGGGTAATTTTTTACAGCATTATCCCTTGCTTCTGTTCTGATTTTTCCCCTCGCTCCCTTCACCCCCTCCCCCAGATGGCAAGCAGTCCTATACATGTTAAATAGATTACAGTATATCCTAGATACAATATATGTGTGCAGAATCAAACAGTTTTCTTGTTGCACAGGGAGAATTGGATTCCGAAGGTATAAATAACCCGGGAAGAAAAACAAAAATGCAAGCAGTTTATATTCATTTCCCAGTGTTCTTTCTTTGGGTGTAGCTGCTTCTGTCCATCTTTGATCAATTAAAGCTCTCTTTATCAAATAGATCCACTTCCATCAGAATACATCCTCAAACAGTATCGTTATTGAGGTATATAATGATCTCCTGGTTCTGCATTTCACTTAGCATCAGTTCATGTAAGTCTCGCCAGTCCTCTCTGTATTCATCCTGCTGGTTATTTCTTACAGAACAATAATATTCCATAACATTTATATACCACAATTTACTCAACCATTCTCCAATTGATGGGCATCCATTCATTTTCCAGCTTCTAGCCACTACAAACAGGGCTGCCACAAACATTTTGGCACATACAGGTCCCTTTCCTTTCTTTAGTATCTCTTTGGGGTATAAGCCCGTAGAAACACTGCTGGATCAAAGGGTATGCACAGTTTGATAACTTTTTGAGCATAGTTCCAAATTGCTCTCCAGAATGGCTGGAGGTGTTCACAACTCCACCAACAATGTATCAGTGTCTCTGTTTTCCCACATCCCCTCCAACATTTCACATTATCTTTCCCTGTCATTCTAGCCAATCTGACAGGTGTGTAGTGGTATCTCAGAGTTGTCTTAATTTGCATTTCTCTGATTAATAATGATTTGGAGCATATTTTCATATGTCTATAAATAGTTTCAATTTCTTCGTCTGAGAATTGTCTGTTCATATCCTTTGACCATTTATCAATTGGAGAATGGTTTGATTTCTTATAGATTAGAGTCAGTTCTCTATATATTTTGGAAATGAGGCCTTTATTAGAACCTTTGATTGTAAAAATGTTTTTCCAGTTTATTGTTTCCCTTCTAATCTTGTCTGCATTTGTTTCGTTTGTACAAAAACTTTTCAATTTGATATAATCAAAATTTTCTATTTTGTGGTCAATAGTGATCTCTAGTTCTTCTTTGGTCATAAATTCCTCCCTCTTCCACAGGTCTGAGAGGTAAACTATCCTATGCTCTTCCAATTTATTTATAATCTCATTCTTTATGCCTAGGTCATGAACCCATTTTGACCTTATCTTGATGTACGGTGTTAAGTGTGGGTCAATGCCTAGTTTCTGCCATACTGATTTCCAATTTTCCCAGCAATTTTTGTCAAATAATGCATTCTTATCCCAGAAACTGGTGTCTTTGGGTTTGTCAAACACTATATTATTAAAGTTATTGGCTGTTTTGTCCTTTGAACTTAACCTATTCCATTGATCAACTAGTCTATTTCTTAGCCAATACCAGATGGTTTTAGTAACTGCTGCTTTATAATATAATTTTAAATCTGGTACAGCTAAGCCACCTTCATTTGATTTTTTTTTCATTAATGCCCTTGAAATTCTTGACTTTTTGTTTTTCCATATGAACTTTGTTGTTATTTTTTCTAGGTCATCAAAATAGTTTTTTGGGAGTCTGATTGGTATAGCACTAAAATAAATAGATTAGTTTAGGTAGTATTGTCATCTTTATTATATTTGCTTGCCCAAGCCAAGAGCATTTAATATTTTTCCAATTGGTTAGATCAGATTTAATTTGTGTGGAAAATGTTTTGTAGTTTTGCTCATAAAGTTTCTGCAAATCTATCTTTCAAAGCTGAGTTCAGGTCTTCCCTTTAAAATGAAGGATAAAAGATCTGGAACTGAAGGGATCATACAGACCATTAATCCAATCTCAGGAAGACGAGTTACAATTCTTCATCAGACACTTAATGATTATTTTACCATGGAAAAATCACTTAATCTCATTCAAGTTAACAAGTCATTTAAAAAAGCATTTATTAACTATGTGTTCGATATTATTCTGAGCCCTGAGAATATAAAAAGGGGGCAGGCTCCCTCTTTGTCCTGAAGAAGTTAATAATCAATTGAGGACACCACATTAAAATGGCATTGTATAAATCAATTTTATACATACATTTATATATGCATGTACACATACATATTCATATATAAATTTATACAAAAGAAGGCACTTGAATTAAGGGAAACTGAGAAAATCTTGGACAAGATGGGATTTTAACTGAGTCTTAAAGGAAGCCAGGGAAGCTAGGAGGTGGTGACAAGGAAAGAGAGATTTCCAGGAATTGAGGATGGTTAATAAAAAGGCGCAGGAGTAAAATTTTGTGTTGAAGAAACAAGAACATCAGTTTTACTGGGCATTGTTAAGGCAGTGAGATCTAAGAAGATTGGAAAAATAGAAAAAAAGCCCAATTATATAGGATATTAAATACCAAACAAAGGATTTTTATATTTAATCCTGGAGGAAAAGGGAAGCTTTTGGTTGGGGAGTGACATGGTCAGACCTATAGTTTAGAAAGATTAATTTGATAGCTGTGTGGAAGGTAGACTGGAGTGGGGAGGCAGCTGAGAAATGGAGATCAATCTAAAAACTATTAAAATAATTTATATGTGAAGTAATGAAGGCTTCTACCAATAGTGGGTATCAGAGAAGAATACCCTCTAAGCATTTATTACAGCTGTTGTGGAGGTTGAATCAAAGATCTCATCATAAATTAGCTATGGAGGTGAGAGACTGACAAATTAAAGATGATACCTAAGTATAGAACCTGGGTGACTTTAATGATGGTAGTTTCTTGGACTATTATGAGGAAGTTAGGAAAGGGAGTAAGTTTGGGCAAAAGACAATGAATTCAGTTTTAAAAATGTTGAATTTAAAATGGCTATTCAATATGGAGATTATATTGGCAATTGGAGATATAAGTCTCAAGATCAAGAGAGAGTTTAGGGTTGAATAAATAGATTTCAGAAATATCTACATATAGATGATAATTGAATCCACGGGAGTTAATGAGACCACCAAACTAAATATTAAATAGGTAGAAGAGAGGACATCTAGAATAGAGCCTAACTCATGGTTAATAGATGTGACCTGGATGGGAATCCATTAAAGGAGATTGAGAAAGAATATTATAAGAGGAAAAGCAGAGGAGAAAGCAGTATCATGAAAACCTAAAAAGAAGGGAGTACTAAGGAGAAGAGAATAACTGATAGTGTTAATGGCTGCAGAGAGGTCAAGATGGGTGAGAACTGAAAAAAGACACTAGATTTTGGTGATTAAGAGACCACTGATAACTTTGGGGAGAGCTTTTACAGATGATTGGAAACTGACACAGTTTCAGTTTCCTCATTTGTAAAGTTTTCTAATACTACTTTGTAATACTACATGAAAATCAAATCAGAGCATATGTATAAAATACTTTGAAAACCTTAAAGCAATATGTACGTTAGCCTTTTAGCTATTATTTTTGCACGGAAAGAAGGAACTGGCCTGAGGTAGTGCAATTGCATGTCAGAATTACCACTGATTCAATGTGGTTGACTACATGAAATCAGAAGCTATTTGAGAATAAAGCTCTGAGAAACACCCTAGTACTACCCTTTACATGACATTGAGTAAACCTGTCAGATTCAGAAAATGAAGATGGCTTCAAGGTTTGTTGAATAATAACATGCAAACCATTGGTAAAAAAACTTTTATTTGTACAATAACCCACAACCTCATTGTCATCCTGGAGATTTACTTTTTTTTTTTTTTAAACTTTTGCTGTGTTGAGAAAGTGAGGTGATATATGTACTTAGATAAATCCCAGGCAACAAGTTGGTGTAAGCAAATTACTGATTCTGGATGACTCAAGGAATGTCCAGGGCCATACTGTGAAATAAACAGTCTGATTCAGTCTGAAGTTGAAGTAGAGAAATTTACTGATAGGGACATACCAATTACAATCAAGTCTGAGAAAAATTGCAGTTAGATTAGATTATCTCTGGTCCTGGTAGCTCTACCAGTCAGAGTTGACTATTGTACGAATACATCTGTCATCCCTTTGCAGGGAGGGAAAAAAGGGATTAGGAAAAAACAGTCTGTATTACCAAAGGGGAAAGTAAATACTTCCTCATGAAGCTGGTTTATTTTTTTCTATTTGTCAAATCTTAGATAAAGGAGCAAGATAGGCAAGATTTAATCTTTCTTGACAGCAGCCTTCCTCATAGCAGCTAGGAAGTTGTTGCTACTTTCACTTCCTCTTGGCTCAAATTTGAGTTTCAATCCCCATATCCTCTTTTGTTGATGTACTTCAGAGCTCACTTAACCTTGATTTAAAAAAAAAATTGTTGTAGCAAGTTTATTATTTTTAATACATGTTGCTTTATTATATTATATTAGGAGAGAAAAATCAGAGCAAAATGGAAAAACCATGGGAGAAATAAAAAAACAGAAAAAAAGAAGTGAATGTAGTATGTATTGATTTACATTCAGTTTCCTTAGATCTTTTTCTGGTTGCAGAACTCTGTCCAAAGTGTATTGGGATTGCTTTGGGTCACTGAATTGCTGAGAAGAACCAAGCCTTTCATAGTTGATCATCACACATTCTTTCTATGTACACTGTATTCCTAGTCCTGCTTATTTCTCATAATCAGTTCATGTAAATCTTTCCAGGCCTTTCTATAATCATCTTGTTTATCATTTTTTATAGAATGATAATATTCCATTACCTTCATGTAATACAACTTGTTCAACCATTCTCCCATTGATGGGCAACCACTCCTTTTCCAATTCTTTGCTATCACAAAAAGAGCTGCTATAACCATTTTTGCACATATGGGTCCTTTTTCCTCCTGTATGATTTCCTTGGGATGCAGACCCAGAAATGGCACTGTTGAGTCAAAGGCTATGCACCATTTGAGCACCCTTTGGGCATAGTTTCAGATTGCTCTCCAGAATTGTTGGATCATTTCACAACTCCACCAAAAATATACATTAGTGTCCCAGTTTTCCCACATTTATCATTATCTCTTCCTGTCATCTTGGCCAATTTGAGAGGTGTGAAGTGGTACCTCAGAATTGTTTTAATTTGCATTTCTCTAATCAATAGTGATTTAGAGCATTTTTTCATATAGCTATGAATGGCTTTAATTTCATCATCTGAAAATTGTTCATATCATTTGACCATTTAATAATTGGGGAATGACTTATATCCTTATAAATTTAACACAGTTCTTTATGTATTTTATTTTATCAGAAATACTGGCTGTAAAGATTTTTTTCCCAGATTTGTACTTTTCTTTTAATCTTGTTTCTGTTGGGTTTGTTTATGCAAAACCTTTTTAATTTAAGGCAATCAAAGTTGTTCATTTTGCCTTTCATAATGTTGTCTAATTCTCTTTTGGTCATAAATGTCTCTTTTCTCTAATGCTTGCATAGGTAAATTATCCCTTGTTCTCCTAATTTGTTTATGTTATCATTCTTTATGTCCAAATCATGTATTCATTTTGACCTTATTTTGGTATGGTTCGAGATATAGGTCTTTGCCAAGTTTATGATATATTGTTTTCCCAGCAATTTTTTGTCAAATAGTGAGTTTTTCCAGAGCTGGAGATTATAGTTTTGGAGTTTTGCAGCAATGGTCCTTGGGGTTTTCCTTGTGGGATCTCTTTCAGAGGTAACTGATGGATTCTTTCAATCAATATTTCCCCCCCCTGTTTCTAAAATATCAGGGCAATTTTCCTTAATGACCTTTTGTAGAAAAGGCTTTTTTTTATTTGGTCATGTCCTTCAGGTAGGCCAAATAATTTTTCAATTATCTCTTCTGGATTTCTTTTCCAGGTTGACTGTTTTGCCAATGAAGTATTTCACATTTTCTTCCATTTTTTCATTCTTTTTAGTTTGTTTGATTCTTGATGTCTCACAATGTCATTAGCTTCCATTTGCCCTGTTCTAGTTTTTAATGGATGATTTTCTTCAGTTATCTTTTGTATCTATTTTTCCATTTGGTTTGTTCTACTATTTATGTAATTGTTTTCTTCAGACAATTTTTTCCCTTTCTTTTCCAAACTGTTGACTCACACATGCATACCTCTCATTTCTTTTCTCATTTTTATTGTACCTATCTTATTTGCCTTTTGAAATCTTTTATGAACATTTCCAAAAAACCTTAATTGGCTTGAGATCAATTTATCTCACTTTTTGAGATTTTTTTCTGTGGACATTCTATCCTTGTCTGAATTTGTGTTTTGGTCTGCCCTTTCATCACAATAGCTTTCTATGGTCAAGGTTCTTTTCTGCTTCTTGTTCATTTTCTTTCCTTTTTTTGGTAATTCCTTTTTTTTTTTTTTTTTTTTTTTAACTTTTAAGGTGGAGCTCTGCTTCTGGGGTAAAGGTAGTACTGTCCCAAACTTCTAGTACAACTCTGAGCCTTGGCTTTGAGCACAGAGGTCCCTTGTGTTTGTAGGGAATAGCTTGGCAGCTCTTTTAAGAAAAACCCTGGTTTTCCAGAGTTTGCCTTCTGAACTGGGACTGGGGGCTGTCCCACTGATTTGTTCCTCTACTGAGCCAGGAGTCAGGTCTTAGTAGTGGATTTGCTGTGATTAAGACCCTCTCACTGATTTTCTCAGAGTCTATCTGACTTGGGCTGAACAACATTTTCATCCCAGTTAGACTTATTTTTCTTGAAGTTTTTCCTATCTTGAGCTGGAGAGGGATTTCATTCCATCAGATTGTTTAGAGACTTGATCTGCCTCTCATAATGGGAAAACCTACAAATCTCCTGGATCATATCTTTCACCAACTTTTTCCTAGGTCAGTGAGATTTCAACCTTCTCTACCCAATAAATTTCAATGAATACCTATTAACTCTTATGGTCAAATATATACCCATTTGTTTGGTATTTAAATTTCTTTATAAAAATTTAATGTCCCATTTTTCCAGTTTTCTTATAAATTGCCCTCTTATACAAACTGTATAGTATAGAGATATACTGACCCATTGAACGTGTCTCATAGGCTCTATGTCTTTTGTCCTGGACCTTTTCACTGACTACAATGTTCTCTCTCATGCCATCATTTGGCACTGAATCTGGAATATAATAGGGAGTTAATAAAGGTTTTGGAGTAATTCATATCTACCAGTTTGATGTCTAGCAGTTTTACCAGTAGATTATAGTACTTCCCTCTTCAAGTCCTTCCTGGTTGTAATAACTGCCCAGGATTCATGAATAGACATATCTGAACCCACCCTTTCCTTCCTTTTCAAGGATTTGATGTAGATAATTCCACTGCAGCCTTGAGATATAAGTTGCATGACCTCTTCAGAACTGGACTAGACTTATTATTTCTTTGTTATAGGTATCTCATCGTTATAGGGAATTTCAAGTAAAGAAGCTTGTACCAATGTAGATCTTCAAGACCTTCTTTTCAACTTATATTTCTAAAGAATATTCTGAGGGACTATGAAGTAAAGTGACTTGCCCAAGATCATACAGTTAATACATGTCAGAGACTTGAACTAAGATCCGACTGACTCTAAAGCCAACTTTCTAGTATATAACACTAATTTTCTTCTTCATATCTAACACTATAATTCAGATACTTTTTCTTGACTCTGCAGGTTATAAACCTACCCCTTTATGAGGGCGTTGATGTCCCAGATCTTGTCACTGAATGATGATTAATTTTTATAACATGAGGATCTGAAAGAATGGGAATGGCCTACAGATGCAGTGTGTTCTGATCTAGCCCATAAGCTGAATCATTTTTCTGAATGCCATCTTTCTAAATTTATCTCTTGGATTCAGCTTTTGAACTAAAAATAAGCTTAATGAATCACATTCTCATTATAAAAGAATGCATGACAACTCATTTTCCCCATTAGTGTAGTTACATAAATATGAAGTGTTAGCTTCTGGCTGCATTCATACTATTCCTGAGTAAGTATTTCAATTTGCCACTGTCTTCATCTCAAAGATTTTTAATTTTCTGTTTCATTTAGAATCATTAAGGGATGTTGCTTAAAATGGGTAACGGACGAGTGTTTAGTCATTTCTAATTTACTGTGACACATACTTTTGTTCATTTATAGAGTGAGGCTCTTGCACCCTCCTTTCTCTTTGATGCTTATGGATTCCATTTCAAAATGGATGCATTTTCATTAAATGTCTACCAAGTTAATAATAAATGTTGGCCCTATTAACCAAGTTCTTGACAAGGTCATTAGTTCAATGAGAAAGGGAGACAATGATAAAAGGCAAGCAGGTGGAACATGATCTCATGGGTACTATCATCAATGGATTAAGTAATTTTGTTAAAATTTTTTTTAAAAAAATCCCTATTTGAATCAAATGTCTTACTATCACATTATAGAATGGGGTAATTAGGTATTGCCAGAATCATTAGTGATATTTCAGAATGATCATTGTCGTTTTCTTCTGGCTAAGCTAGAGCCCAAACTTCAGTCATCATGCCTAGAACCACAAGTCCAACTTTTCTCAGATAAATCTATTGAGCATCTTGGTTACCAAAATAAAAATCTGTCATGGAAACAGTAGGTGGGGTTTCCTGTATTTTCCCACTAAGGAATTTACTAAAGTGATTTGTGTGGATGTGTTTTGATGCTTTTCTTTTTATTAGGCTAGGGATCTCAGGCAAGATAAGATTAGTGGACTTGCCAAGGGTACCCATTTAACTTTTGTGAGTTAGATTAGGAATAATTAATCACTATTTTTCTTTTTCTTTTTATCTTCTCTTTTGTTATTACCATTTTCTCCTCAATGATCATTTTTCCTTCTTGGCCATTTCTACCTATTCTTTTAATACTGAAGGGGAATAAAGGAAACTAAATTAACTGCCTATATTTGGAATCTATTATGAGACTGAATTCTTTATTTCAGCTCCAGTTTTCCATTCTTTCTCTTGGATATTAAAGACTTTTCTTTGGATATTCTTGGAAAAGTTTCTATCTTGTGTTATTAACAGCTTAGTTATCAAGATTTATTAAGGAATGGCTAATAGCTTAAAAAGAAAAATAAGACATATGGATGAGCTTGGAATGAAGGGGCAAGAGGCAATACGAAGGAAAAAATGACATTGAAATTGAAGCCATAGGGAACTAAAGATACACCACATTTTTACTTAGATTCAGCTTTGCCATACCAGTTGAAATAACTTCTTGGAGATAAACATAAAATCTTAGAGGTGGATGGGACTTTAGGAATCTTAACCATTTGTTTTAATTTGTTGTAGAGTTAAGGACTGAGGTACAAAGAGGGAAAGTAATTTGGTTAGAATTAGACAGTTAGTGACAATCAGAATAAAAACAGGTTTCAAGATTAAGTCTTGTGCTTCTAATGTCATTCCTATTCTTTGCCTAAGGTACCATCTTAAACATCAAACCAACAGCAACAATGGTTGTTTATCTTTGAATTCAAATTTCAAATCAAAAGGATAGTTGTGTCTATGCATCCCAGGCTGTATCTTATTTTTTTTTTCATATTTTTTCAAGGGTCCCTTAAAGCCTATTTAAACCTGATTTCATTGATATCAAAATGTTATAGGACTAAGGGATGCTCAAAAAAATTGATTTGCCCCAAAGCGTGCTAGGAATTCATGTCCTATACCCATTTCATAACACAACAAAATCTAGCAGAGGCTAGTCCTTATTTTGTCTTTGGATAACCAGTATCTGGTATAGTGTCTTGTACATAGCAGTCATCTGATGAATGCTTGTTGGATAGGAATGTTATTGCATATAATGTGTATGTATACATATATTTATGTACACACATGTATGCATGCATACACACACATATATTGGTGCAATAGCCTAGAATCAAGAAAATTTCTCTTCTTGAGTTAAAATCTGGACTCAGACACTTTCTAGCTATGTGACCCTGAAAAAGTCACGTAACCCTATTTACCTTAGTTTTTTTGCATCTATAAAATGAGCTGGAGAAGGAAATGGCAATCACTGCAGTATTGTTGTCCCCCCAAAAAAACTCCAAAAGGGGTCACAGAGTTGGACACAACTGAAAATGATTGAAGAATTCTCTCTCTCTCTCTCTCTCTTTCTCTCTCTCTCTCTCTCTCTCCCCCTCCTTCCTTCCCTTCCTCCCTCTCTTTCTCTCTTTCTCCTGTATACATAGACAAATATACGTTTGTATTAATTTCTATAGGTTTCTATATCTATCTAGAGAGAGAGGAGGAGAGAGAGGTGGAGAGAAAAGAGAGGAGGAGGAGAAGAGAGAGATAAAGATTGGGTCCAGACTTGTGATTTCATCATTATAAGTGAATCCTATTGTTGGGAGTTCCCTCCATTATTACAGAGCAGCACCTCCTCTGAAATTTGAAGTTGCCTATGGCACTGGCAGGTTGTGAATTGTCAATGGTCACACAACTAATGTGTGTCAGACTCAGCACTTGATCCCAGGCTTTAATGCCAAAACTTGTCCTTTAGATGCTAACACATTACATTTCAATATATTCTGGTTTTTTTTTTTTTTTAAAACCTGCAGTTAAGACCAAACCAAACCAAACCAAAAAACTCAGAAATGAATGGAGCTCATTCACTGTTTTTTTTTTTTCCTTAGTTGAAATGAAAATGAAACAAAAGAATACCCATCAATAAACTACCAATAAAGGATTAGAAGGAATGGATTGCCTAATATTATTGCATGGTTTTGCATGACACTATATAATTTTTTCCCTCTTCCAGTAATTTAGCTTAATTCAATACAGGAATAATGTCTGTGAAACATCTAGTACTAAGGCCAGCTGTGAACCCAACTGTCATCTCAATACACAGTTGGAATCTCATTTATAAAAGAATACCATGTTGACAGAGGCTTAGACTCTTGTGACAAAGGAACTGGATAAATATTGCTAGATATTACCAAGAGGCATCTCTTTTATATAACACATCAAGGAAAGTAATTTTGCATCCTAGTCTATGCTAGCTCAAGCAATTTTTCTAACATTGTAATACAGTAACAATTTTTGCAATTTTAAACAAGAGGATAACATGCTTTCTGATTTTTATTTGTTATTTTAAAACTGATTTTCAGTTAGAGGCATCTGTGAGGAAACCACAAATAAACACATAAGAGGTCAGAATTGGAAAATCTAACTACATGTTAATATTTTTACATGCCTGAAATCATTGAAAAAAATATTACTTGTTTTGCTAAATACATTTCCCTTAATTTTTAAACTCATGTGAACTTTAAAGGGAAATGTGATCCATGTGTCCCCAACCCATTAACTCTCAATTCATTAAAATGTTTGGTAAGCTCTCACTAGTATCTGGGAAGCATTTTCAAATTTTTTTAATAAATCCTTGGAGGAACTTTTTTGGGTGAATATTTGTTAAAAACAGGATGTTGGATTCTGCCAAAGGAAAAAAAAACCAAGCAAACATGAATGTACCTCAGGATAACTAAGCAGAGTTCCCTGTATAATTGCACACATGATTTTTGATATGTTACAAATTTGACAAAACAAAACTAAAAACATGATGAATATTTATATCCCCACCCCCTCAAGTTGTGATGTCCTCCTTTTATCAGCTTTTTTCCCTTTAAAAAAAGTCTCCTTTAAGGCCTATTTCAAAATGTTTTTATTTATTTCAAAATGTTATAGGGTCAAGGAATGGTCAAAAAATGATTTGCCCCCAAACCTGCTAGGAATTCATAACCTATACTATAGCTTAACATAGTAAAACTTAAGCAGAGGCTAGTTCTTATTTTGTTTTTGGATAACCAGTAGAGTGTCTTGTATATAGTAGTCACTTGATGAATGCTTGTTGGCTTGGAGTGCTGTTTAGCAAGTTTTTAGAGAGGCAATGTGACCTAGTAGAAAGAGTATTAGACTTGGTGTTGGAATACCTGTGTTCAAATTCTGCATCTGGCACAAATTATTATATTCAAGTGTTATTTATTA